>NC_082654.1:117174458-117790208 GCF_028023285.1 Balaenoptera ricei
GCACAGCAACGAAGACCCAACACAGCCATAAATTAATTAATTAATTAATTTTAAAAAAAGAAAGAGAAAACCAAATATGGTATATTAACCCATATATGTGGAATCTAGAAAAATGGTACAGATGATCTTATTTGCAAAGCGGAAATAGAGACACAGACGTAGAGAACAAACATAGGGACACCAAGGGGGAAAAGGGGGGTGTGGGATGAACTGGGAGACTGGGAGTGACATATATACACTATTGATACTATGTATGAAATAGTTAACTAATGAGAACCTACTGTATAGCTCAGGGAACTCTACTCAGTGCTCTGTGGTGACCTAAATGGGAAGGAACTCCAAAGAAGAGGGGATATGTGTATACGGATAGCTGATCCACTTTGTGTACAGTAGAAACACACTGTAAAGCAACTATACTCCAATAAAAATTAATTTAGAAAAGCAAACAAACAAAGATTCCTGGACCCACCCTCACTAGGTCAGGATTTCCCGAGGCGTGGACTGGTCATGTGAAATTAGCAAGTACTCCAGGGCACCCCCAACCGGAAAACATCATCCTAAAGGTTCAGGTGCAACCACATGCGAGAAGACCAACGGCTCAAGGGCGCAGGTTGGGGACTTCTGGGAGTACGGCAGTGACCTGGGTGTTTTTGGCCTGGCCTCCCAGGGGACACATTCCAGAAGAGGGAAGGGCTAAGTCCCTGGAGACGCTCTGAGAAACTCGAAACACAAGGCAGCCCAGCCGCACTGGAAGAGGCACCCCTCCCTGGTGGGCTGGAACAGAGCCCAGAAACAGCCAGAACCCCGCTAATGCCTGGAGAATAACTGAGCAGTGAGTCAGGCCCACAGTATCGGGACTGGGAGAGGTAAGAAGGTAGAGTTGGGACAGGCTATTGAGGACAGGAGACCCAGCAGGAGTAGACGTCCCAATAATGCATTTTCATTAATAATGATGAGCGCAACACCTGGTTTGCTGAGCAGGACACAAGGCTCTCTGCTTCCATCATCGCACTATTCCACTCACTTAGTACAGAATGATCAGACACCTGCTCCTGGGGCAAGCCACGCTCAGCCCAGGGGGCAGAGCGATCTCAGCAGACGCTTCCGTTCCACAGACAGCTCTGCTCACTCGCATTACCCGCCTCAAGCACCTGCCAAGTCTCTTCATTTTCCTGCCTCAAGGCAGAGCTCAATCCCTTAGCCTGAAAGTGTGGGAGAGTTAACCTCTGCTGGGGGCAATCCTTAGCCAGCGGAACACGGAGGAGAGCGTGTGGATAAACACTAGGATCCCCAACTTTCAGAGGGGTATGTCTGAGGACTGTCTGAGGATCACAGTGTAATACTGTTACGTAATTGCTTTTTTCCCCACTAGATCATGAACATGTGCCCGTGTAAGTAAAGACTCCCACAAAATGTGGTTTTAAATATCTATCATGCAGATTGGCATTTCTTTCTTTCTTTTTTTTTTTTTAAACATCTTTATTGAAGTATAATTGCCTTACAATGGTGTGCTAGCTTCTGCTTTATAACAAAGTGAATCAGTTATACATATACAATATGTTCCCATTTCTCTTCCCTCATGCATCTCCCTCCCTCCCATCCTCCCCATCCCACCCCTCTAGGTGGTCACAAAGCACCGAGCTGATCTCCCTGTGCTATGCGGCTGCTTCCCACTAGTTATCTATTTTACATTTGGTAGTGTATATATGTCCATGCCACTCTCTCACCCTGTCACATCTCACCCCACCCCCTCCCCATATCCTCAAGTCCATTCTCTAGTAGGTCTGTGTCTTTATTCCCGTCTTGACACTAGGTTCTTCATGGCCTTTTTTTTTTTTTTTTTTTTTTTCCCTTAGATTCCGTATATATGTGTTAGCATACTGTATTTGTTTTTCTCTTTCTATCAAACTCTTAGAGGAAAACGTAGGCAGAACACTCTATGACATACGTCACAGCAAGATTCTTTTTGACCCAGCTCCCAGAGAAATGGAAATAAGAACACAAATAAACAAATGGGACCTAATGAAACTTAAAAGCTTCTGCACAGCAAAGGAAACCATAAACAAGACCAAAAGACAACCATCGGAATGGGAGAAAATATTTGCAAATGAAGCAACTGACAAAGGATTAATCTCCAAGATTTACAAGCAGCTCATGCAGCTCAACAACAGGCTGGCATTTCTTAAGCGGATGGTGGTATGCCCTCTAGGGAGCATTTAGGCAACTGAGGGTTATTTGTGATGGGCACAGAGGTTGGGGTGCCCCTGACATGCGTGGGGAAGCCCCACACAACAAAGAATTGTTCCACCCCCGCAGAACTTCCAAATGTCCTCTGGGAACGTGAGAGTCACGGGCACTTGCTCTCAGCACAATCTGAACTAGAAAATGATGATGAAAAAAAAAAAAAAAGAAAGAAAAAAGAAAATGATGATGGCTAGTGGATGAAATAGAAGTATCTAGAGTATCCAAGTGTGGAGAAGGGGATTGGATTGAACTGTCTCAAGTGTTTCACCCAGAGCCACTATCCTGTGATTCCACCATATATAGGAATCCAGCCACGTGACTTTCTATCTAGTTCTCTCAGAGGTATCAATTATCCATTATGTTCCTAGCTCCTTCCATGATCAGATAATTGAAAAATTTACATTCTAAGTCTCAGCTGGGTTACCCATTTCAAATCCTACACCTAGACAGCTATTACCCTTAAGTACAAACCAAGGAAACTACAATGGATGTACATAAAAATATTTTTCAACAATTGTTACTACAGAAATATCTACAGATATAAATCCTAGAACTAACCAAAATATCAAATAATTTGGAATTAGTTAAATCAATGATGGTATATCCATAGAACAGAATATTTCCAGCCATGAATATTTTAGAATATTTTATGATGTTGAAAAATACAGTATTAAGTGGGACAAACAAGTTACACAGAAATATGTCTCTAAGATTTCACATATATGAAGAAAATTGATATATATATATTTCATATATATACATATGTATAAATTACATCAAAAATGTTTTATCTAGCACTGATAAAGGAAAAAAATAGAGGGGTGTGGTGGGAGCTGTGTGCGTCATTATATAGGACGTGTGTGTGTGTGTGTGTGTGTGTGTGTGTGTGTGTGTGTGTGTGTCATAATACATCACAGAACCATTGCCTCATTGGGAAGATGAAGAGTAAGCTGAAGAACAGCCTATGGCCTCAGGAACACCGCACACTTAAACAGCTAGTCAAAGTTCTAAATTAGATTTAAGTTTAAACACACAGTCTCCTATAATCATTATTGACATTTCTCTCTTAAATCTATTCCAAGTTAGGCCAAGAAGCTTTCCAAGATATTGAGATGTTAAGGACAAAGTTTTTTGTTCAATCTCCTAGAAATATCATTTCTAGCACAGGGCTATAATGACACCAAAGTTTGTAAAACAAGTTTCTTATAGAAAATTGTATGTTAAAGTATTTGTTATAGAAAATCAAATTTGTTCACCTTAGTTATAGATGAACTCAGCAGCCTTGTGATAATTAAACCATTACTCTATTAGCTTCTGCATAAAGACTGTATCATCAGAATGCGTTCTAGTCTAGCTTTATACTCTGGGGCCTGCTTTAAATAAACAGTACTTCTAACAGATTCAAACCCTAATGAATCAGGAAGTCCCTTTCACACACCATTCTTCTTTATGCCCACATTAAAACAATAGCAACAACATAAAAACATATACTACAGTGGTAACAGAGGTTATATATGAGTGGTACGATTACAAGAAATTTTTATTTCCTTGGAATTTACTGTATTTTCCAATAAAACCATGTTTCACTTATTTTATTATTATGATTTTTTTAATGAAAGAATGAGTTTCCCTTTTATCTTTATGCGAAACACTGTCCAGCGAACGAGCTAACATTTTATCAAGTGATCAAGGGCAGACTCCTTCAGAAAAAAAGAAAAAGAAAAGAAGAAGGAAAAGAGGGCTTCGTTCCCAGAATAATCAAGTGTGGGCTCTTTTTCAATCAACAGTTTAAGGATTTGGTGTGGGATTTTTTTGTGCTCTACAGCAGGGAGGATGAATTATTTTTATCTGTGACTGCAAGAGCTTGTATTATTAAGCTACAGTCTTCCTGTGTCTAATCCTTTAAACATCCAGAGTGTTGAGCATTTTCAGGGTTAGAGCCAGAGGGGAATTTAGAAATCATCTGACCCAAACTTGTGTCTGGGGAGGGGACTTAGGGATTTCAGGGATGTGACCAAGGTCACCTGATAGACATGAGATAAGACCCTGCATTTCTTTTTTTTTTAATTTATTTTATTGAAGTACAGTTGATTTACAATGTTGTGTTAATTTCTGCTGTACAGCAAAGTGACTCAGTTATACTTATATATATACATTCTTTTTCATATTCTTTTCCATTATGGTTTATCACAGGATATTGAATATTGTTCCCTGTGCTATACAGCAGGACCTTGTTGTTTATCCATCTTATATATAATAGTTTGCATCTGCTAATCCCAAACTCCCTGTCCATTCCTCCCCCCCACCAACCTCCCCCTTGGCAACCACAAGTCTGTTCTCTATGTCTGTGAGTCTGTTTCTGTCTCGTAGATAGGTTCATTTGTGTCATATTTTAGATTCCACATATACGTGATATCATATGGTATTTAAGACCCTGCATTTCTTAATTTGAATGTTTTTTCCATTCCACCAGCTTGCTTCTGCACCCATGGGGGTGAAGGCAGGATGGGGAGATGAGAAGAGCCCTCACTACACGGCTGCCTTCCTATGCAGTATAAGCAAAGAAAGCTATTTTTAGAACCCACTCATTACCCAACTGCATACCAGGGACTCTCAAAATATTGTCAAGACAAACTAATGTTTTTATCTTTACTATACCCCTACCCCCCATTTAAAAAAAGAAAAAGAAATCCTAAAAGCACACTAACAAGAAGAACACGCTGACAGCACGCAGAGCCACTGCTCTGCTACAGTCCAAGAAGGCAGATCTTAAGCTCTTTATTATTAAAACTCTCTGGGTGCTCATTCCCTTACTCATTCTTTCTCTTTTTAGCAGAGCCCATTTAGACTCTGCCTACTTCTCAAAAAACATTTGAACAAGAAACAAGTAGCTATTAAAACAAACACAAGTTGTCTATCTCAAAAACAAAAGATGAAAGGATTTATCCCCCATGGAAAAGTTGCTGGCAACAAAACTCCCTCTTTCCATAAAGCAACAAAGCTTTTTCTTTCATCTGGAATGTTACAAAAATAGTCAAAGCCATAAAAGGCCATTATCCTTGCTAATACCCCAACCTTCAACCCCCCCTAACTGGGTACTTCCCGATGAAGAGGCTAATGAACTCCAATTCACAAATGTAACCACCAACTTAATTAGTAGCAACACATTGCTACAGGATAGCTCCTTGTTTATACAGGCGAGGTCTTTAACGACATTAAAAGGCTTAATGCTGTCATAAATTTTAATACAATATTTTAAACACAAGGGACTTAATCACTCTCAAAAGTAAATTTACTTAGCTGGGTAAGAAATCCCCAACTTCATTGTATTCTCTTACATTCATAAATTCCCCTTTGTCATATCTGAGCGTTTACAGAATTGGCGCTGGCTTTAGCCATAAAAATCAATCAAACTGATGCACATTCATCAACTGACTGGTCTAAACAGATTGATGGTGCTTATCTTGGTTCTATTACAAGGGAAGTGAGGGCTTAACCGAATCACAGCCTCACTGGGGGTCCAACTAGAAAATGAGAGGATTGTATTAAATGATTACTAAGGCTGCATGACTAAATGCAGTTCTATACTTTTACGTGTTTTGAAAAGCTCCAGGTACGTAAGAGCATGCCAGAGAAGGCTAACATGCAGCCTCACCACTCAGATGCACTGAAAATCCAAGTTAAAGTGTAAACACATCCGGATATATGTATATGTACAGCTGATTCACTTTGTTATACAGCAGAAACTAACACACCACTGTAAAGCAATTATACTCCAATAAAGCTGTTTAAAAAAAAAAATGTAAACACATCATCTTGGAGAAGGAGGCATTAAGGTGTTATCAGCCTTCACCTTATTAGGGCTTAGCTCCAGGCTGCTAGAGTCCTAAGGATGAGCAGTTGCTGTGAAGAAAAGGATGGAAGCAGGCATTTTAAATCAAATGCCTATAGGAGCCAGGCAAAAGCATAATAAATTAATAAAGAGATCTGGGTCGGAACTGTGAAAAAATGGAGAGCTGCCCCTCAACTCCAGCTATCTGCTGCCTTGTAGGAATGTACATCCTGGGTTATCCCATTTTCAGATTTTCCAAAACAATGTAAAAAAGCCATAAAGACTCTGATATTTAAACACTGAATCAAAATACGTTTACAACAGTCTACAAGTCAAATATACCTCCACACAAGATAAACATGCAGGACACTGAGTTTGAGATCTCTGATGTGGGGCGCTATACTGCCAAGGAATATAATAGAAAGAGGAGGGGAGCTGGTAAATAGAAGGAAGGGTGCAAAGAAAGAGGACAGAGTGGGCTACATCAATATCTGAGGTTGGCTCTGTTGAGGGAATTCAGAAGAACAAGCAAACTTGGAGGTAGGAAGAGATTAAGACAGTGAGTCTAAATCTTTTGGGGGATCATGGGTAGCATAGGAAATTCTGATAAATGCTTTAGAGATTTTTCCCTGGAAAAATAAACATATGTAGTAGGCAGAATAATGTGGCCCATGAAGATGTCTAGGTGCTTATTCCTTATCCCCCTCCCCGTGTTACCTTACATGACAAAAGGGATTCTGCTGATATGATTAAGCTAAGGACCTTGAGATGGAGAGATTATAGTGGGCTGAGTGGACCCAATCTAATCACCTGAATCCTTAAAATCAGAACATGTTTCCTGCCCTTGGTTGTAAGAAAAGAACAAACCTGACCCCATATTGAATCTGTTCCTTTAGCTCTAACCCTTGTGCTCTGTTGGCTGTGCTTAGTCATGTTGGCTCTGCACCTTTGTAAAAAAAAAAAAAAAATGTTGCCCATAGCCTGAAATATTCATGGTAGCCCATTCTCAAGGCTCTGACCTTTAAAGGTTTAACACTTTTCCATTCATACAGAGATTAAAAGTTGCAGAACAGAGGATAACCTTTGTCTTGTTGGAGGTTTATGGGAACACTGTGATCAGACCTACATTGGCAGCTGCAAGACCAAAGGATTCCGGCACCAAGAAGCATGCACCAACCAGCCACATCCTCTCCCCTTTTAGTACAAAAGCAGCCTGAATTCTAACTCAGGGAAGATGGTTCTTTGGGACACGAGTCCACCTTCTTCTCAGTCTACTGGCTTTCCAAATAAAGTCACTCTTCCTTGCCCCAACACCTCATTCTCGATTTAATGGCCTCTCATGAGACAAGCAGCAGGAGCTTGGACTCAGTAATATGGTCAGAAGGAAACATACGGAAGAATGCTAAGAGATATGCAACGTTGCTAGCTTTGAAAATGGAGGAAAAGACCATAAGCCAAGCAATGTACGCAGCACCTGGAAACTGGAAAAGGCAAGGAAATACATCCATTCTCCCCTCGAACCTCCAGAAGGGAATGCAGGCCTGCTGACACCTTTATTTTACCCCAGCGAGACCCATGTGGGTCATCTATCCTACAGAAGTATAAGATTATACATTTGTGTTGTTTTAAGTCACAGGTTTGTGGTCATTTGTTACAGTAGCAACAGAAAACCAATATAGTATACAGAGACTCAAACTTTGGCAAAAACATTCACAGACCTCCCTAAAGCACATTTAGACACACAGATAAACGTCCCTTGCGCTAGGAAGAGCTCAACAACATGCCCTCCGAGCTGAAGGTATGAAACTATTTCTCTTTGGCACGCGTGAGAAGATCAGTACCACCCCATGACACAAGCGGCTCCAAAACCTCACTTCTACAAGGAGGGATTCATTCTCTGAACGCTAGCTACCCTTCTGAGTCTCACCCAAACCACATGTGACCCCGTGACAGCTCCCTGCTGCAGAAAGACCTTTCCTTCCTTTCTCAAAGTCTTCATATGATAAGATCGTGCTCTTCCCCAGCCCCCCTCCCCAAGAAGGTGGCATTTTACACCTGCTGAGATTTAGCCTGGCTTCTTCCCTCACTTTGAGCCAGAGTTAGGTCTGGAGTGCTCTATTACAGTCCTCACGTCTCCACTGAGATCTTACTGGACACGATATGCCTGCACCTGGCCGTTTGCTGGTTTTAAGATGGAAGAGCAATGTTATCAGGGATGTGAGCTACCTGACTCAAAGTTGTTTTTAGCCTCAGCTCTCATTTCACCGGTTCATCAAATTTCACAATCCCTGTAATATTTAGAGTTTTCTTTTTAAGTTCCATTAGAGTGATCCTAGGTGACGCCACCATGGCTGTGACAAAAAAAACCCCTGTAGTTTAAAGGTTACCGTCCTGATCTAAGTACTCAACCTAATATACCAGACGTAACTGGCCTCACAACTCCTGATCTGCAACTTAACACCAGACGCTGTGACTGTCAGCTCTGGTGCACAGGCAATTGTGGAATGCTGCTAGCTCAGAAAGCTAGATCCTGTCAAAGTAGAACATGGAGGCGAGAAAGGAAAAAGAAGAAAAGAACAACAAGGTATTTGGGGTCCTATGGAGGTTTGCTAAAGCGTAGAGGGAGAAGGCCAGATCTGTTTTGGAGGAGACAAGCCTGACTCAGTGAGGAAGGCTGCCCAGTGACCATGCATTCGGTTCCTTCTCCTGACATGCAGAAGAGCTCTAGCAACCGCCTAAAATGTTACACAAGCTTTTGTGTGTATGTGCATCTCTTTTTTTCTGAGGAAAAGCGCCACAGATCTGAGAATCCGAATGAACCATAACTCCCCACCCCCAAGTGTAAGAGTTGCTGCTCTGTATGTTTCCTCATGAGGACTTTCCTAATTCAATACACTTAGCTCTCCCTAGTCATATGTGAATGATCCCCAGCGCAGAATCCTATTAAATTTCTGACTTGCCCTCTGATAACAGTAATATTACCATTTACCTTCTCCACTGCAGATGGGAAATAGAGTGGTTTTAAGTTTACCAAACATCGAGCGTCTTTGAGAAGGTAGATTGCTAATGTCATTTTCCCCTATCAGCCTCTGTGGAATATCCAGCCCAAAGGACACCATGCATTTCATACGCAAGCATGAAGGATTTCGTCTTGTTTTTTGTGTGTGTTTTTTTCTGCCTTTTTTATGATTTTGAAATATGCATGGGAATATAGTTGGCCTTATTCTTGCTGACAGATGCAGTCACCAGTCTGGTGGGGGGAGACAGGGTCACTGCCTAAATTGATTCTAGTCAACCTAAAACAGCTTTGTTATAGTAAGGCCTCCAACAGGAAGGTGAGTGTCCCGATTAGCAGAGAAATCACAGGGCTGAGTCTTACCCGATCTGAGGTCAAGTAAGAATAAACAGACAAGAGATGGCAACCAGGGAGGAGGTGAGAAAAGGTGTCGAAGAATCCAACTGGATAATGGATCACCTTATTTTGGGGTCTCCATCAACCCTTTGGGGCTCTCTGATTCTAAAATTAGTACGTTGAATATTTTAAAGCACAACTTCACTGTATATAAAATAGATAACTAATAAGGACCTACTGTACAGCACAGGGAACTCTTCTCAATACTCTGTAATGTATACGGGAAAAGAAGCTAAAAAGGAGTGGATATATGTATATGTATAACTGGTTCACTTTGCTGTACAGCAGAAACTAACACAACATTTTAAATCAACTATACTCTGATAAAAAATTTTTAAAAAGCACAAGTTCATAGCACAGCCAATCTTGTCTGTCGTTGTTGATTCATTTAGACTCTGCTGCCTTAGAAAAAATTGCGAAAAGTCATGCCCAGAAGCACAGCCCTCCCTTCCCACTGAGTGAGAGCTATGATTACACTGTACACAAGATCCTACAAAGACAGCTGACACAACTAGCAGTGGAATTCTTTCTTCTGTTTATTTCCAGAAGAGACTTTCCATAGACAGCTGCAAGGCCAGGCTCCCATCCGAATGCCATGCCAACCTTGCTTCGGACAGCCTCCCACCCACATTCTTGCCCTGACCCAGGGCCATCTCTAGCAGGTCTGGGAGACCAGAGGGGTCAGCCCCAGGGCCACCTCAGGGCTTAGAGACACCACCTGGATCAGCACAAGAGCCACGGCTGCTATGCTGTAATCAGACATCTGTAGGCTCAAATTCTGGCTCAGCCTTTTTCACTTGTACAATATCAGTCAAGTGCCTTGACGTCTCAGCCTCAGGCTCCTTCTCCATAAAATGGGGCTAGGGGTACCCACTTTTCGGGGAAGGAGTGAGGGCTAAATGACAGAATATGCGAAAAGCAATTGGCCTGACTTCTACACTGTCATCGCCAATTACCATCATCACAGAAAAAGACCCAGTCCTCTCTGGCGTGGAATGAAAGAGGACAAAATGGAATCAGCGTTTCTCTCTCTCAGGGCAGGACAGTCTCCGCTCCTCTCTGAGCCTTAAGGCTGATTATCTTCAAACTGAAGGCAGAGAAAGTAGGTTACTTGCATTTCCCTTAGACTCAATGATTCTCCTTCTAGGCCCCTTTAAGGAGCTTCTCTGACCTTCAAAGGATGCCAACAAAAGTCAGAAAGCCTTGCCTCTTGTGCAGGGGTAGCAAGCACAGGTGTTAGCGTTTCTGGGAAAGGACCCCAAGGCCCAGTGCAACTTCTGACAACAAGGGACCCACCTTCGTTGAGCTCGCACGGTTTCTTGGCACCTGAAGGTGTGGTTCTGTGGACTGTCCTGAGCTGGCGTTCCTGTTCTCCCCCGACACTCTGACTGGCTGGGTACCACATGCTCTGTCTCCTGCAAGAAAAATAGGAAAAGTAGATGAACTGTCCGCAGCCAGCAGTTCCACAGTGTTCTCCGGCGGGGTGTGGGCCACAGGGCAGGGCAGCAGCCGTACAAAACATACGCTACCAAGGGCTGTGGGGAAGGGGGCCCATGAGTGATCGGAAACGTAAAAAGCCTCTTTCTAACAGTCAGTTGCTGCAAGATTTCAGAATAAAGAAAAAATAATAATAACCTAAAATTTACAATTTATTTTTTATATTAAAAATATGAGAGAAGAGTATTTAATGAATAGATTTGCAAATACAATTTCTAGAATATTTATAGCATAAGCTCATTTTTGCACAAACATGTATGAATGTACACACAGACACACACACACAGACACACACACACACAAATTGGCATCAAGTAAACCAAAATCTTAACAGGGACTAACACTTAAGATGTCATTTGTTTTTTCTTTTGGGTACTCATCTATACAATAATCATACATTATTCCTATAATAAGAAAGAACTTTAAGTTAATCTGAAAACCAAGAAACAAGTCATTTTTATAAAATCCAAATCCCAAGTATGCTTGGTACTCTCCCCTCCCCTCCCCCCCCCCCAAACACACGCGCACACACACCCCTACACCTGTCGTTGGCTACACTGAATCCAAAGAAATCACTATGTTGGTCCCATTATCCCATGATAAACTCCACTCATTAATTTACAAAAACTCCAGAAGCTAATTCTAGAGACTATCATAAACACACCAAAGCCAAAATGAATCTGTATTCAATACAAGGACACACAAACCCAAAATGAAAGATTTTTATATGTTCAGCAGTTGAACCACTACAGTATTTGAACAATGCCAAACCTCTGACAAATTTTCCATAGGATAAAACAGCCCCTCTTTACCTGATAAATGAAATACTAAAACCAAAATCAGTGAGAAACTCAGAAAATCCAGATGGCTACTGTCATGCGGTCAAAATATTCATGTGATGCAGTGAACTTGGGTCTGACGGTGCAGTATACACTGTGGTGACAATACAGACGAAGCTCCCCTCTTAGGGGTATGGGCTGAAGTCAGTACAAGTGCCAATATGTCAGGTGTCTCAATATGTCAGAAATCATTTTTCTAAAATATTGTACTAGAATAATTTGGTGGGGCTATTTGCCAAGTAGCCATCACAAGCTTCTAGAGCAAAATTATAGGAATGCCTTCCTATTAGAGGGGTAAAATGGAAAGTGGGAGCAGAGTTGAGGAAAAGGAATGAATTAGAACTACCAAGATCCCTTCTTTAAATTTTCTAAGCCTCCAGCTTCAGGCAAGAAGACACACCACATGAAAGGGTTCCATTAGTATCCAATAGTTCCCTAGACATAGTAGTTGCTTGTGAAAAATTCTACAGCTATTCAAATACTGGCCAAGTTTCCCCAAACAATGGTTTTCAAGTGAGACAGCTCTCCTTGCAAGTATGCTAGGTATGTGACCTTAGGCAAATCACATCCATTATCTGGACCTCAGTTTCCTTGTCTGTAAAATGGAGATAATACTCCAAGCTCACAAGGTTGTTGAACAAGATGCTCTTTTACTACTTACCAACTGGAGGCACACAGTGGATGGGAGCTACTGATGATGTTAACAGTCCTTTTACAAAAATTCCCTCAAAGCTCAGCATTCTGAAACTGGTGTTAAGGAAATCCTTGGAGACTTAACCCAAGTGAGTTCAGCAAAAGCAAACTTATTTTTGTGGTAGGATGCTTGTTTCAGGTTTCTATACTAATAATATTATTTCAAACATCGTATTTAGAAGCCACCCTACTTGTAGACCTAAAGAAATGGCCCTTCTCATTTCTAAACAATTTAAATCAGAAATTTCCAGAAATTTCCATTCCTTTAAAACTTAACCCTTTTAAGAAAGAGTAGTTTTTTTTCCCCCAAAGACAGTGTTTTATCTAATCCTTTGAACCCACGAAGGTTGAGAAGGGTTACAGGCCACACACTGCTGGATTCCCATGGATTTTACAAACAAAAGCAAAAATAAATAAATGGCAATATGTCAAACTAAAAAGCTTTTGTACAGCAAAGAAAATGATCAACAAAATGAAAAGGCAGCCTACTGAATGGGAAAAGATATTTGCAAATCATGTATCCAATAAGGGGCTAATATCCAAAATATACAAAGAACTCACACAACTCAATAACAAAAAGAAATCTGATTAAGAAATGAGCAGAGGACCTGAACAGACATTCTTCCAAGGAAGACATACAGACGGCCAACAGACACAGGAAAAGATGCTCAACATCACTAATCATCAGGGAAACGCAAATGAAAACCACAGTGAGATATCATCTCACACCTGTCAGAATGTCTTTTTGATAATAGCCAACAAATAAATGTTGGTGAGGATGTAGAGAAAAGGGGACCCTCATGCAACTTTTGGCGGGAATGTAAATTGGTTCAGCCACTATGGAAAACAGTATGGAGTTTTCTCAAAAGATTAAAACTAGAACTACCTTATGACCAGTGATTCCACTTCTGGGTACTTATCCAGAGAAAATAAAAATAGTAATTTGAAAAGATATATGCACCCCTATGTTCACTGCAGCATTATTTACAATAGCCAAGATATGAAAGCAATCTAAGTGTCCATCGATAGAAGAAGGGATAAAAAGGATGGTATAAACACACACACACACACACACACACACACACACACACTGAATATTACCCAGTCACAAGAAAAGAATGAAATCTTGTCATTTGCAGCAACATGGATGGACCTAGAGGGCATTACGCTAAGTGAAATAAGTCAGACAGAGAAGGACAAATACTGTATGATTTCACTTACATATGGAATCTAAACAACAAAACAAATGAACAAGCAAAATAAAACAGAAACAGACACGTGGATACAGAGAACAGCACTGACGATCACCAGAAGAAAGGTGGGTGGGAGATCGTGCAATATAGGTGAAGGGGATTCAAGAGGTATAAACTTCCAGTTATAAAATAAGTCACAGGTAAGTTATGTACAACATAGGGAATATATTCAACAATATTGTAGCAACTTTGTACAGTGACAGATGGTTACTAGACATATCATGGTGATCAATGTGTTATACATACAAATGTTGAACCACTATGTTGTACACCTGAAACTAATACAACATTAAATGTCAACTATACTTCAATAAAAAAAGCAATCACCTACTACATATCAAGGATGTTGACAGTTAGGAGGGTTATATAAAAGTGAATAAGACATCCCTGTCCCGAAGAGCTTTAAAATCTGTTTCTAACAAAAACTAAAGTGTGAGAGGGCAGACACTAACTTGCCTACTTCTGTGTTAACGTGTTTGTCAAATGGGCAGGTCCAAACTGACCAAGGGAACAAGGGAAGTAGAAGCCAAGTACTTCTCCAGGTTTGTCTTCCTGCCACCTGGTCAGGCATAGTCTGGATGGGGCATCTGTAAGAGGAGTCAACCTACATCTTTTCCTGCTCCCAACCATGCTCTTCTACCCTTCAACCTCACCTCCCGCATGTCCCAAGCCCAGCCTCAGTAAAGTGATTTGTGGGTTTTCTTCTTATATGCAGGAACAAACAAACTGATTAAGATCTGAGATATTTCATAAGAAAGATATTTCTCAGAAGAAAGATATTTCATACTAAAACAAATGTTACTTTGGTTATATTCTGATCCATGAGCAGAGGCTAGGATAGTATACACAATGACAAAAGCTGTCTACTAATCAGGTTCAGAGGCTCAAAACCCTAGCTGAGTTAAGGAAAAAAACAGGTGTCCCTAAGTAGAAATGGTGAAATATGATATTTTGTCCTTGTTGGGATTTTAGTGAGTTCAGCTGGCTCCTAAAGAACTTGAGAGAATCTAGTTTTAATCCAATGGCATGTCCACTGCTTCAGGCCCTTCCAAGTTTTCCAATTGGTACAAATCCATGACCCAGGAGAAAGAATTTTCCATCCTCATTCCAGTTTTTGCCCATCTGCTCTAGTGTGCCCAGAGTATTACCCTTGGGCCTCAAAGAAATATGCATCTTCTAAATCTTCCTTCCAAGATGTGGCGAGTCAAAACAGTCACTTTTTTCAATCTTCTCACACTTGAGGGTTTATCTATGACCATTCTATTCTGAAATTTATTTAGAATGTTATTTCCTCCGATTGCTGGCTTAAATTTTAAATTAAATGGCTTTATAACTAATCACTCCATTGTTAATAAAAATGTCTTGCATTTATGAGAGCGTGTTCTTCCCAAGAGCTCTAATTACTACATGATTAATGCATCTGATATCTCCATAGTTCAGAAGAGCACATATTTTCAGCTCTTAGAACAAACAGGAAAAGTGTTATAAATATACCCTATCCTATATCACCTTAAAGTTCCTATTATCTTAAACCTGCACATGTCTGTGAAAGTGACTTAATGTCCTTCTGAATAATTGGGAGTTTTAAAGACTTTCACCCCTGATTAAAAGAACTATTTGTTATTATCACATTCATTTCATAATTGGGGGAAAGGAAACCCTGGAAGAGATTATTTAAATTTCTTTTTAAAAATGTGCATCTGATTATTAATGTTCTGACCCCTTAAGAAACAGGGAACGTAGATCACTATTTCTTCAGTCCTATCAGTCCCATTTTAAAAATAATTTCTGCCTACCTTAGTCACTATTTAACAAAGAATAAAGTAAGTCATGTAGGAAGGCAGGCATTGGTTCAAAATCCACACATACCCCCAAAGTAGAATCTCCTCTGATCCTATTTCCTTACCTGTAATACAGAGATATCACCTAGTTTACTGCTTAGAGTTGTAAGAATTTCTAGTAGAAAACACACATTCAAATTATATTGTCTATCTTGTCCACTTTCCAAATAACATTCACTGAGTGCCTGATCTGTACCAACACTAAACTAGGCATGTTTAACCTATATTTCCTCATTTAAAACTAGGAGGTGGATTTTACTCTCCCAGTTTTCTGCAGTGAGAATAAGAATAATCAAGAGAAGACAAGACAGATGACTTACCTAGGACAGAAAGATTGTCTTTTACACAAGAGATGTCTTCCTGAAGACCTTGAAAAATCTAACTGAGATTTATATATTTTAAGACCATTCCCATAACAGAAGATATTGGGTATTTCTGTTCACTAGCTAAAGTGGAAATATTTCAATAAAATAAACACAGCTTATAATTCAATAGACCCAAACAGCTTTGCAATTATGCAAATCTTGATATATCTAGGGGGAGAATTACACTATTTCAAATTGTTTGCATTGAGAGACTTAATACTTTATATTCAATATTTAATTCAAAATTGCATGAAATAGGACCATACTGTTCCACTTGAGCGAGAGAACCCAGATCCTAATCCCAATCCCCTAAATCCAAATTTGGAGTTCTGTCCACTATGTTTCAACATCCCAACTTTACTACTGTCAAATGACAAAACTAAAACAATTTGTAACTAGTTTGATGTCCTTTACTCAAGAGGAAACAAACCATGGGTTGGGGAATACAGTACCTATTAAGAAACAGAACACTGTTCCTGAGGGATTTTAAGCAAGAGTGAGTATTATAGAGCATTAGAAGAGGCAACACAGAAACAGGGCATGATTGGCTAAGAGGATGGGGATTTCCTTATAAGGCTAGCAGGGCCTATCTTCTTGTGTAAGGTAAACTAACCGAAGATGAGTTGGAGGATTGTAATTGATGTGTGTTAGGTTTCCTGGACAGGTGCTTCCAGTAAGTGCAGGCTGACTTAGGCATTGGAAGTCCCGGCCAGAGCCATTAGGCAAGAAAAAGAAATGAAAGTCATCTAAATTGGGAAGGAAGAAGTAAAACTGTCACTATTTGCAGATGACATTATACAGAGAAAACACTAAAGACTCTACAAAAAGGGGAGACCTTCAAGATGGCATAGGAGTAAGACGTGGAGATCATCTTCCTCCTCACAAATACATCAGAAATATATCTATGTGTGGAACAACTCCTGCAGAACACCTACTGAACACTGGCAGGAGACCTCAGACCTCCCAAAAGGCAAGAAACTCCCCACGTACCTGGGGAGGGCAAAAGAAAAAACAGACAAAAGAATAGGGATGGGACCTGCACATTGCGGAGGGAGCTGTGAAGGAGGAAAGGTTTCCACACACTAGGAAGGCCCTTCACTGGTGGAGGTGGGGGGTGGGGTGGGGGGGGGAAGCTTCAGAGCCACGGAGGAGAGCGCAGCAACAGGGGTGCAGAGGGCAAAGCAGAGAGATTCCTACACAGAGGATCAGTGCTGCCCAGCACGTACCAGCCTGAGAGGCTTGTCTGCTCACCCACCAGGATGGGTGGGGGCTGGGAGCTGAGGCTCGGGCTTCGGAGGTCAGAGCCCAGGGAGAGGACTGGGGTTGGCTGCGTGAACACAGCCTGAAGGGGGCTAGTGTGCCACAGCTAGCCGGGAGGGAGTCCGGGAAAAAGTCTGGAGCTGCCGAAGAGGCAAGACACCACTGTTTCGGGCTGCGCAAGGAGAGAGGATTCAGAGCACTGCCTAAATGAGCTTCAGAGACAGGCACGAGCCGTGGCGATCAACGCAGACCCCAGAGGTGGGTGCGAGCTGCGACTATCAACGTGGACCCCAGGGACAGGCATGAGATGCTAAGGCTGCTGCTGCCGCCACCAAGAAGCCTGTGCACAAGCACAGGTCACTCTCCACACCTCTCCTCCCGGGAGCCTGTGCAGTCCGCCACCGCCAGGGTCCCGTGATCCAGGGATGACTTCCCCGGGAGAACACACGGTGCGCCTCAGGCTGCTGAAACGTCATGCTGGCCTCTGCTGCCACAGGCTCGCCCCACATTCCATACCCCCCCAGCCCCCGTGGCCTGAGTGAGCCAGAGCCCTCTAATCAGCCGCTCCTTTAACCCTGTCCTGTGTGAGCGAAGAACAGATGCCCTCAGGCGACCTACATGCAGAGGCGGGGCCATATCCAAAGCTGAGCCCCAGGAGCTGTGCAAACGAAGAAGAGAAAGGGATATCTCTCCCAGCACCCTCAGGAGCAGCAGATTAAATCTCCACAATCAATTTGATGTACCCTTCATCTGGGGAATACCTGAATAGACAACGAATCATCCCAAAATTGAGGCGGTGGACTTTGGCAACTGTAGACTTGGGGTTTGCTTTCAGCATCTAATTTTTTTCTGGTTTTATGTTTATCTTAGTTTAGTATTTATAGTTTATTATCATTGGTAGATTTGTTTATTGATTTGGTTGCTCTGTTCCTTTCTTTTTATATATATATTTTTTTTTTTTTCCTTTTTCTCTCTTTCTGAGTGTGTATATGTATGCTTCTTTGTGTGATTCTGTCTGTAAAGCTTTGCTTTTACCATTTGTCCTAGGATTCTGTCCATCTATTTTTTTTCATTTATTTATTTTTTCTAGTATACTTTTTAGCACTTGTTATCATTGGTAGCTTTGTATTTGGTTTGGTTACTCTCTTCTTTCTTTCGTTCTTTTATTTCTTACTTTAAAGTTTTTTTATTTTTAACAATTTTTTTAATTTTTAATTTTAATAACTTTATTTTATTTTTTTCTTTCTTTCATTCTTTTTTTCTCCCTTTTCTTCTGAGCCATGTGGCTAACAGGGTCTTGGTGCTCTGGCTGGGTGTCAGGCCTGTGCCTCTGACGTGGGAGAGCCGAGTTCAGGACATTAGTCCACCAGAGACCTCCCAGCTCCACATAATATCAAACAGCAAAAGCTCACGCAGAGATCACCATCTCAACGTTAAGACCCAGCTCCACTCAACGACCAGCAAGCCACAGTGCTGGACACCCTATGACAAACAACTAGCAAGACAGGAACACAACCTCACCCATTAGCAGAGAGGCTGCCTAAAATCATAGTAAGGCCACAGACACCCCACAACACACCACCGGACAAGGTCCTGCCCACCAGAAAGACAAGATCCAGCCTCATCCACCAGAACACAGGCACCAGTCCCCTCCACCAGGAATCCTATGCAACCCACTTAACCAATCCTAGCCACTGGGGGCAAACACCAAAAACAACACGAACTACGAACCTGCAGCCTGTGAAAAGGAGACCCCAAACACAGTAAGTTAAGCAAAATGAGAAGTCAGAGACATACATAGCAGATGAAGGAGCAAGGTAAACACCCACTAGACCAAACAAATGAAGAGGAAATAGGCACTCTACCTGAAAAATAATTCAGAGTAATGATAGTAAAGATGATCCAAAATCTTGGAAATAGAATGGAGAAAATACAAAAAACGTTTAAGAAGGACCTAGAGGAACTAATGAGCAAGCAAACAATGATGAACAACACAATAAATGAAATTAAAAATTCTCTAAAAGGAATCAACAGCAGAATAACTGAGGCAGAAAAACGGATAAGTGACCTGGAAGATAAAATAGTGGAAATAACTACCACAGAGCAGAATAAAGAAAAAAGAATGGAAAGAATTGAGGACAGTCTTAGAGATCTCTGGGACAACATTAAATGCACCAACATTAGAATTATAGGGGTCCCAGAAGAAGAAGAGAAAAAGAAAGGGACTGAAAAAATATTTGAACAGATTATAGTTAAAAACTTCCTTAATATGGGAAAGGAAATAGTCAATCAAGTCCAGGAAACACAGAGCGTCCCATACAGGATAAATCCAAGGAGAAACACGCCAAGACACATATTAACCAAACTGTCAAAAATTAAATACAAAGAAAAAATATTAAAAGCAGCGAGGGAAAAACAACAAATAACATACAAGGGAATCCCCATAAGGGTAACAGCTGATCTTTCAGCAGAAACTCTGCTAGCCAGAAGGGAGTGGCAGGACATATTTAAAGTGATGAAAGGGAAAAACCTACAACCAAGATTACTCTGCCCAGCAAGGATCTCATTCAGATTTGATGGAGAAATTAAAACCTTTACAGAAAAGCAAAAGCTAAGAGAATTCAGCACCACCAAACCAGCTTTACAACAAATGCTAAAGGAACTTCTCTAGGCAGGACACACAAGAGAAGGAAAAGACCTACAATAACAAACCCAAAACAATTAAGAAAATGGTAATAGGAACATACATATTGATAATTACCTTAAATGTAAATGGATTAAATGCTCCAACCAAAAGACATAGACTGGCTGAATGGACACAAAAACAAGACACATATATATGCTGTCTACAAGAGACCCACTACAGACCTAGGGACACATACAGACTGAAAGTGAGGGGATGGAAAAAGACATTCCATGTAAAGGGAAATTAAAAGAAAGCTGGAGTAGCAATACTCATATCAGATAAAATAGACTTTAAAATGAAGAATGTTACAAGAGACAAGGAAGGACACTACATAATGATCAAGGGATCGATCCAAGAAGAAGATATAACAATTGTAAATATTTATGCACCCAACATAGGAGCACCTCAGTACACAAGGCAAATGCTAACAGCCATCAAAGGGGAAATCAACAATAACACAATCATAGTAGGGGACTTGAACACCCCACTTTCACCAATGGACAGATCATCCAAAATGAAAATAAATAAGGAAACACAAGCTTTAAATGATACATTAAACAACATGGAGTTAATTGATATTTACAGGACATTCCATCCCAAAACAACAGAATACACTTTCTTCTCAAGTGCTCATGGAACGTTCTCCAGGATAGATCATATCTTGGGTCACAAATCAAGCCTTGGTAAATTTAAGATAATTGAAATCATATCAGGGATCATTTCTGACCACAACGCTATGAGACTAGATATCAATTACAGGAAAAAAGCTGTAAAAAATACAAACACATGGAGGCTAAACAATACACTATATAATAACCAAGAGATCACTGAAGAAATCAAAGAGGAAATCAAAAAATACCTAGAAACAAATGACAGTGTAAACACAATGACCCAAAACCTATGGGATGCAGCAAAAGCAGTTCTAAGAGGGAAGTTTATAACAATACAATCCTAACTCAAGAAAGAAGAAACATCTCAAATAAACAACCTAACCTTACACCTAAAGCAGTTAGAGAAAGAAGAACAAAAAACCCCCAAAGTTAGCAGAAGGAAAGAAATCATAAAGATCAGATCAGAAATAAATGAAAAAGAAATGAAGGAAACAATAGCAAAGATCAATAAAACTAAAAGCTGGTTCTTTGAGAAGATAAACAAAATTGATAACCATTAGCCAGACTCATCAAGAAAAAAAAGGGAGAAGACTCAAATCAATAGAATTGAAAAAGGAGAAGTAACAACTGACACTGTAGAAATACAAAGGATCATGAGAGATTACTACAAGCAACTATATGCCAATAAAATGGACACATTCTTAGAAAAGCACAACCTCCCGAGACTGAACCAGGAAGAAACAGAAAATATAAACAGACCAATCACAAGCACTGAAATTGAGACTGTGATTAAAAATCTTCCAACAAACAAAAGCCCAGGACCAGATGGCTTCACAGGCGAATTCTATCAAACATTTAGAGAAGAGCTAACACCTATCCTTCTCAACCTCTTCCCAAAAATATGAGGGAGGAACACTCCCAAACTCATTCTACAAGGCCACCATCACCCCGATACCAAAACCAGACAAAGATGTCACAAAGAAAGAAAACTGCAGGCCAATATCACTGATGAACATAGATGCAGAAATCCTCAACAAAATACTAGCAAACAGAATCCAACAGCACATTAAAAGGATCATACACCAAGATCAAGTGGGGTTTATCCCAGGAATGCAAGGAATCTTCAGTATATGCAAATCAATCAATGTGTTACACCATATTAACAAATTGAAGGAGAAAAACCATATGATCATCTCAATAAATGCTGAAAAAGCTTTCAACAAAATTCAACACCCATTTATGATAAAAACCCTCCAGAAAGGAGGCATAGAGGGAACTTACCTCAACATAACAAAGGCCATATATGACAAACCCACATGCAACATCGTTCTCAAGGGTGAAAAACGGAAACCATTTCCACGAAGATCAGGAACAAGACAAGGTTGTCCACTCTCACCACTATTATTCAACATAGCTATGAAGCTTTAGCCACAGCAATCAGAGAAGAAAAACAAATAAAAGGAATTCAAATCGGAAAAGAAGAAGTAAAGCTGTCACTGTTTGCAGATGACATGATACTATACATAGAGAATCCTAAAGACGCTACCAGAAAACTACTAGAGCTAATCAATGAATTTGGTAAAGTAGCAGGATACAAAATTAATGCACAGAAATCTCTTGCATTCCTATACACTAATGATGAAAAATCTGAAAGAGAAATTAAGGAAACACTCCCATTTATCACTGCCACAAAAAGAATAAAATACCTAGGAATAAACCTATCTAAGGAGACAAAAGACCTGAATGCAGAAAACTATAAGACACTGATGAAAGAAATTAAAGATGATACAAATAGATGGAGAGAGATATCTTGTTCTTGGATTGGAAGAATCAACACTGTGAAAATGACTATACTACCCAAAGCAATCTACAGTTTCAGTGCAATCCCTATCAAACTACCAAAGGCATTTTTCACAGAACTAGAACAAAAAAATTTCACAATTTGTATGGAAACACAAAAGACCCCGAATAGCCAAAGCAATCTTGAGAAAGAAAAACGGAGCTGGAGGAATCAGGCTCCCGGACTTCAGACTATCCTTCAAAGCTACAGTAATCAAGACAGTATGGTACTGGCACAAAAACAGAAATATAGATCAATGGAACAGGATAAAAAGCTCAGAGATAAACCCATGCACATATGGTCACTTTATTTTTGATAAAGGAGGTGAGAATATACAATGGAGAAAAGACAGCCTCTTCAATAAGTGGTGCTGGGAAAACTGGACAGCTACATGGAAAAGAATGAAATTAGAACACTCCCTAACACCATACACAAAAATAAACTCAAAATGGATTAAAGACCTAAATGTAACGCCAGATACTATAAAACGCTTAGAGGAAAACATAGGCAAAACACTCTATGACATAAATCACCACAAGATCCTTTTTGACCCACCTCCTAGAGAAATGGAAATAAAAACAAAAATAAACAAATGGGACCTAATGAAACTTAAAAGCTTTTGCACAGCAAAGGAAACCATAAACAAGACTCAAAGCCAACCCTCAGAATGGGAGAAAATATTTGCAAATGAAGCAGCTGACAAAGGATTAATCTCCAAAATTTATAAGCAGCTCATGCAGCTCAATATCGAAAAAACAAACAACCCAATCCAAAAATGGGCAGAAGACGTAAATAGACATATCTCCAAAGAAGATATACAGATTGCCAACAAACACATGAGAGGATGCTCAGCGTTATTAATCATTAGAGAAATGCAAATCAAAGCTACAATGAGGTATCACCTCACACCTGTCAGAATGGCCATCATCAAAAAATCTACAAACAATAAATGCTGGAGAGGGTGTGGAGAAAAGGGAACCCTCTTGCACTGTTGGTGGGAATGTAAACTGATACAGCCACTATGGAGAACAGTATGGAGGTTCCTTAAAAAACTAAAAATAGAACTACCATACAACCCAGCACTCCCACGACTGGGCATATTCCCTGAGAAAACCATAATTCAAAAAGAGTCATGTACCACAATGTTCATTGCAGCTCTATTTACAATAGCCAGGACATGGAAGCAACCTAAGTGTCCATCAACAGATGAATGGATAAAGAAGATGTGGCACATATATACAATGGAATATTACTCAGCCATTAAAAGAAATGAAATTGAGTTATTTGTAGTGAGGCAGATGGATCTAGAGTCTGTCATACAGAGTGAAGTAAGTCAGAAAGAGCAAAACAAATACTGTATGCTAACACATACATATGGAATCTAAAAAAAAAAGAAAAAAATGGTTCTGAACCTAGGGCCAGGACAGGAATAAAGACACAGACGTAGAGAATTGATTTGAGGACACGGGGAGGGGGAAGGATAAGCTGGGACAAAGTGAGAGAGTTGCATGGACTTATATATACTGCCAAATGTAAAATAGATAGCTAGTGGGAAGCAGCTGCATAGCACAGGGAGATCAGCTCGGTGCTTTGTGACCACCTTGATGGGTGGGATAGGGAGGGTGGGAGGGAGATGCAAGAGGATGGGGATATGGGGATATATGTATATGTATAGCTGATTCACTTTGTTATAAAGCAGAAACTAACACACCATTGTAAAGCAATTATACTCCAATCAAGATGTTAAATTTTTTTTAAAAGACTCTCCAAATAAATAGAACTAATAAACAAATTCAGTAAAGGTGCAGGATGCAAAATCAATACACAAAAATCTGTTGTGTTTCTATACACTAGTAAGAAACTATTAGATAAATTAAGAAAACAATCCCATTTACAATTGCATCAAAAAGAATAAAACACCTAGGAATAAATTTAACCAAGGAGGTGAAAGACCTGTACCTTAATAAGACACTGATGAAAGAAATTGAAAAAGACACAAATAAATGGAAACATATTCAATGCTCATAGACTGGAAGAATTAATAGTGTTAAAATTTCCACATCACCCGAAGCAATCTACAAATTCAATACAATCCTGTCAAAATTTCAATGGCATGTTTCACAGAACTAAAACAAGTAATTCTAAAATTTGTATGGAACCACAAAAGACACCAAATAGCCAAAGCAATCTTGAGAAAGAAGAACAAGGCTGGAGGTAACATGCTCCCTGATTTCAAACTATATTGCAAATCTTTACTAATCGAAACAGTATGGTATTGGCATAAAAACAGACACATAGATCAATGGAACAGAACAGAGCCAAGAAATAAAGCTACGCATATGTAGTCAATTAATTTATGACAAAGGAGAGACAAGAATGTCTCCTTTGGGAAAACTGGACAGCCATGTGCAAAAGAATAAATTGTGTTGGGAAAACTGGACAGCCATGTGCAAAAGAATGAAACTAGACCACTATCTTACACCATACACAAAAATCAACTCAAAATTGATTAAAGACTTGAATGTAAGACCAGAAACCATCAAACACCTAGAAGAAAACATACATGTAAGTTTCATGACATCACTCTTAGCCATATTTTTTTGGATCTACTCCAAAGACAATGGCGACAAAAGCAAAAGTAATCAAATGAGACTACATCACACTAAAAAGCATCTTTACAGTGAAGGAAACCACCAACAAAATAAAAAGGCAACCTACTGAATGGGACAAGATATTCGCCAATCATGAATCTATAGGTGGCTAATATCCAAAATATAAAGAACTCATACAACTCAATAACAAAAAAACAACCCAATTAAAAAGTGGGCAGAGGATCTGAGAAGATATTTTTCCAAGGAAGACATAAAAATGGCCAACAAGCACATGAAAAGATGCTCAACATCACTAAATCTCAGGGAAATGCAAGTAAAAACAACAAGATAATATCTCACACCTGTCAGAATGGCTATTATTAGAAAGACAGGTTACAGGTGTTGAGGAGGAAGTGGAAAAAAGGGAACCTTTGTGTACTATAGGTGGGAACATAAATTGGTGCAACCACTCTAGAAAACAGTATGAAGGTTACTCCAAAAACTAAAACTAGAACTATCTAATGGTCCAACCATTTCACTCCTGGGTATTTACCTGAAGAAAAGGAAAACACTAACTTGAAAAGATGTATGCACCCCAATGTACATAGTAGCATTATTCACAATAGCCAAGATACGGAAGCAACCTAAGTATCCATTGACAGATGAATGGATAAAGAAGATGTGGTACATATATACAATGGAATACTACTCAGCCATAAAAAAGAATGAAATCTTGCCATTTACAACAACATGGATGGACCTTGAGGGTATTTTGCTAAGTGAGATGAGTCAGGCAGAGAAAGACTAATACTGCATGATTTTACTTATATGTGGAAGCTAAAAACCAAACCAACAAACATACAAAACTCAAATACAAAGAACAGAACAATGATTATCAGAGGGGAAAGGGGTTATAGGTTAGCAAAAATGGTGAAGGAGGTCAGTTTTATGGTGATGGATGGAAACTAGACTTATTGTAGTGATCACTTTGTAGTGTATGCCAAGGTCGAATTATTATGTTATACTCTGAAACTAATATGTTATATACCAAATTAACCTCAATTGAAGACAAAAAAGATTTCTTTATAGTGGAGGATTCCCTGATGGTTTTTAACAGCTGACTTGTGCCTACTTAGGTTTTGATGTTCCCCTGGTCAAAGAAGTCTGAATTTCTTCTCTTTATTTATTTCCCCAAATCCCCCAGCAGTTTATGCTGTGGAGGCTTACCTGGCAGCTTTGTGAGTTCCCTAACAGCTGCCATCTTGCTTTCTTTAGATTGAGGGGTAACTATTATTTTCCCTTGAAATAATCCTCCCTAATTCAACCAGATTTACTGTTTCTGGCTGCCTGTGCACAGTTCCTGAGACCTTACGCCTCACCATGAAAACCTAGAGGCTCTCACACCCCAATTTTCCACCTGGAAAAAGTAGGACAAACAAACTCAAAGAGCTCAGAATGCAAAAGAAGCAGAACTCCACCTGAGAGAAGCTTCCTGGAGACCCCACAGAGAGGCCCAAAAGGCAGCAAACCAAGATGGCTCTGTTGGTACCTTCATCTGCATCTATGGCGCCGTCCCCGGAATCTTCAGCACCTATTTTCCAGTCCCATCTCATCACCACTGTCGAATGACCAAACTAAAACAACTTGGTAACGAGTGTGATATCTTTCATCCAAGGGGCTACAATCCGTGGATTGGGAAAGTAGAGGGCCTCACGATCAGTGGACCTCTCTTCCCAAAGGATACTGGGCAAGCGTGAGTTTCAAAGAGCGTTCGAAGCGGCAACGTGGAAGGGGCGCATGATCGGCTAGGCGGACGGGAATTCCTTATAAGGCTGGTGAGTCTATTTTCTAGGGTAAGATAAACTAGCTAAAGCTGAGTTAGAGGATTGTGATTGGTTTGTGCTCAATTTCCTTGACAGGTGTTTCCCATAAGGGCAGGTTTAGGTTTGTGAGGTGGTCTGGGCCCCTGGGCGGCCTCTATTTTATGGGAACTGATAAACAAATTAACGTTATCACTGCAGACCCGAGAAGTATCCCATGCAAATCAGCGTGAAAGCAGTCACATTTAACAACATGTAACAGCTGGGGTGGGTGGTATTCAAGTGTAAAATCAAGAGAGCATACAATAGAGTATCAAAGAGGGTCTCCAGGCATTTGGGTTCTCAGTGGTACTGATTTTTGTTCCTCTGCAGCATGTGGATAAAGGACACGGGACTCCAAAGTGAGAGAGGTTCATAAGGAAATGAAGGTCTTCCGATAATGAGTTTACACAGGTTGTAGCCAGCGGGGAGTGGCAGGTTTAACCAGCTGCACGAGAGGCAAGATTAGCCGCCTTGGGTGTTGCGACTGCCCGAAACCCAAGTACCCCGTTCCAGGAAGCCTCACGTCTGCTCCTGCCCCACCGAGGAGTTAGACCTTGTACAAGCCTCCAGTTCTCCCACTCACTCCAACTGTAACGTGTCACTGAGTCTACAGAAGGCTGCAAACAGGATGAAGCTTGAAGGAAAGCAGAAGGCAGATGCTGGTCACCATCACTTTGCTCTACTCCCTAGTAGCACTGGTATCTCAAACTGCCACGCCCAGGCCCTGAAAAGTGCTTATGCTGACCTTTGAACCCGCCCGATCCCTCAAGGCGTGTGAAGCTTCTGACTTGACCATTCTAACCCCTAGGATTCAGGGACAGGCCACGTCTTCAGCATTAGGGGCTTCCTGGGTTTCTGACTCCAGTGGACCCTTGAACAACACAGGGGTTAGGGGCAC
Organism: Balaenoptera ricei; assembly: GCF_028023285.1. NCBI lineage: Eukaryota > Metazoa > Chordata > Mammalia > Artiodactyla > Balaenopteridae > Balaenoptera > Balaenoptera ricei. Next base: position 117,202,183 of record NC_082654.1, read on the forward strand.
CTGACCCCCTACTCCCACCCCCAGTCGAAAATCCGTGTACTATTATCTCTGCCTCAAAAACCAAGGAATTGATAAGTGACTCACCCAAGGGCAGGAAGTTGAAACCATTTGGATAGAATGAGGACTTGAACCCTAGTTCTTTTGATTCCACATATTGTGCTCTCTAATCAACACAAACTTTTTCCCACACTTAGCTCATTTACAGATCTGTAAAATGAAAACGCAGGTACTATATTTTTTGAAAAAGATCTGCATGGCCCAACCCATGCTGTTCAAGGGTCATCCATACATTTATCATTCACATAAGCGGCTTCTATCAGGGGCTACATTCTGTGCTCGTCCTCATTCTTGCCCTCAGGGAGCTTGCAGTCTAGTGGTGGCAATGGTGGTGGCAGCCACACACAAGCTACTCCAGTACAGTATGAGCAGTGCTACAATAGGATACAGGTTTGTGTGAGATGCCCTGGGAACAGGTGGGAATGACACCAAACCCAGTTCATGGGAGAAGCATCCCTGAAGTGGTCTAAAGGATGAAGCAGAAACAGGGAGGCAGAATGTACCAAAGCAAACAGGTGTCAGCTAGAAATTGGCATGTTCCAGGAACTCAGAGCGGTTGGCGGTATATGCGGTGAGAGTCACACAGGTGGGGAGGTGACCAATGAGGCGGGCAAGGCACAGGCAGGGGCCAGATCGTATGAGCCCTATGAGAGTTTGGGCTTTATTGTGAAGGCACTGGCAAGTCTCTGAATATTATAAGTAAGACATGTTTAGATTCGCACTGGAGAAGGATCATCTGGGACCTGTGAGGCAAGTGAATTAGAAGGTGAGGAGGGAAAGTGACAGAAAGGAGGGACAGTCAGACAATAGGGCACCCCAAGCAAGAGATGACTGTCACTTGGCATTACAGAGGTGGCAGTCAGAATGGAGAAAAGACTGACTGGTTTAAAAGATACTGAATCGGTGGAAACAACAGGCCTGGTGATTGACAGGATGTGGTTGAATGAAAAAGAGGATGGACTGAAGATGAGGCCAAATCTTGAGCTTGGAAAATGGGGTGAATAATATCGCTGCTCCCTGAGATGGAAACAGGAAGAGAAACGGTGTTCAGGACAAGTCGGCTGTCGTGCCTGTGCAGCATCCAAGCAGGCAATGGTAAATAGATGGGCTGGGGTCCCAGAGCCAGACAGGGGCTGGGAATAAATGTTTGGAAATAAGCATGAAGGTGACTAACACAACAAGCGGAAGAATTGCATTCAGTATGTGCAGAGAGAGAAGAGAAAACCTAGACGAGAACCCTAGAAACACCAGTACTTATGGGACTGATGATATATTGTTAAATTAAAAATTAAGCTAAGAGTCTAAGTGTCCATCGACATGTGAATGGATAAAGAAGATGTGGCACATATATACAATGGAATATTACTCAGCCATAAAAAGAAACGAAATTGAGTTATTTGTAGTGAGGTGGATGGACCTAGAGTCTGTCATACAGAGTGAAGTAAGTCAGAAAGAGAAAAACAAATACCGTGTTCTAACACATATATATGGAATCTAAAAAAAAGGTCATGAAGAACCTCGGGGCAAGACGGGAATAAAGATGTAGACTTACTAGAGAATGGACTTGCGGACACGGAGAGGGGGAAGGGTAAGCTGGGACGAAGTGAGAGAGTGGCCTGGACATATATACACTACCAAATGTAAAATAGATAGCAAGTGGGAAGCAGCCGCATAGCACAGGGAGATCAGCTCGGTGCTTTGTGACCACCTAGAGGGGTGGGATAGGGAGGGTGGGAGAGAGACGCAAGAGGGAGGAGATATGGGATGTATGTATATGTATAGCTGATTCACTTTGTTATAAAGCAGAAACTAACACAACATTGTAAAGCAATTATACTCCAATAAAGATGTTAAATAATTAATTAATTAATTAAAAAATTAAGCTGCAAAATAGTATACACAATAAGACCCCATGGAAGGGAACTCCCTGGTGGTCCAGTGTTTAGGACTCCACGCCTTTCACTGCCAAGGGCGTGGGTTCAATCCCTGGTCGGGGAACTAAGATCCCACAAGCCATGCAGGTCAGCCAAAAAAAACCAAAAAAAAAAAAAAAAAAAAAACAGTAAGCGCCCATGGGAAAGGTGGAGGGGATGATCAAATATGTGTGTGTATCTGACAGTGTGTGTACTGTTGTGTACTTATTTTTTTGTGGGACATGTTAATTTATACTCTATTGTTTGAATTGTTTAATGAGTATATATTGTTTTCATAATTTAACATAACAGTATTTCATTTTACAAACCTTTAAGAAACAGGAAGATGGGAAGGAAGCCGCAAAGAAGACCAAGAAAGAGAAATGGGAAGAAAATGCAGAGAGAAGGAGGCTTATTGCCTGACCCTACTTAGGTCTTATCTCACTGTAATGCTAAAGGATTTTAAGTCTATGTGGGAAATCAGGGTAAGGCGAAAAAAGAAACAATAAATATTAGTAAGAGTTCACCCAACCATATGACTTCTGTTTGAAAATGTTATAAATAATGTTCTCTAAAATAGATGCCACTGTTTCTTACATTCTAGGTATGTTAAATTTTAATAAAGACACACAATTTCCATCAGCAAGGAATCAAAAATTATAACCAAATGGGACAAGGGGTGCAGTGAGTCAGCACCTATAAATATGGTGACACAAGCATAAGCCCTCCTACTAGAACCCGGTCATATCCACAGGGCAGAGGCATGAAAGAAAGACATGATGGTACCTTTATAAAGTCTACACTCCCTTCTCTGCCCCATTGCCTCTTAAGCCTATGACTTAAGCTAGTGCCTCATTTTGACTTTAAAAGATTACTATAATTTCTGTGATTTTAGTATAAATTAAATATTTATGCATATTTTAAATCATCTCCCTCTGAGTTGAGATTTAAACTCCTCTAAATGCCTCTTTTTTACTATAGAATATTTCCTTCCCAGGAAAAAATCACCTTTTATTCTCCTTTGCACAGAGAAAGTGAGCAGCCTGTTGATATGGAAACTCTACCATGTTATTTTCTGAAATGATGAAACTATGTCTGTTATTCTTTGCTTTCAAATATCCCTCAGTGTTCCATTTCACAAGCTCCCTTGTTTATTTTATGTAGTTTAGCAAGAATCAAATTATTCTTCAGTTCCCAAAGCAGCCATGAGAAAAATCCAAAATTACCATCACAAAAATGACCCCAGCTCCTCAAGCTTCCCCACTGATGTCAAGCACAGGAGAACTAGGGCTCCTCAAGTTCAGAAAAATTTCCATACTCAATGAGTAGGTGGCAAAGGGGGCCTTAACTCTGTGGTTTCTTGATAGCTACTTATTCAAATACATACTGAATACTTTCTACAGTGCCAGGGATGGTTCTAGCCGTGGGACCACAGTGGAAAATAAAACAGATCATCACTCAGGATAACAACAACAACAAAAAAAAAAGAAGAGGAAGAAAAAAAGGAGAAGAAGACAGTTCTAGTCTTTGCCAAGTCAATGCATATTCCTCCCTATTTCCAACCTTCTACTGTAATAACAGATGATCAAATCAATCAGCCTAAGAGCACCACAAGATACATAATATCTTCTGAGAAGATCCCTCTGTGCCCTGATCACCTTTCAACTCATATCCTTTGCCCTCTCAATGCAGTTTCCTCATTCCCAGGATGTCTGCCTCATTCCAGTATTATCTATATCCTGTCTTAGTTCAGGTAGATGTAACACGAATACCACAGATTAGGTGGCTTAAACAACAGAGATTGATTTCTCACCGTTCTGGAGGCTGGGAAGTCCAAGATCAAGGGGTCAGCCAATTGGGTTCCTAGTGAGGGCCCTCTTCCTGGTTTACAAATGGATGCCTTCTTGCTCTGTGCTTACATGGCAGAGGTAGAGGAAGCAAGCCCTCTATTTTCTCTTCTTACAAGGGCACTAATCCATCTCCCAAAGGCTCCATCTCCAAATACCATCATATTAAAGATTACAGTTTCAACATACACATGTGGGGGGGGGGGTACACAAATATACAATCCATACCATATCCCACGGATCCTGGGTGGTCCTCCTCCAATCCCATGTCCTCTGATGACTTTAGGCCACATCAGCAGCCCTAGCTCTCTCCTTCTGGACTCTCCTCTTGTTCTCTGTGTGCTTAATCCAGTACAGCCTTGTTCCACAGTCTATGCAGAATGTGTGCTTAGCTTACGTCCCTCGAGTTAAAATGTAAGCAAGCACCCCAAGAGCGGATGTCTGTGTCTCGCATTTCTTTCAGTCTGTCAAAGTGTTTCAGCACTGTACAAAATTTTGTTGATTCATTCATTCAGTCATAACATGTCCATGAAGCACCAGAGCCTGCTGCTGTGGATTTGGGAAATCTAAACACACACACACCACCCTCCACAACATAAAGAACTAAATATTCTTACTGAAATGCCACTGTCTCACTGCTTGCGTGCTCATTTCTGTAACTGGAATGAGGCTAAGAGAGTTTGGCCTAGGGAAGGGCCTTGAACAGCTGTTTCACTGAATAAATCAGAGACTGCCAGACACTAACAGCAGCTTGCATTTGCAGTATGTAAACTTCTCAAATTGTTTTCCCATCCATTAGCACAATTTATCAAGTATGTGTCTTAAAATAAGGACATCTAAGTACTTGGAAAGAATCCGTTTTACACATTATTATTATAATGTTTATAATAATGTTATAATATTATAATTACTATAATCCTGTCTACATCATTATTATGTTGAATAGCTTTTCAAAGCTGATGGTCATGTCGAATTCAACCCAGAATTGTTCTTACAAATTCTGAACAAATGAAAACTTCAGGTCTTCCTATGGAACACTGAACTGCTACCCAACTGCTGAACAAAACACAGCATTCGACAAGGGTGTTTCACAGCTTTCAACACCGGGCTCTAAGCACCTTCCTGTATTAACAAGGAACATGTGTCTTTCATCCTGTTGAACCAGTCATTGAGGACTTTTAGGGAAGTCTAACTGTTCTCACAAAATGTGGGACAGTTAACAGAAAGGAGAATCATGTCATTCCAACATTCTCCTTTTAAAGACTTTGTGGAAGCACCAGATCTCTCCCATCTTTGAAACATATGGTTCTGTTTTAGGCTTTTTTTTTTTTCTTTCTTTTGAGGGAGGCTGTAGAAGGCAGTGGAAAGAGGAAGAGAAATAATGTTATCTCAGAAACCTGAAATGCCTGGATGGATTTTAATTTCACAGAAACTTATTTTAAAAAGCATTTTACAACTGGAATTAAAATAAGCTGAAGTGAAAATGAAATACTATGATGTACTATACTAACTCAAATTTAAAATAACAGCAGTAAGACAATAAATCCCAACAAAATTATTCTAAGATAGCTAAAGAGAACAGACACATGGAAAATAGTGGTATCTTGTGAATACCTGACATTCACTTGCATTGTGGCTTCTGGTCCATTTTAACAGTGGTCGAAAATGCCAAGTCTTTGATGCTAGCTTTCCTTGGTAATACCCCACATACCAGACTTTAGGGGATCCCACAAAGGTGTAAAATATTAGCTCCCTCTTAAAAGATCTCCATCTATAATGTTAGTACAAACCAAGACCAACTCTCTAGAAGCCAAGACTTGTCTTATCAAAGGCCACACAAGCAATCTCTATGTCTAATTTCTCAGTGAACTTAGACTGATAAACTACAACTGTTTATTTCTAAGTCCTTTATCAGACTTTTTAGCCACTGTAGAATATGTAAAGTTTTTGCTTCAAAGGGGGGCTCTATTTAGGAAGAATGTTTCCTTCCACACAATAAGATCAGATGACACACGTGGACTGAATATTCCAAGTAAAAGCAACTCATGAAAAAGTTTTTATGTGGACCTGGGAGAATTCTAAGGAACTGTTAGACCCAAATACTTATTGTAGCACAACTCATGCTTGAGGAAGTTTTTAATTTGGAAACCCAGCAATTATCTGGAATGGAAAAAAAGCTTAACATCCAGAACATTTGAACTCAAAAGCACTTGGAGCTCCACAGATATCTGGCATCTCAAACCCAAAAGTCATAGATCCCTGCTCCGAATTTGTTTCCATAGAGCTTCAAGATACAGGAAACCCTGAAGGGAGACAGGATTCCACCAAATGAGTGATGATGAGAATAACTGAAGAAAGCCCCTAAGAAGCAATTCTACAAATCAGGTCACATCAGTTCTTCAAGTTAAAGCATCTACCAGCTCTCCATTACCTGCACTGTGCTTCTTAACCTGGGTCAAATACCCCAGGATAGGAATGGCAGGTATTAGGTGCTGTGCCAGGGGGGTGCAAACCCACAAGATACATGTTGGAATAACAGCTCCATTATGAGCTCATTCTCCATAATATCACACAGAGGTTGTCAATAAATGTTGGCTGAATGATGAGCTATTAACATGGCATAGTTTCTTGGGACATCAAATTTAAGTGAAGATTTGGGGAGAAAAAAACCCTGCTTCCATTAAAACCATTATATTAATAAACTGCAGCATTCTTAAGACTTTTTAAGATGACTTGCATGTACCAGTCAGGATTCTTTGCTTCAAACAATAAAAACAAACTCTAATTTAATCAAAGAATAAATTTCTTGGGAAGCTTACAAAATAACCCAAAGGCCTGGAGAACGAGTTGTGGGGCTATGAGGCCAAAACTGTGCTCAGGAACTGGTCCAACATGGACACTTCTGCCACCACTGAGTATCTCCAATGCTGCTGACCCTAAGACCATTATGTTATTGTTTTATTTTCTTAAGGAAAAAAGTAGATAATACAGCTTATCAAACTCTATCACAACACTGATTTTCAGGATCACCCTGATTTCAGCAATACTAAAATTTTGGGAATATGTGCATTTCTGGATTGATGAAGAGCACCGGATTCTGCAGCGTGCAATGCTCACTCACACAGGAGCAATGGGCACCACTGCCATGACCACAGCACACAGCCCAGGTCTCCTCTCCTGTTGTATCAGCTCCCACCCCAGGTTCTGCCCGTGTCCTAGCTGAAAGGGAGGATGGAAAAGCAAATACTGGCATTTTTAACTTCTATAGTGGAAAAAAAGATTCTGCTTTTTTCCCTCATGTGGGAAACTCTCCAAGCTCAAGAACAGAGTTCAGAGGCTGGAAAGCCAAAATAGAATGACAAATATCCCCTATAGGGAGATTTCAAAGAAACGCCCTCTTATGGAAAAAGTTCAGTCTCTTCTGTGGTTAGGACTTAGAAAGTTAGAAATATGTTTGAGAGGAACAGGAAAACTGCTTAGGCCGGGATCCAAGGCCCTTCCAATCCAGCCCCTAGAAACTTTTCCAGTCCTAGTTTCCATCACCCTACCCTTTGCACATCCTACAGTCCAGGGATGACAAACTAGGTAGCAGCCCTTAAATTGCCATTATCACTCATGGTGTGTTCCCTCAAGTCAGAAGACCTCCCTCCTCCCGTGATTTTTCTCTATTTAACTCCTATCAGACAACTTGGACCAGAAATCACCCCTCATGTGAACTCTTCCTTATATCCCCATCTTTATGATCCCTTAGCACATAACACACATCTCGACTGTTGAAGGCAGAGATCTCAACTCAATATCTGAACAAAAAGCCAAATTGATAGCTTGCCGAGCATGGGAGAGCTGCACTTTAACAGACCCTCTCCCCTAAGCAGTGCACGGAGAGCTGGTCTTATATAGGGTTTGGAGACTCATTGAGTCCGAGGGTTGGGAGACTTCCAGAGGCTGGCATATGAAGGCATTCGCTGACCTTTAGGTGCAGAAGCAAAGCTGGAGTGAGAACGGAGTTGACCGGCTCACTTGAGTTAAGCCCTGGCTGACTGGCTTTACAACTGGGTGTGTTAGCGGGGTGGTCACTGCTCAGCTAGCTTACCGAAGCAGGAACGACTGCTGTTACTGATCAGCTTAGACAAATATAAAAACAGGTTCTGATGGTTACCGGTAACCATGGCCACAGAACAATCTGTCTTTTCCTAAAAGGATAGGAACTTTTCACTCTATTACAGCAATGTATTAGGTGTAAGAACCATACTGACAGCTGACATGCTAATATTTATCGAGCTTTTACTACGTACCAGGCATTCCAGTAAGTACTTCACAAGGATTATCTCAATCCTTGAACAACCTTATCGGCGGGGGAGGAAACTATTATCCACCATTTCACCTATGGGTAACCTTAGGGGCCTCAATGGGATCCAAGTACAAACAGAATGACAACAGAGGCTGCACTCTCACCCAGGGCACTACAGAGACCCCACTGTGGCTCCTGTCGCCCTCTCCCCAGTAATAATACATTCACCTCGAGCAAAGTAGTCCCACAACTACCCTGGTTCGGAGCCTCTCCTGCAGAGGCACCCTCAATGCCTGCTGTTACAGGAAGAAAGAGAGGGTCCTGCATCACTCCATGTGTTCACAGCCTGATCTGAAGGTCAAAAGCTCTGCATCTTGCCATCCAACCACACCCAAGGAAGACAATAAACCAACACCTGGTACAAACTGTCAGCAACATCTGTGATGTTAAGAAATCCAGGCTTGGGAATTCCCTGGCGGTCCAGTGGTTAAGACATGGGCTTTCACTGTTGTGGGCCCAGGTTCGATCCCTGGTAGGGGAACTAAGATCCCACAAGTGGTGTGGCCAAATTAATTAATTAATTAAAAGAAAGCCAGGCTTGAAGATAATATATTCTACCTGGTTTCTAATTACTTTGGAGCCAATTCTCCATCTCTGATGCAACTGCTAAGCCTAAAAGATGGGTCACCAACATGCCTCAGATTGCCCAAGGTGGCAAGGTTCCAGGAACCCAAACACAGTCAGAAACACCAGTTGCAGCAAAGTGGCAGCTGACTGTCTTGCCGCTCTCTGCTCACATGCCTACACCCAAACAGGACTGCCCCAATCACATGCCTAAAGAAAAGCACTCCCACACCGCCTGAAAAAATTAAGTCGTATGAAACATACCAACCAGCATCCAAACCACAGCATTCACCTGACAAAGGCCCTGTCATTAATGACAAAGATATGCCATTAAAATATCACTATTTCCCTCCCATCACTCCTCAGTAAGCACCAGGAAATCCCTCTGCAATTGATTCCTTTATTAAAAATTATATATTCTTCTTATCCCAACAAGTTAGAGGAACATTGGATCCCTCCTTTTCTTGAGCCCAGCCAGGTCTTATCCTACAAGGCCCCGGACACATTCAAACTCTGTGGTAACCATTTGCTGTGTATATTGAGGACCCAAATGTGGTTAATCCACTCCTCAATCAATAAAAAACATAAATCAATTTTAATACAACCATAATTAATACCTAGTAATACCATTCAGTTAGTCATTCCATTTTTGTAGTCTTGAGCAAGTTACTTAACTTCTCTGTGCCTCAGTTTCCTCTTCTGTAAAAACGAATGAGTACCGGCACCTCATAGGGTTGTTACGAGAATTAAATGAATTCTTATATATTGTTTACTATATACTAAATATCATATAAATATTAAATATAAATTTATTACTATGATAAAGCACTCATGACCAGGCTGTTCCCATGGTGACTATAGTTAATAGTATAGTGTTGTACTGGTCAGAGTGGCCATCATTAAAAAGTCTACAAATAGTAAATGCTGGAGAGGGTGTGGAGAAAAGGGAACTCTCAAACTGTTGGAGGGAATTTAAGTTGGTGCAGCCACTATAGAAAACAGTATGGAGATTCCTCAAAAAACTAAAGATAGAGTTATCATATGATCCAGCAATCCCACTCCTGGGCATATACCCAGACAAAACTATAATTTGAAAAGATACATGAACCCTTATGTTCGCAGCAGCACTATTTACAATAGCCAAGACATGGAAACAATGTAAGTGTCCATTGACAGATGAATGGATAAAGAAGATGTAGTACATATATATACAATGGAATATTACTCAGCCATTAAAAAGAATGAAATAATGCCATTTGCAGCAACATGGATGGACCCAGAGATTATTATACTAAGCGAAGTAAGTCAGAAAGAGAAAGACAAATACCATGTGATATCACTTATACGTGGAATCTAAAATATGACACAAATGAACATGTCTACAAAACAGACTCACAGACATAAAGAACAGACTTGTGGTTGCCCTGGTGGGGCGGGGGGTGGGGGAGGATTGGGAGTTTGGGATTAGCAGATGTACACTATTATATATAAGATGGATAAACAACAAACTCCTACTGTATAGCACAGGGAACTATTGATATATTCAATATCCTGTGCTAAACTATAATGGAAAAGAATACGAAAAAGAATATATATATGTATAAATGAATCACTTTGCTGTACAGCAGAAATTATCACAACATTGTAAATCAACTGTACTTCGATAAAATTTTAAAAAATAATGCAGTGTTGTAAACTTGAAAGCTGCTGAGAGTAGATCGTAAGCGTTCGCATCACACATACACACACACACACACACACAGTTTTAACTATGTGAGGTGATGGATATATTAGTGCTCTTGACCTTGGCAATCATTCCACAATGTATATGTATTTTAAATCATCACACTGTACCCTTTAAATGTATACAGTTATATTTGTCAATTATTCCTCAATAAATTTGTTTAAAAAGACAAGGCTGGGCTTCCCTGGTGGCGCAGTGGTTGAGGGTCCGCCTGCCAATGCAGGGGACACGGGTTCAAGGCCTGGTCTGGGAAGATCCCACATGCCGCCGAGCAACTAGGCTCGTGAGCCACAATTACTGAGCCTGCGCGTCTGGAGCCTGTGCTCCGCAACAAGAGAGGCTGCGATAGTGAAAGGCCCGCGCACCGCGATGAAGAGTGGTCCCCACTTGCCACAACTGGAGAGAGCCCTCGCACAGAAACGAAGACCCAACACAGCCAAAAATAATAAATAAATAAATAAATAATTAATTAATTAATTTAAAAAAAAAAAAAAAAAAAGACAAGGCTGTGCATGGTCATTACCACAGAAGTAATATTTTCACAATTAGTACAGCTCTCCGGTATGACCTAGAAGGTCTGAACCAGGGCTGCTGCAGTAATATTGTCAAGAAAAGGACACCTGGGAGTGACACTCTGGGGTTGAAGACAAAAGTCTTCAACTCATCCACTATCCACTTCTAAAAACGCATGGAATACACCCAGCGCTAAACAACTGTGCAAGTAGTGAACACTTGATTGTACATCCAGAAACTTCTAGTTATCCCACTGTTTCTTGTGATGGGCTGCTTGGCCCCCTTGCTCCACTCCTAGAAGGGCCCATCTGCCCCTTGGCCTCTGTCAGGTTCAGCTCTAACAGGACCCAGGGCAACTCTGTCCTCTGTCAAAGGAAAGGAAAGAAGTCAGTGTGGGTAACGCGGCAACAGATGTGTCCTGCTGCAGCTGCCGCTCTGAAGTTTTACTCCCTCTGTCTGCCTTGCTCCTGTCTCCAAATGCCACTCTGTACCCCACTGTAGTAACTGGATCCCAGTCGTAACACTCTATGTCTGCGTCTCTGCCCTGCCAGTCTGCTCGGTGCCCCGAAACCACCAGGACTGGCATCCCATCCAGCTCTGGCCAGGTCCCCTGGGGCACAGAGAAGCCAGCCTAACACAGCCTAACTTCAGGAAGCCTCTTATGTTCGTTTCCTAGGGCTGCTGTAAAAATTAACATAACTTGGTGGCTTTACATAGCATTTATTCTCTCACAGTTGTAGGGGCCAGAAGTCCAAAGTCATGGTGTCAGCAGGGTCACGCTCTCTCCAAAGGCTCTAGGGGAGAATCCTTCCTTGCCTTTTCTAGGCCTGGAAGGCTCCTGGTGTTCTTTGGTTTGTGGCAGCATCACTCCAATCTCTGCCTCTATCTTGCCATGGCCTCTTCCCTGTGTGTCTCTCTCTTTCCCCCCCTCCCCCTCTTCTTAGAAGGACACCAGTCATTGGCTTTAGGGTCCCATCCTATATCCATGATGATCTCATCTGAATTCTTACCTTAATTACATCTGCAATTGCCGTATTTCCAAATAAGGTCACATCCTAAGGTTCCACGTGGACATGAATTTTGGGGAGACAGTACCCAACACATTACACTCCTCAAGTTACAAGAGGGGAAACAGAGGCCCCCTCTGGCATGCTCAGCCCAGCATCACTGATGAAACACCATGTTACTGAGCCTGTTTTGGCAAATCAAGCAAAATTGATAGATGATGTTGCCCAGGAAGGGACTATTATTGAAACCGACAGCCTGGGAAGTGAAAGAAAAGGCCAGGTCAGTCTGCATAGATAAGGCCATCTTTGAAATAGAATGTAGGTCCTGAAATCGCTAAGGCTAAAGAAGATGACATTAAAATATCCACTTAGAAATAAAGAGGGACTTCCCTGGTAGTCCTGTGGTTAGGACTCCGTGTTTCCACTGCAGGGGGCATGGGTTCAATCCCTGGTCAGGGAACTAGGGGCATGGGTTCAATCCCTGGTCAGGGAACTAAGATCCCACATGTGGCGCCGTGCGGCCAAAAAAAAAAAAGAAGCAAAGAAAGAGACAGAGGGTCATTTGTATGTGTGTTAAAGACTCTTTAGTACTGTTTGCAATGGAAAAACCTCCTTCTAAAGAATACAACTTTAAAAGGCTCTGAGATAAATCGCTTTTAGCAGTTAGGTCACAAGTAAGAGGAAGCCAAAATAAACAAACTTCAAAAGTACCCTAGTCTATGACAAAATGTGTTCAGAGTTACAGCATTGCAATCAGACACTGTAATAAATTCTAGAAGTGTCATTTCAGAAATTTTAATCAAATAATGGAATTTTCAATGACAGGAAAATAATGCTCAAGTACAGTTGCAGCTTCTGCATTTTCTGATGTAAAAGTCTTTTAAAATAGTATCTGCAATAGTATCTTTCACTGTTTTGTGAATTCGAATTTTATCTCCACTCCCAGAGGTTAGATCCCTGTCTCTCTTCTAGGGTGAGCTCCCTGCTGCCCTCTCATCCTGATGCCTACTTCAAGCCCACCCCAGTATCTGCTTTCCTCTGGGGGAACTGTCTGCTGGGTCCCTCACTTGCCTCTAAACCCTAGAGACCCAAGACTGCATCAGCTATAGCAGAGCTCACCAGATTCCTGCCCTGTAGATGGCCCAGGGAAGGCTCTAACATCCAGACCCTGGTTCCTCCAAACTCTATCACATTGGGAACCAATCACTGACTTCCCATTCTCTTTTTTAGCATTAGGTGGAAGTGAGACAGTCAGAGATTTAATAGGGTGTTATGTTTTGATTTGTTCTCTATTTCCATCTTGATGTTTCACATCAGGTAGAAAAGATTACAGTTGTTGAAGTCTTTGTAAGTAACCAGTAAAAAACCAAATAAACAGAATTTTAAAAGGAGCCTTAAATCATGAGTATCTGCCTGTTTTTTATTTAGAGGTAAACTAATTCAGTCTTTTTTTCAGTCCTCTTGTCTTTCAGAGGGAGCGGTATCTGGACCAGGCTGTCCCGGTGTCTAAATCAAATGTCCGTTCCAATACAACTGAGAAGACAGCAGAGAGAACAGAGAAAAGGTCAGGGGGGTGGGGGTAGTGCCCTTCTATGGATCCACAAGCACAACATTCAACAATTTTCCCCTGGTGGATTTTAAATCTGGTAGGTCATAACTTCAGTACAGTTGGCGTTTTCTGGATTAAACCACACTAAAAGCCAACCCCTTACACCCACGGCGCTGGCAGACTGATTAAGAGAGCTTTTTAAACCTTGACAGTAACCCTTTGGTCATTTAATGTTAGTTACAGCTGAAAAGTCTGAAAATCTAACACTGGGGTGACCTTTTCTGCTGGAAATTTCCCTGGCACACAGCAACATTACCAAGCCAAGCAATTCATCATATTGTAGTTCTGCGTGTGAAGGAACAAAAGATGCAGAGTTGAACATCTCTGTTCCTGCAAGAAATCCCCTAATTGTGGCTACAACTTATTAAGCAATAGTTAACATTGCAGAGGACTCATTTAAAAACAAAAAAAAAAACTCATAACAAAACTAAGCAGGGTTTATAATTGGGTGGGAAGGCAAAGTGCCATCATGACTCAAAAACCACCAGTTACCTGTGCCAGAGTCAATCAACTACATGATAAAAGAATGCTTGAGATAGAAAAGCCATTCTTATATGTGGCACTAGCCTCAGGCTAGAGCAGCAATGTTCAAGGCGGCAATCCTCTGTCTCTGCTTATCTCCAGGAGGATTAATGCTCAAAACACAGCACTATTGTTCTATCTGCGTCTGACATCAATTAATGTTGCTTTTGATCATTTTAACATGGAAACGGGCTCATTAAAGTCAGCCTTTCTATTGACTTGATGACAGCTACTACTCACGGCAAGGAGGGTCCAGCGGGATAGTCTGCAGACTTCGAGGGCAGATTTTCAAACTTTTTTGCACTTCTATCCAGTTTTTAAGGCTTTATCATCTGCTTTTTCCAGAATGTTTCAAGCTATTTGAAAAATAGCTATAGATGTAAAATATATATAGCAATAAGCCTCTAGATCCGGACAGGATGCTGACTTCCCTTCCTATGCCTGTTTTAACTACCTTAGAAGGATCGAACTAAAAAAAAAAATTTAATCCTGATACTCTCAGGCTACATGGGAGCAACTGTTACTTCTACCTTGGAAGAGAAGGTGAGTGAGGCTAAATGTTCATGCCATTCATTCTTGATACAGTCACCATATTAGTAAATAAAAACTCATAATGTCCAGTTAAATTTGAATTTCAGATAAACAATGAATAACACTGTAGTATAAGTATATCCCATATAGATATTTGCTTGCACAAAACTCCCATTCCTGTTCAAAGCAATATCTACATGGGACATACTTACACTGCAAAATTATTCACTGTGTATCTGAAACTCAAATTTAATTGTGCAGCCCATATTCTATCCAGCAACTACATCTCTTGCAAAATATGGAGCCTAAAATTGCAGGCTTGAGGTTGATATGTTATGTCTCAGTCCCAAAGTGATATTTAACCATGTTTGATAAAGTTTAGATTGGCAATTCTTAGTTCCCCAAAATGTCAGTTCATTATGTTTCTGCTCTCCAGACTTCTCAAACAGCTTCGCTTCCAAGCTCCAAAACAGGCTGGCTAAGTCCTCACTAAGCTGTTTTCTTTGCCTATAGAACACCCTGCTCTTGGATAAATACCACTGAATACATGAGGATGTGAATTTGCATATCTGTGTGTATGGAGAAACCCAGCTGACAAGATCCCAACTGTCAAATCCACTTTCTATACAAAGGATTATTTGGGAATCAAATTTTAAAATGCCTCTTAATCATAGTACCACACGTTTAGCTAGCATAACCCAAAATCACTACCATCTTCTGGCAAGACTAAAACCACAATTATTCCTAAATAAAAGTTGATGAACTCTGAAGTTTCATTTGGCAATGGAGGAAAAATCAATAACTAAACCTACTTTTTTTTTTTCCTGATAATAATGAAGCAGGTGTTTAGCAGATGGGATGCTTATCTAAAACTCCAATTCCTGTACGAAACAATAGTATAATGCCATGTATCTCCTTTGGTGAATTAGCCTAATTAATGCTCTCTTTCTTCATCCAGTCCTTGACATTAAGAACATTAATACCTCAGTATTTTGAAGAACTGGAAGAGAAAAAGACCAATTAACTTCTTCTTGCCTTAGGTTATATGCTAGTTGGAGAGGAGATGTGGAAGTCATTAGTGCTGCTGGCCAGGATTTCAGTCTCCCCCTGGGGACACATTGTAGGATTAGACTGCCTTGTCCCTATGTTACAAAGCTGTGGTCATAGGGGAAATACATGACCAGCTCTGGCCAATTAGTAGAGAATGGAAATACCGCGTGTGGCTTCAGGCCTAAATCTTCTAATTATTGGTCCAGAATCCTCCAGAGCTCTCTTTTTGCTCTGACTCAAAACCAGCAGGTTGAAGATTGTCACTGTTTGGTTAGTTTGAGTCCTTAATTGACTGCCATGAACACACTTCCTGGTAACTAATGATGGATATATAACGTGTATAAGAAATGTACTTTTGTTGGTTTAAACTACAAAGGTTTGGGATTATTTGTTATTGCAGCAGAGCCCAGCCTAGCCTAACTCAGGAGACATGCAATTATTGAAGTTTTAGTGTATATCCGGCCAAATGAGTCTATAAGAAAACATTCTATACGCTCTTTTTAGCCCCCTGAAACTTGCTGAACAGTTAAGGTTGTATGGTTATCACTTTTCTCAACAAACTCTTAAGGTAAATACAAATTATCATCTCTGCTTTATAGATGGAAAACTAACACAACGAGCTAGTAAGTAGACGCTTAAATTCACACAGAAAGTAAGTGACTGAGAAGGAATTTGAACCCATATCCATCAGGAACTATAGACCATGCTTTCCACTACCACACTATACTGCCATTCAACTGTTTATCTCTGGGAGTTATTAAAGGAAAATCCTCCATAGTAGACGGAGCAAGTCTTGGAACGCCATGGAAGGGCAGCAGGTGCCAATAGGGACAATGGTATCCCATGGATGCTTTACTCGCCTTTCTAAATGTTGATAGGTCTTGACTATGGGCTGAGTTTATAGGGCTACATGTATAATGTTAGAAACCATCTTTGGAACTATGTAAGGGAATCAGAGATTCTTTAAACCAGAATTTATTTACCTAGGCAAAGGATGAAGAAGAAGAAGATAAACGAGTTTAAGAGCCATCCTATATGGGAGCCATCTGCATCTCTGCTAAATAGTATAGTCAGCGTGTCAGTGGAGATCATTCCTTGCCATCTTCCATTGCTATACTCAGAAGAACCAATACCATCAATACTATCTTGTTCATGTTTTTAAGGGAAATTACTGTTACTTCCATCATAGGTGGAATATCAATTAGATAATGTGGCCTTGAGCACTACAGTGCCAACATTTAAAATGTCCCATTGCTCATAACCTTGTCTCAAACCAGTTACGTAAACACAGATTCCCTCTGACAATTTTTTTTAACTTTTGAGATTCAGTGCCCAGGCAAAAAAGGCA
Source organism: Balaenoptera ricei (assembly GCF_028023285.1). Classification (NCBI taxonomy): domain Eukaryota; kingdom Metazoa; phylum Chordata; class Mammalia; order Artiodactyla; family Balaenopteridae; genus Balaenoptera; species Balaenoptera ricei. Next base: position 117,219,239 of record NC_082654.1, read on the forward strand.
CATCGCTTAATTTTAAGATTCCTTCTTCTCAGTATTAAACTAAATATAGTCGTTTACTTGAAAAAAGTAATCAAGTTATATTACAGACATTGCAGATTCCTTCCTAAAAATATCTTTCTTCATCAGCTTAATCACTAAGAACACGCTGGTTGTTATTTCAAGGAGGAGAATCAGAATCTGATAGACCATGAGAAACAAGTAAATCCAAACATTGACTCTGATGGGCTCACTTTCAAGGACCCTAAATTTCTCAACGCTCTATCCCCCTGAATATCAACCATTTGACTCTCGGAGGAGTGATGGGGAACCTGGAAAAAAAATCCATAGGACCACCTTTCATCCTGACCAGTAACAGGTCTTCCCAAAAATCCATACCTCAACAAGAATTGAAGTAAAACCTCTACACCAGAGCTGCAAAACCACACAAGAGAACTAATGCAACACAAACTAATGTGTCAAAACAATTATCTAAGACCTATTGTTAGAATCACAGTGAATTCATGCTTTTGACACACTGCAAAAAGCCTTCAAAGGCATATTCAGAACCCAGACATCTTCCTTTTACTGAAAAGCAGGTGAAATTCTATTTGAAGTTCACTTTAGCTTTCCAGGGTTCTCAATTTCAAAGTCAATCAGCTGTACCGGTTTTCTTGCTTTTACCATTTGCACCAGCTCAGTGGCTCAGTAATATATTAAGAACAATGTACATAAAGTAGATTTACCATTAGAAACAGAACCCTAGTTCCTTTTTGGGTAAAAAAAAATGACGCAGAATTAACTATTGTCTTTCTTTTAATTAAGAGTCGAACACAGTAAGAATAAGGGCTATACTCTCCAAAAACAGAAATGTAGTAAGTACTTCAAAGTTAGGTTATTTTGCCTGAAACGTGTTTAGGGGGTTTTCATTTCTGCAAAAAGATAAAAATGCAGTTTTCACAATCAGACCTAGATCCCTTTCCAGCTTCTTAACACATCTACTGGAGCCAAGTGGAAGAAACCTAATGCTGAGGTACACCAGACCGAACAGCTGGTCTCCCCAAGGAAGTGGATTAACAGCACGATCACAGTACACAGCTCACTGCAGAAAACTCTCTATATAGCCTCCTACTTTTTGTCTTCTGCTAAAATAGTTACCAGAGGAGGAGGACAGAAGGATGGTGCATAGCCTGATGCCAGCTGGAAGGAAGTGAAGATGGTTAGACTCGATCTACCAGGGCTAACTCTAAATGCCCTCTGGACACTTACGAGGTCCAATACAAGAAGTTGGCTCTGTTAGTCAAATCTAATCATCCACAAATCAGGTTATCAGGGATTAATACTATAGCAATACAGAAGTGATTTTAATTTTTCACAAAGTATTACAACATATAAAATCTATTGCCTTTTTAAAAACCAGTATATGTTCATTTTATTTTACTTTTTCTGGAATAATGATAAATTGTACTTATTTATTTATTTTTGTTTGCCTTTTTTTTGGCCATGCCACGCGCCTTGCGGGATCTTAGTTCCCCGACCAGAGATTGAACCCAGGCCTCGGTATGAAAGCGCCGAGTCCTAACCACTGGAAGGCCAGGGAATTCCCTATTTTTTTTAATTTGTACTTTATTTTGGAGTATAGTTGATTTACAATTGTTTGTTAGTGTCAGGCGTGCAGCAAAATGAATCAGTTATATGTATACATATATCTATTCTTTTTCAGATTCTTTTCCCATTTATGTTATTACAGAATATTGAGTAGAGTTCCCTGTGCTCTACAGTAGGTCCTTGTTGATTTTCTATTTTGTATATAGTAGCGTGTATATGTTAACCCCAAACTCCTGTTTAGGATATGTTAATTTAATCAGCAGAGGAATGTCAATAAATAGGGATTTTTTAAATTAAATAGTAGGTTTCTACATTTTTTACTAGGTAATCAGGAAACTGTGAATACAAAAGATTAATGTGAGACAAATAGTTCTAGAAAATGGTAGAAACTGTACCCAAAACAGGAAAGATTGATCAAGACTGGTGGTGACACACAATAAATAAAAAGTATATGTGTTGGGGCTTTTTGGGGCGGGGTGAGGGTCTCACAGTCAATCAATTCCAAAGTTTTCCAAGATGAAGAATTACCTAAATATTCTAAAGGCGAGAGATGAAACCTCCAGAGCTCATTGTTCATCATGAGATAAGGCACACATATTTTTTATAGAGATATAATTGACATAACATTGTAACATAATGAATTGATATATGTATATAGTGTGAAATGATCAAAATAAGTCAAGTTAACATTCATCACCACACAGTCACAAATATTTTTTCTCTTGTGATGAGAACTTTTAAGAGCTAATCTCTTAGCAACTTTCAAATATACAACACAGTATTATTTACTACAGTCACCATTCTGTACATTACATTCCCAGGACTTATTTATCTTATATCTGGAAGTTTATATCTTTTGACCACCTTCACCCATTTCATCCACTCGCCACATTTTGTGCAATTTTTCACAAAATATTACAATATATATACTCTATTGCCTTCAATTAGTTCTCCTCCCTAGAAAAAGTGTTTGCTATTTAATATGACATTCCACAGGATAGCAAACTGTTCACTGGATTCTACTTTGATGAACCGTTCCTGGTCAGCACAAATTCACAAGTCTTGTTTTAACTTCAAGTTCATCATATCAGTAAACTCTAATATCAGCATCAATAAAACTTGACCTTTCAGGAGACAGGTCATTAAATGGTCCTTATCCAAGCCATTCTTTCACAAAGCCCTCTAAGGAAGACAGGAATACAAAAGCAGAAAGGAAATCTGCAACTGATCCTGGTCAAATGAACATTCTCCTTATTCTAAATACCTCAACTTTTTCCTTTCTTGAAGTATAGTTGATTCACAATACTGTATTAGTTTCAGATGTACAGCACAGTGGTTCAAATATATATATATACATCAATATATTATTTTTTTCAATTCTTGTCCATTATCAGTTATTACAAGATCTTGAATATAGTTCCCTGTCTATATAGTAAATCCTTATTGTTTATCCATTTTATATATGCTAGTATGTATCTGTTACTCCCATATTCCTAATTTATCCTTCCCCCCTTCCCCTTTGGTAACCATAAGTTTTTTGGTTTTTTTTAAAAATATATTTATTTATTTATTTAATTCTGGCTGCATTGGGTCTTCACTGCTGCACGCGGGCTTTCCCTAGTTGCGGTGAGCGGGGGCTATTCTTCGTTGTGGTGCACGGGCTTCTCATTGAGGTGACTTCTCTTGTTGCGGAGCATGGGCTCTAGGTGTGCAGGCTTCAGTAGTTGTGGCACGAGGGCTCAGTAGTTGTGGCTTGCAGCCTCTAGAGTGCAGGCTCAGTAGCTGTGGCGCATGGGCTTAGTTGCTCCACAGCATGTGGGATCTTCCCGGACCAGGGCTCGAACCCGTGTCCCCTGCATTGGCAGGCGGACTCTTAACCACTGCACTACCGGTGAAGTCCCATAAGTTTATTTTCTGTCTGTGTGTCTCTCTGTGCTTTGGAAATAAGTTCATCTGTATTACATTTTAGATTCCACATATCATATAATATTTGTCTCTCTCTGTGACTTACTTCACTTAGTATGATAATCTCTAGGTCCATCCATGTTGCTGCAAATGGCATTATTTCATTCTTTTTTATGGCTGAGTAATTTCATTACATATATATGTGTGTGTATATATATGTATGTATACACACACACACACACACACACACACACATTACATCTTCTTTATCCATTCATCTGTTGATGGACACATAGGTTGCTTCCATGTCTTGGCTATTGTGAATAGTGCTGCTATGAACATTGGGGTGCATGTATCTTTTTTAATTACAGTTTTTGTCTTTTTTGGATATATGCCCAGGAATGGGATAGCTGGATCATATGGTAACTATATTTTTAGTTTTTTAAGGAACCTCCATACTGTTTTCCATAGTGGCTGCACCAATATACATTCCCACCAACAGTGTAGGAGGGTTCCCTTTTCTCCACACCCCCTCCAGCATTTATTATTTGTAGACTTTTTGATGATGGCCATTCTGACCGGTGTGAGGTGATACCTCATAGTAGTTTTGATTTGCATTTCTCTAATAATTAGCGACGTTGAGCATATTTTCCTGTGCCTGTTGGCCAACTGTATGGCCTCTTTGCAGAAATGTCGATTTAGGTCTTCTGCCCATTTTTTGATTGGGTTGTTTGTTTTTTTGATATTGAGTTTCATGAGCTGTTTATGTATTTTGGAAATTAATCCCTCATCGGTTGCATCATTTGCAAATATATTCTCCCAGTCCACAGGTTGTCTTTTCATTTTGTTTATGGTTTCCCTTGTTGTGCAAAAGCTTTTAAGTTTGATTAGGTCCCATTTGTTTATTTTTGCTTTTATTTCTATTGCCTTGGGAGACTGATCTAAGAAAATATTGCTAAGATTTATGTCAGAGAATGTTTTGCCTACATTCTCTTCTAGGAGTTTTATGGTGTCATGCCTAATACTTAAGTCTTTAAGCCAGTTTGAGTTTATTTTTGTATTGATCTATGGTGTGAGGGAGTATTCTAATTTCATTAATTTACATGCAGCTGTCCAGCTTTCCCAACACCATTTGCTGAAAAGACTGCCTTTTCTCCATTGTATATTCTTGCCTCCTTTGTTGAAGATTAATTGACCACAGGTGTGTGTGTTTATTTATGGGCTCTCTATTCTGTTCCATTGATCCATATGTCTGTTTTTGTGCCAATACTGCCCCATTTTGATTGCTCTACCTTTGTGGTACTGTCTGAAGTCTGGGAGGGTTATGCCTCCAGCTTTGTTCTTTTTCCTCAGGATTGCTTTGGCAATTCTGGGTCTTTTATGGCTCCATATAAATTTTAGGATTATTTGTTCTCATTCTGTGAAAAATGTCATCATAGGGGATTTGATAGGGATCACATTAAATTTGTAGATTGCTATGGGTAATATGGCCATTTTAACAATATTAATTCTTCTAATCCAAGAGCATGGGATATCGTTCCATCCTCCCATTTCCTTGAATCATCTCTGATTTTCTTTATGAATGTTTTATAGTTCTCAGCATATAAGTCTTTTACCTCCTTGGTTAGGTTTATTCCTAGATAATTTTTTAATGTGATTTTAAATGGGATTTTTTTTTTTACTTTCTCTTTCTGCTATTTCACTGCTAGTGTAAAGAAATGCAACAGATTTGTGTATATTAATCTTGTATCCTGCTGCCTTGCTGAGTTCATTTACCAATGCTAATAGTTTTTGTGTGGCATTTTTAGGGTTTTCTACACAGAGTATCATGTCAACTGTATATAAAGATAATTTTACCTCTTCCCTTCCAATTTGGATAATTTTATTTTTCTTGTCTGATTGCTGTGGCTAGAACTTCTAAAACTAGGTTGAATAGAAGTGGTTAGAGTGGGCATCCTTGTCTTATTCCAGAATTCAGTGGGAAGGCTTTCAGATATTCACCGTTTAGTACTATGTTGGTGTTGGTTTGCCATAAATGGCTTTTATTATGTTGAGATATTAAATATCTTAATTTCTTTGAGGAGACTCTTGCCTTGCCTTCCTGGTTCCTGAACTTTTATTGGATCAGCAAATACACCTAAAGCCCCCCTCTTTTACATCATTCATAGTAGGTACAAAACTGAAATCACATTCAGACATACACACAAAACCTCAGATTCTGCTACTCTATGGTTTAAAGGAAAGTTGCTCTAAATTAGATTTAATCTGACCCTCTATAAGTAGAATTTCTGATTCTGACTTTGGGGTTGATCAAAAAGGTAAGACTGATCAAAACTTTCAATGGTTCCTATCTGGCCGTTTCTCCCTTGCCCATACTGTCATTCCCAACCTGGTTAGGACCAGACTGAAGATCCACTCTGGGTTCCTGAATACAAACTTTGTGACAACAGAACCCAGAAATGGCACTAGCTAAACCTTCAGCTTCAAAGAGGGTTGCTTCTAAGTTATAAAAGTTGTGACCATCGGTTCTTCACAGGTACTTTCGGGGAATAATGCTCTCATAACAGACCAGTTAGAACTGTGTTTTGATGACAACAAGTCTCAGGCAGGATTTGTAGCATAAGCTCAAGTTCCCCAAATAAACCCAGCTTTATGAATAGAACTACTCTCTCTATCACAGTGGATGGTAAATGTAGTTAATGGGTCACTTACCCTTTGATCAAAACTCTTATGAAATACATAGTTCTATCAAACTCTTGTATATCTGCTCTGGTCCTGTGGAGCTTTGCATGATGATATTAGACAGCAACACTCTAATATTATCAGTGATAACTGCAGTTATTATTTAAAACATTGACGTGTCCACAGCCTTACTTCTTTCATTTGAATCTAGCACCATCCAGGCCAGTGGTTTTCAATTAGGGATGCACTGCAGACTTGTCTGTGGAGTTTAATAACAATGCAGATATCTAAGACCCACATCGGACTTAATGAATTCTTTACTTGATATTCTTGGCATCTTCTTTTAGGATTATTATTCTATATTTCAAGGATTTTTTCATCTGTAAGAATTATATTCCTCCATTTTTGTACAACCAGAACTAAATTCCCTGAGTTCTTTAAAAACAGGCTTATTTATTATCTTTTGAAACTTTCTAACTTGGGGGGAATGGTTTTATTATCGTGTTTTGCATGTCACATTAATGTATCATTTTTATTATGAAATGTCATTAGACTTTTCACATTTGAAAATTACTAGTGGTAAATTAACCAAAATCACTTTCAGTTTCTGTCATCTACAGATGTTTGTTTTCCTCAGATACTTGCCTGAAGGTTCTATTATCAGTTTCATGCCAGAGTTTGTGTCTTCAACAAAGAAGAATACTCTCAGGAGTCCCATGGTAAAGGCCCAGATATTTTAAATAATTGACATGTCAAGGAACAGACTCTTGGGTATAGGCATCTGATGACACCAATGGGCTGAGTCAGGACTTGCAGAATTTCAGTCAAGAAGCAGACAACTTCATGCTACTGCTAACCCAAGATCAAGTGGAACAAGAATTAATTACACAGTCCATAGTGAATGGACTGATAAGGGAAATTTTACACTGGTTATCTGACTGGAATATAGTTGTTTTAATGTTCTCTATTCTGGATCTATAAGAAAGTCCTTTCTCTACTTCAGTGATTTGCTACCCATACAATTTAGTAGATTCTTGTATTAACGGTTTTTGATGATTTTCCTTATCCTTGATGCTCTGGCATTTCCAGCCTCAGTGACTGGGGAGAGACTGTCTCTCCCAGCACTAACCAATTCTTAGGGATAGCAAACATGACAAATGACTTGTCCCAGAGTGTGCCTTTCATATGCAAACTAACCAGTCCAGAATCCATACTCTCAACCACCTCCTCTATCTGGTTCATATGCTCCAAGAGGTAATTCTCCTCTACCTTATCACCCAGGGCCAGGTACCAGACCATGAGCGAGAACCCCATACCTCAGAGTCTGCTGAAATCATTCAGACCAGCCAATTTTAAACCTGCTTACTCTGCCTTGCCTCACCTTTCCAATAAAAACCACAATAATGTCTCCACCCATGCTGTCTCCTTGCCCCATCTTCCTCCTGGATCAACCGTGGTGCTTCCCCATGTGGCCCTGCATGACATGGCATGCCCCATCCCTCTTAAGAACTGCAAGTAGAAACCTTTCCAAATGGTAGTCATCTTCTGTTCTGTTGGCCTCATCATACCTGAATGATAATAGAACCTACATTTAAAAACCATTCTGTTTATATAAACTGAAATGAAATATTTAAAAATGATATCTGAGTCTCACCCCCAGAGTTCAGAAACTCATACCAAATGTCCTTACTTTCAATGGTGATCAGGTTATTTAATATATTCAATAATAATGTCTTCCTTTTTACCACGATATAATTGGAGAAATCTGTTACATAACTAACATCTTGCCTAGAATGTCATATTGAGAATGATGCTCCTTGTATCAGGTAGAACAGGTCGATTGTGAGGAACTAATGTGGCTTTATTATGGCGTCAACGCCTACAAAGGACTCTCAGGATAACTGCCCTGCTATCTAGTTCACAGGGTCCAACCTTACAGGTGGTAAGGACCATCACTCCCTGGCAGTCCAGGAACATAAAGTTATTTCGGGGACTTCAAGAAAAGAGGAATTTACCCAAATGCATAAGTACTGCAGGTGAAATAAGGTGGAGAGAATTTCTTGAACTTGATTTGCCTTAGGAGTGCAAATAATAGAGGCATTTAAGGTCCAAGCTGAGATTCCTTATGAAAACCTCCAGAGAGAAGTTAATTTTGTAATTATTCAAAACCGTATGGCTCTAGATTTTGCAAAGCATATGCAAGAATGCCTATATGATAAATGAACACTCTTGCTATACTCAGGTAAATAATAAGGCCAAACCTAATGAGACTAGTCTTACCTTGTGACCAAGGTTAATATCTCTTTGAGATTATTATGACAACAAGGAAGAAGGAGGAAGGGAGGGAGGGAGGAAGAGAACATAAGAAAAAATTATAAAAGACTCTGAAATTTAGTGGATGTCCTGGCTAGCTCACCCATCTGGATAATCTCAGCTTTTGTTCGTCTATGACTAGGCTAATTTACAAGGTTACGCAGATAGCAGTTAGCTTGTAGAAACCAGTGACAGTGCAAATAATTTCCCTCCACAGAAATGCAAACTGTGTCGCCAGGAAAGTAGTTATCACCCTATAGATATTCCAAGTTTTGCCAATTTTGTGTGCATCTAAAAATTTATCTCACCATTCCTTGTCAGACTATAAATGTGCAATACTTTGCATTCTTTTTTGAACTGGTTGTAATATCTTACTTGTTTCCTCATTAATTCATGATTTAAATGAAATTTTTGATATGTCTCTACTTCATATCTGTATAAGAGTCATGATTATATGCTTTTTTCTTTTATATTTTATTTATTTTTTTATACAGCAGGTCCTTATTAGTCATCAATTTGATACACATCAGTGTATACATGTCAATCCCAATCGCCCAATTCATCACACCACCATGACCACCCCCCGCCGCGTTCCCCCCTTGGTGTCCATACGTTTGTTCTCTACATCTGTGTCTCAATTTCTGCCCTGCAAACCGGTTCATCTGTATCATTTTCTAGGTTCCAGATATATGCGTTAATATACGATATTTGTTTTTCTCTTTCTGACTTACTTCACTCTCTATGACAGTCTCTAGGTGCATCCACGTCTCTACAAATCACCCAATTCTGTTCCTTTTTATGGCTGAGTAATATTCCACTGTATATATGTACCACATGTTCTTTATCCATTCGTCTATTGATAGGCATTTAGGTTGCTTCCATGACCTAGCTATTGTAAATAGTGCTGCAATGAACACTGGGGTGCATGTGTCTTTTTGAATTATGCTTTTCTCTGGGTATATGCCCAGTAGTGGGATTGCTGGGTAATATGGTAATTCTATTTTTAGTTTTTTTAAGGAAACTCCATACTGTTCTCCATAGTGGCTATATCAATTTACATTCCCACCAATAGTGCAAGAGGGTTCCCTTTTCTCCACACCCTCTCCAGCATTTGTTGTTTGTAGATTTTCTGATGATGCCCATTCTAACTGGTGTGAGGTGATACCTCACAAAATTACTATATTTTGATTTGCATTTCTCTAATAATTAGTGATGTTGAGCAGCTTTTCATGTGCTTCTTGGCCATCTATATGTCTTCTTTGGAGAAATGTCTATTTAGGTCTTCTGTCCATTTTTGGATTGCGTTGTTTGTTTTTCTAATACTGAGCTGCATGAGCTGTTTATATATTTTGGAGATTAATCCTTTGTCTGATGATTCATTTGCAAATATTTTCTCCCATTCTGAGGGTTGTCTTCTCATCTTGCTTATGGTTTCCTTTGCTGTGTGAAAGCTTTGAAGTTTCATTAGGTCCCATTTGTTTATTTTTGGTTTTACTTCCATTACTCTAGGAGGTAGATCAAAAAAGATCTTGCTGTGATTTATGTCAAAGAGTGTTCTTCCTATGTTTTCCTCTAAGAGTTTTATAGTGTCTGGTCTTACATTTAGGTCTCGAATCCATTTTGAGTTTATTTTTGTGTATGGTGTTATGAAGTGTTCTAATTTCTTTCTTTTCCATGTAGCTGTCCAGTTTTCCCAGCACCACTTATTGAAGAGACTGTCTTTTCCCCATTGTATATCCTTGCCTCCTTTGTCATAGATTAGTTGACCATCACAGCGTGAGTTTATCTCTGGGCTTTCTATCCTGTTCCATTGATCTATATTTCTGTTTTTGTGCCAGTACCATACTGTCTTGATTACTGTAGCTTTGTAGTATAGTCTGAAGTCAGGGAGTCTGATTCCTCCAGCTCTGTTTTGTTCCCTCAAGACTGCTTTGGCTATTTGGGGTCTTTTTTGTCTCCATACAAATTTTAAGATTTTTTTGTTCTAATCCTGTAAAAAATTCCATTGGTAACTTGATAGGGATTGCAATGAATCTGTAGATTGCTTTGGGTAGTATAGTCATTTTCACAATATTGATTCTTCCAATCCAAGAACATGGTATATCTCTCCATCTGCTGGTATCATCTTTAATTTCTTTCATCAGTGTCTTATGGTTTTCTGCATACAGGTCTTTTGTCTCCCTAGGTAGATTTATTCCTAGGTATTTTATTCTTTTTGTTGGAATGGTAAATGGGAGTGTTTCCTTAATTTCTCTTTCAGATTTTTCATCATTAGCGTATAGGAATGCAAGAGATTTCTGTGCATTAATTTTGTATCCTGCAACTTTACCAAATTCACTGATTAGCTCTAGTAGTTTTCTGGTGGCATCTTTAGGATTCTCTATGTATAGTATCATGTCATCTGCAAACAGTGACAGCTTTACTTCTTTTCCAATTTGTATTCCTTTTATTTCTTTTTCTTCTCTGATTGCCGTGGCTAGGACTTCCAAAACTATATTGAATAATAGTGGTGAGAGTGGACATCCTTGTCTTGTTCCTGATCTTAGAGGAAATGCTTTCAGCTTTTCACCATGAAGAATGATGTTTGCTGTGGGTTTGTCGTATATGGCCTTTATGATGTTGAGGTAGGTTCCCTCTATGCCCACTTTCTGGAGAGTTTTTATCATAAATGGGTGTGGAATTTTGTCAGAAGCTTTTCCTGCATCTATTGAGATGATCATATGGTTTTTACTCTTCAGTTTGTTAATATGGTGTATCACATTGATTGATTTGCGTATATTGAAGAATCCTTGCATTCCTGGGATAAATCCCACTTGATCATGGTGTATGATCCTTTTAATGTGTTGTTGGACTCTGTTTGCTAATATTTTGCTGAGGATTTCTGCATCTATATTCATCAGTGATATTGGTCTGTAATTTTCTTTTTTTGTAGTATCTTTGTCTGGTTTTGGTATCAGGGTGAAGGTGGCCTCATAGAATTAGTTAGGGAGTGTTCCTTCCTCTGCAATTTTTTGGAAGAGTTTGAGAAGGATGGGTGTTAGCTCTTCTCTAAATGTTTGATAGAATTCACCTGTGAAGCCATCTGGTCCTGGACTTTTGCTTGTTGGAAGATTTTTAATCACAGTTTCGATTTCATTACTTGTGATGGGTCTGTTCATATTTTCTACTTCTTCCTGGTTCAGTCTCGGAAGGTTATACCTTTCTAAGAATTTGTCCATTTCTTCCAGGTTGCCCATTTTATTGGCATAGAGTTGCCTGTAATAGTCTCTTAGGATCCTTTGTATTTCTGCGGTGTCTGTTGTAACTTCTCCTTTTTCATTTCTAATTTTATTAATATGAGTGAGTCCTATCCCTCTTTTTCTTGATGAGTCTGGCTAATGGTTTATCAATTTTGTTTATCTTCCCAAAGAACCAACTTTTAGTTTTATTGATCTTTGCTGTTGTTTTCTTTGTTTCTATTTCATTTATTTCTGCTCTGATCTTTATGATTTCTTTCCTTCTGCTAACTTTGGGTTTTGTTTGTTCTTCTTTCTCTAGTTCCTTTAGGTGTAACGTTAGATTGTTTTTTTGAGATTTTTCTTGTTTCTTGAGGTAGGCTTGTATAGCTATAAACTTCCCTCTTAGAACTGCTTTTGCTGCATCCCATAGGTTTTGGATCGTCATGTTTTCATTGTCATTTGTCTCTAGGTATTTTTTGATTTCCTCTTTGATTTCTTCAGTGATCTCTTGGTTATTTAGTAACGTATTGTTTAGCCTCCATGTGTTTGTATTTTTTACGTTTTTTTCCCTGTAATTGATTTCTAATCTCATAGCATTGTGGTCAGAGAAGATGCTTGATATGATTTCAATTTTCTTAAAGTTACTGAGGCTTGATTTGTGATCCAAGATGTGATCTATCCTGGAGAATGTTCCGTGCACACTTGAGAAGAAAGTTTTATCTGCTGTTCTTGGATGGAATTTCCTATAAATATCAATTAAATCTATCTGGTCTTGAGTCATTTAAAGCTTGTGTTTCCTTATTAATTTTCTGTTTGGATGAACTGTCCATTGGTGTAAGTGAGGTGTTAAATTCCCCACTATTATTGTGTTACTGTCAATTTCCTCTTTTAGAGCTGTTAGCAGTTGCCTTACGTATTGAGGTGCTCCTATGTTGGGTGCATATATATTTATAGTTGTTATTTCTTCTTCTTGGATTGATCCCTTGATCATTATGTAGTGTCCTTCCTTGTCTCTTGTAACATTCTTTATTTTAAAGTCTATTTTATCTGATATGAGTATTGCTACTCCAGCTTTCTTTTGATTTCCATTTGCATGGAATATCTTTTTCCATCCTCTCACTTTCAGTCTGTATGTGTCCCTAGGTCTGATATGGGTCTCTTGTAGGCAGCATATATTGGGTCTTGTTTTTGTATCCATTCAGTAAGCCTGTGTCTTTTGGTTGGAGCATTGAATCCATTCACGTTTAAGGTAATTATTGATATGCATGTTCCTATGACCATTTTCTTAATTGTTTTGGGTTTGTTTTTGTAGGTCCTTTTCTTCTCTTGTGTTTTCCACTTAGAGAAGTTCCTTTAGCATTTGTTGTAGAGCTGGTTTGGTGGTGCTGAATTCTCTTAGCTTTTGCTTGTCTGTAAAGCTTTTGATTTCTCCATCGAATCTGAATGAGATCCTTCCCAGGTACAGTAATCTTGGTTGTAGGTTCTTCCCTTTCATCACTTTAAGTATATCATGCAACTCCCTACTGGCTTGTAGAGTTTCTGCTGAGAAATTGGCTGTTAACCTTATGGGAATTTCCTTGTATGTTATTTGTCATTTTTCCCTTGCTGCTTTCAATAATTTTTCTTTGTCTTTAATTTTTGCCAATTTGATTACTATGTGTCTCGGAGTGTTTCTCCTTGGGTTTATCCTGTATGGGACTCTCTGCGCTTCCTGGACTTAGGTGGCTATTTCCTTTCCCATGTTAGGGAAGTTTTCGACTATAATCTCTTCAAGTATTTTCTTGGGTCCTTTCTCTCTGTCTTCTCCTTCTAGGACCCCTATAATGCGAATGCTGTTGTGTTTAATGTTGTCCCAGAGGTCTCTTAGGCTGTCTTCATTTCTTTTCATTCTTTTTTCTTTATTCGGTTCCACAGCAGTGAATTCCACCATTCTGTCTTGCAGGTCACTTATCCGTTCTTCTACCTCAGTTATTCTGCTACTGATTCCTTCTAGTGTAGTTTTTATTTCAGTTATTGTGTTGTGCATCTCTGTTTGTTCTTTAATTCTTCTAGATCTTTGTTAAACATTTCTTTCATCTTCTCGATCTTTGCCTCCATTCTTTTTCCAAGGTCCTGGATCATCTTCACTATCATTATTCTGAATTCTTTTTCTGGAAGGTTGCCTATCTCCCCTTCATGTAGTTGTTTTTCTGGGGTTTTATCTTGTTCCTTCATCTGGTACATAGCCCTCTGCCTTTTCATCTTCTCTATTTATCCATGAATGTGGATTTTGTTCCACAGGCTGCAGGATGATAGTTCTTCTTGCTTCTGCTGTCTGCCCTCTGGTGGATGAGGCTATCTAAGAGGCTTGTGCAAGTTTCCTGATGGGAGGGAATGGTGGTGGGTAGAGCTGGCTGTTGCTCTGGTGGGCAGAGCTCAGTAAAACTTTAATCTGCTTGTCTGCTGATGGGTGTGGCCGAGTTCCCTCCCTGTTGGTTGTTTGGCCTGAGGCGACCCAACACTGGAGCCTACCCGGGCTCTTTGGTGGGGCTAATGATGGACTCTGGGTGGGCTCATGCCAAGGAGTACTTCCCAGAACTTCTGCTGCCAGTGTCCCTGTCCTCACTGTGAGGCACAGCCACCCCTCCGTCTCTGCAGGAGACCCTCCAACACTAGCAGGTAGGTCTGGTTCAGTCTCCTATGGGGTCACTGCTCCTTCCCCTGGGTCCCAATGCACACACTACTTTGTGTGTGCCCTCCAAGAGTGGAGTCTCTGTTTCCCCCAGTCCTGTTGAAGTCCTGCAATCAAATCCCGCTAGCCTTCAAAGTCTGATTCTCTAGGAATTCCTCCTCCTGTTGCCAGACCCCCAGGTTTCGAAGCCTGACGTGGGGCTCAGAACCTTCACTCTAGTTTGTGGACTTCTGTGGTATAAGTGTTCTCCAGTTTGTGAGTCACCCATCCAGCAGTTATGGGATTTGATTTTATTGTGATTGTGCCCCTCCTACCATGTCATTGTAGCTTCTCCTTTGTCTTTGGATGTGGGGTATCTTTTTGGTGAGTTCCAGTTTCTTCCTGTCAACGATTGTTCAGCAATTGTGATTCCAGTGTTCTCGAAAGAGGGAGTGAGAGCACGTCCTTCTACTCTGCCATCTTGAACCAATCTCTCTATATGCTCTTTTGAAATGTGACTTTTTATAACTGAATAAAGATATAATGCTTCCATTTTACAGAAATATATATATATATACCATTTTACAAAAAAATTATATATGTAACTGTATATATAACGTGTGTATGTGTATATATATATAAACAGTTTTGAGTCATTCATTGAATAATACTGAGTGACTGAGTGCCAGAGATCCAAAGGTGGACAAGAAAGACTGACTCACTGACCTCAAGGAACCTAAGTCCTAGTGGAGCTAACATTCACTCAATGTTTGTCGAGCTTATGTGACCAACATCACAAAGCTTTAAGGCAGAGAAGAAAAACACACTTATAAAATTCTCTCCAAAGTAATCCTTTCTCAACAACTAATTACTGCTTAGCAACACAATATATGACCAAAGGAAAAAAATTCCAGAGTGAAATAAAAGGTTTTGTATAAAAATGGGTAAGTAAATCACCAGAATCATACTTGGAAGTTCTGGATACCTCTTGTTAGAAATACTGTGCTTTTATGGAAGAGACATTCCACTCAAGTTCTTCCAAATCTGACTAAAGAGGTTATGTAATGCCCTCTGAGCTTTCGTTTTCCCATTTGTACAAAAAGATAATAATAGCCATTCCACGGGATTGTCATAAACATGGTACATGCCTGGAGCACAGTAAATGCTTAAATAAGTGTCAGCTGATTTTATTAATAATAGTATTTATAGATGCTCAGTTCTTGATCAGTACTCAACCAGTGTTAATTATATCTCTCCAAAGAAAATGGGAAGAATGAAATCTGTTTCAAATTTCTCCAAAATATGGAAGACCTAAAATGATATTATTGAAGTTCTCTTAGTCATTACAGGGAAAACAATCTCATTGTGTACACAGGGATGTTAGGAATGAACTGGAATTTTTACATGCAGTCCCGGATTCCAATGCTGTATTATCCGCAAAGACTGTACAAGCATCTCACTCTCCTGGAATCTTCCTGTGCATGAGCAACATGTTGGAAATTACATGCCCCATTAGCACCCTATTACAAGTGACAACTGTGTAATTTCTCTGAGGCCAGACTACAGGATGACAAGAAAGAGGGCATTCTAGGAGAGACGGCTGGTCACCCAAAGCCCACAATGTCACAGGTGACCCTTAGTAGGAGATTCAAGGTCAGAGTCTCTCCAGACCCAGTCAGACTCTGCAGGCAGCCCTTTGGGTACCTGTGTCCTCCCCAGCACCAGACTCCTAATCAAACAAGTGTTGGGTACACTCAGTAATAGGCAGGGTCTCAAGTTAATCATAACTCAAATGATATTTCACACTTAACCTCTCTCTACAATTCAACTCAGTTTCAGAAAATTACAACAGAACTTCATAAATGCTGACGGCATTTCATCTCACTGCAAAATTAACTGACTAAATAAGAGGTCACAATGCCAAAAAAGAAATGAGATAAAAAACACAAGGCAAATAAGAAAATTACAAGGTCAAATAAACTGCCCAGCCAAAGTTGTTCTACCAGGAAGATCACCTGATGCCCATTTGCAAAGTTGGACTGGACTTCCAAGTTATCAGATAATTAATGTATTACACTGAGAGCCTCCCACATTATTTTTAAAGTTAACAGTTAGGTGTTAACAAAAAAGCAAAGGTCACATTAATGAAGCACCTATGTCCGCAAAACTGTGTTAGGTGCATTACAAGTATAATCTTAATGCTGGGACCATTAACCTCCCAGTAAGATTAAAATGGATTATATTCGTTTCATCTCTTTTAAAGGCACCATAAATTATTTGCGGGGTATTTAAGAGTCTTAAAAATCACATTCTTTGATACATCCCTCTACGACTAGAAAAGTAAAATAAATAAGTGTGTGTGTATAAAATGTATTACTTGAATGAAGTTGGAAAGATGCTTCATTCATACATTTAAATACTTATCTACCTCAAAGAACCAGATTCTACACACACGTACAATCATGCACGTACACGGTTGACTGTTTTTCCAAAGCCACTAAACTGCAGCCTAAGAAGAATGGCTCTGGATAAACCTGGGACTTTTGATTTGCTGAGAAGAGGCTCCAAGTTTGGGGCCAGAGTTACACACCCTGGATAAGTGAAGCTCATGGGAAATCCTCCTCCACCCTCCCCCACAAAGGACGCAGCAGCTCCCCTAAATCAATGTCAAAGTCTGGCATTTAAGAATATCCGTTTGAAAGGGCGCTAAGTGAGCAGCCTGCCGAGAGCACTCCTCTATTAAGCCACGGGAGGGGAGCACGCACGCGCCCCAGGTCGCAGGTGAGCAACGACAAGTCACGCTAATATCCGCCTGCAAAATAACGTGCTCAGACCATCACCGTCACCGGAACGGTGCTCTCGCCAGAGAAGCACCTGTCTTGGCAAAGGTCTGAGGAGGTGGAGCCCGCTACCTGACTTTCTCCGTGGCTCCTCCCGTTCTCGGCCTTGAAGATGGACTTGGGCTTCCGGGACTTGAAGTTGCCCATGCTGGGTCGCAGCACGTCCAGCCTCGCGGGCTGCTCTACATGCTGCGGCGGCTCGCGGGACGGCACGGGCTCCTCTAGCGGAGCCCCGGCATCGGGATAATTTTCTTTATTGTCTTCATCTCTAGAAGAGGAAAGACCCAATTTAGAAAGCACCCATTTTGTAGAAGGTGGAGATGCTGGCAACAGGGAAGACCAGATCAACAGGCTTATTAGAAGGATGAACTAAGGTATCTACCATGATTATTTTTGTAATCTGGTCAGTTAATAAACACTGACTGCTTTCAAATTGAAAACAACAACAAAAAAAGAGTCTAATAATCCACCCTGGGAAAGAGAGACTGGTGATACTCGCTGCTGCTCATTTACACGGTACCTAGCAAACTTTTTAGCGTAGACTGCTTCAGAGGAACTGAATGTCACTTTTTAGATCACATCACATTCCCTTCCCATCTTTGCTAGTGGATACATACTTTCTGTAGTTGTAGCTTTGCACATACTATCATATTTGTTTTTCATTTTTCACTTCAAGATGGTTTCACATATGTCATGTTTTTCTCTCACAATAATAATGTGAGATATTCCAGTTAGCTATTGTCATTCCTACATTATAGATTAACACTCTAAACCCCAGAGATTAAATAAAGGGCTAATTCACCCAGACCTGGAGTGGTCAGGTGGGTCCCCAGTCTCTCATGCATGTGTCCTTGGTTCAAGGCATGATGCTTCCTCCTCACTGGCAAGTCTTTAACCATCTCCTTACAACTTTCAGACGCATTTAAGAGTCTAACTGGGGTCTATTTTAATAGAATACATACTGCCTCAATAGAATTAAGACAAGAGCCAAGTTTTACCCAGCCAAGCCATCTATCTGAACAACCCTCTCAATGCAAAGCCAAAGATCCCAGTATCTGGGTCCTGAGGGTGTGGAACGGCTGGAGAAGACTGACCCGGCTGCTCACCTCCACACACTCAGCGCTGGGAGAGCAGTGCTCATTTTCACGCATCAATCAAATTCAACACAGCATCGCCCTGCCCCTTCAATTGTCTCAAAAACAGTGACATAATTACACTCTTATTTGAAGTCATTTGTCCCTCTTAAATCTAGATGCATTTTATTTTCATATTTTGCTAAGAATTCAGCAACTACCATAGCCAGATGGAGCATTCCCTTTATACGATCAATATGATTGTCCTTAACCCACTGGCAATCATTCAGTACTAGATCATGCAATTCTGTAGGACTGGCCACTTCCCCCAGGTGGTGTTTTTCCCTCCTGTGCCCTGACCAGAAGTACCCATAAAAGAGATTTTGGCAAGGTCAGCTAGCAAGCAATTCCTCATGGCTCAAGGATACATAAAGCCAAGAGACAAGATCAGCAAAAGAAGGATTTCTATGTCGACTGCTCAGGATGCCTTTTTACAAATAGAAGATTAAACTCACTAAGCTGATATCAGGAAGATGAGCTCCGGTGAGTCTCTGGGATAAGAACAAAGAAAACATTGGGCCAGGAGGTCTGGAGCATGGCCGGGGTGCATGCAGTTGGACAAGATGTGGAAATAAAATTATGTGAAAGAGTTAAACTTAAGCCTCTTAAGGACAAACACTTAAGGACAAACTTAGTATCTGGTAAAGGAAAACCCAACAGGTGAAATAATTCTTCATGAGTAACTGAAAACAAAAACAAAACAAACAAACAAACAACAAAACAATGTCAGTGACACTGGTTAATATTTTCCCTTAAGATCATCTATAATTAAAAAAAAATTGTATGTCACTAATGGGTTTGGAAACCAATATCAAACCATGAGTTGGAACTACACTAGTTCATTTGAAATGCATGTCTCTCACTAGTGACAAATACTACTCATCCACACACCCTGTGCTCCTGGGTGAACAATGAAAGAAGCAACAGCGACCTCTACCATAACCTAAATGTTCTTCATTCGAGGAGGATTCTAGAACACTCAAGAATAAAAATGATTTTTCAAATTTACTAAAACGACCCTTTTGATAGACTCCTTCCTAAAATAATACCTGAATTTTGTTTTATATATCATATTTTCAAGGCGCCCAAAAGGTATAAATGTCATCCTTGACTTGAAAAACGGGGCAAAAAGCATCTTTCTCTCATTACACAAATATAAAACCTAAATAGAAAAGTCATCTTTAGAAATACATTTCCAACCTATTACTGGTTCCTCAGAATCCCCAAAACAGAATACAGGTAATGTAATGTAATGTCACCACTTACTGGAATCAGTCATAACTGAGAATGAGCCCGGAGTTCTGAAAAGAACAAGAGTCCAAAATATCCTCCTACTTGTTAGAAATGCGGCCGGAGCCACACCACCTCACCTCTGTGACCCTCATCCATAAGATGCCGGCATCTCTACCTGACAGAGGCAGTACAGCCTCTGTGAAATGCCTACCAAAGAAAGTTGGCTCAAGACCACAATCCAATAAATGGGGGCTACTCTCACTTGAGGCCTTGGGCGAGTGGTTATTTGCAAAGAAAAAACTGAAGGTTATTTTTAGTCTTCCCAATACCTCCAGGATAAATTCCAAACTCCTTAGCAGGGTATATAAACCCTTTGTAATCAGGTCTTTGTTTATCTCTGGAACTTTATTTCTTACCACTCCTGGCATCCTCAGCTCTCAGGGTTCCTGCCATCCTGAACTGCTTGCTATACCTTCAAGTTGAATTATTTTCTCTGCTCTCTGCTGGCTTGCCAGTAAGTTGCTTGCTCTGCTTGGTTTTTTGGCCTTATATTCCACCAAAAAAAGAGTCATGTGCCATGTGTAATTTTCTTCAGGAATCCATCCCAGAAACCTCACTGGGCTATTTGGTCATTCTAAGTGAGTCCTCTGTTTCCCGCTAGTAAAACAGCACTTAATGCACTGTAGCACTGTCATCTATATTCTTGCCTATCTCCTCCAGTGAACTGAATTCCTGGGAGCAGGGATTGGTTTGTCTCTCTCCATCCCGTATCTCCACTGGTTTCTGGCACACAAAAATGTGTGAAACAAAGGCCTTCAACAAATGTCTGTTATCCAACAAGTGTCACACAGACCAGTGTCCAAATTCTGCCTCAGCGGCTGTGCTATCTTGGATGAGCTATAATCCCTCTGAGCCTCAGTTTCTCCATCTAGGATGAGGAGGGAAACATCAGCTTCCTTTCAGTTGTTTAGATTAAATAATAAAATGCATGTGAAAGTGCTTGAGTGAAGCAAATGTAGAAGAAATGGTTAACGTGAAGGTTCTGCCATCATATCATGAACCCGGTGATGACCAAGATCACACTCCAGACACTCAATGCCATGTTTGGTGAACAGAAGCTCTTCCTTAAGGTCTATGATGGGAACAGATGTGCTAATCAATGTTGAATTCAATAGGCATTTACTGAGCATTCTCCATAGAAAAGGTACCGTCCTGAGTGCTAAGGGGGGGATGCAAAAGTGGACAAGACAAAACTTCCTTCAACAGCTGATAATCTATTAGAAGAAGTAGAACGTGAGAACAAATTATTAGAATTCAAAGGAGAGACTTAAGATACCAGACCCAGATGGTTTCTGTCCTTCATAATTAAGAACCAAGCAATGGTGGGTCCTACCTGAGACTAGAGCAGTCAGTCTGATCTTCATGCAGAGAGACTGTGTCTTCGTCACACCTGGAGAGAGGAGATAAAACCACATCAGACCCAACTGTCTGCTGCAGCAGAAGCAGCAACAGTCTAAAATTATCTGAAGATTAGCACAGGAAACTAAAAAATGGAACAATCTTTACCACTCTCACTCAAACCAGCGTCAATTCCCCAACGTCCACCAGGTAATGATACCAATGTCGTCATATCATGTGAGCTTAAACGCTTAGAACCAGAGGTAACACTCCTTTTTCGTCCACTACTCTGCATCACCTAAGCAAACAAGATCTTAGCAAGAACCTAAGTGTTCACAGCACTTGAGGGAACATCTGACACCAACACTGGTGGATTGTTGTTGGCTCAAAAGAGACTCCGCTACATGCCTCTTGGCATTTCTTCTGCCTCAAGGCAGTCCCAAACCACACCAGCTGCCCTTTGGCTCACTCCGTTGGCCTCCAGACTTTCTTGACACCCTTCCTTTTCACAAAACTTCTGAAATAACCTTGTGAAAAATTCTTGGCTCTTCCATATTGAAAACTCTCCAGTGTTCCACACTGCCTAAGTGCCTCTGGAGGAGGACCATTCTCTCACTCTAGTGTATGAGGGAGCCTTTGTTCCTATTCTCAGCCCTTCCCACCCCACCTCACCCCATCCCACTCCAGCCTGGAATGCTTTTTTCCGTCTTCAACTCCTACTCAGCCTTCACTGCTCCAGCCTCACAAGCTCTGTGAACTTTTCTCGCCAAGTTCACCCACGTGCCATGTTCCCATTTTAACCTTAGTACAGAACGGTTTACTCTTCATTCTGAGGTTTCAGTAACCAACCAGATCTTGCCTAGCACTGTTATGTAATTCCTTTGTACCTCTGAGATCTTTTAAATTAGTTGTTAAATTCCATGAAAAGAAATAACCATCATTTCTTTTTCTAGATACACTGCCACAGTGCCTACAATGTTACCCCAGAGTAGACACTCAATAAATGCTTGAATCAAATCATTAACTCGGGCCCCTCAGCAAGTCTGTTCCCTGGAATAATTGAACAAGCATTTATTGAGCACTCGCTGCCTTCCAAGTACTGCCTTAGGCATTGGAGCTGTACTTCTCAAACTTTTTGGGATTCACGACTGACCAGTTGATTTTCTATTTCCAATCCACTGTGGAGAGATAATCTGGTAAAAAGGTCGCAGGAATATCAAATTCCTATAAAAGTTATTAAAGGCATACTCCCTATTTCTGTACTGTTCTCATCTCAGACAAGTTACAGACAATTTGTGAACAACACTTTGAGTAGCACTACTGCTGAAGGACAGAAAGTTGAGAAAGACCTAGCCCCTGCTCTGACGGAGTCCCAATGTAATGAGTAGACATAACTAAATAAATATCTACATATGCAGATATAACCCTAATACAGTATTTATACTACATGAAATCATTTAAAAATTTAAAATATTCCTTACCAGCAATGGTGTATAATTTACCCACAAAACAAACTGATGAACGCTTCAGTCCTCTTCCCTTACTATCCCTTTTAAATTATGGTTTTGTAATGAATTAAACAAAGGCCACCTACAGACTCTGACCCTCTTTACCTGCTGGCAGCTGGGAAAAAAAAAAATCCATCGACTTAACAAAATGCTCTCCTCAACAAAATGAACTCAATTTCCTTGCTTTCCCTTTTTTTTTTTTTTTTTTGACGCTCAATAACCCACTTCGTCCACCTCATGGAAAACAACAATTAAATTCCTAAACGTTGTCTTGTTCTCCTCCATTAGAGGCATTTACTGTAATAGATCATCTGAGCTGTGTAATGAATAAAAATATTTCCCAATAAAAACAACCTAGCTAAGCAGAAAAGCCAATGAAGAACAGAAATCTAGAATTGTTGCTTCCGAAGAACTAGGGTTCAAACAGAGTTTCAACCTTAGAGCTCAACAATACCTATTGTTTGGGAATTTGGCAAGAACTTTTTTTTCTCCCCCTCAGTTGATTTATTAATTTTTCTTCCCAAAGCACAATTAGTTAAAAATGAGAAATTGGCACCAGAAAATACAAAGTTTCAGATGCTTTCTGGAATATGAAGCCAGACCTAATTAGCTGATCCGATTTTAAGGACTACTGAACAACTCCAGTCATCACTCAAGAAAACACAATTCCTAGCTTTCAGATATAGCGATGCAATAGATCTCCCTACGGCTTCCGTGGCACACATATACAAGCTCTTTTACTTCAATTTTCATTTGCTTTTATGAAGACCATCAAGCTCTACTCAATTAACATCTTCTTTCTGATTGTTCTACTGATTCCTCGCCCAGGAGCCCCCCGCAAATGCACAATACTGGCCCAGTTAGAAAACTGGATTCCACACTGGGAACCCGTATCCGAATATTCCTACTCCTGGAAAAAAAAAAAAAAACAACTCAGATCAAGTGTCCAACTGGTCTTGGGCATGAGATTCTCTTCCTACATGTTATTCCAATAAAATAATTTAAAGACCAACCCTTTAATGATGTTTTTTGTCAATTATCAAAACCAGGCATCTTCTAGTACAAACTTTTTCAAACTGTAAATTGTGACCTATTAGGAGGTCCTGAAATTAGACAGCAGCTACCAGCATTTTGTTGTTACTGTTGGTAGAGAAACAGAATAGAAAATGTCAGTATAGTGAGGGTTAAGTGTTATTTCACAAAACTTGTTTAAATAAACCATGTCTATACGTTTGTGCTGGATTGCAACATAAAACGTGTTTATCGTTGTTCACAGTAAAATATGTGAAGACACCTCTATTAAATGACTTCCTTTGAGGTTCTCATCAACTAGATTCTAAGTTCCCAGAGTTCTTAATTTGTGGTTGCCCAGACAATACATGGATAATTTGTTCTTGCCATCATTTCTTTGTGAAATGCTCAGGGTTGTAACTTTTCTCTCTATGTGGACTTTTGCTTCCTCTATCAACCACAAACAAGAAAAAGTTAGATGGTACTTTATAGCTCACCTTCTCTTTCATATGATCTCAATTAAGCCTGACAGTGGTGTGAGGTAGGCATTACCTTCACACAGTGGCTAAGGAATTTCCCAGGATTCCAAGGTGTAAAGCAGTGATGCCTGAGTCGTTTCTGCTCCACCACACTAAGCCCACTGGACAGTCTCTTCAGTCTATGTTCCCAGGGGTTCACAAGAGAGAGAAAGACTTGTTTCTTAGAATAATGGTGGAGAAAGAAGCACCCATGAGAGGTTCTCTTTTTTGTCTTGGGGTAAATAAGAAGAGAGATCTCAGACTGGTGATTAGATAAAATGCAGTTGTACCCGGAAGGGGACTTCTCTTCCCTGCAGTACCATGTCCCTTGAAGGCAAAGTTGCAGGGGTATAGCCTGCAATCCTGTGGGATTTCTCAAAGTGTGTCTGATTAAAATACAGGTTCCACTATATGCAATATCCTGGGATAAACCATAATGGAAAAGAATATAAAAAGGAATGTGTGTATATATATATATATATATATACATATATATATATATATTAACTGAATCACTTTGCTGTACAGCAGAAATTAACACAACATTGTAAATCAACTCTACTTCAATTTTTAAAAATAAATTAATTTTTAAAAATGGAAAAAAAAATAGCAAGTTCCAGCCTCATCCCCACCCCCAGCCCCACTAGATCAACTCTCTGGGGGTGGAGCCCAGGAATGCGAGTTTTTAAATTAGATTGCCCTTCTCCCCACATAACTAGTATGCTTCTAAACAGTTCAACACTGACCTAAAGGTTTAAAAACCCAGACCAGCAAGTGGGCTGACTCCAACATAATCACCCATTTCTAGGTTCCCACTTGGGAATATAGCCTGGGAAGCTGGATTTTTCACAAGCCCCCATTCCCTTCCCCAGTTGATATTGATAATCAGTCGGTTTTGAGAATTACTGCTTTGGATGTTAACTAATTTGTTGCAGAATTCATTGCTGGGCAGGCTTCATTTCAAATAACGGGTTAGCCAGGGCAACAGAGGAAATGACCATGGAAAAATAACAGATGAAAGGGCGCTGCAGATACAGAAGGGAAGGCCAAGGCCATTCTGATCTCAGAAGAATTTGGGTAGCAAAAGAAACTGAATTGGTCCAGAGCTGCACAGACAGGGCCAGGCATGGGAGAAACTGAGAAAAGCATAAAATACGTCCTTGAGTCCCTCCCAATTCCCCTTTTATAAGACCCCCAGCTGGCCAAGCAGAACCCTCTTAGGTTAGACTAGCTGATAACATAATTTATATTAAAGTATTAATGACAATTTGAATCCACCTCCCAGGGGCACAGACTTTTTAATTTCCATTTTAATGAGGGTCGCCACCAGAGTTCTTCATCCAAAAACAAAATCATCTCTAGGTAGAATTTCAGGCACTAAAAAAGATAAGTACATGTGGGTAGGAGGAAGTAGGAGTGGGGTGGGGATAGGAGAAAGGGGACGTTTTCTCGTATCTAAAACATATGAGAGGCCAGTGCCTCCTCTGTGCATGCCGAGACCAGACGTGAACATTTACTGATTACATGCTACTTCTTTGTCTCAGTGTAGTGCATCCTGGTCCTGCTGACTTTAGGGTCATGCCCAAAGAACCACGGAAAACAGTTCATATTACTGAGGGGAGGAGAAAATACTATATTAGACGATGACTAGCTTTAAATGACCCTCGTCTGTACTGTTACACCTATGAAGATTTGGTATGCTTCAAATGTTCTCCTCAGATTTTTAGATTAGTCACATGGCATTCCCATTGTCACTCAGTGCCTTTTAAAATAAATCACTGTCACTTCTGTGAAAACAACAACAGGATCTTATGCAATCAGAGCTCTTTGGGGAGTGTCCAAAGACAAGGTACCAGACTTTCCCCAGCATCTAACTATAAAACCATTTTTTAAAAAACTGTCCATGTGAAATCTAGAACTAAGTAACTCCATTTTGAAGCTGCTATGCCTATGGCTGACTCTGGGGATTCAGCCACACAGGGGTCCTGAGAATCAGGCCCAGACAGCATCTGGTGCTGTAAGCACAGCAAAAGGAGGAGAGCAATACCTGTGCACCTGAAGCAGGGAGTCACAGCCTCATCTCTGGCCTGCATACTTTGGCCTGCATCTCTCTCCACTCTTAGGCTTTGAGAAAAGCCAAGTTGTAGCCCGGTTACCAAGCAATCTCATTAACGGGACACAGCAGGTCCCAATGAGTATTATACATTGGATCTTCTAAAAATCAACCCTGGGCCTTTTTTTTAAAAAAAAAGTAACTAAACTTAAGTGAGCCCAAAGCTCAACACTGAGAGAGCAGCATATCCAAACAGAGGAACAAAGGAATGTGAAAAACAAGAGGGCCTGGGAAGCCCTGTAACCCTCCATCACCAAGTCACTGTGACAGTGACTTGAAACTCACATAATTCATTTGCCTTTTAGGGAACTTTAGCAAATAACTCCCAAGTTACCGGGACTTCTGTATCAAACTTGCAGCGTTTTTAAATGTAGTTGCGTATACAACCTTATACCCCCTTTTTCCTGAAAAACTGTTTAGAGTGACTTCTATCATGAGGTCCCGGAAGTAAACATAATGAGTTAGCCTAGAGAAAGACTACTAAATAAAGTATAGATATTTCATACATATATGGATATATGTAAATTATATGTCAGTTACATATAGTATTAGCATAATATATTACCTGTTAATTTTTAACACATACATATAACATAGTATTAGAAAAACATATTAAGGAAGGGATGACAAGAATTAAAACCACAAACTGTAAATATCTAATAAAAAAATACCATGCATGCTGGCCTTGAGTAAAATATTCACTCCTTCATTCCATGTTTGAACGGTGTTAGTCGTCCCAATCGAAAGCTTTAACCATGAGACTAGATAACGCATTCTTCCTATAGCCAGATCTCTGAGGGCAGAAGACAAAATTGACAAAGGGCATGCAAGAAAAGTTTACTCTACTGTGTCTTAAAAGTCTGTACACAGCAGAGGGTGAGACTAAGTTTAGCCTATTTATCACATGCTGGAATCCAACTCATTTCACATCCGTCTCCTATTTGCCGTAAATGTACACAGCATGCTCCATGAAAACAGACACCAACATTGGCAAAATACAACAAAGCTCCCCTACTGACACGTCAAAGAGATTTATTTTTTTAAAATCTGAACTCCAAGAACACATATTTTGGAGCACTGAGCTCCCGCAGGCCGTCAGTTTGTTTTAATAGCTCTCCCGTAGTTGCTAAAAGGCTGATTTCAACCTGTAAAGATTTCCGGGCCCCATCAGTCCCCACGTCTCGCGGTCTTCACAGCCCCAGATTACAGGAGACAATGCATCTAGTACCCAGAGCGGCTGGAAACGGTGGAGGATACCTTCCCGGTAGTTGCTCCCTGAGAAAGGCATGCAAATCTTATTTTAGTGACGAGAATCACTTACTCTGTTACAGCGGTGCTGCTGAAGGAATTATCCTGAAGGCTGAAACAGAAACAAGAAAACATCAGCCAAGTCCGGCCGGGGAGCCGTCTCCCTGACTGCTCTCCGGGAGTTAGAGCACATACACAAACATGGCATTGCAAGGCAAGTCTCAGGGCTCCCGGGCACACTCGCTCTACCTTGGGCTGCTGTCTGCACATGCTCGTAACGACACCCCCAGCAGGGGCCCGGCCGCACGGGCGAACCACAAAGCCCGGCAGCCCGCGAGGCTGCGGGGACAGAGCTGGGCGGGGCGCGGCGGCGGGGCCGGGCCCCCGGGACCCCCTCGAGGGGCACCTGGAGCGTGACCGCGCGACCCCAATCTCGCCAGCCGGGCGCCGCGCTTTATCCGGGCCTCCCGGTGCCCGCCACCCCCCGGGAAAGCCTGACTGTTTCTGCCTAGGTGCTGAAATCCGCGGGGGACTTGCTTTCTTCCAGACGTCTCCTACCAGTTTTACAGAGCTACCTCCCTCTAGGGATGGAGGCTCGCAGAGATTCAGAGACCGTTCAGAAAAAGCTGGAAGGGAACGAGAAGGGGGAGGGGAACATAGCTGCTGTTTTGGGGGTGTGGATGTGTGGGTGTGTGTTTATTGCCCAGGAAAAAGAAAAGCCTCTGAAAGAGGGCTAGCTGCATCACACCAGATCTGTCTGCACTCTGTTATTTCAGTCCCGAAGAGGAAGCGCCCAGCCCCGGACTGCAGAGCTGTGAATGAGTGAGCCCACGCAGGGCGGGTGGAGAATTTGTTCCAGGCATTAGCTGGTGACTGGGGGGGACCGTGCGCGAGATGGGGTTTCCTCTGCAAGAGCAGCCCGCCCGAGCTCCACTCCCAACCACCTTTACAAAAGATGAGAGAACGAATGCACCCACGCTACCGCCTTTAAATAAAGGCAGCCTTGCTGGGGGAGGGGAAGGCTGTTAGTCCGTACTTGCTTCGTTCCCCTGGAGATGTTTGTCTTGCACTCTTTCCATTGTTAATTTCTCCTGCCCGTTGACCTTGATATGGAGTGAACAGTCACCTGGGAAAGATGCTTATTTTGAATTTCGAATTAAGAAGATTCCCCATTCCCTTCTTTTAATCTCTCCACTCCCAGAAGCAGCTGAGATGGTTTTTAGTCAAAATTATATCAGACGGTGAGTTAAACAATAGCAAAAAATTTCATTTTCAGATTATCAGAAAAATTACTCAAAACTTGGTACTAAGGGGAAAAGCGAGACCTTTCAGTGTCACGACACATTTTTCACAGGTCCACCCAAGGGCTGCTTAATTCTCTAAAAAAAATAGACTTGCGTTTGACATGCTATTCACTCTTAGTTAGATTCCTGACAGTGTGGAGTTACGTGTTAACATGGCACATTTTGTCCAATCTGTCCAGAGGAAAAGGTAACCTCAGCGTTGATGGTTTTATTGCATTGTGCAGCTTTAACCAATTTTGCATCTAACCTAACAATCTTATACTAACATTCTTTCTAAATGCCTGCAAATGTTCAGATCCTCAAAACGCTCTTGGAACCAAGGGCATCATCTTATAGATCCCCTCATTAATCATCATCTTATAGATCCCCTTATGGATCCCCTTATTAAAGTTAACAGATCTCTGATATGTCCCTATATTTGTATCAGAGTCATATCTTTAACTTTCAAAGTTATACTTTGAAAAATCAAAATTGAGTTTTCAAAGAACAACTTAAGGTTTCCTTAAGGTCCTTTGCAATTTTCCTTTCCTCTCTCTAAATATTTTTTAAAGTAGCTGAATAAAAGCCTAACACAGGCATTCCCTGGAAATACTGCAGGTTTGCTTCCAGACCACCACAATAAAGCAAATGTTGCAATAAAGCTCGTCACACGAATTTTTCGGTTTCCCAGTATGTATAAAAGTTATGTTTACACTATACTGTAGTCTACTAAGTGTGCAATAGCATTATCTCTGAAAAAACAATGTACATACCTTAATTAAAAAATACTTCATTCCTAAAACATGCTAACCATCACCTGAGCTTTTAGCAGGTTGTAATCTTTTTGCTGGCGGAGGGAGGGTCTTGCCCCCATGTTGATGGCTGCTGACTGGTCAGGGTGGTGGTTGCTGAAGGGTGGGAGGCTGTGGTCATTTCTTAAAATTAGACAAGGAAGTCTGCCACGTCAATTTAAGCTTCCATTCACGAAGGATTTCTCTGGAGCGTGCAATGCTGTTTGATAGCATTTTCCCCACAATAGAACTTCAAATTGGAGTCAGTCCTCTCAAACCCTTCCACTGTTTTCTCAACCAAGTGTGTGTAGTATTCTAAGTCTTTTGCTGCCACTTCAATAATCTTCACAGCATCTTCACCAGGAGTAGATTACACCTCAAGAAACCACTGTCTTTATTAACCATAAGAAGCAACTCTTTCGTTAAAGGTTTATCATGAGATTGCAGCAGTTCAGTCACATCTTCAGGCTCACTTCTAATTCTAGTTCTCTTGCTATTTCCACCATATTTTCAGTTACTGCCTCACCTGAAGTCTTGAACCCCTCAAAGTCATCCGTGAAGGCTGGAATCAACTTCATCCAACCTGCTGTTAATGTTGATATTTTGACCTCTTCCCATGAATCACCAATGTTCTTAATGGCATCTAGAATGGTGAATCCTTTCCAGAAGGTTTTCAATTTACTTCGCCCAGATCCATCAGAGGAATCACAACCTAGGGCAGCTACAGCCTTACAAGATCTATTTCTTAGACAACAAGACTTGAAAGTCTAAAGTACTCCTCGATTCACGGGCTGCAGAATGGATGCTGTGTTTTAATTTCCTACAGGAACATCTCCTTTGCATTCACAGCTTGGCTGTTTGGCACAAGAGGCCTATAGCTTTCACATGTCCTCCTCACTAAGCTTAATCATTTCTAGCTTTTGATGCTAGTGAGAGATGTGCAATTCTTCCTTTCACTTGAACACTTGGAGGCAACTGTAGAGTTATTAGCTGGACTAATTTCAATACTGTTGTGTCTCAGGGAATAGGGAGACCCAAGGAAAGGGAGAGAGACAGGGAATGGCCAATTGGTGGAGCAGTCAGAACACACAGAACATTTATCAATTAAGTTCATCATCTTCTGTGGGCGCAATTCGTGGTGCCCCAAAACAATTACAATAGTAACATCAAAGAGCACTAATCACGTATCACCATAACAAATACAATAACAATGAAAAAGTTTGATATATTGTGAGAACTATCAAAATGTGACACAGAGTCACAAGACGAAAAAACGCTGTTGGAAAAATGGTGCCATGGGGCTTCCCTGGTGGCGCAGTGGTTGAGAGTCTGCCTGCCAGTGCAGGGGACACGGGTTCGAGCCCTGGTCTGGGAAGATCCCACACGCCGCGGAGCAACTGGGCCCGTGAGCCACAACTACTGAGCCTGCGCGTCTGGAGCCTGTGCTCCGCAACAAGAGAGGCCGCGATAGTGAGAGGCCCACGCACCGCGATGAAGAGTGGCCCCCGCTTGCCGCAACTAGAGAAAGCCCTTGCACAGAAACAAAGACCCAACACAGCCAAAAATAAATAAATAAATAAAATTTAAAATGGTCCATATCAAAAAAATCTTTAAAAAAAAAAAAATAGTGCCAAAAGACTTACTTGACACAGGGTTGCCACAAACCTTCAATTTGTTAAAAAAAACGCAGTGTCTGCAAAGAGTGATAAAGGGAAGCACAATAAAATGAGGTGTGCCTGTATGGTCTCAGATTTGAACTCTATGGACTAAAATAACTTTAGAAGTATTCAGCCCTTGAATGATTTAATATATAGCGTGAATACATTCCTAAGCCACCTACTGCCTCATATGAGTTATGTTCAGGAGTGTCAGACATGGCCTCTTCACTATGTATGTGTACACATTATTTAAAAATCACAAAACGAGGTTTATTCTTTCTGTTTTATTGAGACCAAAAAAGGTAAGTTTATATTCAGCATTCTTGACTCTAAAAATTCAAAGGTGGCCAGTTTTCAGAAACCTCTTTTACTCATTGTCTATGGTGCTGATTCCAAATGTTCTAATGCAGGGAAAGCTCATACTTTTCTCATTTAAGTATTCCTAGTGATCTATTTGGAATGGAAGAATATAACGCTCTCAACTTTGAAACAGGACTTGGACAAGTATATGAAGTAATGTGGGCCCTTCAAAAATAACATGAAATAACAACTGTATAAAATAAGTGCAGATATTCAATAATGTCCATGGATAAGAAATAAAGATTTTCAGTGGCTCCATGAATAGTATGGACTAAAATTAGCTTTTAGGTAGTATTCTCATTCAATGAAACAATTTTTTGATATAGTTGATTATGGTTAAAAAAAACACAAAAATGTCCCAGAAAAAAAAAAATACTTGTTTTTCGCAGCATGTAAAAAACTCGACCATTTTAATTCGTATTTTTAACCAATTCTTCTAACATTATTTGTTTTCATTTTAAATCAGGTTTAAAGTTTATCTTTATAATGTCTGGGGCTTTGTTTTGTTCTGATATTTTGTATTATTCAACTTGGAATAGGAAAATACTGATGAATAATCATACAACATCCAGTTATTTTGGAGACACTAACTGACTAAATAGTAGTTCAAGATGAGTTTAAAAAGAGAAGCAGAAAACCTACAGTCCTGGAGTTCTAGAAGTAAGTTGTAGATCAGTGTTTCCCAAAGTGTCCTCAGTGGAATTCTAGTCTCCCAGATGGTCTAAGAAAAGAAAAGAAAAAAAGAGAGTTACATGATCAGAAATAAGTTTTTGAAAGGATGTATATTATAACTTCACAATGCATATTAGGCAGTATTTTGTTTTTCAACCAACATTTCTCAAACTCAATGAAGACCAAACAGTTTTTTGTTCAATGTTATCTATTAACATCATGTTGAACTGGGAATTTTGAGGAAAAAGTTCCAGAGTGTATAAGGGAAAAAAAAATGCAAAACAGATTAACTGGTATAATTATTAATTGAACAAATGATGCTACATGATTGTCACTATTCCATAGCTATGAACAAGCCAGACACCGTCCCTGTCATCATGATGCTTTTAGAGTTATTATGAATGTATGTATACACATATAATATATAGTATATATTTTATGTACAACCCTATTTTATACAATATAAGTAGAATAAGGGGGAAATAAAGATGCTAGCTTTGAATATGGTTAATTCACTTAAATGTTGAAAGTTTCAATGTTTTACTTTTTCTATCAGTACTCTTAAAATCAACATCTGAATTTCAGACTTAATAGTCTTTATTATAATTGAAGATAAATTAATTCTAATGTATGGACTTGGCTATATGCAAAATATAAAGCAATAATATAGTGGTCAAGAAAGAAATGTCTAGAGTTGCCAGGATTCAAGACCCACCAGTTACTAGTAGTTTGAACTTGGACAACCACTCCATGCCTGTTTTCTCAACTGTAAAATTGGAGGTAATAATGACCTACCTCATGGATTTTAATGGAGACTAAATGATGCAACTGAAAATGACAGAAAAAGTCAATAAATGTTCTCATCACTATAATTTTTATTATTATCACCATAAATAAGAATATATAAACAAAGTTTGGAACAGGATGAACCAACTGCTGTGCTTGGGTAGTAGGTTTAAAAGATGATATTTTCTTTCTATTTCTCATAATGGCACAGTGTTTATATAGGGTTTTTTTGTTTTTGTTATTTTTTTAAGAACAATAAAAATGAAAAGTTTACTAAATGTAGATGGGCTGCTCTTAAAGATGAAATGAGCTCCATCCAGACTGGCTCTGTGCTCACTTTACAGTTCTTTGATGTAAAATACCCACACGTCCCTGGAAGAACATTCCATTCTGAGAAATCACCTTCTGCAAGCTCCTGCGGCAAGCAGCCAGCATCCTAACAATGCCAGGAAGCCAGCAAAGGCCTGCTCCACTGGTCGGCACACAGCGACTCGTAGCTTCCTGCCAGCACCCTTGGGAGTGAGCAGGCTTCCCTGTGCAAAGAGAGCACTCTTGCCTGAAAAGATAGTGTTCCGTAAAGGAAACTCTCCCTAATTCTCTGTCCTCTTGTCCTTTCCCTCTCCAGCCCCAGTACCTGATGTGGCAACCAAAGAGGGCTCATTATCTGAGTGATCGACCTCTCTGAGCTCCCGAAGATTCAAAGACGTCCAGCGAAGCAAAGTTGAGATACCAAAAATATAAACCAAGGGAGGACTGGTTATGATAATGGTTTCCATTCAAACATCCCCCCACTCTCCAATTAATGCTAGTGTACAGCAAGTCCACCTCTGTGTGATGATCTCTCTCTGATTCACATCTGACAACAAAATGCAGATATGTAAATGGATTGCTAATCAAAGTTTTAATTTGTGTAAAAGATTCAGGATTCCATGAAGTCAGTGGAAGTGATGGTGGAGACTGGTTTGAATCACATTCAAAACCAGTGATAAACGAGGTTTTGGCAATAACAAGTAAAGAATAAAAAACTGACAAGGATGGTGACACGTCAATACCGAAGGGAATGAGTTAAATATCAAAGGATTAAGAGTGGTTCTTGGAAAAATGTATGAAGCCCTTAATTAATTTTGTAAATGTTACCTTTTTATAATTATGTAGTGCATGTCAAATGTCAAGTGATCATTCTGAGCTATTAAAATTTTTGCAGAAAAATTATATATAAATCCCCTCCAATGGGCATAATTTATTCTTGATTGTTTCTAAGAATTAGCTCACTATGACAATTATATCCATAATGGAAAGTAAGAACATTTTTATAACATATTTGCTGTTTACCATGACCTACCAGGCCCTATGCACCCTGGCCCTGAGACAACTCTGAACTTCCCTCCAATCATATTGGCCTCCCTGCTCTTATTACAACAGGTGAACTTGATCCTTCCCTAGGCCCTCTGCACTTGCTATTCCCTTTGCTGGGAACACCACCCCCAGATCTGCTCAAATGTGCTTCCTTGAGGAAAATGTGCCTGACCACACTCCCTAAATTAGCAGCTCCCATCACTTTATTCTGTCTTATTTTCTTCATAGGACCTGATGCTTAATAATTGTTCGTCTATTTGTGTTATAATTGCCTCCCCCACTAGAATGGGAGCTCTTTGAAGGCAAAGATTTGTGGGTCTTACTCACTACTGTACCCCCAGGGCTGAAAATGGTGTCTACCATGGTAGCTACCTGGTAAATGCTTGTGAAATGAAATGAATGAGTGAATATTCACTTCCACTTTTTTTTTTTTCAAGATAAAGCTCTATTCACCCCTTATTTTTTCTATTTACTTTGAAATGTTAGCTCCTGTTTTAAGCGACTCACCTTAAGTGGGCTTTTTCCAAGACAAGTTACCTTCGGGTAATGAGGCTTTCCTGTTTCAGACCTTTCTTCCTTGGCTTTGCAGGGATAACAAACAGATTTCATGCTGTTATGCCAACACAGTTGATGGTACCCGTTGCCCAGAACATTGTTTGTTCCTGAGGTGTGGTCCCAGTCAGCCAGAAAGACAATAGGGGATTGATCAATCACCAGTGTTTGCTATGGGACAAGATGGGGGCATGGTAGTAGAATTATTGATTTAGAACGCCTTATTAAAACAAAAATCTTCTTGGGAAAAAACACATTTCATGATTAACACCTTAGCTTGAATTAATTTTCAGATGATCAAGTACATCCTTCCTATTGATGGGATTCTTAAGAACCTCAGGAGTTAACTGGTCTAATTCTTTTTTAATATCTAAGCTTGTACCAGGACAATCCCCCAACTGCTGCTTAGAACCTTCGGGAACAAGAAATTTACACTCCACAAGCTCCTTTTTATTGGACTCCTCTAATTCTTGAAAAAAATTTCTTTCCACTTGAGCCCTCCCCCGCCTCTTGTTACTTTCAACCGTGAATGAACACCCCTAAAAATGAATCTACTCCATCTTCTGGTCTCCTGGCCAAATCTTCCCCATTCCTTCAGTACATTTTCACATGGTGTGATTTAGAATCCCTTCAGCGTCTTTCTGGGTTGTGTAGCACTGGATAAACTGTGAAGATGTCTTCTTAAAGTGCACGTACTACCATGAACATGTTACTACTCCAGGCATGGTTTGTTCAGTGAAGACTGAAAAGGGATTCGCACCTCCCTCTTTTTAACATTATACTCTTTGCACGTGGCCCAAGATAACTGTGCGTGGTTCTGGTGGTTACATCACCCCACGGACCCAGATTGTTGGAGTCAACTGCTACTCCAGATCCACATCTGTGCCTTCCAGAAAGAGAGTAACTGGTGTGTGGAACCCAAGTCCCAGCTTTGCATACATTCCTATGAAATCCTAGGTTGTTTCGTCTGACATTGCATACAATCAAATCCAACCTTTCACATCTTTTTAGAACATATATTTTTAGCAAAGTTTATGTTGGCTCTCTCTTCCGGTGTCATGGAATCAGTATGCTGTAGATACAGCCCTCCCAAAAACTGGAGCATACAATAAATATACTTTTAGTCAATTTGTAATTTTTTCATTTATATAAATCAGGAGAAATGTATTAAGTAATTATTTAATAGAGTAAAACTTAGAATATTTGAAGTTATGTTACTTTATGGGCAGAGTAGGGTAGGTGGGCAGAGAAGAAATGAGAATAAGGGCTTGGGCCCAATAGTTGGGGTGCTACTAGGGTGAGAGATAGCACAGTAGGGGCCCCACGGTTACCAGGTAGCAGCCTGAAGTCGTAAACTGATTCAAGGTAGATGGGGCAGTTCCACCCTCTTCAGCACCCTCTTCCTCCCAGCAGAGTGGTATAGCTGTTAGTTGTACAGCAATTATACTCCAATAAAGATGTTTAAAAAATTTTTTTAATTTTAAAAAGTAAATAATATTAAAGAAATTTTTTTTAAAAAGTGGTATAGCCGAAGCTCTAGTCAGACACAGATAGCAATTTAATGAGTCATCCCGTTGAAGAAGGACAGCCCCACACTTCCATGGGTACCCATAAGCAGAACACATCTCAGCTACCTGGGGCCCACTCAGTGAAACCTCCTTTGTTCTAGGAAGGGGAAAGTGTATTTTTCTCCCCGTAATTCCTCCTACACTTTCCAAGAGAAATTTCTAAGTTTTTCTTTCTCCTCCCACGGTTCCATTTAACTACTCTGCTTTTCAGTCTCAATAGGACCATCTTTCTTTGTACATGTTCTCTGAGCTTTGGTCCGTAGAAATCTGCTCACATTTCCACTGGTAATCTCCTTATATAAATGCCAAGGCTTGCAACACAATCTTCTGTGTCTCTTTAAAATTCTCAACCTAGGTTGTTCTGATTATCTATTGTTTTAATGGCTTTAAAAAAATAATTTATTTTTGCTCATGATTTTGAGGGTCAGAAATTCCAAAAGAATTCAGCTGGGCAGTTCTGATCCGTGTGCTGTCAGCTGGGGCAGGTGGGATGGGAGGACTACGTGCCAAGCTGGCTCCTTCACTCCAATAGCCAACAGATGGATGTTCCCGGCCTCTGTCTCCACACGGCATCTCTTCGTTAAGGGCCTCTCCATGTGGCTTGAACTTCCCACAGCACTGTAGTCTCAGGGTCATCTATCTTTTTACACAGTGGCTGACCTCCAAGAGACCAAGGTAGAAGGTGCCAGCCCACTGAAAGGCTTACCCTGGACGGGTATAACATCACTTCTGCCATACTCTATCACTCAAAGCAGATATGAGTCAGCTCACTTTCAAGGGCAGGATAATAGACCCACCTCCTAATGAGAGGAGCATCAAAGAATTCGTATCCATTTTTATTCTGCCACAGACACTTACATTGATTGTTGGTTTCCTCACCCTTAGAGCCATGACAGTAGATAGGTATACTTCTCATTTCAATGGACCATTAATCTAGAATTTGGGGGGGATATATCATATATATATGATATGGGGTATGATATAAGTATTAACTAAGAAGAGAGACAAGATTTCTGATATTCCCAAGGAACAAAATGTCTGGCTACTTAATTTAGCTAATTCAAGCAACAGTCCTCACCAGTGCTGTTTCAACACGCTGGTATGTTGCAACTTGCAAGTCATTTGTCAAATATTGACAGTTGTGAATAACTGAATTTCTAAATAATAAATTAGAGCCGATCCACGCTTTTTTCTCTAATGGCATCACTCTGTCTCCCACGCGTTCCCAGCTGCATTCTTTGGTGGAGATTAAGGGGTGGAGTTGTTGCAGCTCTTCCACTGGGAACTGCTCATAACCCTGGCACACGATGGGAAAATTCCACACCCCAGCCATCACGCATCCTGCGTGGCTTAGAGGAAAAAAAAAAAGATTAAGAACTCCCAGCTTAGAGCATGTTGCTAATGGAGCCAGTATTAGCTAGCTAGATAAAAGCTGGGTAAAATCCAAACATGAAGCAATTTTGAATTTTCTTTTGCTCGGTAGCAATAAAGAAAAACCTTCTAGGCATATCCTCCCTTGTCTCTTCGGCCTTCTCTCTCCTTCTCCCAGCCCTTTCCCCAGTGGGCTCACAAATGTAGGCTAGTGAAATGTAATAAAATGTACCGGCTACCAATCATACTGGAAAAAAAAATAACTCAAAAGTCATACATTGCTAAGATTGGGCAGGAATACTGTTTGCTAAAACTAAAAACAGCAGATATTTATAGTTCCAAAAGCATAATGTCTCACTCTACAACTATTTCTAATGACTAAGGACATACTGTTATAAAATAAAATTTGCCCTTATCACCTCCTTGAGACAAGGGCTTAGCTCCACCTTCCATGGACCTTGTGAGCTGCCTGTCATTTGCAAGTGGTTTACATACATCCAGAGAGAACGCATTCCCTTGGGCCCTGGAGCAGTCAAGGCTGCTCTGTATCTATATTTGGTATCAATAACTCAGTGCAGGATTCAACTCAGATCGCTGCTGGGAGTGTTGTTACTGGACTGGACTTTGCACAGAAACCACCTAACTTCTTAATGGTCCTCAAGAAATCATTAAAAATTCATGTGTGATACTGTGCTTCTCAGCTACAACAGTAAATATCAAATCCTGGAACAAGAGGACGTGAATTACTACCACAAAACTGACCAGAAATGGTCACTCTAGTGAGCAAAAATAGAATATCCAGAATCAACTTACAAAGAAATATAAATGTTAAAAGGCTTATCACCCATTAGAGATACTGTTCTTTTAATAACTAAAATGCTGAAAGCTGAAAAGCCTAGAAAGCAGCATAATGCAAAAAAAAGTACAGGTGGAGAGTTCTGGGGCTTGAAAGCTGCCTCTGGTCTACCATGAATACACTCAACTGTGTGTGGTGAGTGGCTAAACTTTCCTAGAGCTCAGTGTCCTCAATTATGAAGCAGCTAGACTGACAGTCTTTAGTGACTTGGCCAGCTTTAAAATTTTGTGATTCTTGGGAAATGTGAAAAAGTTGCATGACCTGCTTTTGGAAGGGAGGGAAGAAAACAAAGAAAAAAAGAGATGGAGAGGAAGGAGGGAAAGAGGGAGGGAAAGAGGGAGGGAGGGGGAGGGAGGGAGGGAGGGAGAGGGAGAGAGGGAGGGAGGGAGGGGAGAAAGGGGGAAAGTGAGAGGCAGAGAGGGAAGGGATATAGAGAAGAAAGAAAGAAGAGAAAAAAAACTGCATAGATACAGGGAAAAAAATTTTGAAGTTAAAACTCTATCTAGGCAATGACCACATCAACACAATAAATCACTTAATGAAAGTGGTAAAGGACTGGCCAGGGGATAAGAATCTGAACTGATGGTATTACAATGCTACTAAACATTGTTTGGCTTACTACTTGGTATGTTGACTTGTGGGTGCTACCTAACTTCTAGGAAGCCTCAATGATCCACTCAGCAAATTGGGCTCTGTTTTTGGAAATAGAATGGGACTGTTTCAATACTGTCTTCCTGCAGCTGCTGCTACATTATGGGTAAACTGGCTTCTGTGGGTGGGCCTCGCTGCCTACAACTCCGCCCTTCCTGGAGCTGTTTCTTTTTTCTGTTCTTTTTTTGCCTTCTTTTTTTTTTTAATTTTTATTGGAGTAGAGTTGATTTACAATGTTGTGTTAGTTTCTGCTGTACAGCAAAGTGAATCAGTTATACATATACCTATATCCACTCTTTTTAGATTCTTTTCCCATAGAGGTCATTACAGAGTATTGAGTAGAGTTCCCTGTGCCATACAGTAGGTCCTTATTAGTTATCTATTTTATATACAGTAGTGTGTACATGTCAATCCCAGCCTCCCACCCTCCCCCCATGTCCCCCCTGGTAATCATTAGTTTGTTTTCTACATCTGTGACTCTATTTCTGTTTTATAAATAAGTTCATTTGTACCATTCTTTTAGATTCCACATACAAGCCCTATCATATATTTGTCTTTCTCTGTCTGACTTACTTCACTCAGTATGACAATCTCTAGGTCCATCCATGTTGCTGCAAATGGCCTTATTTCATCCTTTTTGATGGCTGAGTAATATTCCATTGTACGTATGTGCCCCATCTTCTTTATCCATTCCTCCGTCGATGGGCACATAGGTTGCTTCCTGGAGTCGTTTCTACGGTAGGAAGCTGAAGGGAGTAAGAGGACAGCTCCCTCTCCCAGCACCCCATCCCCATGATAATTACCAAAGGTCTGGGGGTAGATGTGGAGGAAGGGAACTGCTTGGAGGCTGCTGAGGTCATGGAGAAGGCTCAGAAGGAGAAAACTGAGGATTATGAGAAGTATGAAAGGAAATGAGGAAAGACATGGCAAAGCACGTGCGGATATTAAGAGTCAGTGGGGGTATCTGGATTTCCAGTCAGGCCCTGGGATTCTCCCAACTGCCTCGCTCCTATGCTGTTTCACACGCTAACAATCCCCTTACTGATGTATCTACCTTCTTCCTACTGCAGTAAGAAATAACTGCGAAACAGAAACAGACTCACAGACATAGAGAACAGACCTGTGGCTGCCAAGGGGGAGGGGGGCAGGGGAGGGAAGGGTTGGGAGTTTGGGATGAGCAGAGGCAAACTATTATCTATAGGATGCATAGACAACAAGGTCCTACTGTATAGCACAGGGAACTAGATTCAGTATCCTGGGATAAACCATAATGGGAAGGAACATGAAAAAGAATATATACAGGTATAACTGAGTCACTTTGCTGTACACAAGAAGTTAACACAACACTGTAAATCAACTATACCTCAATAAGATTTAAAAATTAAAAAGTAAAAAGAAATAACACCGTGGAAGAGGGTTTACCTCCCACTCTCCAAGCTCTGGAGTGAGCACCACCACAGACAGAGAGCACGCTCATGAGAACAGGAGGCTGGCCTGGGGTCTGCCTTGCACCATTCAGGAGTGAGCTTGGCTGTGCTGTACATTGTCAAGAATGGGGTTGGGAGTTTCATGTTCTCACTCCTCAAATTGAGGGAGACCCTGTGACGGGGCCACAGGGCGCTGCCACCAGGGCTCCATTTTCTGCCTCACGTATCACATTGTCTTGAGCTCTCATTACTCACGCATCAGTTCCTTTTCTCGGCCTGCAGCCCAGCTAGGTTTTAACTCAAGCATTTTAATTTTTTTTTTTTTTTTAAGTTTTCCAACACACACAGAAGTAGAGAGACCAGTATAACAAACACCATATGTGTTTGTTATATGTTATATATTCGGCTTCACCAGTTATCAGTGTTCAGCCATTCTTCTTTTGCCAAATGCTGGTTCCCCCCAAAATATCATCAAAATGGCCTTTTCATAAGACAAAGGTGAATTTATTCTTACCTGATAAGGGAGAATACCACCATCCCAGAGTCTTACTACCCTCTTTAAGGGAGGATGGCAAAGTTGGGATATTTAGGAGATTGTGGGGTCTGGTTTAAGGTGGATCACCCATTTCGCCTCTTTTCTTTTCCACTCGTAGTTTGAGAGACACAAATTAGTGAGGTGCTGGCAGCTGAGAACCATTTTACAACATGAAACAATTCAAATAACTTAAAGACATACCAGGTTGAACCATACAAAATTTTCCCTTTTGTGGTAGATTAACCTGCATGGTTCAAATATACACACACATACACACACACACACACACACACACAAACACACACACCCTGCCATATCTAAAGACATACATGCATGATAGCAACTCTTTAGTTTACTGTGTGGATCTAAAATTGCTGTTAGATAGGGTGAAAATTAAGGAATAAGTATAATAGATTTATATAATGAAATTAAAGTATTTTATAATATTTTCTGTGATCATATTTTACCACATGCAATTCTATTACAATGTTTAAACATGATCTGTAAATTCATGGCTTGTACATATAAAGTTCATGATTATTTCCAAGTCGAAATATTGCCTTAAGCATTTTTTGGACAATTCCACTTGCTACTGCTTTAAGAACATAAAGTTTCTCTGAAATAAAGTTAATAAAAAACTGTCTAGAACCACAATAACTCACAAAGATGGCATGGCCGAGAACACACCACAATTATTTGAAAATCTTGTTTTAACAACATAAGTATTTGTTTTGCTGAAATAAAAGCAGAAAATAAATTTTATGGGATAAATATAAAGCAATTCATAAATTCTGTAGGTCTTTATTTTACTGCTCCCACTATCTCATTCAAAGAACCATCAGACATGTGCAAAACTAATTCTAAAAAAAAAAAAAATCAGTCATCTTTGGCACGTTGCCGGATTTAATTCTATGAAAGCTTAAAGGATATTCTCGATTTATTATTACAAAGATATATGTGCCGCAGGGGGAGGGTAGAATGGATTTTACTTGACAGCCTGCTAACTCGCAATACCTGTATTGCTCCAGGCCCCTCCGATGTTTGGAGCAGGCCTGTTTCCAGCAATATCTCTATGCTTCAGTCACAGTTAGTCATTGGCACCTATGATGTGCTGAGTAGATTAGAGAGAAAAGTATTTAAAGGTGATTAGACCATAGAAGAGACTCCTGCAAAGGTCTTTAACTCAGAAGCCCAGAGAGGCCAGACAGCCATCCTAAGCCAGCGAAGCAGGTGGGAAGGAGTCACTGGTGGGGGGGCGGTGACTGCGGAGAAGAGGACGGAGCTCCTGTTCTGTCTAATGGAGCTGCTCACCTGCAGCCCGTCGCTCCATCGTTGCCATGACGGAATGTGGGGCAAAAGTTGCCAGAACATACGCTTTTTTAAACACAAGTTATGAATATGGATCTTTTATATACAATCTCTCAGTTGCAAATTATTTTTTTAAGCTATGTAGATCAAACAAAATGTTTCTACGGGCTGGATCTAACCAATGAATTTCCCTCCGCAACCTTTACTTTAGATACAAGGTACAAGGACATGAACTTACAGTTGCCTCGTGCTCTTCTGCCATTTCTCGTTTGTCCTCCTCAGGGCTGAGTCTGTTTTCCCCTTCTCCTCCTCTCCTCTCCCCTCCCCTCCCCTCCTTCTCCCTTTCTTCCTCCCCCTTCCCTCTCCCTCCAGTTTGGCTTTCTCTGTTTTACTGTCCCCATTGTGAAATATGGCTGCCACACACACTGTCACTTCAGTTACAATTAGAAATAACCAGCCACAGAGAGAAAAGTCTCTCGGCACCACTGATGTATGAACAGGGAGAGGAGTTTCCAGAGAACGTGGTTTGGGCACCAACGGTATCCTGCACAGGAGGATGGCAAATTGACTGGTTGGAGAATAAACTGCCTTAAGAAGGCATATTTGGATTTTAAAAAATAAAAATAAAATTTTGCACCCAAATGACCAAATATCTGCTATTTCTCGTTTACTATTTTATATGCAAAGTTACCAAACCTATCAATCTCACATACTCTCAAACTGGAATAACAGAGCCAACTTGCCATATTAATACCAATACTTATTATTATACATGTATGCATACCACCTACAGTATAATCTCCTTATAATTGTTACATATACTCAGACCTGATGATCATTATCTAAGAAGATGTATTCTTTCTTATAGCTGGCAGTACATTTAGGGCTAGATTCTGTG
Source organism: Balaenoptera ricei (assembly GCF_028023285.1). Taxonomy (NCBI): domain Eukaryota; kingdom Metazoa; phylum Chordata; class Mammalia; order Artiodactyla; family Balaenopteridae; genus Balaenoptera; species Balaenoptera ricei. The sequence goes on from NC_082654.1 coordinate 117,262,665, forward strand.
TGCTAACACATCTACTCCCACACAAGGGCAACAGGATAGAAAACAACTGGGACAAGAAGAGAAAGGTGTGAAGAAAATTACCACAAAGAACCCGGAAAGAGAATTGGCAAACTAAATGCCAGAGATCTTATAGTGTAGTCACAAAAGACAGGAGAGGAAAACTGCATCTCACTTAATGTTCCAGCAGTTGTCCTTTTCAAATCTAGTTCCATTTTCAGTCTTTCTCATCCCATTCAGTAAATCAGGAGGTTCTGCCATCTAGCTGACATAAATTTATCTTGCTTTACAAATTTACATAGATGTCTTGTGTTTGGCTTTAACTGTAGGTAGACTATGGCCTCTAATCTCTTTATAGCTCAGCTTTTGTAGGTAAGTACCAAGAATTATATAATCAGAAAATTTTGGACTTATAAAGTCCTTAGACATCTAACCTCACATTTTATAGATGAGGAGCCCAAGACCCAAAGGCATAAATTGACTTACCTAGGGTCAAAAAGCTAATAACTGGCAGAGCCTGGGCTTGAATTCAGAACTGCTTAAATACCTTCCTACTGTTTCACATAGAACTTTCCAGTAAGACAGAAGACCGCTTTTGATGGTTAATTTTATGGGTCAACTTGAGGGTCACAGGATGCCCAGATATTTGGTCAAACATTATTCTGAGTGTTTCTGGAGGGTGTTTTTTAGATGAGATTAACATTTAAATTGCTAGACTTTAACATTCCATTAGATTAACATTTTAATAGTAAGAGTAAGCAGATTGCCCTCAGTAATGTGGGTGGGCCTCGTCCAATCAGTTGAAAGCCTGAATAGAACAAAAAGACCCTCCCCCAAAGTAAGAGAGAATTTTCTAGCTGACTGCCTTCAGACTTCATGTGACATTGGCTTTTTCTGCCTGACAATCTCGAACTGAAACATTAGCTCTCTGTAAGTCTCCTGCACCATTGGACAACCTGCAGATTTTGGACTTACCAGCCTCTGTGATTGTATAAGCCAATTCTTTATAATAAATCTCTGTACTTATATGTATGTTGATAGATAGACATATAGATAGATGTAGATATAGATATAGATACCTCCTATTGGCTCTGTTTCTGTGGAGAATCCTGACTGTTTATGAATAAGTCTATTCTCCTAAACAGTAATCATCTCCATGCTTTTTCTTCTATATTTTTACTTTTTCTAAAGTTCTCATGTTACAAAGTTTCAAATTGGACAGTAGGATTTTGTATCACGTTGAACCTTGTATGCCGACTCCAATGGGCTGACTGCCCTCTGCTTTCTAAGGCAACGGCTATCTCCTGGACCACACCACTGCTCCACTAAATTCCCCGAGATGGAAGGTATGAGTTAAATTCTCAGGGCTCCATGGCCCCATGACCCTCATGCAAATTACTCCTGCCTTTTAGGACATGAATGCCTTGCAGTGGCTTCCTCCGCTTCCCAGGGGACTGATGGCACAATCCAGAAATGTGGAGAGTTAAGTCCCTACATAGTGAAAATTGACCAGTGGGAAATGGGGGACAGGAGAGTGTCAGATGGATAATCTGCCTTCCTTTCCCACTTGTCTGGACCACCTTGAGGTGCATGTCCTTCTCACAGCCCTTCGGGAGGGTCCTTCATGCTAAGTGAGCATGCTTCCTGAATGACTTGCCAATTCTCTTTGTGACTCATTGGGACGTGGTAGCCAGTATGAAAATATATCACGTCACACAGCATTACATCTTTCTTTGGCTCACTTGCCTTCTTTCTCAGCCTTGCCACCCCAGATTTATACCTCTAAAAGTTTCAGCACTTCAATTCTCGCCTTAGGCTCTGCTTGCTAATGGATCAAGGAAAAGAGACATTTTCTGAGTTAGGATTGATGATCACTTAATAACAGATCGGTGTGGAGGTAAAGAACAGTTAAATTTGTCCAACAACTATCTATCTGAAAAATCAAAATAGAAGTTGGATATTTTTATAATAGCCAGATAATATCTTGCTTCAATATTCAGGGAATGAAGGATACTGTGTATATAAAATTCCCGGCTTGCTTGTAATTAAAATCTTTTCACTCCAAAACAAATTGAAAACCTTTGTGGTTTATGAGTCTGGGTTTATGAATGTGTTTAGAAAACATACTGTATGTTGACTGACGAACATCTTAAGATATTTCAGTGTTTGATCAACGTTCTCACCATTAATCATGATGGCTTGCTACCAAACACAAAGATGATACCTGATGCTGGGTGGATGAGCATCTTAGGGCTACTTAAGATACCTTCTAGCCAAGTCAATCTGTGATGTGTCTCCTTCTCTTAAAGTGACAAGTTGAGAGTTAGTTTGTTAAGTTCTAACTAACCAAGGTTTTCCTGACTATTATGGGCTGACTATTTGTGCCCCATGAAGTTCATATGTTGAAGCTCTAACACCCAATGTGATACTATTTGGAGATGGGGCCTTTGGAAGTAACTAGGTTTGGATGAGGTCATGAGGGTGGGATCCTCATGATGGGATTAGTGCCCTTATAAGAAGAGGCTAGAGGGACTTCCCTGGTGGCACAGTGGCTAAGAATCTGCCTGCCAATGCAGGGGACACAGGTTCGATCCCTGTTCTGGGAAGATCCCACATGTCACGGAGCAACTAAGCCCATGTGCCATAAGTACTGAGCCCGCGTGCCACAACTACTGAAGCCCGCATGCCTAGAGCCCGTACTCCACAACAAGAGAAGCCACCGCAATGAGAAGCCCGTGCACTGCAACGAAGAGTAGCCCCTGCTCACCGCAACTAGAGAAAGCCTGTGCGCAGCATCAAAGACCCAACACAGCCAAAAATAAATAAATAAATAAATAAATAATTTTTAAAAGAAGAAGAGACCAGAGGACTATCCACCATGTAAGTACACAGCAAGAAGACAACCATCCACAAGCCAGAAAGAGGGCTCTCAGTAGGAACATGAATCAGCCGGCACATTGACCTTGGACTTCTCAGCCTCCAGAACTGTGGGAAATAAATGTCTGTTAAGTCCCCCAGTCTATGCTACTTTTTATAGCAGCCTGAGTAGATGAATACATTGACACTGATAACTTATCTCACCACTTGTTTCTCTCTAAACCAGTCTGCAAAAACAGAATTAATGGAGAGAATGAGAACAAGAAAGGCAAATGATCAATGAAGGGTTCAGAGTAAAGTTGAGACGCAGTAATTCTGCTGAAATCTTCTCTAAACTCAAACCATTAGAGAAATAAACTTTCTCTGAAACTCAGAATTGCTTATGTTGACCTTGGCCTCTCCAAATACCTTAGGACATCAGAGCTGAATGCTCTAGACTGAATCCCATGGAAACAGGATTTAATAGTTTCATCCAAAGTCACAGTTAGGACATACTCTAGTCAGCCAAAGGAACAAAAATATCATCTGCAGCTCCTTAATTATATTTGCCCCAAGAGTTAATTTAAATTTGTTTAGTTGATTATGCAGAGAGAAGAACATAATCTCAAAATCCCAGCTCTTCAAAAGCCAGGGATCATAGAAGTCAAACCACAGATTTGGCCACTTACATCACCAATAACAGAGATTCTATAATTAGAGGTGAGCCGCTGCAATCAGTTCTGATGCTGCGGACAGCTGGATCAAGCTGATTTCCTCTCAGTTGTGTCAAGCTAGAATGTCCCATTTCCTCCTTTTTTAAAAGAAGTCGGCGAAATAGTGTGATTCAGAAACACAGAGAATCTCTTTCCCCCACCTGAAACTCTAACAAAGTATGCTTTGTACCTATACATTTTTTTTTTTCTAGCTTCACACATCTTCCAGATAAAATGCTTTTATTTCCATGTAGCTGCTGGGTGAGATGCCTAGAAAACCTTTCAACTAGACTTCAAACTGATGGCATTAGGAACGGTTGGTTCCTCTGAACTAAGACCTAGCTCCAATCCCACACAAAAAGAACCACTCGGTTTATCGTCTCCAGCAGCAGACAGCTGAGAAACCTTAAGATTAATAACCGTGATAAGAGTCAAGATCACGATAACGTCAACAGTTTCATTATTAATGGAAAAGTAAGCATTCCAGGCTGGATGCTCCTTGCTCCTAATTCTAACCCATCGGGGGTTCCCACCCAGCCGGCACTCTGTACCTCAAAATCCTTTCTTCCATTGACTACTGGAGCTGCTTCTTCTCACCGGTTTTCTGTCTTGTGAGGTGGGAGGTTGGCTCCACATTTGAACGTACAAGAGAAGACAAGGCAGACTGTAGCAATCAAGTATTCCTCTCTTGTTTGTTTCCAAGATGGTATCAAAACACTAAAGGTCTCCCACAGCTTAGCAATGTCTCTATTTCACAGTTGGCAGAATCAGGGTTTGTAGGAATAGCCAACAGCATTCTAAGGCGACCCAAGAATATTCGCTAAAAATATATTCTTCCCTTCCTTATTACACTGCCAATAACATATTCACCAGTTGACCACCGCAAGTTAAGCAAAGCCTAAAGAAATGTACATTGACTCCAGGACACACAAACTGCAGGAAAAATAATGAGTCTAACCCAAATCACTTAAACAGTTGACAAAATAAATGTTTAACCTTTGAGAACACGGGTTCCATTGGTTGGCCTATTATTTTTAAAGACTTTCACACAAGAGCAAATGTTTTAGTTATCTAGTCAATATGACTTTATGCTGTCTCTTCCACCAGGAAAATCTCTCTCATGTTTGCTGGTAGAACTGCATCCATGACCTGGTTCAGACGATGCTGAATTGAATATTAGCATTGGAGGCATGTTTCTTATCATACGGGTGAGTGTTTCCTAAACTTTGTCAAGGCCAGGAGTTCCTTTTATTAATTTTCTCCATAAATCTTACATTGTACAAGGTTGTGAATCTTACAAGATATTTTTATTAAATAACTAATTTTCCCAATTTTTCTTAAAGTCACATCTACTGTCACTCGAGGGAGGAGATGGAGATGGGTCAGCTCTATTGAAATGACTTGAACTAAGAATAGGAGAGAGAGTTCACTGAGTTGCTGGGCAGACAAAAACACATCCAACCCCAAACCCCAGACTCAAATCCCTCATTTCCTACAAAATTTTCTTTTACCTGCTCTGTTCTAGGCTTCCCCATTATTCGCTCTTTTTTCTCCAAGCATGGCTTCTCTGGCCTTTGCATACGTTGTCCTCCTAGCCAAGAAGGACAACTCTTCATGCTTTGTATATATAAGACTTATTCCAGTGCCGCTTTTTTTGGGATCTTCCAAGCCCTCCTCCCCACCACTGCCACTCAGAATTGACTGCTTCCTTACCTTCGTTTGCCCAGAAGGTCGTTTGCATCAACACTATGAACATAAGATTGTGCTTATATAACTGTTTCCTACCCCTGTGTGTACTCCTGAAGATCAGTTTCTATGCCTCACTTACATTGTATCCCTAGAGTTTTGCACAGTAACTGACAAACAGTAAGATACGCATAATATTTTATTCAATGAATACACGAGTAAATGAACAAATGAGTTAATGTATACTATATAACTCTGCTGCTGTTGCTTACAAAGGTAAAATTTTCACAAGATTCTAAACCAGTGCTGAAAGTGGGCAAGGCCTAAAAGATGAGTCAGCATTGCAAAACTCAAACTTTCCCTTAAATGGAAGAAAGTATTGGATTCGAGGCTTTTGTAGCTAAGAGCGTCCTGATGTTTGTTTTCACATGCTGCTCCCACCATTTTTCCACTTTAAAAAATCTTTTAGTTCTTAGCCAACAGGGCTACAGGGCTGAACAGGTCACATTTTGCTTTTCGTATCCATTATTCCATTTGATCCACATGTCAATCCTGTAAAGTAGCTATTATTATTTATTCTGTTTTATAGGCCTAGAAACAAAGGCTCTGAGGGGTTAAACTTTGTCCAAGGTCACAGAGTTAGTAGATGTAACATGGAATTTCAATTTACCTCTGCCTTCTTCATGGACCACGAAATATACTTCATGCACCAATTTCATTATCATTGTCACCCGATCGTATGATTGGCAAAGTGATAGGACACAGTGCAAAGAGATGGTCCACAGAAAACAAGAGTTACTCACACACCCAGATGTGAAACTGATACCACCAGGACTGATCATTTCAGGATGACTTCCATGAATACAATGTATATAAAGTACAAGTCTGATTACGTGGGGCAAAGTACAAACACACACAAATGCCCACTGAGATAAAAGTATATCAAAAGCTTAAATGCAGTACAGTTACTGATCATTTTAACTTTAACGTTCTTCTTCAGAATTTCCAATGTTTTTCATATTTTTGCAATAAATGTGTTCTGTGTGTATACAATCAGAACATGCCAGTTGAATAAAAATAAGGTACAAAATTGGATAACTGGGGAGCACTAGTGAATAGCACAGAAGCAAATTCAGTATCTAAGAAATTAGAACATAAACTCACCAGCTCATGAATGTTCAGCCTAGAGACCTAGACAAAAATAAATAAAACCACCAGCCAGAGCAAGGTCCCTTGTCGTTGCCTACTGGCAACAGATGGCACTAGTTTTTGCTGGGTTTTTTGGACGTAAAAACAAGTGGACTTACACACAATCTACAGAACTAACCTGTCTTTAAGTAGGACAGTCTCCAAATATGGCAAAAGAAGTGCCACAAATAAATAGGAAATTCTTTATAAAGAGTACTAGTACTGACTTTAATGAAAAAATTAATCACAATGTTATTTATAAGAGCAAAAATTTGGAATTCACCTAAATATCTAAAAATGGGATAATGATGAAAGATAAAAGATATGCCTAGATTATGAGTTATTACACAGTCATGAGTTATATTTGCTAAGAATTTTAATGACTCTGGGAAATTATCAAGATATTATGCTATTTAAAAAAGCCAGGATGCAAAATTGTATATACGTATAAGCTCAACTATACAAATATATTATGCACAGAAAAGAAATTTACAACTAGCAGGAGAGCTATGGGATAAATTTTTTAATGAATATTTTCTCTATATCCCATAATTTCTTTGAATCTATATCCCATAATTTTTGATGAACACTTATCAGAAGGAAAAAAATTAAAATCTGTCTTCTCTGTCTGTCTGTCTGTCTGTCTCTCTCTCTCTCACACACACACACACACACAACCCTAAAGGGAGAAATCCAAAGTTGGAACAGAATAGATTTAAACTGGAAGCAGATAACATGCTGATAACCAAATAAACCCTTGGACGAGCCAAATTAAATGATTCTGTGGTGAACACTCAAACCCCTGGCTGACCTTGGTTTTCATCTGCACAAAGCGCCCAGAGCCCTGGGCTTGGAGCTAGATGGCAGATAAAAGATCTCATCAGCCCAGGCCAATGGAACTTCTGACCCATCTTGCCAATATTCTTGACTTTTTTCCCACAACCTACTCCTCGTGTCAAGGTGCAGATTTCCACAAGCAGCAATATTCAGAGCTCTAGTGCAGCAAGAAAAAAAGGGTTGAACAAGGTACCCTGAAATTCACATGATAAAAGTGAGATTGGAATTAATGAATCACATTTATGATTTATGGTTCCTAATTCAGAAAGCACTTTGCACATATACTGGCTTATAACCACAATGTGAGATATGTAGGCATACGTTATGTATCGTTACTTCACAAACGTACTTTTTGAAAGAACTCACAACTTTTTTCCTTTTTTAAGTATAGTTGATGTACAGTATTATCTGTTATAGGTATACAATATAGTGATTCACAGATTTTAAAGGTTATACTCCATTTATAGTTATTATAAGATATTGACTATATTCCTCATGTTGTATAATACATCCTTCTAGCTTATGTTATACATAGTAGTTTGTACCTCCTAATCCCCCCTCTATTGCCCCTCCCCCTTCCCTTTCCCCATTGATCACTGCTAGTTTGTTCTCTATATTTGTGAGCCTGCTTCTTTTTTGTTATATTCACTAGTTTGTTGTATTTTTTTAAGATTCCACATATAAGTGATATTGTACAGTATTTTTCTCTGACTTATTTCACTTAGCATAATGCCCTCCAAGCCTACCCATGAAGAACTCACAACTTTTCTAAGTGCCAGAGCCTCATTTGAACACTAGGGTTTCATATTCAATCCTATGCTCTTTCACTAAAGCATGATGTTATTCCTCAAAAACACTCTTAGTGCCTCCATTTATCTTGTTCATCTTAAGAAAAGAGATACTATGTCATGTACAATTTCCCTAAGATTCTTAGGATAATTACAACAGTGTTAAGGGGTTGCTCCTGATATCATGCTGGAGCACAATTTTATGCAACTTTTTGGGGGGATGAATGGGCTGCATACCCATCAGGCAGTGTGCTTATCTCATCAAATGTTTATGAGTCCTGAGTTCCATTAAGCTTGGAAGTCATGCTCCCTGTATTAGGCAGAACTTAAAGTTGGAACTGACACAGACCCAACTTAAACTAGCTTAGGCTAAACGGAATTAATAGGCTCATCCATGAAATTACCAGAAGGAAAGAGGTGCAGTTGGGCCTGCAAAACAACTGGAATCAAGGCCTTGACCACAATCAATACCCTCTCCCTCTCTCATCTCTGCTTTTCCAGGAATATTAGCTTCATTCTTTCAGACCGATTTCTTTTGCCTAGATCCTGACCACTGGGAACTACTGGATCTTAAAGGTCCCACCCTATGACTTCATTTAACCTTAATTACTGCCTTAGTGCCTCCATCTCCAAAAATAGCCACACTGGGTGGTTAGAGCTTCAACATATAAATTTGGGGGGGACGCAAACATTCATTCTATAACAGGGTGGGCCAGTAATCTTCTAATAAAGAAGGTTGCTACTTCCAGAAGAGGGGAACAGTGCTTGACAGACAAAGCAATAGATGGCCGGGTGCCTGCTGTCAAGACCTGGATTAAATGTGGAAATGTATATTTTAACAACCAACTGAGATGGAGTGGGGCTAATTTTCTCCAATGAAAAATGTGGAGACTGACAAGCATGTATTGCTCTACTTCCGAGCAGAGAGAGGATGTTTACACCGGCCAAGCAGCCCCTCAAAATGTTGTATTGGAATTGCTGGATCATATGATGGCTCTAAACAGACTCACAGATAGCGAAAGCCAACTCGTGGTACCAAAGCAGAGAGGGAAAGGGGAAGGGACAAATTAAGGGTATGGTATTAACAGACACAAACTACTATGTATAAAACAGGATATACTGCATGGCACAGGGAATTATAGCCATTATCTTGTAATAACCTCTAGTGGAGTATAATCGGCAAAAATACTGAATCACTATGCTGTATACCTGAAACTAGTATAATATTGGAAATCAAATATACTTCAATATAAAATGGGAAAAAAGTTGTATTGGTTCTTCTTTAGTACACACAAGAAAAGGTGGTTGAGACCCCAAATTCTACACCACGGATTACAGCCAAAATATTGTTAGCCGGGAAAACAGTTAAAGAAATAGGTACCCAACTGTGCAATTAAAAACATACTGTCAGGAAAGCCAGAAAATATTTAAATTGTGCACTCTGATATCTCCTCCAAAATAAACCAGTTGCAAACTATAATATAACATAACTGAAGAATTAAAACTTGCCGTAGAGAAATGTCAACTAAAACACAGTTAAGTGTCAGGGTAAACCTCACCCTCCCAAAATAAAATCTTTGGTATTAAAATATTTGATCTGAATTCCTTCTTTTTTCTCAGCAGTAATTACAGAGCCAGTTTGGTTACCTAGTAGAGCTCTGCTGGTTCATGATAATAAAATTATGACAGCTGATCAGAGAGCAGCTTCTGTTCCTCAGAGTTTGGAGTTCTGAGTTTGATCTGCGAAACTGAGAAAACGAACCCCTCCTGCCAAGCAGTCATCAAGACCTTAGCTTCACACGTCCAGTACCTGCTCTCAGTGCCCAACGATGCTTCCCAAATTCAGTTCTTCCTATTTCCATTTATTAAACCTGAGGGTTTTTTAAAGTGATAAGAAAATTGTAGTAACATTTACATTTGACTTAAAAGAATGTGAAAGTCTTTTCGGGTCACTCTCAACCGGCCACCATTTATTTTAAAACAGGCACTTGGATGACCCACGTTTGCTGTGACATCATGAAGATGGACCTATTTAAGCTCAAATAAATCACTGATAAAAGGGGAAGGAATAGACTTTCCATTGAGGCATCCAGGGCAGAGTTTTAAACAGGCTTTGAGTGGCAACAGGTCAGAACAGAGTTTATGGGGTTCTGGGGCGGGGGGCGCGGTTTGGCAGCGCTGCAAGGCATACAGGATCCTAGTTCCCCTACTGGGGATGGAACCCGTGACCCCTGCCGTGGGAGCACGGAGTCTTAAGCACTGGCACCAGGAAGTCCCCAGAACAGAGTTTGAAAGCTTTGGTCCACCTTCCTTCTCTCAGCTCCCGGCCTGAGAGCGAGTAATAGACTCTGGGAGAGTTCGGCTATATATTGAAAATGTTGTGTTTATTTTTCCCAGGGAAAAAAATAAATCATACTGAGATGATGATAAGTAGAGAGGGCAACCCGGCACAATGAATGGTGCTGACATCAGAATTAGAGACACAGGTCGCCGGAATCACATGAGCCCAGGAGGCATCACTTACGTTACAGCCTGTGTGCATGACACACCCTGGAAGTTCTCTAATGTGGCGGCCCTGGGATGGAAATTCTCTGGAATTTTTTCCTAAGCTACCATATGCACCACCATCATCGGTTCTTAGGTATATTTTGTGAGAGATTTTTCATTTAGAAGTCCAAAGCCCCCTATCCATTGCATCATGGAACCACCTTGAGAAATTTTTCATTTAAAGTAATGCACCTTATGCTAAAAAATGTTCCTACACTGGCTCTTTGATTCTTAAGGTTACTTGGAGGGAGAAAAATTTTGTTCTGGTCTGGTATAGTCCCTAATAAGGACATCAATCATCAGTAAAAGAATATATTTCAGGGGTTTCCCTGGTGGCACAGTGGTTGAGAATCTGCCTGCCAATGCAGGGGACACGGGTTCGAGCCCTGGTCTGGGAAGGTCCCACATGCCGCGGAGCAACTAGGCCCGTGAGCCACAATTACTGAGCCTGCGCGTCTGGAGCCTGTGCTCCGCAACAAGAGAGGCCGTGATAATGAGAGGCCCGCGCACCGCGATGAAGAGTGGCCCCCACTTGCCGCAACTAGAGAAAGCCCTCGCACAGAGACGAAGACCCAACACAGCCATAAATAAATAAATAAATAAACCCAAAGTTTAAAAAAAAAAAAAAAAGAATATATTTCAAAGTAAGGAAATAACTATTAACAAAATCAATTGCTGTGTGTTTGTTAGGTCTTTTATATCCATAGACTATTTGTATTTAATAATAAGCATATGCTTTCCTTGTTTCTATAAGCTATGAAGGTCAAAATTAATTCTTCTGATCAATATATATGCAATTTAGTTAATATGATTTTTAATTGGCTAGGAAGAAAAGGAAAGGGAAATTTCCATTGAGAAGCTACTATAGTTTATGCATTATGCTATTCATAATTACATACATTTTTCTCATTTAATTCTCATTGCAAGCTTATAGAGTTAGAATTATAATACTCATTTTTACAGATGAGAAAAGAATGAAAGCAAGGGTAAAACAAAAGTAAGAGAGAAAAAAACTAGAATTACTTACTTCTCTTGTAATACTGCATTCAGACGATATTAAATTTTAAAAACCTTTTGTTCATGTTTTCAAAAATGATGAATTACACATTAAAGATGAAGTATTTGAAATAAATAAATGTCAATAAAAGAATGTTCCATAGGGAATCAATCTTCTTGTTCCCCTTGATTCTAGGTGAGCCCTGCAAGACCACTGCTAACTTCAAAATTCAGTTCCCCAGAGAAAAATAACTCTGCTGCAGGAAACTGAAATAAATAAATGTTGAACACTCTTATGTAATCATAAGAAAAAATGACGAACCGTTCAGGAGAAAGATAAGCAAATGATGTTACTAAGAGGAGACCCGTGAAGGCAGCATGGGCAGAAAGGAAAGCTTCCCATTCCCCCCACTTCTAGTACAGGTCTTGTCTGTGGCTCCTACCTCTATAATCACACTCCTTCAGCCATGATTTTAAAAATTAATTGAGGAAAAATATATGATCAATTTTTAATAATTAAGGAAGAATGGGAGGTTAGAAAGACAGTAACATTATAACACTGAGAAGGGAAATAAAAAGAAAAAGGAATAAAATACAGATTAAAATGGGAGACTAAAAAGCCTAACAAAGGCAAAAGATTAACAGTCAAAAATAATAAAAGAAAATAAATGACATTTAAAATAAAGTATAAAAGGCTAGAGGTCAATGAGATTAAAGACTAAAAATCTAAAAGCAAAAGAGATAAAGGATAAAAATCCATGAAATAAAATTTTAGACAAAACCCATATAAATATAGGAGATTAAAGATTAAGAGCAGGAGTTAGGAGATAAAAAAGTAAAAGTAAAAAATACACGGAGGGCTTCCCTGGTGGCACAGTGGTTAAGAATCCACCTGCCAATGCAGGGGACACAGGTTCGAGCCCTGGCCTGGGAAGATCCCACATGCCGCAGAGCAACTAAGCCCATGCGCCACAACTACTGAGCCTGCGCGCCCAGAGCCCATGCACCACAACTACTGAGCCCGCGCGCCACAACAAGAGAAGCCACTGCAGTGAGAAGCCCGCACACCACAACAAAGAGTGGCCCCTGCTCGCTGCAACCAGAGAAAAGCCCGTGAACAGCAACGAAGACCCAATGCAGCCAAAAATAAATTAAATTAAATTAAATTAATTTAAAATATATATATATGGAAAAACATCACTATAAAGGGATTAAGGGAAATTATGTGTAAAGGTCTGAAAATGAAAAGTTGAAGTTTAGAAAAATCATTGGAAAGAAATGGTAGAGCATGAGGGTGTACCCAGTAGAGGGTGATGTGGAAACTGTCAGCAGCTCTTAGGCTGAGCCTTTCTGCCCTCATAAGGAGCTTCCCTTTAAGTGGGGTGGTCTTTGCAGGTAGGCTGGAGATATCTTGCAAACATATTCCTTGAGTCATCCTAAAGCATAAAAAAGAAACCTACAGCAGATTGACCTCTAGACAATTCCAAGCCAAGCCCCAAAGAGAGGTTAATGTTCTTCAAAAGACAAAGGCTGGGCACTTCCCTGATGGTCCATGGGTAAGTCTCCATGCCCCCAATGCGGGGGCCCAAGTCTGACCCCTGGTCAGGGAACTACATTCCGCATGCATGACACAACTAAGAGTTCACATGCCGCAACTAAGACCCAGTGCAGCCTAAATAAATAACTAAAAATAAATCTTAAAAAAAAAGAAGACAAAGGCCGGAGGAGAAATGACCAAAGCATATTTTTAAAAAGAGGTCATAGAGAAAGGGTGAATATGGATTTTTTTAAACCAAACCTCTTTATACCATCCTTGCAAAGAGGCAAAATTAAGACAAGTTATGAGAAGGCATTTTCACACAGAGGTTAACAAACATGGAACTCATAGCTCAAAGAATCAGTATAGATAATATTTAAATATTTAGTTGTCAAAAAGATTTGGAAGATGTAAAGTTTTCACAGTGGAATGTAAAAGAATTGGAAGACATGCCTATGTTCTAGTTCCAGCTCTGCCATTAGCTGGCTTTGCGAACTTCGGTAAAGCATTTTATATTCTTGCATCTTACTTTACTTATACATCTGCAACAGGAATAAAAAGGGTTGGATTTGATATTTTCTAAAACTAACACTTGAGGCTGATATTTAGAAAATGAGTTTTTGTCATACACTGAATATTGAACTGAATGGGTCATGGATCTAGGTCTGTTAACAAGGATTGAAAATATAATTCTTAGAAGGGCTGGAAGGTTGAGTAAATGGAAGAAATGATCAGGTATAAGACAACAAGGCTATGAACAACTAGAAATACATGTCTCCTCTGAAGGTCAGGGTCCTTCTCAGCTGTGCCTAATAGTTGTCATGTTGAAATGTAGTCAGCTAAATCTTCAGATTTTTCTACAGAAGAAATTTTTAAATGTGCAATCTCCTGGTTTTTACATATCATTAACTTATTTAAAAATTTAAAAAGCACTGAGTGACTCAGCTAAAAATCATCTGCTAGTTCAATTTGGCTTGTGGATCACTGTTTACAAACTCTACTGATTTGTAATACTTTAGTCATTACACCTCTGTGAAAGGGTCAGCGTTAAGTCTTACCTAAGCTTGGCTGGCCCAAGGCAGAAGTAAACTTATGGAAGCTTCATCACTAGATTTATTTCTATAAAGTCAGAATTAATGTCCCCACTGTTATTTCTGACTTCAGTAATTTGAGCATTAGCTCTTATTCTCTTTGTCAATCTAACTAAATAAAGGCTTGTTGATTCTATTGATCTTTTCAAAGAACTAACTTTTGATTTCATCTATTTTCTATTGTTTTTCTATTCTCTATTTTATTTTGGCTATAATATTTATTATTTTTTTCTTTCATGTTGCTTTGGGTTGAGTTTTTTCTTCTTTTTCTAGTTTTTTTTAAAGATGGTACATTAGATTATTGATTTAAGATATTTCTTCTTTTTAAATACAGGTGTATACAACTATAACTTTCTAATAACTGTTTCAGCTGCATCCTGTAAGTTTAGCATGTTGTGTTTTTATTTTCATTCACCTCAAAGTATTTTCTAAATTCTCTTGTGATTTCTTTTCTGACCCATTTGTTATTTAGGAGTGTATTATTTAATTTCCACATATCTGTGAATTTCCAAAATTTCCTTTTGTTATAGATTTCTAATATTATTCTTTGGTGATCAGAAAACATATTTTATATGATTTTTGTCCTTTTAAATTTATTGACATTTGTTGTATAGTGTAACATACCTATCCTGAAGAATATTTTGTGTGTACCTAAGAGTAATGCGTATTCTGCTATTGTTGGGCTCTATAGATATGTTAAGTCTAATAGGTTTATAGTATTTTCAAGTCTTCTGTTTCCTTGTCAGTCTTCTGCCTAGTTGTCCTATCTGTTATTGAAAGTGGGGTACTGAAGTCTCCAACTGTTATTGTTCATCTTTTTCTCCCTTCAATTCAGTCAGTTTTCACTTCCTCTATTTTGAGGCTTTGTTGTGAGTTACATGTATGTTTATAATTGTTATACCTTCTTGATGGATTGACCCATTTATCATTATAAAATGTCTTCCTTTGTTCCCTAGTAACAGTTTTTAACTCAAATTCTATTTTGTCTGTTCATTTGTGCCATTTGTCTATTTTATCTTTTCAATGATAAAATATATAATACAAAATTGTTCAAGGGAATTCTCAAAGTGGAAAGAAGTAAGGGCAGAGGTCACATTTCTGCATGGGGACATATAAGGCTTGAACAGACGAAAGCTATAGTTTAAAAAATGTTTTCAGTGTTATGCTTGGGTAAATGTTTACAAATAGAATGGCTGGATCCTACAGTAGATATACTTTTAATTTATGAGGTAGTTGTCACAAGGCATTCCAAAGTGCTTCTACCATTTTTCATCCTGACCAGCAGTGTGTGAGAGTTCGAGTTTCTCCACATCTTCAACAACACTTGTCATGGTCAGTCTTTTCAATTTTAGCCATTCTAGTGAAAGTGTAATAGTATCTTATTGTGGATTTAATTTGCATTTCCTTAATGCCTAATGATGTTAATATTCCTTCATGTGCTTATTTGCTGTCTTTATGTCTTCAAAGGTGAAGTGTATGTTCAAATCTTTTGCCCATTAATAAAAATTTTGGATAAAGTCCTTTTTCAGATATATGATATGGAAATACTTCCTCCCAAGGTATGGCTTGCTAGTTCATTATCCTATAAGAGTCTTTCAAGGAATAGCAAAAATCAGAAGTTTATAATTTTGATAAAGTCCAATTTATCAATTTTTTAATGGATTGTTGTTTTTTCTCTCTCCCCTCTCTCTGGAACTCAATTACCTGTATGTTAGTTTTCTTGATATTTTTCCATATATTACAATGGTTCTCTTCTTAAAAAAAAAAAAGGTTAGTTTCTATTGTCTTGTCTTTGTCAATGATATTTTTCTTCAGCTGTTAACCCACCTACTGAATTTTTCATTTCAGTTATTTTATTTTTCATTTCTATAATTTTAATTTGCTTCTTTTTTATTGTTTGCATTTTTCAGTTGATATTCTACATTTGTTTGCCTTTTTAAAAAAATACTCTTAAACATGTTTACAATAGTTGTTTCAAGGACCTTGAAGCTAATTTCAACATGTGTATCATTTCTGATTCAATTACCTATTTTTCGTCTTGAGTATGCATCCCATTTTAATAGTCTTTGTGTATGTAGTAATTTTTTATTCTATGGGAGACACTGTAGATGCTATACTGCTTAAAGTAATTATGGAGATGTGAACAATTCTGACATCAGCAAGATGACAGAAGAGAAAGACCCAGGCTTTGTTTTCCTATGGAGATACCAACTTAGCAATAATATGTGAGACAAATTGCTTTTTTGAGACTGCCTGGAACCAGTGAAGAGACTTCAGTACCCCAGGTGAACACAAAGCCAAGAAGAGCTGCATCAAAGTGGACAGGAAAGTTTACTGCATTTGTCCACCATAATCCCTTTCCTTCCCTGGTACAATGTGGTGTGATTGATGAAAAAAACTCCCAATTCTCAATTTCTCCCTCAGGAGGAAATGGGAAGAGTGAAAAGTGAGTCAAACATTTGGGATTTTGGGAGAGATGCCCAAGGGACTGGTTTCTAAATTGTCTTACTTAGAGGGCTGACGGAAATGGAAATATACTTTCGATGACAGGTTGGGGGCTGCTGAGAACAAAGATGAGCATTATAGCTTATGACAGCACCAGAGAGACTATAATACTGCAAACAGACATCCAGGTGAGCGAGAGATTACAGGTTTATATTGGGGTTCTCCAGAGAAACAGAAGTAATTGGATATATAGATATAAAGATATTTATTATAAGAAATTGGCTTGCACAATTATTGAGGCTGATAAATCTGAAGATCTACAGGGTAGATCCAAGAGAGCTGATGGTGACCCAGGATAGCTGATGGTGTAATTCCAGTCTGAAAGCCAAGAGGCTTGAGACCCAGGAAAAGCTGATGTTTCTGTTAGCATCCAAAGGGAGGAAAAAGCCCATGTCCAAATTTGAAGGCAGTCAGGCCAGAGAAATTCTCTCTTACTAGGGGGAGGATCAGGCTTTGTTCTATTTAGGGGTTCAGCTGATTGGATGAGTCCCACTCACATAGAGAAGTCAATCTTCTTTACTCAATCTACTGACTTAAATGTTAATTTCATCCAAAAAATCCTCTCATAAATACTATAATATAACTATGCGCTCTGTGGCTAGTCAAGTTGACACATAAAATTAACCATCACGGTGTTCTTCGGGAAGCAAAAAAGGAAATCTGTTAAATGATGTAATTAAACACATAAGTCCAAAAAGGATATATACCTGAACATATTTAAGATAATCTCTAACTGGGCTGATGGAAGGTCTTCTCCCATATGAAACCAGTCCATAAAGACTGGGAGAAGTGGCTGTGTTTTCAAATGCCCAAATCTCAACAAATATCACAAAGCATACAAAGAAACAGGGATATATGGCTCAACCAGAATATCAAAATGAATCTCCAGAGACTAACCCTGAAGAAATAGAGATTAATGAATTACCTGACAAAGAATTTAAAATAACCGTCTTAAAGATGCTCAATGAGCCAAAAGAACACAGATGGAAAACTAAACAAAATTGGGACAACAGTGCACAAACAAAATAAGTATATTAACAAAGAGATAAAAGATGAACCAAACAGAAATTCTAGATCTGAGGAATACCATCACTGCACTGAAAAATTCTCTAGAAGGTTTCAACAGAAGACTAAACCAAGCAGAAGAAGGAATCAGCAAACATTAAGAGAAGTCCTTTGTAATTACAGAGTCAGAGAGGCAAAAGAAAGAAGAATGAAGAAAAGTTAAAAGAGCCTAAGAAACTTATGAGGTATCTTCAAGCAGACCAATATACACATCATGGAAGTCACATAATGAGAAGAAAGAGACAAAAGGGAAAAGAGTCTATTTGTAGAAATAATGACCCCAAAACTTCTTAAATTTGAGGACAGAAGTGTACAAATTCAACAGGCTCAACATACTCCAGCTAGGATAAACCCAAAGAAATGTATATCAGGACACTTTCAAATGTCTTTCAAACTTTCAAATGTCATAGACAAAACGAGAATGTTGAATGCAGCAGGAGAAAAGTAACTCATTAATATAAGGGAGTTGCTATAAGATTATAAGCAGATTTCTCAGCAGAAGTCTTGCAGGCCAGAAGGGAGTGGGATATTATATTTAAAATACAGGTAGAAAAAAAAAAACTGTGAACCAATAATACTGTATCAGGCAAAACCATTCTTCAAAATTGAAGGAGAAATTAAGACTTTCCAAGATAAAAGGTGAGGGAGATCATCACCACTAGACATGCACTTGAAGGAAGCCCTTCAATTTGAAACAAAAGGATGCTACATAACAAAATTAAGCCATATGAAAACATAAAGCTCTCTGCTAAAGACAAATATTAGACATATATAGAATCCTACAGTGTTTTAATGTTGGTGCATAAATCACTTTTAATTCTGATATAGAATTTAAGAGTCAAAAGCATAAAAAATAACTATAAACCTATGTTAATGGATTCATAATAAAAAAAGATGTAATTTGTGACATCAATAACATAAAGTGAGAGAAGCAGAGATGTGAAGGAATAGAGTTTTGTATGTGTTTGAAAATAAGTTATCACTTTAGGATAGATTGTTATAGCTTTAAGTTATCACTTAAAACTTAAAGTTATAACTTTAAGACGTTATATGTATCTCCACAGTATCTACACAAGAAAATACCTACAGAAAATATGTCACTGCAAAAAAATCAACAAAACACAAAAGAAGGAAGTGAGGGAGAAAAAGAGAAACAAAATAGCTATAAGACATACAGAAAACAATTAACAAAATGGCAACAGTAAGTCCTTGCCTATGAATAATTACTTAAAATATAAATGGATTAAACTCCCCAATCAAAAGATACAGATGCACTGAATGGTTAAAAAAACTAAGACCCAACGATATGTTACCTACAAGAGACTCACTTTAGATCTCAGGACACAAATAGGCTGAAAGTGAAAGGATGGAAAAACAAATTCCAAGAAAATGATAACCAAATGACAGCAAAACTGGTCATACTTATATAAAATAGACTTTAACTCAAAAATGGCCACAAGACACAATAAAAGACATTATATAATGATTAAAAGGTCAGTTCACCAGGAAGATATAAAATTATAAATATAAAAGCACCTAACATCAGAGCTCCTAAATATATGAAGCAAACTGACAGAATCAAAGGGAGGAATAGACATCAACACAATAATAGTAGTAGACTTCAGTAACCCACTTTCAATAATGGATAGAACAATCAGACAAAAGTCTAATTAGGAAACAGGCAACTTGAACATTATAGACCAATTAGACCTAACAGACATATACAGAACACTCCACCCACAGTAGCAGAATACACATTTTCTCAAGCACATATGGAACATTCTACAGGACAGACCATACACTAGGCCACAAAACAGGTTTTAACAAATTTAAGATTGTAATCATATAAAGTATGTTTCCAATCACAATGGAATGAAACTAGAAATCAATAACAAGAAAAAATAGAAAAATCTACAAATATGGAAATTAAACAACACAATTTTAAACAACCAATGAGTCAAAGAAGAAATCACAAGAGAAATTATAGCGTATTTTGAGACAAATGAAAATGAAAACACGACATACTAAAACTTAAGAGCTGCAGCAAAAGCAGCACTAAGAGCTAAGTTTATAGTGATGAATGATTATATTAAAAAAAAGAAGAAAGATCTCAAATTAAAAGCCTAACTTTATATTGCAAGGATCTAGAAAAAGAAGAAAAAACTAAACCCAAGGTTAGCAGAAGGAAGGAAATAATAAAGATCAGAGCAGAAATAAATGAGGTAGAGAATAGAAAAAAAATCAATAAAACTAAGATTTAAGATCATTTAAGATCAATTAAATTAACAAAACCTTAGGTAGATTAACTATGGAAAAGAGAGAGAAGATTCAAATAACTAAAATTAAAAATGAAAGAGAAGACATTATAACTGATGCCACAGAAATAAAAAGAATTATAAGAAAATACTATGAACAACTGTATAACAATAAATTGAATAAACTAGAAAAAATGGACAAATTCATGACAACATACAACCTAATAAGATGTAATCATGAAGAAATAAAAAATTGGAACAGCCCATAAACAGTAAAGAGATTGAAACAGTAATCAAAAACTTCCCAACAAAGAAAACCTCAGGTCCAAATGCCTTCTCTGGAGAATTCTACCAAAGAGAATTAACACAAATTCTCTTCAAGCTCTTCCCAAAAATGGATGATGAGGGAATACTTCCAAACTAATTTTATAAGCCCAGCATTACTCTGATACTAAAGCCAGACAAAGATACTACATGAAAAAAAAACTAAAAACCAATGCCACTGATGAATACTGACGCAAAAATTCCCAACAAAGTATGAGCAAACAGAATTCACCAGCACATTAAAAGGATTATACACCTTGACCAATTAGGATTTATTTCTGGGATATAAGGATTGTTCAACACACAAAAATCAATCAATGTAATACATCATATTAACATAATGAAGGATAAAAACCACCAGATCATCTGAATAGATGCAGAGAAAGAATCTGACAAAACTTAACAACATTTCAAGATTAAAAAAAAAAAAGAAAGAAAGGAAATTACCTAAACATAATAAAGACCCTATATGAAAAACCCACAGCTAACACTATATTCTATTGTGGAAGACTGAAAGATTTTCCTGTAAGATCAGGAACAAGGCAAACATGTTGTCTTAGTGTGTTCAGGCTGCTATAACAGAATACCATAGATTGGGTGGCTTATAAAGAACAAAAATTTACTTCTCATAGTTCTGAAGGCTGGAAAGTCTAAGATCAAGGCACCAGCAAATTCGGTGTCTCATGAGAGCCCAGTTTCTGGTTCACAGATGGCAGTCTTTTCACTGTATCCTCACACAACAAAAGAGGTGAAGGATCCCTCTGGGGCCTCATTTATAAGAGCACTAATCCCATTCAGGAGGACTCATGACCTAATCACCTCCTAAAGGCCAAAATGTAAATACTCTCACATTGGGGATTAGGTTTCAACACATGCATTTTGAGGAGACACAAACATTCAGTCTATAGCAGATTCCCTCTCTGGACACTTCTATTTAACATATTACTGGAAGTCCAATCCAAAGCATTAGGTAAGAAAAAAAAAAAAAAAGACATCTAAATTGGAAAGAAAACATAAAGTTATTTCTATTCACATAGGACATGATCTTATATATAAATAATCCTTAAAATTCCACCCAAAAAACTATTAGAGCTCATAAACAAATTCTATAAAGTCACAGGATATAAAATCAACATACAAAAATCCATTATGTTTCTATACACTAACAATGAACAATCTGAAAAGAAAACTAAGAAAACAATCTCATTTAAAATATCATCAAAAAGAATGAAACACTTAGGAATAAATTTAAAGAATCAAAAGATATATACACTGAAAACTACAAAACATTGCTGAAAGAAATTAAGTAAAACTCAAATAAATGAAAACACATCCCAAGTACATGGATAGGAAGGCTTAATGTTAGTAAAATATCCATGGTTTCTAAAGTGATCTACAGGCTTAATGCAATACCTAGCAAAGTCCCAGAAGTGCTTGTTGCAAAAATAGAAAAAAAAAATCCAAAAATTCATATGGTACATCAAGGCACCCCCAATAGTCAAAGCAATTTTGAACAAGAACAACAAAACTGGAGGCCTTATAATTCCTTATTTCAAAGCATATTACAAAGCTACAGAAATTAAAACAGTATAGTACTGGCATAAATACATACATAGAGACCAATGGAGCACAATAAAGAACCCAGTAAAAAATCCTTATGTATATGGTTGAAAGATTTTAGACAAGGGTGCCACAATCACACAATGGGGAAAAACAGTTTTTTCTCTGTTGGGAAAACAGGATATCCACATGCCAAAGCATGAACTTGGATTCTTACCTTACACCATACACAAAAATTAACTCAAAAGGGATTAAATATCTAAACATAAGACATAAAACTATAAAATTTCTAGAAGAAAACAGGAGAAAAACTTCATGACTTGCATTTGGCAATTATTTCTTGGATATGACCACAAAAGCACACACAACAAAAGCAAAAATAGACAAATGGAACTATGTTGAACTTAAAAACATCTATGCATTAAAGGAAATAATCAGAGTGAAAAGGCAACCAATGCAATGTGAGAAAATATTTGTGAATCATAAAGCTGATAAAGAGTTAATCTCCAGAATATATAAAGAACTCCTTAAGAATTCTAATCATCAATTACAATGTGCAATTGTAATTTCCAATACCACCAAGCAATCCCCAGGCACCAGCTGGGTATCCTACAATAAAACTCAATTCTGGCACTATCTACCTGGAGAGAGGATCAGATTCCACAGGTAAAGAGTTCAGTCCCACAAGACTGCCCTTCACTTCAGCTGCCAAGAACAAGCCTAGGCTTTTACCTGTACTTCTGACTGACTGGCTATAGGTTGAAGGTTCCAATGACCCCTTCCTTGGGTTCAATCAATTTGCTAGAGTGCCTCATAAAACTCAGGAAACTAGTTTACTAATTAGTGGTTTATTATAAAAGAATATGACTCAGGAACAGCCAGATGGAAGAGATGCAAAAAGCAAGGTCCCTCAAAAAATTAAAAATAGAAGTGCCATATGATCCAGCAATTCTGCTTCTGGGTACATATCCAAAAGAACTGAAAACATAATCTTGAAGAGGTATTTGCACACCCATGTTCATTGTAGCATTATTCACAATAGCCAAGAGGTTGAAGCAACCCAGAAGTCCATCAAAGAATGAATGGATAAAGTAAATATGTATTTAGAGGTCTGGGCCAAGATGGTGAAGAAGAAAGACACTGAGCTCACCTCCACTCTCAAGCACACCAAAACCACAACTATCTGCAGAACAAATCTGCAGAACAATATCTATGAAAAAGACCAAAAGATACCAGAAAATATCTTCTACAACTAAAGATATAATGAAGGTACCACAATGAGATGGGTAGGAGAGGTAGATTCATGATATAATTAAATCTCGTACCCCTGGGTGGGTGACCCATGAATTGGAGAATAATTATAATACAGAGGTTCTCCCACAGGAGTGAGACTTCTGAGCCCCACATAAGGCTCCCCAGCCCAGGGGTCCTGCACCAGGAAGACGAGTCCCCAGAGCATTTGGCTTTGAAGGACAGTGGGGTTTAATTTTAGGAGTCCCAAAGGACTGCAGGAAATAGAGACTTCACTCTTAAAGGGCATACACAAAATCTCACGCACTCTGGGACCCAGGGCAAAAGCAATAATTCAATAGGAAACTGGGCCAGATCTACCTGCTGGTCTTGGAGAGTCTCCTGGAGAGGTAGGGGGTGGCTGTGGCTCACCCTGAGGAAATAAGACACTGGCAGCAGCCACATTTGGGAACTCATCCTACCACATGGAAGCCAGTGATGGCGGGCACAATTAGCTCATCAGTGCCAAAACCTGTCCCCACCCAACAGCCTGTATGTGTCACTGCTGCGATGCCTCAGGCCAAACAACTAAACATTAAAAGCAGCAAGGGAAACGCAACAAATAACACCCAAGGGAACTCGCATAGGCTATCAGTTGATTTTTCAGCAGAAACTCTGCAGGCCAAAAGGCAGTGGCATGATATTTATATTCAAAGTGATGAAAAGGAAAAACTTACAAACAAGAATACTCTACCCAGCAAGGTGCTCCTTCAGATTTGATGGAGAGATCAAAAGCTTTACAGATAAGCAAAAGTTAATAAAAGAGTTCAGCACCACCAAAACAGCTTCACAACAAAACTTAAAGGAACTTCTCTAGGCAAAAAAAAGAAAAAGAAAAAAAAAAGAAAAGGCCACAACTAGAAACAAAAAAATTATGAAATGCAGAAGCTGACTGGAAAAAGCAAACATACAGTAACGGTAGGAAATCACCCAAATACAAAGCTAGTAGGGAAGTTAAAAGACAAAAGTAGTAAAATCATCTATAACCACAATAAGCAGATAAGGGATACACAAAACAATTAAATGTATAATATGACATCAAAAATAGTAATCATGAGAGGAGGAGAGTACAAATGCAGGGCTTTAAAAATTCACTTGAAATGAAGACATCAACAACTTAAAACAATCACATATATATATGCACATACATATATACATATATATATATAGAGAGAGAGAGAGAGAGAGAGACTGTTATACAAAAACCTCATGGTAACCACAAACCAAAAATCTATAATAGATATACACATAAAAAAGAAAAAGGAATCCAAATTTAACAGTAAAGTTGGTCACCAAATCACAAGAGAACAAAAGAAGAAAGATTTTTAAAAGACTGACAAAAACAAATATAAAACAATTTTTAAAAGGCAATAAGATATACATATCAATAATTACCTTAAATGTGAACAGACGAAATGCTTCAACCAAAAGAAATAAAGTGGCTGAATGGATAGAGAAACAAGACCTGTATGTATTCTACCTACAAGAGACTCACTTCAGATCTAGAGACACACACAGACTGAAAGTGAGGGGATGGAAAAAGACTTTAAATAAAAAATGTTACAAGAGACAAAGAAGGACATGAGATGATCAAGGGATCAATCCAAGAAGATATAACAATTGTAAATATATATGCACCCAATATAGGGTAAGGCAAATATTAATGGACATAAAAGGAGAAAGTGACAATAACACAATAATAGTAGGGGACTTTAACACCCCACTAACATCAGGGGATAGATCATCCAGACAGAAAATCAATGAGGAAGCACTGGCGTTTCATGGTAAATTAGACAAGATGGACTTAATTTATATATAGGGAGCATTCCATCAGAATACACATTCTTTTTGAGTGCACATGGAATATTCTCAAGGATAGATCACATGATAGGACACAAAACAAGCCTTGGTAAATTTAAGAAAACTGAAATCTTATCAAGCATCTTTTCCAACCACAATGCTATGAGACTAGAAATCAACTACAAGAAAAAATTTGCAAAAATCATAAACACGTGGAGGCTAACCAATATGCTACTAAACAATCAATGGATCACTTAAGAAATCAAGGTGGAAATAAAGAACTACCTAGAGACAAATGAAAATGAAAACATGATGATACAAAATATATGGGACATGGCAAAAGCAGTTCTAACAGCGAAGTTTATAGTGATAGAAGCTAATTTCAGGAAATGAGAAAAATCTCAAATAAACAACCTTACCTTACACCTAAAGGAACTAGAGAAAGAAGAACAAACAGAACCTAAAGTTAGTAGAAGAAAAGAAATCATAAAGATCAGAGCAGAAATAGATGAAATGGAGACTAAAGAAAACAATAGAAAAGATCAATGAAACTAAAACCTGGTTCTTTGAAAATATAAACAAAATTGAACAACCTTTAGCCAGACTCATCAAGGAAAAAATCAATGAAATTAGAAATGAAAAAGAGAAGTTACAACGAACACCACAGAAACACATAGGATCACAAGAGACTACTATGAACAACTATACACCAATAAAATGGACAACCTAGAAGAAATGGACAAATTCTTAGAAAGGTACAATCTCCCAAGAGTGAACCAGGAAGAAATAGAAAATATGAACAGATCAATTACCAGTACTGAAATTGAATCAGTAATTTTAAAACTCCCAACAAACCAAAGTCCAGGAGCAAATGGCTTCTCAGGTGAATTCTACCAAACACTTATAGAAGAGTTAACCCTTATCCTTCTCAAACTATTCCAAAAAATTGCAGACAAAGGAACACTTCCAAACTCATTCTATGAGGCCAGCAACACCCTGATACCAAAACCAGACAAAGATACCACACGAAAAAGAAAATTACAGGCCAATATCACTGATGAACATAGATGCAAAAATCCTCAATAAAATACTAGCAAATCAAATCCAACAATATATTCAAAGAATCAAACACTGAGATCAAGTGGGATTTATCCCAGGGATACAAAAATTTTTCACTATCGCAAATCAATCAATATGATACACTACATTAACAAATTGAAGAATATAAACCATATGATCATCTCAATAGATGCAGAAAAAGCTTTTGATAAAGTTCAACATCTATTTATAATTTAAAAACTCTCCAGAAAGTGGGCATAGAGGGAACATAACTCAACATAATAAAAGCCATATATGACAAACCCACCACTAACATCATGCTCAGTGGTGAAAAGCTAAAAGCATTCCCTCTAAGATCAGGAACAAGAAAAGGATATCTACCTTTGCCACTTTTATCCAACATGGTTTTGGAAGTGTTAGCCACAGCAATCAGAGAAAAAAAAAGAAAAAGGAATCCAAATTGGAAAAGAAGTAAAACTGTCACTGTTTGCAGATGACATGATACTATACATAGAAAATCCTAACGATGCCACCAGAAAACTACTAGGGCTCATCAATGAATTTTATAAAGTTGTAGGATACAAAATTAATATACATAAATCTGTTGTATTTCTATACACTAACAATGAACTATCAGAAAGAGAAATTAAGGAAACAATCTAATTTACCATTGCATCAAAAAGAATAAAATACCTAGGAATAAACTTAAGGAGGTAAAAGATCTGTACTCAGGAAACTATAAGACACTGATGAAAGAAATTAAAGATGATACAAACAGATGGAGAGGTATACAATGTTCTTGGATTGGAAGAATCAACATTGTGAAAATGACTATACTACCCAAGGCAATCCACAGATTCAATGCAATCCCTATCAAAATAGCAAAGGTATTTTTCATAGAACAAGAACAAATAATTTTAAAAATTATATGGAAACACAAAAGACCCTGAATAGCCAAAATGATCTTGAGAAAGAAGAACAGAGATGGAGGAATCACACTTCCTGACTTTGGACTATACTACAAAGCTACAGTAATCAAAATATTATGGTATTGGCACAAAAACAGACACAGAGATCAATGGAACAGAATAGAGAGCCCAGAAATAAACCCACATACTTATGGTCAATCTGTGACAAAAGAGGCAAGAATAAACAATGGAGAAAAGACAGTCTCTTCAATAAGTGGTACTGGGGGGAATTCTCTGGTGGTCCAGTGGTGAGGAGTCCTCACTCTCACTGTGGAGGGCCCAGGTTCAATCCCGGGTCGGGGAACTAAGATTCCACAAAATGCGTGGCACGGCCAAAAAAATATATGCATATAAATAAGTGGTACTGGGAAAACTGAACAGCTACATGTAAAAGAATGAAATTAGAACATTCTCTAACAACATATACAAAAATAAACTCAAAATGAATTAAAGACCTAAATGTAAGAGCGGATACTATAAAACTTCTAGAGGAAAACAAACATTCCTAGAGCAGAACACTCTTTGACATACACTGTAGCAATATTTTTTGGATCTGCCTCTTAAAGCAAAGGAAACAAAAGCAAAAAAAAAAAAAAAGGGGGGGGACATGATTAAACTTAAAAGCTTTTGCACAGCAAAAACCTTCAGCAAAACAAAAAGACAACCTGCTGAGAAGATATTTGCAAACAACATGGCCAATAAGGGATTAAAATCCAACACATATAAACAGCTCATAGAACCCAAACATCAAAAAAACAAACAGCCTAATTAAAAATGGGGAGAAGAACTGAATAAAACATTTTTCCAAAGAGGAAATGCAGATGGCCAATAGGCACAAGAAAAGATGCTCAACATCACAAATCATCAGGGAAATGCAAATCAAAACAACAAGATATCACCTGTCAGAATGGCTATCATCAAGAACACAAATAACAAATATTGGCAAGGATGTGGAGAAAAGGGAACCCTCCTACACTGTTCATGGAAATGTAAATTGGTGCAACCACTGTGGAAAACAGTATGGATGTTTCTCAAAAAAGCTAAAAATGTAACTACCATATGACCCAGAAATTCCACTCCTGAGTATATATCAGAAAAAAACAAAAACACTAATTCAAAAAGACACATGCATCCCCATATACATAGCAGCATTATTTATAGTTGCCAAAGTATGGAAGCAACCTAAATGTCCATCAACAGATGAGTGGATAAAGAAGATGTGGTATACACACACACACACACACACACACACACACACACACACAAACACTGGAATACTACTCAGCCATAAAAAGAATGAAATAATGCCATTTGCAGCAACATGGGTGGGCTTGGAGGGCATTGTGCTAAGTGAAATAAGTCAGGCAGAGAATGACAAATACTGTATGATATCATTTCCGTGGAATCTAAAAAATACAACAAACTACTGAATAAAACAAAAAAGAAGCAGACTCACAGATTTAGAGAACAAACTAGTGGTTACCAGTGGGGAGAGGGAAAGGAAAGGGACAACAAAGGGATGGGAAAATAAGGGTTATTATGGTACTATATGAAATCATGCATGTGAAACTTTTGAAAATTGTAAAGCACTATAGAATTCAAAGAATCTTTATTCAATAAAAAGTATGAAAAAAGAAAGTGTGTATTAACATATGCTGGAATATTATTCAGCTTTAAAAAAGAAAGAAATCTTGTCACATTATACAACATTGATGAACCTTGAGGACACTTTTCCAAGTGAAATAAGTCAGTCACAACAAGACACATATTGTAATATTCCACTCTTACTAAGTATCTAAATCAATATCATAGAAACAGAAATAATGGTTGTCAGAGATTGAGAAAAGGCAGAAATGGAAAAATATTCAAATGGTATAGAGTTTTCAGTTTTGCACAATGAAAAATTTCTAGAGATTTGTTGCACAACAATGTGAATATAGTAAGCCCCACTTAACTGTACACTGAAAAAATGGTTAAGATAGTAAGTTTTATGTTATGTGGTTTTTACCACAATTTTTAAAACATTTTTTGAGGGTTTTTTTATTATAGTTGATTTACAATATCATGTTAGTTTTAGGTGTACAGCCTCAGATTTACCATAACTTTTGTTTTAAATCTCTATGGTTTTTTTTTTTTTTTTCTTGAAGAGTACTGAGTTTCTTTCTGGCTGGTAGAGGCTCCATTTGATCCTTTTGAGGCTTGGTTTTAGGCTTTGTTAGAACATGTCTAGAGGAACTCTTGCTCCAGGGAAAGAATAGATGAAAGCCCTAATATGTGGTTTTCTTGGCATCTCAACTAAATTCCCAACATCCAATGTATTCATTCAGAACAAGGTCCCATTACTCTGCCTCAATGGACCTTTAATGTTTCTCAGCACTATTCAACCTCTAGAATCTCCATTCATCTCACAGGCCGTAAGTAATTCTCTTCTGAGTCTCATGGAGTCTTGGCCCTGAGTGCAGAGCCAGTGGCTCAAGGGAATCTTGGTAAAGATTTCTGAAGTTCCATCTTTAAACAGCTACCTTCTCTCTACTCACCTGCTTCAAAATTCCATCTACCACAAATCTCTAAACTCCTATTTTGGACACTGCTGATCTCTGTTTTCTATTTCACTGTGCTGTGGTTTGGAAAGTGCTCCTAACCAGAAAGCCAGGGTAAATGTGTTGTTCACCTTATGTGTTTTTTTTTTTTAAGGATAACTGTTCAGTAGGTCTATTGTTAAATGTCTGAAAAGAGTTGCTGCCTATTATCTTGTTGACTTTCACATTTGTGTGTGGCTTAAGGGTAAGTCTGATACTCATAACTGTCATTGCTGGGATTAAGCATTTGCCATTCAATGTCTATTTTCAAATTCTATACCTAACATTCATCATTACAGAACATTTTCTGCTTCTTTGTGAGATTTATTTTTTCTGTCTCCCCCAACAATAACATAATCTCTGTGAGAACAGTGACTCTGTTAGCCAATTCGTATCTCCAGTGCTGAGAACAGGGCCTGGCACTAGTGATTAAACAACAAAATATTTACTTAATAAAATGAAATAAAACAAATGAGTGAGTTATTAAATAATTATGCATTGCCAAAATTTGCTTTAGAACATGTTCAACATTTTACAATAAAAATACAAAAGGACAGGTGAATAAATGGTGGGAAATACATGTTAAATCCCCAATAGTGAAGATGAAAATAAGGAGCAGCAAAAGAAGCAAGTGAAGGAATGGAAAAATGAATGAAGGAAAAAAAAATGGAAAGAAAAAGAGGAAAAGGGAAAAGAAGAAAGTTTGTAGAATTACAGAGGGAAAAAAGAGAGCCCACAAAATTGAGAGAAGACATGAAGGAAGTAAAGAAAAGGAAGGAGAAGGAAAGAGAGAAGTATTATTTTATTTTCTAATACAGCAAACATATTACGAACTGCCTTTGTGTTTTAAAGCAAAATCCTAGGGATACAATGATTGAAAAAAATCTAGTTATTCTCTGTAAACACCTTTGTTCTCTACTAGGAAAGATGACATGTAAAAAATACAAACATTAATATAATTAATATAATGAGTGCTTAATTAATATTACAGCACTCATTAGAATGAGTGCTATAAAACAGTGATGTGGGAACACAATAATATCCAAACCCCACTGGGGATATTGGAAGGTTTCTTAGAAAAACTGACTACATTTGAAGAACAGAGAGAATTTCAGCAGATGGTGTGAGAAGAAACAGTTTGCGAAAAGGTTTGGGGAAGAAAAAGAAAGAGTATGAATCAGAAATTGTGAAACTTCCTGATTATTTAACAATGTCTGAAGGGCACTGGTGGGAATAAAGGTTGGGAAGGCAAGTTTAAATCTCCTGTGGAGATCTGAATCCTTGAATATTCAAAATTACCACCTTGAATATTACGCTAAGAGTTTGAACTTCATGTGTTCTTTGCCTTTGGGAGCCCCTGAGAGTTTTTCAATGGGGGAATAAATGTCAGAGCAGTGATTTTAGAACAGAAAGTAGAAGAGAATAGGGGAGAGATAAATAGAAAAGAGAGAGAAGGCAACTTTAGGTGAACTTCTTTTCCTGAAAAAGTGCTTTAAGCACTGAGGTCTAGAAATAATAGAAAACCAGATGGAAAGATGTTGGTAGTGAGAATTATTTTATCACTGTTTTCATCCTGCTTGAAAGGGTATGCCTTTTTTATTGCACATGTAAGAATCGCTTTGGCTTGGAGCCATCTTTACTTGGAGACACTATAGCCTGACACTGATGTTACTGATGGCTACCTCTCTAGGTCCCTTTGTCCCAACAGGAATTAAAGCTTGGTGGTCTGGGTGTCTGAAAACTGTGCTAAAGTAAAAAATCAAATCAAAACAGAACAGAAAACCACCAATTCTCATGAATCAGTTCTTCTCTGAAGCAAAATAAAGTGGAGGATCGCATTTTCCCACTCAACTTTATTTATGGGAATCAGGTTGGATTTGGTGTACAGAATACATCTATCTCAATAACATTTAAGTGCTGCACAGAAGATACAGGGTTTTTGTTTTTAAATGAAATTGCTGTACATTTTGGTGTCAGGGTGATTGGACATTCAGGTATATTTTTGCCTCGCTTTTCTCACATAGTCATTCTAAAGGTGTATTTCAGCTAAGGAACTCTTCCATATGAAAGGAGGACCTTAGGGTTAGCTCTTGAAGATTACTTTGAAGTCATTTCAAGTATTTGCAGTGTCTTTCAATTATATTCATTCAGAGTGATTTGGTAATCCATGGGCAATAATTGTTTTAGGTAATAATCCATAGTGTTAAAAAATAATCACTGTACCCAGAACAATTTGAAAAGAGAGCTAATGGGGTGTTGGGTTACTTACTCTCACATGCCTGAACATTACCTGAAAATTTTAATATTTTTGTTGCTTCTTGTCCTTGAACAACTTTCAACTGGCATCACTTAATTTACTAACATAAAACGATGTCCACATAATTTCTGTTATAGATATATAAAATAAGTAAATAGCCCCTAGCACATAGGCATGCCTATAACAGGAGAGTGTTAATGATGATGATAAAACACACTTTACATTGGTACATATGCTATTTCAGTATTTGGAGTTTCTTATACCACATTTTACCTTAGCCACCATCTTTATATTCATGTCTTGACCATAAATCAGTTGCAATCATTCCTCTCTATGGATAAGTACTCTTTAATGTATTCTCTATTAGGTGAGTCTATTTTTTATTGACTACATTGATCAATTACTTAACTTAGGGATCTCTTCAATTCAATGTCTGAGTCAATTACATAATTTAAAAGGTCCCTTAGGGAAAATTATAATTTGACAAATATATAGAAAATCTAATGGTTGGATCATTTAACATTCATATCAAATTCACTCTGTGCCCAATTCTATTAACTAGGCAGACATTACCTGTCAGGATAGCCAATAAAAACAAAAACAAAGAACCCAGAGTCACTGAAAATGATGGATTCAGTTGACTGTACAGAGGGTTGTAAGTGTTCTTTGTCAACTGAACCTTTTTTTTTAATCTCCGGAAAGGCAGTTGCTGGGAGTCTTGCAGTCAACTATTCTGGTAGAGCAAGGGTGAGAAAACCACTGCATGCCTCTTGTTTTCATACTAAGAGTGATTTTTACATTTTTAAATGGTTGAAAAAAATCAAAAGAATAATATTTCAAGGTACATGAAATTCACATTTCAGCATCCGTAAACAGTATTTATAGATTTTTTGACTGGGCATATACCCTGAGAGAACCATAATTCAAAAACAGTCATGCTTGAGGATATGGGGAGGGGGTGGGGTGAGATGTGACAGGGTGAGAGAGTGGCATGGACATATATACACTACCAAATGTAAAATAGATAGCTAGTAGGAAGCAGCCACATAGCACAGGGAGATCAGCTCGGTGCTTTGTGACCACCTAGAGGGGTGGGGTGGGGAGGGTGGGAGGGAGGGAGATGCAAGAGGGAAGAGATATGGGAACATATTGTATGTGTATAACTGATTCACTTTGTTATAAAGCAGAAGCTAACACACCATTGTAAGGCAATTATACTTCAATAAAGATGTTTAAAAAAAAAAAAAAAAAAAAAAAAAAGAGTCATGTACCAAAATGTTCATTGCAGCTCTATTTACAATAGCCAGGACATGGAAGCAACCTAAGTGTCCATCAACAGATGAATGGATAAAGAAGATGTGGCACATATATACAATGGAATATTACTCAGCCGTAAAAAGAAATGAAATTGAGTTATTTGTAGTGAGGTGGATGGACCTAGAGTCTGCCACACAGAGTCAAGTAAGTCAGAAAGAGAAAAACAAATACTGTATGCTAACACATATATATGGAATCTAAAAAAAAAAAAAAAAAATGGTTCTGAAGAACCTAGGGGCAGGACAGAAATAAAGACACAGACGTAGAGAATGGACGTGAGGACACGGGGAGGGGGACGGGTAAGCTGGGACAAAGTGAGAGAGTGGCATGGACATATATACACTACCAAATGTAAAATACATAGCTAGTGGGAAGCAGCCGCATAGCACAGGGAGATCAGCTCGGTGCTTTGTGACCACCTAAAGGGGTGGGATAGGGAGGGTGGGAGAGAGACGCAAGAGGGAGGAGATATGGGGATATATGTATGCATATAGCTGATTCACTTTGTTATACAGCAGAAACTAACACACCATTGTAAAGCAATTATACTCCAATAAAGATGTTTGAAAAAAACAACAGTATTTATAGATGAAATATGGTTTCTTCTACATAAAAACAAATAAGTCTGACACAGCCACACTAATCATCTCTGTATTGCCTAGGACTGCTCTTACTACAGTGGTAGAGATGGAGAGTTGTGACAGACTCTGTAGCCCACAAATTCGGAAATATTTCCTACCTGGCCCCCGACAGAAAAAGTTTGCCAAACCCTGCTATAGAACAGCAGCCAGCTGTTCATGGAATTCTTTTTATTACTTTCAAGCTGGATTCGTAGGAACTCTCTTGTCCATAAGTGACAAAACCCAACTCAAATACGGTTTAAGCGAACAGGAGGATCTGTTGTAGCTTAGGAATAGATCTGGCAACAAGCATGGCCAGATTCAAGGATGGCAGGCTCCTGACCCAATCAGGGCCAGCCAGTGATCTTTCCTATGACTGACAGGCAGATCCCCAGAGAAAGAAGCTGATCACACCCTTCTGCTGGTGTTGCCAAACTGGTGTCTTAGGCCTGTAGTTCTCCGCAAGTGGTGGCAAATGTGGCCACCGGGCACGTGAAGTTACCAGTGGAAAGAGCTCACTTCTTTTCTAGTAGTTGCAGCAAAAGTCCCCAGGCTAACTCAAACTGTTCTGAATTGAGTGGGGTCCAGGGTACCATAAAGCAAAGCACATGGACTGAGTGTGGGAAGAGGTATTTGTGCAAAGGAAAATCGGGAAGGAGGGGAAATATCTGCCAAGCAGGCATAACCAGCAGATGGCCACTGCAGTGAGAAAAGAAAGCACTGGTTCTTCCTTTTTTAGAGGTAAGAATACCTAATCTCAAAAACGTTAAAAGACTTATTCAAGATTACCCAGATGGAGAAGACAATCTGTCTAACTCCTGGTCCATACTTTGTACCAAACCGTGATGCTTTTCCAAATAGTAGTTATTCGGGTGCCAAGTATGCAAATATTGGCTGGAAGGAAAGTTATGAGTCTTCCATAAATTAGGTTTTTCTGATATTATGTAAATATCTCTTATCAACTACCTAGCTCAATACGCAAATCCATGTTTATCAGATTAACTTCAACCACTTAGCAAGGCCCAAGGGAGAGGAACTTAGAGGATTAGTTCGGTGCAGAGGAAGGGAGCAAGGGACTGGGGAAAGTTTCAGGGCAGAAGGTGTCATCTGGTGAGAGAACCACAATGTCCCGCCATCAGAGCCCAGGAAGTGATTGGGAGAGCGTGTGTGTGTGTGTGTGTGTGTGTGTGTGTGTGTGTGTGCACGTGCGTGTGTGTGCGCGTGCGTGTGTGTGAATGCATGGGGTACGTGTGAGAGAGAGAGGGAGAGAGATAGAGAGGGAGACACAGAGAGAGAGGGAAGAGGGGAGGAGAGGGGAAAAGGTTGGGTTCTGAGAGGTAAGGGGTACATATGCACTAGAAGGGGGCTTGAGAACAGCTGCAGGAAGACAATTTCTGCCTGTTTCACAATTTTGCCTGAGCAGGATCCTGGCACCTTCCCCAGGTGTAAATTGGTCTCTATCCAGAGCGTAAACTAGGAGTGGAATCGATAAGCTAGATATTTCCATTTGCATTAGGCAAGTGATGAGACAATTTCTCGATAGTTTTCTGAGGATAATGAAAGTACACGGCTCAGCAAGGGTGACTCACTCCGTGAGTCAGTTGTTTAAAGTTGTCTCTTTATAAGTCATCACTCAAATCAAGTTCCAGTGTTATACCAGTGATTGGGGCCTCATCTCAGCACAACGTAGGAAGAATCTTCCAGTTCGACCCACTGGCCACCTGCCCAGTTCATCCTTTACTTTGGGAGAAGGTACTTGGCATGTGTATACATAGAACATGACAATCTTGGAAGCTACAGCCAAAAGAAATTAAAAATTGTCATCTCTGTGGTTTTGCATTCAGTTTCCAGATGAGCAAAATGCCTTAGCACCTTCGTTGTGAATTCAATTCAATTGCCAAACATTTAAGACAGCAGGGATGTAACAAAGTAGACATTATCTGAACAGTGAGCTGAATTCTGGTTTGCACAGAAAACATGAACTACGTGTTAAATAAATGTCAGTATTCATCAAGCTGTTTTCCATTTCCAGACCAGAGAATTTCAGCTCCCCATAAATTCCTTAGGAGTAAAAGTATAACCATAAGCAGAGATTGTATTAATTCAGCTGCTCCAACTGTCTCATTTGATTTTGAGCTCTATTTCTTGAAAGGATTTAATTCTTTTAAATCTAAGAAAAATGTTTCAACATCTATTACACACAGGTAAGTCTGGCACATCAGGACTGTAAACAAAGGCACATCATGCTACCATCCCATATCTAATCCTTTAGCCACTACAGTCTCTTGTACTTGTGTTAGAAACTCCAGTTTGATGGGGGAAATTTGACTCTGAGAAAAGGAAATGTAACCAACATGAATTCTTATAATATTGGGAAGAAAAAAGTATTTTTCCTCTTCACTCTCTGCTAAGCTTCTTTCCTCTCAAGTTTAATAGTGATATACTCCAGGCAGATTAAAGAAAATGGTTCTTTTGTAGGCAAATTGGGCTGTGATGAAACCAGCAAGGGGCAGGCTATTAAGAGAGAATTTGGGTCCAAGATGGGGGCACAGCAGAGGCTGCTGAGAGGAGGATACATTTTGTCCCTCAGGAGCAATGTCATAGGGAAGAAGAGTTTGCTCTGGGCCCTAGGGAACACTTTTGGGTTCAAAACATGGTAACCAGCAGGTTATACAGTAAATATCAATTGCTTTTGCCTGCCCATCTCTTTTTCCAGTAACAGAAAACATGGCTCTCCTCCCCTGCTTTCAGTCCGTGGGGATCACATCAGCTGACCTCACCTCTTTGCCCCACTCCTCTCAACCATGGTAGTCACATGACCCCCAGGGTTGACCGTTAACACAGTCTATCCCCTTAGCTTCAGTGATTGATTCAGGGTGGGGAGTTCAACACAAGCTGGTCCAATGGGAGTCTAAGTGCTTCTCTGGATTTATTGGAAAAGATCCAATAGAAATTTTCCCCATTTTCCCTAAGCTTGATAAACTGGTATACTGGAAATTGGGTTCAGTAAATCTCACTTCCAGGGAAGAGTCTGCCTCAGAACAAGACCAATATGGAGAACAGTAGTCCTGAGTGACAGACGCCCACAGACATAAAGACACGAGCATCCTTTGCATACCTAAACTAAACCATGCTGATTTCCTTTGAACTCTCTAGTTACATAAGCCAATAAATCAGTCACTTTATAATCTAGTCTGAGCTGAGTTTTTGTTGATTTTGTTATTACTTGCAACTGACTTGATTTACACAAGTTATCAATGTTCATTTTCATCCTGGATTATAACAAGAGGCAGACAAAAGAAAAAGAAATATGAAAAGGATAAGGAGAGATTCTGCATTGGTGTCAAATAACAGGAATCCTTCAAATAATCTCCTAGCTGGGAAACCAAGAGAAGATGTACTTTTTTTAGTGAGCTGTTTTTCTTTCCCTTGAAGCTGTTGGTGGGGGGGGATTATTATCGTGAGAGAATTTTCTCCTGCACATTTTATTACTCATCCCATCATCTAGTACACTTTCAGTCTGAATGAATTCTGATACCCTCTCCAATTTGGGTTATGAGAAGTTAATCTTTAAGATACGCTGCAGGTTCTGAAAGACACCTGGGTTAAGACTGAGTCATAGCAATGGAGAAGCCTATAATGAGTAATGGTGATGTTATAATGCACTCCTAATCCTTATTTTTTAAAGTCTCTCATCAATAGCTATTCTTTCCAGAAATAACTATTATCAGTTCTCTCAGATGTATGAACACAGCAGAGAGCTTCTATTATCACGTGATTTAGGTAATGAAGGTTTATATATTGATGCTTTTTTAAGCATTCTACCTGGCTGTAGTACTTCTGTTGTTGTTTTTCAAAAAGAAGGAGATGAAAGTGGTTAAACAACTGATCAGATCTGAATAAAAATCACTATTTCCTTGGAATCTTGTTCTTTTCCATGAGCTATGAGTCATGATGCAAATGAGCTATGAATCACTCTCCCTTACAGAGATCACATTTATAATAAGTTTGTCTTCAGCTGCATTTATTATTTATATTAAAAAGATTTTCTTAGAACAATCCAAACCCTCACCATAACCCATCTACTATTCTTAAGCATTTATTTGATTGGCTTGGAGGAATAAAAGACTAGTTAACAACAAGAACCTAACGTGAGAACATAGGTTCAAGTCTTGGTTCTCGGTAAATTCCCGAACATCTTTGGACCAATTTCCTCTGTGAATGTGATATAGGACCAAATTGTGTACTGGGCTTTGTATCCATGACAAAATCAGAATATGGTTGGACTGGTTTTTGTGGCTAAGACAGTGGTATTTAAATATTACTTTTTGAGGAGCTGGGGAGAAAAGTCAGTAACATATCTATAAAACCTATAGGCTCTGTCTGCATAATAACAAGCATCTATTTTAAAAGTAAGAAAAAGAAAAAAGTTAATTCAATTGGTTTTTTACAGAAACCGCTATTCAATAAAATGACTGACATTTTCCTCTGACACAGTGAATTTAACTGTAGTAACTAATGTTAAGTAGAATAGTTTTGTTTAGTGAGGGTGTGAGGGTCCTCCCCAATATCGACCTTAAGATCTTTTCAGGCATGAAATCACAACCTGGGGGCTTTTCAGCTTTTTGCTGACTTTCTTCCTTGGATGATAGAAAATTTCTGGCTTACACCTTATTTTCTACTATTAATCTTGGTGTCTTAGGTGTTTCTGTCTGTCTTCTCTGTCCCTCACGTGAATTCCCAACCCTTTGCATTCTGTACCTCTCTAGTGACCTGTCTTACTCTTGTTCTCATCTGCAGCTCCTTGACTCTGCTTTTGGACATGCCCAGTTCTTTTCTTGAGCAAATTTTCTTTTAATGAGAACACAGGATTCATGACAAAGAGAACTGGATTCTTATCCTAGCTTGAACTCTGTTCTCTATTGGCTTTGTGACATTAAGCAAGACGTTTTAGCTCACTGAATTTTGGTTTCCTTATATAGAAAACAGGGATAACAATGCTATGCACCTTGTAGCAAAGTTAAAAGTGTTCAGTAAAGTAAAAATATGTTATATGGCATTAGCAATGACTGGGTGGTGGACACATACTAACCAAAGATCATCAAGATCTTTAGTTCTTTTCTCAGCTTTGGGATTTAATGCCTTTCTCTTCAGGTCAAAAATCCATTGACCCTCTGATTATTACTCCAATCTGACAGGCACAGGAGCTCATGAGCCAGAACCTAGGGCCTCACTTTCAGTTTAATTAGCATCTCTATTCTGCAGGTGTAGAAAGGGAGACTCAGAGACAAGTGAACTGCCTACAATCAGAGCAAGGGGCAAAGGTGTGACTCAGGTCCTGATTTCCTCATGACAAATCCCTGCTCTTTCACTACGTCACAGGATACTCCTCCTCCATCCAAAACATCTGATCACCCTCACATGGTTGACAAGTCCACAGTCACTGTGTCCAGGTCAACGGAGAATTTTACCCCCTCTCCCTAAACCCCAATCCTTACCCACCATAGATAACCAGGGGGGTCTCAATTCCATCTAGGAAAACATCATACCACTCTGAAGAGACCAAGAAAAAGAGATACACTGTCTAATAAACTTTTTCTCAAGGACCTCCCCCCAACATGTATGATCAGGTTTGATTTTCTACCAAACACTTTTATACCAGTTGGTCTGATAAATTGGAAAAATAGTATATTGTTCCATTTTGCATCTTTTATTATGTTAACTTCAATGATTTTATTTTTGTTTAACTAAAGTTGTGTTGATATTAATGTTAAGGAAAAATTATTTTAAATGTTCTATCACCTTTGCTTGTGCTGACCTCATGATACTTCTGGAGCTAACAAACAAACATCTCAGTTGCTTTGGGAATCCTCAGTTACATAATCATATAGGTGACCCATAAATTCAAATTAGTGAAGTAATATATCCAGTACTTAATAAAACCTTATACACAGATTTGTGATTTTACTTCACCTTAAGCCTCTTCCCCCCCTCAGAAATTTTAAGTCAACAACTGCCAGTGAGCATAATAATAAATATTTAAGTAAATCAGCAGGGATTAAAGGCTTATTTGAAAATTACTAATAGTTATAAAAAACACGGTATCTAAGTAATGGATGGAAAAATCAGTCCTTGAGATCACAAAATTGCTCAGTTATTAATGAAAAATTCTGCCAATAATCTGGATTCCCAACTACACTGTAGTGAATACCACTTAGGGACAAGGATTGATCCTGTACAATATCTTAGTTCTTAGTGCAGAGTTGGTCACAGGGAAACTTCTCAATAAATGCTTTTTTATTAGTGTATTTATTATTCTATAGACAACAAATCTGATTAACTAAATTTTTAATTTTTCAGCTGAGTGGCATATGAGTGGCACTCATGCAATGAGAAAACCACTATGTTTTATACTATCCGTTAAGCCCTTTCCTTGGAGTTCTTCCCCATTTATTCATTTATTCTTCCCCATTTATTTATTACGAAATCTAGGGCAGGTCCCATGACTTTCCTGGTGACTATAAGAGTGTAAATCATCCTCTGGTCACTTTTAGTCCCAAGAGTATTCATTTCAGCCATTAAAATGCTCAGTTCTGGCAAAAGTAAAACTCGAAACTCCATTCAAATGTTGAGCTTCTCCCCTCCTTCAGCTTGGGGCTACTGCAATATTAGAAGTCTTCATACAGTGGGATTCTTCTGTCTCCCAGCAGGGTGTTGTTCCTCCTCTCTCTCCACCTCCAGGACTCAAGTGGGAGGAGGGGGAGGGGTGGGGGGCAACGGCTGTCATTGCTCTGCCATCACCGTCACGCTCAGTGCAGGGCACCCTCAGCTTCCACCTCCAAGTGCCATGAGTCTACACATGAGGAGGACTTTCTTTGGCCACTGGAGCCCACTCCTTGTGCATCCAGATCAGGCCAGAACTTCTGAGGAATTCATGCTCCGAGGACCATCCCTCAACGCATGACTGACAAGAATTGATGGAGACCCAACTCCCTTGGTCATGATAAATCTGGGGTACATTCTTCACTGTATCCAGAGCAGGATTGAGCTTCAGCTCCCATAGCAGAAACCTACTCAGTTTCTAATGTGTTACTGGCTTCCTTCCCTTGCTTATCTCGCTACCCATTCCCCTGCCCGTGTTTCTTGGCATCACCTCCCAAATAAACTATATGTGCTCATATCCATGTCTAAGAGCCTGCTTCTGTGGGAACCCAAACTAAAAGAAGAAGAAAAGGGCAGGCAAGATCTTGCTTGAAAAACAAAGAGATACCTAGTATTGCTTTCCTTTGGCTACAGCAAAGGAAATGAGTTTGCTGAATGCTTAAAGGGATTCTCTTTCTTGGAGCCTATGTATAATACAAGTTCTTCAGAATCTCCTCCATTTCAGAAG
Source organism: Balaenoptera ricei (assembly GCF_028023285.1). NCBI lineage: Eukaryota > Metazoa > Chordata > Mammalia > Artiodactyla > Balaenopteridae > Balaenoptera > Balaenoptera ricei. The sequence goes on from NC_082654.1 coordinate 117,303,890, forward strand.
GCATCTCATTCTTTATTTGAGGTTCCTTTATTTGGGTGGCACTCCCCTGTAGCTGGCTGGTTATGACTCTGTATTAGGGTTCTCCAGAGAAGCAGAATGAATAGGACAGTTGTAAATAATATTATATATAGTAAAATATATAGCTATATGTTTATTATATATGTTATATGTACATAAATAATAAAAAGATACAGTATAAAGAATTGGCTCACAGGATTATGAAGGCTGCAAAGTCCCACAATCTGCCATCTGCAAAATGGAGACTGAGGAAAGCCAGTGGGGTAGTTCTGGGCTGAGTCCAAAAGCATGAGAACAGGGAACACTGGTGGGATAAGTCCCAGGAGAAGACTAATGTCTCTGTTCAAGCTTCCAACCAGAGAGAATTCTCCCTTCCTCTACCTTTTGGTTCTGTTCAGATACTCAGCAGATTAGAGGATGCTCTCCCACATTGGGGAGGGCCATCTGCTTTACTCAGTCTACCAACTCAAATGTTAATCTCTTCTGGAAACACCCTTACAGACACACCAGAAGTAACATTTAACCAAATATCTGGTCACCCCTAGACTCATTCAAGTTGACACACAAAATTAACCATCACAGACTGTCAGCCCTTGGTTTTTTGGTAGACCACGTCATGCAAAAGTTAGAGTTCCACTGTCCCTTGAAGTGCTTTTCATGTCCAAAGTCCCTTTAAAACGACTCCAGGTCTGCTCTCTATATCAAGATACCCATTTCTCATGCATTTTTCACCCTGACGAACCCTGAGACCACACGCCATTTCCAAGGCAATAATCTCTCTTTGCTTGCCAACCTCACTTTCTAGTCTTTAGGCTTTTCCTTGCAAAGATTTTACATTAGCCTACAGTCTTCATGGGTAACAGGTCAAGTTTTTCAAGTCATCTCCTTGAAACCCTCTAAGCTTTTGTGGGGAGAGAGGTTTTTCCTTCTCTCCATGCTCAAAGGAACACACTGCAACTCCCTCTGAAGACACCTTATCTCTAAATCCCCATTCCTTGGTCACTTTGTCTTAAACATGCATATACCCTCAAGGGGTGAGTTACCTGAGGTTACAAAACTGACTTTTAGCTACCTCTTTTCAAATCCAGCACTAGTGGTCCAGGAATATGCATATGGGAATTCTCATCAACTATTGTCTTGGAGCCTCAGCCAAAACTGAGACAGAATGAGCCTCATTTGAACATTTTGTTATGTATATATTCTAATTAAATTTTTATGAAGTTCAGTAAATGTACGTGCACATATTATGTGTAGGCATTGTGCTAGGTGAAAAGTAAGACTGTGTTCCTGCCCTAAAAGATCTTCTGGCTTAAGAGAAGATAGATATGTAGATAAATAAATATAGCATCATAAGAAACACAAAATAGTAGAATTTTATGAGATTTAACATTATCCAGACATAATGATAGATTCTATCAGAGAAGGGTGAGGAATCAGGGAAAGCAGGATACTCAAAGAACTAACAGGACTTTTCCAGGCACACAGAGAGGGAAGTCTATGCAGACACACAAAGCAACATGCAATGTTTATGGAACCACAAAGGTTTAGTGTTGCTGCTGCTATATCAAATTTGCAGGAATACTTGGAAAGAAATGAGGCTGACGAAGCAGATAGGAAAGGAAGTAAGGTCTTTTTAAGAAACTTAAATTTAATCCAGCAAGTTATTGGGAATTCTTTAAGCATATTAAGCAGGATGTTGGCTTTTAAAGATTTCAAGTTTAAAATAATTACTCCACTTCTCTGTGAAGAATGAATTGGAAGAAAACAATAATAGGGGCAGGGAGGCTAGGGGGCCCAGGAAACTGGTACCATGGGCTTGACTAATACAATGACTGTGAAGATGGAAAAGAAACAGCAAAATATACACACTTGAAGACAGGGACTTTGTTTTATTCGTATCTATATCCACAGTACTTAGACCAGTGTCTGGCATATAGTAGACTATCAATAGAAATTGTTGAATGATTAGTACATGAGTGATTTGTTGATTGACAAATGCCCTACATGAGAGATTAGAAATCAAGATTGGATTACCTAGGCAGAGATGGGCTGAAGTTCAAGATTTACGTAAGGAATGGAGATATATACTTGGGAAACTACGGAAGCAGATGAAATCACTCATGGAGAGCTTTTAGTGAAGAAATTTAAAAAGATGCTTAGCGCTAACAAATCTGTCCATGATCACCGGTTATTGATCATGTCCTATCAGCTCTGTGTGAAGAACTTTATACTCATCTAGATTATGCCCATAGCACCAAAGAAGGAAGTACATTTTTACATAAGAGGAAACCTAGCTTTAGAGGTTTAAGAACCTGCCAAGGTCACACAGCTGGTGGGTGACAGAGCAGGAACTGAACTGCTTTGATGGGCTCTGATATGAGAGATCTAGAGTCTCAAGTCCACTGCGCATGTACCCCACTGCCCTCCCCAGGCACAATCTGTACTTATCACTCAGGGTGTGTTTTCTTCTGGTTACTTGGGAGGAGCAAGTCATATGAACTGCTCCTAGGACAAGACTTAGGTGCAAGCCCATAAGTCTAGCACTCCTGACAGGAATTCCCTGTCCTCCAAAAAAAGAGAAGTAATAAAATTCAAATGGACGGAATGAAAACACTGTTTAAGGATTTGGCTTTGACCTGATAGAGCATGTGTTTCAGAGATCTGGGAAAATGAGAGAAGAATGGATATAGGTCAGTGGATCCCAGCCTTGGCTGAACATATTGATAGAATATTGTGGGAAGCTTTTTAAAAATACCAATTCCCACCCCAGACCAATTAAATCAGGATCTCAGGGCAAGACAGAGACTTAAAAAAAATTCTCCAGGTAGTGCTAACGCACACCTAGTGTTGACAACCACTGATACAGGTGGAGGTATGTTTAAGGTGGGAAAGACAAGATATTTAGGTATTTCACAGTAGATGGCTTCCATTTTCTCTGAGAAACTAGTTGCCTAGGACACATGGTGAGACAGAGGAGGTGAACTATGGATATAATGCTTGAGGAGAATGGCTAAAGTTGAGAACAGCACTAGAGGCAAATGGGACGGGAACTGACCAAGACAAGAAAGCTATAAAATAGACAGTGAGCCCAGGTAGGATTGAAAGCTCTTAATCCTGGGTGGCCCCAATTTCACTGTGTGATGATCTCTAGGAGCACCTACACGTAGGAGCAGAAAAGGGTTATGTTTTGGATTATCCAGGAATAGACATGTACAAGGTTAAGGAGGCAGAAGGACCAAGGGAACCAAAACAATCACTGAGGTGCTGCACTCTGTAGTCTAGATTGTAGTTCATGTAGCCTAGACTGAGAAAAATTCTAGTGAAATGAAATGAATCAAATGCTCAAATATATGTTTTCTTTTGGAGTTATTGATATTTCTTTGCTAGGACACCAGAAACATCTAACACTGATGATAGCAAATGGTCACCTGCAGACCCACTGCTAGTTAGTTTTACCTGGCTACAGGACCCAGGACCCTCAAGTCCCTGGAGACAACATAAAGAGATGAAAAATTAAGGGCGTTTGGCTTGTGTTGTACCAGATCCCACTGCCACTCCTGATACACTATCTCAGTGGGGTCCAGTGCTCTTAGCTGGAGTTGCTTTTGACTGTCAACTTGCTATGTGCACGAATTCTTCTGGTTACTGTGATGCCCATTTCTTGGATTATCTCCTCCAGTCACCATCAGGCTCCTATTTCAAACAGCTTTAGAATTACACCCAGAGTATAACCCAGGCTTGTAGTTACCCAATTCAACAACTGTTTATTGAGCACATATTATGAGCCAAGTATTGTGCTTGGCTATTTATTAAACGTTTCTCCTCATTCAACAATTATTTCTTGAGCACCTTGAGCAAGGATAATCTGCAAGACCTTCAAAGCACTCACACACACACACACACACACACACACACACACACACACACACACACTCTTCTTATACAGCATTGGCTCACCCTCCCACCACTCAGAACCTAATACTTTATTCTAATCATGTTTTTATCCCAGATCTGGTAAGAATATCCGTCCCAAAAGTTCAATTGCTCCCAGGCAAGAGGTTCTTAAGCATTCAAATTTATGATCAAGAGTGAAAGTTTTGTTCATCCCTCATTTATTCTGGAAATACCCCTTCTCTTTTTCTTGACAATTTCTGTAGAAGCTGTTATATTCTCAAGTGACCCAGACATACCCTCACCTCGGCCAGAATTGATTCAGACTTGGGGGTATGGGCACCTGAGCCAAGCTAGGTCAAAAAGCCCTTTCCCTATTTGGACTCAGAACATGAGGGAACCTGTCAGACACTCTCTCCTCAAAAACTGAAATTGTAAGGTGTAAAACCTGGGGGCTTTCGGTAGGTGTGTGGGGAAAGTCCACCTGTAGAGAAAGAGAATGGCACTCAGACGCAAAGATAGGAGCTGATGAGAGAACATTCTGGCAATATCAGGATTGAGGGCTTCTGTACTTAGAGGCCCTGCTAGACCCCTGCCCTTTCTTCTTCCTCACTATTCTACCCTTCTGTTGGTAAATTCCACTTTTTGCTTAAGGTAGTTCAAGATGGGTTATGAAAAGAATCCCTCATTAGTATATATTTGTTCCTTATGCACACAGACCAGGAAATGAACTCAGTATTCATCTAGATCGTGGACCTAATTTTATAGGTTAAAATTAAAATAATAATAGTTATTATTTACTGGACACCTGCCATGTGGTAGTAAGTATTTTATATACATGATTTGTCATACAATAGGTATCCAGGGTACATATTCTCATCTCCAGTTTATAGATCAGGAATCAAAGCCCAAAGAGGTTTATTATCCATAGGTCACAAAGGCAGTTTTGAGGAATTAAGAAGCCTCAAGAGTTTCCATCGATGATTTTTCTCTGCTGGTTTATATTAAATGATGAAAATCTATGATGAGGTCTGGAAAAGTCAAGTGACTTTTCACAAAAGCACATAACGTTCACCTTAAAAATTGTAGGTAAACTAACATTTAAAAAATATTAACTCTACATCAAGCTATAATTTTACATCTATTAAATTTTAAAACAGAACAAACCAAAATTTTGCATGAACAAAGACAGTGTTATGGGGATAATGCTACCCTCATACATTGCTCGTTGCTGTAGAAACTGGTAAAAGCTTTTTTGGAGAACAATTTGGAAAAACATTTCAATAGCCATTAAGTGCTCATATTTTTTTTGGGGGGGGGGTTAAATTTTTTTATTGTGATAAAATATATATGACATAAAATATGTCATTTTAATCATTTTCAGGGTTAAATTCAGTGTATTAATTACACTCACACTGTTGTGCAACCATCACTGCTCTGTGTTTCCAAATTTTTCCAACATCCCGAAAAGAAACTATAAACCTAAGACAATATCTCCCATCCCCCTCTTCTCCCAGCCACTGGGAACCTCTACTCTACTTTCTGTCTCTATTAATTTGCCTATCTAGTTATGTCATATAAATAGAATTAACAATATTTGTCTTTTTGTCACTGCCTTATTTCACATAGCATATTTTCAAGTTCATCCACGTTGTAGCATATATAACAAATGTATTCCTTTTCATGGGTGAATAATATCCCATTGTATGTATAGACCACATTTTGTTTATGCATTCATTTGTTGATAAACACTTGAGTTGTTTCTACATTTTGGCTACTGGGAATAATGGTACAATGAACACAGGAGTCAAAGTGACTTTTTTTTTTCTTTTTTGTGGACATATGTTTTTCTTTCTCTAGAAGTGAATTGCTGGGACATAGGGAAGGTGTACATGTACCTTTTTTTTTTTTTTTAATAGATCTTTATTGGAGTATAATTGCTTCACAATACCATGTTAGTTTCTGTTGTACAACAGAGCGAATCAGGCATATGCATACATGTGTCCCCATATCCCCTCCCTCTTGAGCCTCCCTCCCATCCTCCCTATCGCACCCCTCTAGGTCATTGCAAAGCACGGAGCTGATCTCCCTGTGCTATGCTGCTGCTTCCCACCAGCCAACTATTTTACATTCGGTAGTGTATGTATGTCGATGCTACTCTCACTTCGCCCCAGCTTCACCCTCCCACCCCATGTCCTCAAGTCCATTCTCTATGTCTACCTCTTTATTCCTGCCCTGCAACTAGGTTCATCAGTACCATTTATATTTATTTATTTTAGATTCCATAAATATGCATTAGCATACAGTATTTTTCTCTTTCTGACTTACTTCACTCTGTATGACAGACTCTAGGTCCATCCGCCTCACTACAAATAATTCAACTTCATTTCTTTTTATGGCTGAGTAGTGCTCATATCTTTTGACCCATGTAATTTTACTTCTGGAAAAATAACCTTAGGAAATAACCCAGAACTCTATTCACCAAGATGTTTACTAAAGCTAAATTTGTAACAAGACAAATTGGATACCTCTGAAATGTGTAAAAATCAAGATTTGTTTAAGGATAAATTTGTGGATTTATTAAACTCATTTAATCAGCAAATAATGAAATGCCCATTGTGTGCCAGACACTATGCTAGACACAGAGGGGTACAAAGGTAAACAAGCAGATGCACAGTCCTGCCCTGTGCGAATACTGTTTGCTTGTGTGAACAGAGAGAAAACTAGAACGTGAAAAATGTTTTTATATTTTTTATAACTCTTTTTCTCCCTCAAAGAATGGGGAAGAGGCTATAGCACTACAAAATAGAATAAACAAATGCAGGATCAGGGAAAATGCACATTTTGATAGAAAATCAAGTTCAGGGAGAAAGCGTACAGATATTACTTGGTTATTAAAGTTGGAGCTCAAATTTGGTTCTGAGCTTTCAGGCAGGCAAAGGAAATGGGAAATATTAATAGTGAGTGATTTACCTTGTTAGTGAAAAGAAAACAGCAAAGCTTCTCAGGAGAAATCAGTTATTACTTGTATTTTGATCTAAAATATATCTCTATTTTTGTAAATGTTCAATATGTCATATTATTGGCATCTCTTAGGGGTTTGGAAGATTTTTAGAAATAAAATATTTCAAGCATACGAAAATGTATATAAAATAAGGTAATGAGCATATGTGTATCCCACACATGGCCTGAAAATTTTAAATATTACAGTTAAAACCCTTTTCCACCTCTCTACAATTCTATTTCTTGGTATCCCTACCCAGAATTAATCATTCTCCAAAATTTGGTCTCTCATTTTCAATTTAATTTATTCAATTTTTAAAAAATTGTTCAATTTAAATTTAATTTAACTCAATTTTCATTTCAATGTGTATGCCTCCATTGAAATACGTACCATTATTCTCATATACATATGCATTTCTATGCATACATAGTATTTCTATAAATGAGAGGTGTGGAACCTCTAGCTGGTTCACTTTTTACTGCTGAATAAAACTGTATTCTATCAACATGTCAAAATTTATCCATTTTCCCATTGATAAACATTTAGGCTATTTCCTTTTTTTTTTTTTTTGCTATTACAAAGCTGCAACAAACTCTCTTGTATGTATCTTCTTATGTGTGAAAGCTTCTCAAGCACTACATCTAGAGTGAAATTGCTGGCCAGAGTATATATGCATGTTTATCTTTACTCAATATAGCCACATGACTCTCCAAACTGGCCATACCAAGTTATATGGAGGACAATTAAGTGTGAAGGAATTCAGTGATAGTACAGCCAGGGAGGAAACAATGCTCTGCTGACCACCACCTCTTTCCTGCCCCTGGAAGTTTCCTCTCTACTCAAGGGACAAGAGTGGGATTGAATTTAAAAAGTACCCTTCACACAGAACTAGAGCAAATAATCCAAAAACTTATATGGAACCATAAAACACTGAGAATCGCCAAAGCAATCCTGAGAAAAAAAAACAAAGCAGGAGGCATAACCCTCCCAGACTTCAGACAATACTACAAAGCTACAGTAATCAAAACAGTGTGGTACTGGTACAAAAACAGACATACAGATCAATGGAACAGAATAGCCCAGAAATAAACCCACACACCGACAGTCAAGTAATCTTTGACAAAGGAGGCAAGAACATAAAATGGGAAAAAGACAGTCTCTTCAGCAAGTGGTGCTGGAAAAGTTGGACAGCTGCATGTAAATCAATGAAGTTAGAACACACCCTCACACCATGCACAAAAATAAACTCAAAATGGCTTAAAGACTTAAATATAAGACATGACACCAAAAAACTCCTAGAGGAGAACATAGGCAAAACATTCTCTGACATAAATCATACCAGTGTTTTCTTAGGTCAGTCACCCAAGGCAATAGAAATAAAAACAAAAATAAACAAATGGCACCTACTCAAACTTACAAGCTTTTGCACAGCAAAGGAAACCATAAACAAAAGGAAAAGACAACCCACAGAATGGGAGAAAAGATTTGCAAATGATGCGACCAACAAGGGCTTAATTTCCAAAATATGCAAACAGTTCATACAACTCAACAACAAAAAAACAAAAAACCCTATTCAAAAATGGGCAGAAGACCTAAACAGACATTTCTCCAAAGAAGAAATACAGATGGCCAATAGGCACATGAAAAGATGCTCAACATCACTAATTATAAGAGAAATACAAATCAAGATTATTAATACAAGGAGGTATCAGCTCACAACAGTCAGAATGACCATCATTAAGAAATCTACAATTAACAAAAGCTGGAGAGGGTGTGGAGAAAAGGGCACCTTCCTACACTGTTGGTGGGAGTATAAGTTGGTGCAGCCACCATGGAAAACAGTATGGCGGTTCCGCAAAAAACTAAAAATAGAATTACCATATCATCCAGCAATCCCACTCCTGGGCATATATCCAGACAAAACTATAATTCAAAAGGATACATGCACCCCTATGTTCACAGCAGCACTATTCACAATAGCCAAGACATGGAAGCAGCCTATGTGTCCATCGACAGATGAATGGATAAAGAAGATGTGGTACATATATACAACGGAATACTACTCAGCCATAAAAAAGAATGAAATAATGCCATTTGCAGCAACATGGATAGACCTAGAAATTATTATACTAAGTGACGTAAGTCAGATAAAGACAATAACCATATGATATCACTTATATGTGGAATCTAAAATATGACACAAATGAACCTACCTATGAAACAGAAACAGACTCATGGACATAGAGAACAGAATCGTGGTTGCCAAGGGGGAGGGGGTTGGGGGAGGGATGGAGTGGGAGGTTGGGGTTAGCAGATGTAAGCTTTTATATATAGAATGGATAAACAACAAGGTCCTACTGTATAGCACAGGGAACTATATTCAATATCCTATGATAAACCATAATGGAAAAGAATACTAAAAAAAAGAATATATATATGTATAACTGAATCATATTGCTGTACAGTAGTAATTAACACAACATTGTAAATCAACTATACTTAAAAAAAAAAAAGTACCCTTCAAGCCAGCATCTGATGACCCCTGAGGCAGAGGTGAAGAAATGGAATTGGAACAAAAGGCATAGGTCTTCTACTGCCTTCTGACTCTAAATCCTAAACTCTCTCAGACACATGTGTAGAGAGAGCCAGTTTGCAGGATAGGATCTGAGCCCACACGACCTGGGAAGAGAAGTCCAAATCTGGAGAGTAAAACCTCTCAACTCACCTACCCGCTGCCGGCATAGAGCAGACGGAAGAGTGAGAGAGAGGCTGTAAGATGGGAACCATTTGGTAAATGTGGTCTAATTTATGATTGAAATACAAGAAACTGCTCCTCCCTGAAAGGAAAACTGACACCTCGGGTGTTGGGAAGAATACTGCAGAACTGGGCAAGGCATGTGACTTGCTCTTGTGATGGTGGATATTTTCTTTTACCACACTGATAAACAACCAACGTTTTTAAACTTTTTTCTTAAAGCGTGGTAGTGGTTGAAACTTTCATGTCTTCTTGCTTCATGAAATTGTAAAAACCTTCAGCGATGGAAGGGACTCATTGGGATATGCAGGCAGTGTTGAATGCCATGTACAGGCAGCCAAAGTTTCTGCTCTGGGAAGCTTCCTTTTTAAAGTTATAGTAAAGGGTGGAATTAATGTTTAGTGTTACCGTATTTATGATCCTAGAATACCTTCAAGGTAATTCAGCCTATTTTTTCAAACCGTCAGTAACTTGGTTAATTTCAGGATTATTAGTTTATGTCCTCTTATTTTCTGAAGATTGCCAATATTCAATCTCTCCTTATCTGTGTATTTATGAGTTCACCATATCTGCAATATAATAAGAACTTTAAAAGATTTTCAGACAGCTGTGTATAATTATAAAGGAAAAACTTTTGTATAAAAAAGCTTTTTACTCTGCTTCCTGCCCATATGTGACCACCAAAGATGACCTAAAGGCTCTCTTCTTTTTTTTTTTCTTAAGATATTAGAGAGAAAGGAGATATGGTCATTGCCAAAAATCACTAAATAGCCATTAAAAAATACATTTCCTATTCCTCACACCTTCCAACTCCAATGGCAGATACAATCAATAGACAGCAAAAGATCTGAAGTGGTCCAAGGCTGTGAGGTTTATACAAGTCCTGAGTTTATAGTTTGCCTTCTCTTAAGGTCATTCAAAGGATGGTGAGGACCTAGTCAAGTATCACTTATTGTTGAGAAACACCTGAAAGTTCCTAAGGGTAACATTCTTCCAGCCCATTCCATTTTGCAGGGGTAACATTGTTTATTTTGTATTTACATTTCCCACTTTATTTCAAAAAGATTGTTCTAATTCCCAGTAGCCCATTACTCCCATCTGGGTTTTGCTCAAGAATTTTTCATAGGAAAAATCACTTATGTGAATTCACAGCCACCTACCTTCAGTCTCTATGTTATAAAAGAAAATAAACAACTTGAATTACATTGGAATTTATATTCCTTGTAGCACAAATACAATTAATCTTTTTTTCAATTTAATTTAATTTATTTTTTATACAGCAGGTTCTTATTAGTTATCTATGTTACACATATTAGTATATATGTGTCAACTACAGTTAATCTTAACAGTTATACCCCCTTATAGTGACTCAACTATTAAATGCTGGCAATTCTTTATTCATATTGTTTCAGCTTCTGCCTTGTCATTCTTAGGACCACTCCAGCTAAGGCTGAAACCTCAGCGTTTCATGGCTGGATTGCTGAAGTCACCTCTAAATGTATATCTGCCTCCAGTATTTCCTCTCTAATTTGATTGGTATTCACCAGATTAACCTTTGATCAAAACCCCCTCTAGGGCTTCCCTGGTGGCGCAGTGGTTGAGAGTCTGCCTGCTAATGCAAGGGACACGGGTTCGAGCCCTGGTCTGGGAAGATCCCACATGCCACGGAGCAACTGGGCCCGTGAGCCACAACTACTGAGCCTGCGCATCTGGAGCCTGTGCTCCGCAACAAGAGAGGCCGCGATAGTGAGAGGCCCGCGCACCGCGATGAAGAGTGGCCCCCGTTTGCCGCAACTAGAGAAGGCCCTCGCGCGGAAACGAGGACCCAACACAGCCAAAAATGAATAAATTAATTAAAAATAAAATAAAATAACAAATGTTCAAGTACAATTGGTGTCTAAAAAAAAAAAGAATTCCCCCACCCTTTGTATCTAATCAAGTTCCTTTCAAAAAAAAAAAAAAAAAAAAAACCCCTCTAATCATTTATTTCCCATAATCAAAAACCTTTAATAATTCCTCACGAGTTTAAGTCTAAAAGCCTGATATTTGCGGTACTCAGCAATGTGGCCCCAACCTGCCTTTCTACTCCAGTTTCAACCCCCCTTAACGCTAGAACCCTTCAGTCCACATCTAGCAATCTAGTCAGGGTCCAGGCCACATACTGCTTACTCCCACCTTTGTACTTTTCCTCCTGTCCTCTCCTCAATTTGGCAAATGCATATTCACCAGGCACTGAGTATAGTGCTAAGCATGGAGAGAGCAAAGCTGAACAAATCCAAGTCCCTGCCTTCTCCTCTCTACCCACCTACTGTAGGCTGAATCATGACCCTCAAAGATGTCCTAATCTACAGAACCTGTGAATATGTCACTACATGTGGCAAAAGGGTCTTTGCAGAGGTCATTAAGTTAAGGATCCTGATTTGGGAGATGATTCTTGGATGACGTGGGAGACCTAAATGTAATCACGAGGATCTTTATAAGAGAGAAGCAGGGCTTCCCTGGTGGCGCAGTGGTTGAGGATCCACCTGCCAATGCAGGGGACATGGGTTCGAGCCCTGGGCCGGGAAGATCCCACATGCCGCAGAGCAACTAAGACCATGTGCCACAACTACTGAGCCTGCACTCTAGAGCCTGCGAGCCATAGCTACTGAGCCCATGAGCCACAACTACTGAAGCCTGCAAGCCACAACTACTGAAGCCCGTGCGCCTAGAGCCCGTGCTCTGCAACAAGAGAAGCCACCATAATGAGAAGCCTGTGCACCACAACGAAGAGTAGCCCCCGCTCATGGCAACTAAAGAAAGCCTGTGTGAAGCAATGAAGACCCAACACAGCCAAAAATAAATTTCCCCCAAAGACTCTGCTTAATAGATCTCAAAAGAAAAATGAGTCAACAAGGTTATATGCAGCAAAATGGAGTGATGCCATTTTAAATCACATATGTAGTTCTCCAAATCATTTCTTAATGATTTATATGTGGAATTCAAAATACCAGGGCTAAGTAGAAAAGGATGCTTGTCATTAGTCTTTCAAATGCTATTCCCAATGAAGCACTTAAAGGTGGTATATCATTTTCACATCAGAATATTTTTGTTCAAATAATCTTCAGTAAAATATGTACAAATAAGATTATAAAGTTATTTAGGTACTAAATTATGGCTTTTGCCATTCAGCCTTGAGTCCAACTCCAAAGGTCAAATTGCTACATACATTTAATAGATTTTTATCTGTTTCTGTTAACTAGGTCGCATAAAGGGTATCCAATTACTATGTTCCATGGACTTAGACATCTTGCTTAAAATATTATTAAACTTATGGTTACTACAAAGCTACAGTAATCAAAACAGTATGGTACTGGCACAAAAACAGACACATAGATCAATGGCACAGGATAGAAAGCTCAGAAATAAACCAATGCACCTATGGTCAATTAATCGATGACAAAGGAGGTAAGAATATACAATGGAGAAAAGAGTCTCTTCAATAAGTGGTGCTTGGAAAACTGCTCAGCTACATGCAAACGAATGAAGTTAGAACATTCTCTAACACCATACACAAAAATAAACTCAAAATGGATTAAAGACCTAAATGTAAGACTGGATACTGTAAAACTCTTAGAAAAAAACATGGGCAGAACACTCTGACATAAATCACAGCAGTATCTTTTTTGATCCACTTCCTAGAGTAATGAAAATAAAAACAAAAATAGACAAATGGGACCTAGTTAAACTTAAAATGGATAGCAAAGGAAACCATAAACCAAACGAAAAGACAACCCACAGAATGGGAGAAAATATTTGCAAACAAAGCAAACGACAAGGGATTAACCTCCAAAATACGCAAAAAGCTCATGCAGCTCAATATCAAAAAACAAATAACCCAACCAAAAAAGGGGAAGAAGATCTAAATAGACATTTCTCCAAAGAAGTCATACAGATGGCCAAAAAGCACATGAAAAGATGTTCAACATTGCTAATTATTAGAGAAATGCAAATCAAAACTACAATGAGGTATTACCTCACACCGCTTAGAATGGTCATCATCAAAAAGTCTAGAAACAATAAATCCCCTCCTACAATGTTGATGGGAATGTAAACTGGTACAGCCACTATGGAGAACAGTATGGAGATTCCTTAAAAAACTAAAAATAGAGCTACCATTTGATCCAGCAATCCCATTCCTGAGCATGTATCTGGAGAAAACCATAATTCAAAATGATACATGCACTCCAATGTTCATTGCAGCACTATTTACCAAAGCCAAGACATGGAAGCAACCTAAGTGTCCATCGACAGATAAATGGATAAAGAAGATGTGGTACATATATACAATGGAATATGATTCAGCCATCAAAAAGAATGAAATCATGCCATTTGCAGCAACACAGATTGACTTAGAGATTATCATACTAAGTGAACTAAGTCAAAGACAAATATCATATGATATTACTTATATGTGGAATCTAAAAAAATGATGCAGGTGAATTTGTTTACACAACAGAAACAGACTGACAGACTTAGAGGGTGGGCTTGTGGTTGCCAAGGGGGGAAAGTGGGGGAGAGGGATGAATTGGGAGTTGGGGATTGGCATATACACACTACTATATGTAAAACAGATAATCAACAAGGGGCTACTGTATAGCACAGGGAACTATACTCAATACTCTGTAATAACCTATATGAGAAAAGAGTCTGAAAAAGAATAGATATATGAATATGTACAACTAAATCACTTTGCTGTTCACCTGAAACTAACACAACATTGTGAATCAACTATACTTCAATATAAAATTTAAAATTTTTTTAAAAAAGAAAAAAACTGATAGAATAGAAAAATAAATAAATAAATAAACGTATGGTTACCAAAGGGGAAAGATGGGGGGGAGGGATAAATTAGGAGGTGGGGATTAACATATATACACTACTACATATAAAATCAATAATCAACAAGGACCTACTATATAGCACAGGGAACTCTACTCAATACTCTGTAATAACTTACATGGGAAAAGAATCTGAAAAAGAACCGATGTATGTATATGTATAACTAAATCACTTTACTGTACAGCTGAAACTAACACAACATTGTAAATCAGCTATACTCCAATATACAATTAAAAAAAATTTTTAAGAGTTTATAAGATTGTTAGAGCAATGGAAATAAAATAGAATAGATTCTCTTTGGGGGCTATAGTTCTCAGAGACAAAGTTGCTGTTATTGTTGTTTTTTAATCATACACCCAAAGAAGAACAGGTCACTTCTTTGTAAACCCCCTTTTATGAAATGGGATTCTTAAATTATGAAGTATGGTAAGTGAAAAAAGCAGATCTTCATTTCCTCCATCCCAGTGGTCAAGATAACCAGAAAGAAGACTTTGGGAGAAACGATACTAACCTTCAAACAAGGTTGTTATAATACTTTTTAAAATAAAAACATCTGACTTTTATTTGGCTCTTACTAAATGCCAAGCACTCTTACATGTATTATCTCATTAAACCCAAAGAGTAACCAATGAAGTAGGTAATATTGTCATCATCTCCTTTTTTGCTCTATGGAAACACAATTAAAGTGATTAGATAACTTGAAGAGCATCGCAGAGCTAGATGTGAAGCTTATGAAGATGTAAAGAGCTAGGATGTTAACCTTGGCTTTCTGTCTGCAGAGCCTGAGCAGGTGATCATTGTGTCACAATTGTGTGATGACCAAAAGGACACAGAGCTGCTTGTCCAGTGCTCATATACCACCTTCCTTTCTGATTTTGAGATTTCTGTTAGTCTTCCCATAATGCTGTTATTTGCTCCAAAAGATTCACAGTTATATCGTCATTGTGAATTGTATTGGGTTGGCCAAAAGATTCGTTTGGTTTTTTCCCATAAGATGGCTCTAGTAGAAATTCGTTGTCCTTAACTGCATTCAAAATAGTTTGTTAGACTGTATGTGACAGCTGTCATATCGGCGTGCATTTTAAAAAAGACTTAAAATTGGTGAATTTTTGTGTAGCCATTGTAATATTGAAGATGGAAGAAAAAAGCAACATTTTTAGCATATTATGCTTTATTATTTCAAGAAAGGTAAAAACGCAACTGAAACACAAAAAAAAGATTTCTGCAGTGTATGGAGAAGGTGCTGTGACTGGTCGAACGCGTCAAAAGTGGTTTGCAAAGTTTTGTGCTGGAGGTTTCTCTCTGGACAATGCTCCATGGTCGGGTAAACCAGTTGAAGTTGATAGCGATCAAATCCAGACATTAATTGAGAGCAATGGATGTTATACCACGCGGGAGATAGCCCACATACTCAAAATATCCATATCAAACATTGAAAATCATTTGCACCAGCTTGGTTATGTTCATTAATTTGATGTTTGGGTCCCAAGTAAGTTAAGCAAAAAAAACCTTCTTGACCAAATTTCCACATGCAGTTCTCTACTTAAACATAATGAAAATGTTCCGTTTTTAAAACAAATTGTGATGGGCGATGAAAAGTGGATACTGTACAATAATGTGGAATGGAAGAGATCGTGGGGCAAGCGAAATGAACTACCACCAACCACACCAAAGGCCGGTCTTCATCCAAAGAAGCTGATGTTGTGTATATGTTGGGATTGGAAGGGGTCCTCTATTATGAGCTCCTTCCGGAAAACCAAACGATTAATTCTAACAAGTACTGCTCCCAATTAGACTAACTGAAAGCGGCACTCGATGAAAAGTGTCCAGAATTAGTCAACAGAAAACGCATAATCTTCCATCAGGATAACACAAGACCGCATTTTTCTTTGATGACCAGGCAAAAACTGTTACAGCTTAGATGGGAAGTTCTGATTCATCCGCCATATTTACCAGACACTGCACCTTCAGATTTCCATTTATTTAGGTCTTTACAAAATTCTCTTAATGGAAAAAATTTCAATTCCCTGGAAGACT
The DNA here is from genome assembly GCF_028023285.1 of Balaenoptera ricei. NCBI lineage: Eukaryota > Metazoa > Chordata > Mammalia > Artiodactyla > Balaenopteridae > Balaenoptera > Balaenoptera ricei. Next base: position 117,320,476 of record NC_082654.1, read on the forward strand.
ATAAAAGGCACCTGGAACAGTTCTTTGCTCAAAAGGATAAAAAGTTTTGGGAAAATGGAATTATGAAGTTGTCTGAAAAATGGCAGAAGGTTGTGGAACAAAAGGGTGAATATGTTGTTTAATAAAGTTCTTGGTGAAAATGAAAATTTTCTTTTATTTTTACTTAAAAACTGAAGGTACTTTTTGGCCAACGCCAATACTATTTATCATTATAAACTCATCTTTATACTGTTAAAGACTTTTACCCATGAATGGAGGGTTGCCTGATATTAGTCATGTGATGTCTGGGTTCCTTTCTTTTGTAGTTGCCTGATTATCTTTGTCTATTCAACCTTTCTGAGTCACTGTTAAGGTGTATGGAAGAAAAATTAGCTTTGCTGCAGTAATTATACAGGCTCAGATAACTGAAAGAATGCATGGATTCCTCAAGTTGTACTCAGGAAAGGTTTCAATGAAGGTAAGGGATTACTGTACAGTAGCAGAAATAAAGCCCAGGCAAACATCAGAGAGGAACAAGTTCCTAGGCACAGATTCTAGTGTCCTTTCCCAATTTCACAGGATGGGCTTTGTCTTCAGGTCCAGAACCTCCAAGATACGTGCGTGATACTTGGTCTCAGAAGAACGACTTACTCAAAGAGGAGTCTTTTGTACCCTTCTGGTCACATAGCCAAAACCAGGACATTGACCATTCTCAATAGCAGAACCAAGAAAATACAAGTCAGATGCAAAAAAATCTCTCAGTACGTTTTCTATAAACAATGCTGACTAGCTGTTTACCCCTGACCTTAGTGCCCAGGAATACAGTACACTGCATTTAGCTTTAGCCAAGGTCAGCATTATGGTTTCAGGCATCTCCAGAGATGAGCACAGCTGAGAGTAACGCAGTACTGACCCAGCGCCCCCCGCCCCCGATGCTTGGTCAAGCCTTCTTAATTATAAATTGCTCATCGTTTTTCTTTCTGCAACTTTTACACCACTTATGAAAAGGAAAAAGGAGAAGGATAAACATCAAAATAATAATCATTTGTACCATCCAGTGAGGTTTAGGATGGCTTTAAAGAAACATTTAAGTTTAGCAAGTATTCTAACACAAACTTATTCTTTTTTTTAATTGAAGTATACTTCATTTACAAATGTTGTTAGTTTCTACTGTACAGCAAAGTGACTCAGTTATACATATATATATTCTTTTTAATCTTCTTTTCCATTATGCTTTATTACAGGATATTGAATATAATTCCTTGTGCTATACACTAAGACCTTGTTTATCTATTTTATATATAGTAACACAAACATTCTTAATCGTGCATAAGCTGGGCAACTCTTATATCTCCCTCCACTACTGAATTTGAACTTCATGAAATTATCAATAGTTTGATTCAAAATAATAATTAACTGATTATTAACAAAATCTCATTCTTTCTCTAGCCAACCAGTTTCCCTCAGAAGACTATCTTACGGGAATTTTAACTTATTCTTCCGATTTGCTTGATCATCAGTATACTCTCAGCATAGGTTTGAATTAAACTTTTTCTAATATTAATAGTGTGACACGTACTGTGCTTTGGTTTTCAGTTGCCAGACATATTTTTTCTGTTCCTTCACTGTCAATCTTTCTGAATTACTTTGTTTCTGAGTGTGGAAGCAAAACGGACACATTGCCCTCTGTCATTATAAGTAAGTATATACATCATGACCCATCTTCAGAAAGGAAGAAAAAAACACTTTGCACTGAGATAAACCAAAAATAACAGGTCAGTTTGTTAAGTTCTGCTCCCTGAAATAAATGAAACATTGAGCATTTCCTGTTCAAGGAAACAATTTTATTCCTGGTGTTTATAATACTATCGTCTGAAGACATGCCCTGGCCTTTGCAGCTATCATTGTGAGAAATTTCTAGTTTTTTCAACGTGTGCAGACCATTATGAATTAGTAACCATTGACATCTTGCGTTTTTTCCTTTTAATGAATGTTATATTTTTATTTGGTGAGAAAATGTTTCTGATGTCCAACTCCCTTGTACCTCTTTGAAAATAACATTCTTCTCTTTTCTAAAATGCTGTTGATGTTGACGCTTTTTGTTAAAATGGTTAAAAGAACCAAGAAGGCAGAGCAGCTGATTATGGCAACAGGAATTTTTACTGCTAGCAAGTCTCTTCTCCCCAGCACAAAGGCTGCAGGCTTCTTGATAGAAGCATATCTGCTTCTCTATGTTTCAGTACCAAGGAAATTTCTTTGGGATTTGTCTCCTGCTGCCTTTTAGAATCGTCTCATTTTCTTACTCCCTATGGATATTCCCTGGTTATAGACTCTAGGCTTCCTACCATAGTTTTTGGACCGTTTCTTTGTTTATATTTTGGCTTAGTCCTTCATTTTTTTTTCTTTTTCTTTCTCTCTTTTTTTTTTTTTTTTGCCTTTGCCATTTCTTAACGTACAAATATTCATTGAAAAACAATGGTAATAAGTAAAGAGTAAAAGTTTTCCCTCTACCTAACCAGTTCTCCAGTTAGACACAGTTAATAGTTCAGGGTGTATCCGTATATTGACCTACACCTACACACACACACACACACACACACACACACACACACACACACACAGTCACAGACACTTAAAAACAATGAGTTTTTATTGGTAAGTAAACTTTTTACTTCCTAATAAGTTATGGACAGCTTTCTCCTTTAGTGCTTATAGATATATCTCATTCTCTTTAATAACGTCTCGAGCACTTAGAGTCTCCTTGACTGTAGACCCTGTCTTTGCCACACATACTGTTTTGATTCCCTCATGCTTCATAATCCTGGGACTTACTTAGCCCAGCTTTGCTCCTTTTCCACCCGCAGCCCAGGGCCTCGAAAACCACTGCAGGGACAGAAGCAGGGGTGGGCTGGACTTGACTTTAACTGTATCACGAAAGCCAACAGTTAAAATTTCAGGAACTTTGAAAGTTCGTTGTTAAACTCAGTCATTACTAAAAATTAAATCATACAAACTTACAATGAAATAAATTACATTAAAAATAAGGGTAAAAAATCCTAAAAGATGATCACTTCTGAATCTTTTATTACATTTTACTATTATCTCTGCTATGAGGTTATTTATGTCTATTATTTCTGAACAGTAAAGACACTACATAATAGTGTGCTATCAGGCATCTCTTCCCAACTCCTCAGCCAGTGAGATTTCATTGCTAGCTTGAAACCTGCCATGATGGGAATACCTACACAATGGAAAACAATAAATAATGCGAATTGGGGCTTGAAGTATATAGTTTTGTTGATTGTTTAGGCTAAAAAAGTGATGAGGAATATGTTAATAATTCAGATTAAACTGAGAAGTGTGGGTGTCTATAGTCATTAGATTGTCAGTATCACAGTATTTGAAAATAACTGTCAGCTTCAGCCAAGAAGTGACGCACCTCACTGTCAAATGGGTGACTTCACTTTTGTATACTCACCATTTATGTTGGAACTACACTTGATTGTCAGTGAGGTAAGTGACTTCTTCACTGGATAGTCGTCACAGTTTGATTTTGTGACACTACTGTTGGCAAGTTATGAAAAGGATAGACTTTGCAAGAAATAGCAAGTCACGCTGAAGTTACAGGCGCATGGAACTTATAAGGAAGTATATTATACTATTTCATTATTTGTACATGATGTGATATACATTCTTTATGCCTATAAAATTTCTAATAAACTTATGTTTTTATATATATGCATACTTTTTTTTGAGAGCTGATTGTTAAACCTTGACCATCACACCACGGCACAAAACCCTGGACTCCACTTGCCTAGAAAGAGAACTTAGGAGGAGGGTACAACTTGTCCTTTGCTATCAACTAGGTCTCTGACCTTAGGCAAGCTTTCTGGATTTCAGTTTGTTCTTTTTTAAAATGAGGGTTTTGGACGTTTTTTAACCATTTTTTCCATCATGGATTCCTTCGGGAATCTAATGAAAGCCTTGGACATTGTCTGTAAGAAAAATGGATACACACACACATTTGGCAGTTATTTCTGGGGGTTTATGGACTCCTTAACCCCAGGTTAAGGATCTATGCACTCTCTAAATTCCTTCTGGCTCCAGAAGCTAAAATTCTGGGATGTCAAAACGCAATCTGATAAAATATTTATAAAAATATTTAGAGAAACTAGTTTTTCCTCCTGCTTCAGCAGCAAAATCAGAGTAATCCAAGTTGGAGTTAAATCAGCAAATGGATTTATTTCCAAAAAAAGATAATTGAAAAACAACCCACAAGCTGAACCCACATGGCAAGTCTTCCTGCAGAAAAATTCTTGTTCCTAAATTTGAAATGTCCCACTCCTACTGCACATAAGATAATATTATTATTAGTAGGCAGAAAATTCATCGTGACACAGATTTCAACAAATATTTACTTGGTATTTCTGAAAAGTAAAATGTTTCTGTAGGAAAAGTAAGAGCTATGTAGATAAATGTGAAAGGATTTCCAAATCCTTCAGGGTAAGCATGATATGAAAGAGGGGATGGGAAGAAAGATACACACTTTTTCAAGTTGCCTGAAAAACCAATTTCAGTTTCTCAAAGTGCACTGCCCCATTTGTGAGGGCAGCATGTTTCTTCCTGATGAAGGCAGGGGTCTGAGAATTCAGATATTTCTAAATAACCAGAATCAGTAGCAACCCAGGTCTAGCATATATGGTGATTGCTCAGTGATTTATAAAGTTCACTCAACATCCTCACTTCAGGGGCCTTGAAAGCACATTCTCAAAGCAGGTCAAGAGCAAGAAGTTTCAACAAATGTTGTGTTAGTAGTAGTAAAACTATGATAACAGTGAAAAGGCCCATCTGCCTCTGTAAATTAGTGTCATGGAATTGCCATGTGGCGATCTAAATCGCTATCAATCAATATGCAAAGCCAAGTATACGTAGGACAAGAAGGTTGGTTACACAACTGTATGCTTTAACATGATTCAATCCATGTAAAAATCGAAAAAGGAAATACATGTCAATATTCACTGAAAAAAATGGAAGGCTATACAGCAAAATACTAATGGTGGTTATTTTGGAACGATAAATTTAAAAAACTTTTTTTCTGGATTTTAAATTTTTTTCTCCAATGAATGTGTTATTTCCATAATTAGAAAGAAAAATATATAAAATGTTTCTCATTAGAAGGATAAAAGGTCATATTACATCTAAACTATTAATGTCCAGGTTTCTGCTTTTGTTTTTGTTTTATAAAAAGGTTAAAAATCCAAATTAAAAAAATTTTATTGGAGTATAATTGATGTACAATGTTTGTTAGTTTCTGCTATACAGCAAAGAGAGTCAGCTATACATACACATATATCCACTTTTTTTAAGATTCTATTCCCATATAGGTCATTACAGAGTATTGAAGTTACCTGTGCTATTCAGTAGATTCTTATTAATTATCTATTCTATATATAGTAGTGTCTATGTCAATCCCAATCTCCCAATTTATCCCTCCCCCCCCAAATTGTTTCTAAAGTATATTGGTTTTTAACTCTATTTGTGTACTCTAGTTTGAATACTTAAGTACTAATCTTCATCATCTTTGATAAGTTGAAAGGAATCATTTTTGGTTTACTGGTGCCTGATGTTTGGATTCACACAGATACAAAAATGAGGACAGATATATTTCTCTTTGATGAGGAGAACAACCACTAATTGCCTTTATACACTCAATCATTAAGGAATTATTGAGCACATATTTGAGTAAGTTGTACTGAAGGATACTTAGGTTCATAAGAGAGCCTCTGCTCAAAAAACACTATAAAATCTATAACTTCCAGATGTCAAACTTGGAGCTGGTGCAAGCCCAAAAGTATCCAAGCCCGAAAGAATCTGCTCCCAAGAGAATTAATACTTGGACTCTTAAATATAACTTTAGTGACTTCTTCCCTTCCTCCTCCATCTCAGCTGAATGAATATACTGCATCCAGAAGGTGCACCTGCCAGAGTCTGAAAAAAATTTAGCTGTCAAATTCTGTAAACAAAGAAGGTCAAGTGTGATTTCATTAGAAGTAGAATGGGTGATGGATCGCTTGGTGTGAAGTGACATGTGACGGGCTGTCTGCTGGCCGAAACGAAATCTATCTCCACCAAGACCTCAAGTAACCTGAAATTCTGATATTAGAGATATATTGCCTTGAATTTCGAAGATTTTCTACCCTTCAAGTGTTCACCAGGAGTAGGAAGTCATCCTTTGGGTGACAACAGCTAAGCCACTATTAGCTTACATCTTGGAAAGATTAGTCAAGCCCTTTGAGTCTGGGATACAGGTATTCAGCAGAGAAAGGAAGAAGAAATTGGGTACCAGGAGAAGGTATAGTTGGAAATGCTGAAAGCAAGGCGAATTGATTCACACACACACACACACACACACACATTTTTCCTAAACCCCAGGATTGTGCCCAGGACAGACTCAAGCCATGGAAAGGTCTACATTTATATTCTCTTATAGTGTAACAGTAAACACTTGCTATTTAACAGATAATAATGAATGCCAGAAATGATTAGGGGTTATTAAGGTTTACCTGAAAAGAGAATGTGGATGATCAGGGAAAGGGGAGAGCAGTCATGCTGTCAGTGCTTTGCCTAAGAAATACTTATTGAATGAAAAAAATTAAATACATGAAAAAACCAGATGAAGCCAGACATGATAATGGTAATATTATTAATAATAACAATAATAATCACCTTAAAATGCAAAAGGTTAAAGACCTATAAGCAGCTTTTTATATATCAAATTAAGCATACTGTTGTCTTCACATTCATGTTTTGAAAGAGTGCAAGACATGTCGACTCTTCCTCAAGGGAAAAAAAAAGTCTAACAAACAAATAAATCAAAAGACCAAGTCTTGAACACCTGCCTCTATCTTTGTTATTTGTTCCCTTTTTCAAAATGAAGAACTACAGACATTCTGGGGCACTCATAAATTGGCCTAGAGCTCTTATTTCCACTGGTTGACCTTCACATGAATCAGAAGCAACCAAAGCTTTTTGCTTTTGTTAATTAAAGATTCTGGACTGATCAAAAATTTCATTTGGGCTAAGGCCAGCTGGTGTAAAGTCTGCAACCCAGACTTAAGTGAGACATCTGTCAGAATAGGAAAAGCATGCTTCTCCATCACAGTGAAATTTAAGAAGAGGCCCATCTTCCATTCAAGAAAAGTGCTTTTGCACGGGTCAAGCAGAAACCAAGCAACTCAAACCAGAAGACCTTCTGCTACATTTGAATGCCTGGCATCTGGAAAGCCTGAACCTTAAATGAATAAATGAATAGATTTGGCAGTCTCTTCAAGAAGTCTCTAAAATTTTCCAAGCCAGAGGAAAAGAATAATGGTGAATATAGTGACTTTCATCCTGAATTTTCTAGGAGAGACCAACATTTCAAATAATTGATCATTCTCCATAAAGGTATTACCATATAGCCTGATTTAGGGTTCAGAAAAACTGGCCTGTGTATTTATGGATCAAGTCCCTTCCTGTACAACAGCTCATGATTATAAAATGATGCAACAGGAATGTTAGCTTGGTTTAAACTTGTTATGTTTTTATAAACTAAAGAGAATTTATCTTGATGTTGACCTACTTTTTTCATAGACTGAATGCTACCTCCCCAAATGCCCTTGAATATAACTGACTTTGTACTTGACTATGGTCCAAGCTAAAGGACAACAGATAAAAGGAAAACATTAACTAAAATACTAAACAATAATAAAATGTTCACGCTAATCAGATTTTCTGATTACCTAAGGATTAGGCAGAAACAACTTTTGCAAAAATAGAGTTTCCAAAATGTATGAGTCATTCTTAAAAATATAAATATGGGGAATGGAATTAAGTCTATTTTTATGGGTTCAGGATCATCGTTCTAGACTTTAATTCTTCAGAGATTATTTCTGAAAATAGACTGGCAGACAGTGCAGGCCATTGGACTAAAGGTGAACGGACTTTAAAACAGTTTCTAAAAGATATTTGTGGCAATGAGCTTTAAAAAGTTATACCTGTACAATAATATTTTGTTTTTCAACTTGTCTAAAAGGATTTCAGCTCTGGTTAGGATTGGAGGTTCTATTTAGTAGGATGCTATTTAATATATCTGCCTACCTTCTATATATTCAGTCTTCTGCTACTTGCTATGATCAGTCGATCAAAGTTTTACTGCCATTTTTCAGATAGCTTCTCAATTTTAGATGTTTATTCTTATTCTCATTTGAATGCCTGATTATATCTTTGTCTGGTTTTTGTGGGAGGTGTCTGTGAACCTTGAATAAGAAACACCATCTGTAGTTCATTTCTTTGGCATAAGGGTCCATTTAGAGAGATTTTTGGCATTTAAAACCAAACTGCTGGGCTTCCCTGGTGGTGCAGTGGTTGAGAATCTGCCTGCCAATGCAGGGGACAGGGGTTCGAGCCCTGGTCTGGGAAGATCCCACATGCCGCGGAGCAACTGGGCCCGTGAGCCACAACTACTGAGCCTGCGCGTCTGGATCCTGTGCTCCGCAACAAGAGAGACCGCGATAGTGAGAGGCCCGCGCACCGCGATGAAGAGTGGCCCCCGCTTGCCGCAACTAGAGAAAGCCCCCGCAGAGAAACGAAGACCCAACACAGCCATAAATAAAATTTAAAAAAAAAAAAAAAAAAGAATTCTTCTTTAAAAAAAAAAAAAAAAAAAACCAAACTGCTGTGCTACCCTCTGGCTGCTTCTGATAAAATCTAACAGAAGAAATTGGTAGCATGTTCCCCTACGGGTCTTTCTCTGTGTGGAATTTCATGTTTGTCTCACAGCCTAGTTGAATGTCTACTCATCTTATCAAGTTGACATGATTTATTTCTCACTGATAGGACAGCAGACACATTTGAAATAAATTAGGGTGATCCAGCTTTCTGTTAAAGTTCTCTGTGTGTGCACACTTGTAATTTTCCAGCCAGTAAGCTTGAGTGTATTTTCTAACAGTTCAGATATACCATTATTTTCCATTTTCACTTCTCTTTTTTTGATGTCTGCAGACTGGGGAAGGGCCAGGGGAAATGCCACTTTATTTGCTCTACATTTTGCCAAAGGTGGAAGATTTTTAATGGTTCCTCTCTGCAAGCTTCCAGAGGGGGATAAATGACCCATACAGCAATACTTATAATCTAATTAAGATAAAACGTCACGTCTTTCCAATTAACTTCACTTCAGATTCAGAAGACCCAAATGTGATCTATACTGAGGACACATCTTTTTCAAGCCCACGCAGACAGCAGAAAAAAGATATCCTCTTTCATCATTCAAACAGCAATTCCTTCCTTTCTTTTCCAAGATGACAAGTCTATCAAATTCACAAAATTTGAACAATAATTGTACCTTAGATTCATAGAGGGCCATTTATCAAAGCCTCTTGTTTGAAGAAACTTTTAAAATATAAAAGGTAAATATTAAGAGACTTCTGGCTTTATCTCTGACACATAAAGAGCTTAGATGTTGTCACTTCCATCCTAAGAATAAGTTGAATAAACTTAAAATCAATGAGTTTTCTTGGACCATCAGAGAATTGAGGTCACAGGGCAGACAGCCACTCTGAATTCTAGAGAGACAGAAGAATACAAAGAAACACAGCCGACGTCAGCTTATCCAGAGCAAAAGCCACTAGATCCATAAATTGGTAGGAACACTTCAATAGTTATTTTGATGAATTGCTGGAGGCTGAGTGTAGACTAGCATGGAAAATGAGAAGTTCCTGGGGGCTGCAGTTTTAGGCAGACCCTCACACTTTCATGGATTATACCTCCAGGAACCTCACCAGGTTCTTACAGTGGAGAGCCAAGAAAAATCACCTCATGTATTTGGCAAGGGTGGGGGAAAATAATCGTTTAAAAATATGTTCATTGTGTTCTCCATAACAAAGGGCTACTCTCCACTGAAAAGACTTCAGCAGAGCCTTATCTTACACAGGCCTAAGAGCAATTACCCAGCCCCAGTCCTCGATAGCCTCCTTTCTCACCCAAAGAGGGCAGAGAGAAGGGAAAAACGTTAAGAAACTCTGGTGAAGCTCACATCCCAGTAACACAGCCCACTAAAAACTGAGATTTAATCTTAAGATTATAGAACACTACTCCTAACCCACTCCTAACCACCACATCAACAGAACTCCAGTATAACAGTAGATTACAACTCAAAGAGCTGCAAGGTTCAGATTCTTTAGGAAGGGGTTCTCAGGGAAATGCAAAGGTAATAGTGAGGACAAACTCAAGGACACTAGAGAAAGTTGACGTCCATGTGTCACCTACAGTTACAAACAAACATTAAATACAGCCTGATAGCCAGATTAACATAAAATCTAAAGATCTATGTATCTTATTTCTTACTATAAGTTATGTCTGGCTTTTAACAACAACAACAACAAAAATCACAAGGAATGCTAAAAGTAAGTCTGAAGAGATCAGAACCAAACTCAGATATGACACACATTTTGGAATTATCAGACCAAGAATTTAAAACAAATTTGATTAACACATTGAGGGGTCTAATGGAAAAAGTAGACAATATGCAAGGGCAGATAAATAATGTAAGCAGAGAGATGAAAAGTGTAAGAAAGAATCAATATAAATGTTAAAAGAAAAAAGTGTCACAGAAATGAAGAATGCCTTTGACTAGACACAGCTGAGGAAAGAATCAGAGAATCTGGAGAAACATCAGTAGAAACTTTCCAAAATGAAAAGCAGACGGGAAAAAAAAAAGAACAGAACAACCAAGCACTATGGGGCAATCCCAAAAGGTATAACGTAGAATAACTGGAATACCAGAAAAAGAAGAGACAACAGAGCAGAAAAAAATATATGAAGTAATTATGGCCAAGAAATTTCAAAATTTAACAAGAGATACCAAATTATAGATCCAGAAATTCAGAGAACACCAACAGACTAAATACCAAAAACTCTACAGTTAAGAATATCATATTTAAACTCCAGAATAAAACAAAGAGAAAATCTTGAAAGAAGGCAGGGGAGAATAAAAACCTTACCTATAGAGTAAAAAGGATGAGAATTATAGCATAATTTTCTTCAGAAAAAAGAAGAAAAATTTTCTTGCAAGCAAGAAGATAGCAGAGTGAAATATTTTAAATGATGAAAGAAAAAAAATCTAGAATTATATACCCAGCAAAATTATCCTTCAAAAGTGAAGGAGAAGTAAAGATTTTCTGAGACAAACAAAAACTGAGAAGAGAGGGATGGTGACACATGAGGCTCCTGAACTTCTCTTCTTCCACAGACACACTGAATATACCACTATACATGAGACAATTCCCTCTGAAAGAAGTCCAAAAACCAGCTGAGTGACTCCTATGCATTGGGCAGATGAGAAAATACCAACACAGAAATAGGTAGAAAAGGCTGAGACCCACTCTCCCAACCTCCAGCATAACATCATACAATTGGGGGAAAACCCCAACCCCTACCTTCCCCCTGAGTGAATAGTTTGGACCCCACATTTAGTGCCCCAACTTTCAAGACTCCTACCTGAAGAATGGGCCCTCCAAAATGCCTAGCTCTGAAAGACAATGAAGCTTGCATTCACGAGACCCACAAGACTACAGCAAACTAATGGGCATGCAAGGACTTGCTGTGACTATTCCCTCAGGGTTCAGCTCAGAAGGAGCAGGAAAAATTGCCCATCTCTCAGTCTTTCCCTGGGAAGGTTTGCATCTAGATACTTCAAAAGCTGCTGCTTGAAGGTCAAGATTATAATTTAAGCACACATCTAGGGGCTGGGTGCAGTGTTCCCCAGAGACTGTGAAACTGATGGACACTTCCACTGCCATCTCTGAGTAGCCCACTCAAAGTTGCCAGACTCTCCCTGGAAGGAGCCTGCACGTGCATCTGCACCCTAGCTTTTGCACTGCCAACTGAGGGATGGATCCTCGATTGCTTGGCTCTAATATCCAACAGGGCTTCCATCCATGAGATACAGGGACTACTGCAAAAAGGAGTTCTTAACCAGCTACTGTCTCAGGACTCAGTGCAGAGGGAGTAGGCAAAAATGCCTGTCTCCCAATGTATCCTGAATGGGATCCATCTGCGTACTTTGAGAGCCACTGCATCAGGGTCAGACTTCTAATATAGCACACATCTAGGGACTGGTTATTATATAATGATACAGAGGTCAATTCATCAAAAGAATATAATATTAGTAAATATATATATATACCCAACATAGGAGCACCTAAAAATATAAGGCAAATATTAACAAATCTGAAGGGAGAAATAGCAATACAATAATAGTAGAGAAATTCAATGCCCTACTTTTAACAATGGATAGATCATCCAGACAGAATATCAGTTAAGAAAACAGTGGGCTTAAACTAACATTAGACCAGATGGACCAAATAGACATATCATAACATTCCATTTAACAGCAGCAGAATACACACTCTTCTCAAAGACACATGGAATATTCTCCAGGATAGATAATATGTTAGGACACAAAATAAATCTTAAAAAATTAAGAGGCAGAAGTCATATCAAGTATCTTTTGCAATCACAATGGTATGAATCTAGAAATCAATTACAAGAAGAAAACAGGGAAATTTACAAATAAGTGGAAATTAAACATCCTAATGAACAGCTAATGGGTCAAAGAAGAAATCAAAAGAGAAATGAAAAAAAATCTTAAGAGAAATTAAAATGGAAACACAATACATCAAAACTTATGGAATGCAGCAAAAGAAGTGCTAGGAGGGTAGTTTGGGGAGATAAACAACTACACTGAGAAAAAAGGGAGATCTCAAATAAATAACCTAACTTTATAATCAAGGAACTAGAAAAAGAATATAAACTAAGCCTGAAGTCGGTAGAAGAAAGAAATAAGAAATATCACAGTGGGAAAAAATGAAATAGAGACTACAAAGACAATAAAAAAGATCTATGAAACTAAGAACTGATTTTCTGAAACCATAAAAAAATAAACAAAACAGATAAAACTTTAGCTAGACCTAGAAGGAAAAAAAAAGAGGACTCAAGTAAATAACATTAGAAATGAAAGAGGAGACATTACAGTATTACGTACCACACAAATACAAAGGATCATAACAGACCACTATGAATATTTATAATCCAACAAATTGGAAACCTAGAAAAAAAACATATACCTTACTTGAAACATACAACCTACCAAGAATGAGTCATGAAGAAATAGAAAATCTGAACAAATCAATTATTAGTAAGGAGATTAAATCAGTATTCAAAAACCTTCCAACAAAGAAAAGTCTTAGAACAGATGACTTCACTGTTGAACTCTACCAAACATTTAAAGAAGAATTAATACCAATCCTTCTCAAACACTTCCAAAAAATAGAAGAGGAGGGAATACTCCAAACTCACTTTTCAAGACCAGCATTATTCTGATACCAAAGCAAGACAAGGACACTACAAGAAAAGAAAATTACAGGCCAATATCACTGTTGAACATAGATACAAAAATCCTCAACAAAATACTGTCAAACCAAATTCAGTGGTACATTAAAAGGATTATACACCATGATCAAGTGGGATGTATTCCAGGGGTGTAAAGATGGTTCAACATCTACAAATCAATCAATAGGATACAGTGCATCAATAAAATGAAGGATAAAAGTCATATAATCATCTCAATAGATGCAGAAAAAGCATTTGTCAAAATTCAACATCTTTTCATGATAAAAACTCTCAACAAACAGAGTATAGAGGGAATGTACCTCAACATAATAAAGGCCATATATGACAACCCCACACTAACATCACACTTAATGGTGAAAAGCTAAAAGCACTGCCTCTAACATCCAGAGCAAATCAAGTATGCAAACTCTCAGCACTCCCATTCAACACTATACTGGAAGTCCTAGCAGAACAATTAGGTAACTAAAGAAATAAAGGGCACCCAAATTGAAAATGCAGAAGTAAAATTGTTTTTCTCTGCAGATGACATGATAGATAACCCTAAAGACTCCATCAAAAAAAACCTGTAGAACTTATAAATAAGTTCAGTAAAGTTGAAGAATACAAAATAAATATTAAAAAATCAGCTGCATTTCTATATACTAACAAGGAACTATAAAAAAGAGAAATTGGGAGGACATTCAAGATGGCAGAGGAATAAAACATGGAGATCACCCTCCTCCCCACAAGTACATCAAAAATACATCTACATGTGGAACGACTCCTACAGAACACCTACTGAACGCTGGCAGAAGACCTCAGACTTCCCAAAAGGCAAGAAATTCCCCACGTACCTGGGTAGGGCAAAAGAAAAAAGGAAAAACAGAGACAAAAGAATAGGGATGGGACCAGCACCTCTGGGAGGGAGATGTGAAAGAGGAGAAGTTTCCACACACTAGAAAGCCCCTTCACTGGTGTAAACAGGGGGTGGGCGGGGGGGAAGCTTCGGAGCCACGGAGGAGAGCGCAGCCACGGGGGTGCGGAGGGCAAAGTGGAGAGATTCCTGCACAGAGGATCGGTGCCGACCAGCGCTCACCAGCCCGAGAGGCTTGTCTGCTCACCCGCCAGGGCGGGCAGGGGCTGGGAGCTGAGGCTCGGGCTTCGGAGGTCAGATCATCAGATGAATTACAATCAAGGGGCATCCTGCAAAACATTTGACCATAATTCCTCAGAACTATCCAGGTAATAAAAAACAAGGAAAATCAGAAAAACTGCCACAGCTAAGAGGAACCTAAGGAGACACGACAACTACATGTAATGTGGTATCCTGGATGGGATTCTGGAACAGAAAAGGAAAATTAGGTAAAAACTAAGGAAATATGGATAAACTATGGTCTTTTGTTAATAACAGCATATCAGTATTGGCTGTAACAAATGTATGACAGTCATGCAAGATGTCAAAAATAGGGGAAATTGGGGGTGACAGGGAACTCACTGTACTACTCTCTTCTCGATTATTCTGTAAATCTAAAACTCCTGAAAGTATTTTTAAAGCAAATATTAACATATTGAGAATAATAGGAAAGATGAATGTGCTCCAATTATTTTCAGAAACTCCTGAGTTAGGGGTTACAAGAAGGGAAAGTCTTCCAGTCTGTAGAAACACTGTGTGGTTTTACAAAAACAAACAAACCAACAAACTAAAGTTTTTACTGAAAGTTTTCAAAATAATTCATCCTTAGCTTAAGGAAACAAATTCCACTGTACATTAAGATAAACTGAGATATTCTCAGATATGTCCTCCAAACTCTTAACTATGAATTCATCAGTTCACTTGGAACCATAATTTAACTCCTATGAATTGAACACTGTGGCATGTTTCAGGCTGTAACAATCAATCGAATTCAGTATATAACTTCACAGAGCTGAGTCTGGTGGGGGAAACCAATTATAAACAGAAAACTACAATGATACAAACAGATCTCTAACCGTAGGATGAAACTGTGCTGCGGGCACACAGAAGAGGAAGAAACAAAGAGAGGCCAGAGGAGGCTTCATGGAGGAAGTGACGTTTCAACCGAGCCTGCAAGGCTGAGTGGACGTACACAAGACCTCACAGGTGAGACCGGAAGGGTCTTTACCGTCCAATTGTTTGGGCACAGGGAAGAATGTGTGCAAAGGCCTGCAGCCTGTGGGAGCAAAGGCCATTTGTGAAACCTGCATTGAGGTGGGGTGGTAAGGTGGCCGTCTCATGAGGGGGCCTGCCTGATCAGTATCAGGCTGCTCCCCATTTCTCACCAATGTAACCAACAGCAGAGAATTCTCAACCTGTCTTTTGCAGTTAAAGTGAATGCCTCTCTACAACTCTGGCTATTTTTGCCTCTATTAGAATGTATTTTCTTTCTGTAACTACACACATGCTAAAAATACAATTCCTTTCCATTATTGTAAAACGACTGCTGCAGTTGACTTGTGTGCTTTCTCCTCTGTGGGATGAGAGAAATTTAATTGAGGTCCATGCTTATTGTCAGATAAATGACAACTTCTGATCTGGGTGCCATCTGGAAATATTGTCTCTTAATATTCAGAAGTAATTTACTCTATGCTTAATTCCTGTGTTGTTTTCCCAACAAAACCTTTCTCTGCAACATCTGTGGTTTTACTCATTAACCATTTTCTGTCCCTTTTATGTAGATTCATTAAACAAATTTCCAAAAGAAAGTGCATTCATTCATGAATTCAAAAACATTGAGCACTTACTACTTCCAGGAACAAACTTGGATGGCTATAGTCATTAAAATAACACTCTATGCTGGAGAAAGCAAACTACAAAATCTGAGTGGCCTAACATAACGGGAACTTTGTTTTCACCCATTTAACTCATGTAAATGCTGGAGCTGGGCAGGCCGTAACCCAGGAACCAGGTTACTTTAATCTTGTGGCTACACTTTGTTTTAGGGTCCCTAAGCCCTTCATTTCCAGGTGGTAAATGGGAAGAGGATAGACAAGGCACACCTGCTTCATCACCATGTCAACCTACAAGGGACATATCACTTCTGCTCATATTCCATTAGTGAGAACTAGTCACATGGTCACCGGCAGATTTGGGGGTGGGGGAGGGAGGAGGGTGAGGGCAGGCTGGGAAATGTAGTCCCCAGCTGGGCAGCAGGTTCCAGCCACTGGTCCATACCACAGAGGCAGAATATGCATCTTTGGTGGATGGCTAACCATCTCTGCCACCCTGCTGGAGATCCTAACACTCGTTCTTATACGTGGAAGAATCCCCAGCCAGAGAAGACCAAAAAAAATTAACATGTAACCAAATTCTTTCCATCTCTGCTGGTCACACCTTCTGAGAGTCAATTAAAATAAGCAAAGAGAACCCAGAGAGCGAGTGTAAAAGCTGTTTGCTAAAATCCACAAAATAGGCAGATTGGAATAGAAGTCAATAGCCAACAACTTATCTTTCTGCCACAGGATACAAGAAAAAAGGTGTGTGGACCTAGTTTATACAGCAGGGTAATCTATCTCTGATAGTAAGTCCCCAGATTGCAGGAATTAGACACCTCATTGCCTCAAGCCCTGTTACCACAAAGCATGAGGTCATGCCCAGCATTGCTGTGACGACATAAACACATGAGAGCCCTCCACTTTTTTTTTTATTATAGGTGATCTGCTTTTTATTTGCTTAAGATGCTTGAGATTTCCAGGAAGCCAAGGGCTGACCGGACCCGTGCTTGAGCAGCGGAAGGTAACGGGGGAATCATCATCTGTCAGCTATGCCATCTTGCCCCTGGGAGTTCCAGCAAAGCGTCCAGAGAAGAGTGTCAGCACAGGAGTTGCCTTTGAGATCAACCTCATGCTGCTCCCTTAAGTTCCAACTGTGGATTCCCAACTGCTGGTTGAGGATTTTTGTGTGAGATAGAGCCACAGCTTGTATATCATGAGAAGGACAATAAATCTATAATCCTTGTACAACGGGAAACGTGGGTTGTTATCATCGAATGCCAGTGTGAATAGGAAAATGAAATTCAGACTCCTAGGAGGCTCCCGCAGATCTGGATTCACATTTCCGCCGGAGGGGAATCGGCTGCTCTCCCTCCCGTGTTCCTCCTCTTGCAGCGCTGTGTCAGGGGGATTTACTCCACCACCCACTGAGGCAGGGAAAGTTACCGTTTCCCATCTTGTTCCTTGCCAAGGGAGGACGAGACACCCAACTAATGAGCACGTGGTATCTACAGAGGCATCTTCCTGGCACCTTGTTTTCTTTTTATTTCTTGATTTTGCTGCTGCTTTTGTTATTTTTACCAGGGTGGACGGGTGGAAGAGGTGACGTGGGCCGCCTTCTGCCTGCTCTGCCTCACAGATCAGTCACACGTCAGGGGCCCTCCTCTCTTGCTCCAGGCAAAAGGCCCACCTGGGTGTGGCTTCTCTTCCAGACCCAAGGCTGAAGGCTGTTCCCTGGGGCTTCTGAATCTGTTAGCAGCACCATATGTGAGGGCCATGATCCTCCAGTTTTAGGTGAGTGAATTCAAGGTCTATTTTTGCTCCACTTTCCCCACCAGTGAGTCACAAGCAGATGTGAATAGGATGCCCCCGTTTTGATCTCAGCCTTGGCTTCTTTTTCCGTTCTGCTTTCCCAGGGAGCCCTGTATTTGGGGGGGACCGTTGGATCACCATTCATGAAACTGATGTACTGATTCTCACTGACTCCTTGGGTCTGTTCCCCACAAGTTAGAGCACAATGGGAGGACTGATGAGGGGTTGGAACCCCTACCTTTAAACATAGGTAAGTAAATAAAATAAGAAGTTCAAAATAGTCCTATTACATATTGCTGTATATCCCAAATTCCAAAATATAATCAATTATATAGAAACAGTACCAGCTCAAGGCACTTCTTTTTTCCATCCCTTTTTCTTACCAAAAAATGTGAACCATATCCTCTGTCACTCATCTACTTCAGGGGGAGTAGAAAAACGACAGGGGAATTGTGAGATGTATGACCTGGGTTTTCTGGATGTCAGTTCTAACATTTGGTGAAAACCCAGTTAGGAGGTGACATCTGTCTCCAGCAGCAGCGGTTCACCCCCCCCTCCCCTCCCCCCCCCCCCCCCCCCCCGCGTGCTCTCTTGGAAGCAATGCATCATCCCTCCCTCACTGAGCTGGACCTTTTCACATCACAGTGTGTCCTGGAGCATGAATAATACCCTTAAGCAAAATTCAAACGGTGAACGTTTGCCTGGAGTGGCAGGAGGAGGAGGGAGATGGGAGGCTAAAATAAACTGCGTCGAAGTTTTCCATATTCAGAGAAAATCTCCTGATGGATGACTCCCTCCACTGAGCATCCGGAAGAGAATGCTGGATTCTGTTTATTCTAGGAGGGCATCCAGAAGCAGATCTGCACTTGTAAATAGAAAACCAAGCAATCAGACCACCTGATATAGGTGGCTGTATCAGACGCCTCAGATGCCCTGTTGCTCACCCCTCTTCTTCCAGCTCTGGCTGTGGCAACCAGCTGTGCGTGGACGCAACCTGACAGCACCTTGCTCTGCTGCACATGGGGCTTCTTGGCATCTGCTGGAATCTCCTCAGCCGTTCCGATGCATGTGCATATCTGGGAGTATGAGCCGCCCTGCACCAGTAGAAGTCCCTAGATAAACAGTGCCCTCTTTCCTGTCTGGCGGGAACAATGCTGGCATGCATGCTACCTGGCTCCTCAGAGGGGGCTCAGCAGGACTGAGGTCCATGTGCCCACAGCCATGACCAGTTTTCCCAGCTTCCCGATTACACTCTTCCCGGACTCCCACTCCCGTTCCTTGGGTGCACTTACGTAAATAAATGACCTCCACATAAGACCTGGATGCAGGCACTACCTTGTGGGGGGAACACAGGCTAAAACACTAGTTTAATGGGCTTTTCAGATGACAATACTAAATGATCCTGAAAACTTGGGCACCCTCAAGATGACTAGATAGACAGATAGATAGATAGATAGATGATAGATAGATTATTTCTTTCCTTTTTGTTATGGAAATATTGAAATATGCACAAGACTCAAGAAAATAGCTTAAGGGACCCTCATGGATCCATCTCTAAGCCTTAATAATTGTTAGCATTCTCCCTTTTCCAGCAGATTTTTTTAAGGTTACCTTGTTTGCTTATAATAAATGTTGAGATCCTCTGATTACCACGACTGCCTAAACATTAGCATTAGCGTACCTGGGTGCTGTAACAATCAGAAAAGTTCTAAGCTCTAAAATGAAAACTAATGCTACCCTCCTTGCCACAGTGATTGGATCAAGGACTGGTGTGTACTAGAGGCCTAATTCAGGGCACAGTCTTCTCCCCCCCAATCCCCTCACCCCATCCCCACCCCAGTCACAGGATGGCATTTGGAGGGGCAGACTTGACTTATTAGTCTCCTCAGACTAGAGCCCAGCATTTTGTTAGATAGCTGTGTAAAGCGACTTTCTTTCTCCTATTGGAGCAAACAAGGCAGCATGCATCCCCACAGCTTACCGGCAGCTACCCTGTGTTCATGAAGCAAGCTGGCCTCAAGCCAACACCACAGAGAACACAGTAGGGACACAGAAAAGCCACTCAGTGTTCCCTGATACCACTGAGCCATTGGATCAACTCTTGTCTGACACGCCCATGCTTTAGAGTTTTCCGTTATAAGAACCAATAAATTCCTATTGCTATTTAAGACAATATGGGTTTTCCATAACTTTCATACATATACATTCTAAATAATGGATTTCATTTAGAAGTCATGGCATTTGCAAGGGTTTTCAAAGTCTTTTCATCAAACAGGGTTATAATAAAATTGAGAGTTTCAGTTATCAGGAATAAATTTATAAACATAAATTTATGTTTATGTTTCTATTTCAAGGTTACTAGATAAATGAAGTCTTGTTGGATATGACTAGAGCATATCAGAACTTGTCATTTTTTTAACCATAAGATCATCATTACCAATGACTGTTTCAAGAAGTTTCAATAATTGTTTCAAGAAGGTTCGTGAGTTCCCAAGCATTATGAAAACCTTACATTGAAAAATGATGCATATATTTGCATGAAGGTCTCCTCATTATTGTTGCTATTTTTGCCAACCCCAAAATATCACTGCCACCCATTCCTCTGCTGCTGGAGCAGCAACTCAGTCTGTGACACTTTCCTGGTGCCATCCTGAGTCCTAACTGGAACACTGACTGAAGGCAGTTGAATAAAAGAGCTTGGGGTTTACCTAGCTCATCTTCATCAAGCTAATGCTTTCAGACGTCAAAATACTTTCCAAACTCATATCTTCCTTCCTGGATTTTCTTTTTTTTTTTTTTAGATTAATTTATTTATTTTTGGCTGCGTTGGGTCTTCGTTGCTGCACGCTGGCATTCTCTAGTTGCAGCGAGCGGGAACTAGTCTTCAATATGGTGTGCGGGCTCTAGGCGCACGGGCTTCAGTAGTTGCAGCACGCGGGCTCAGCAGTTGTGGCTCACGGGCTCTAGAGCACAGGCTCAGTAGTTGTGGCGCACGGGCTTAGTTGCTCCGCGGCATGTGTGATCTTCCCGGACCAGGGCTCGAACCCATGTCCCCTGCATTGGCAGGAGGATTCTTAACCACCGTGCCACCAGGGAGGCCCTTCTTTCCTTGATTTTCTACAACCAACAATTTGTAGTACTAAACCTGAAAGAAAAATTCTACAACCTTAAGAATTTATGTCATAAGCTTTATGGGATAAAAATAGGCAGAGCAGCAGTTGAAATTTATGTTTCTGCAGAAGGTAGCAAGAATAACGTCAGTACGGAATACCCTCAGGAGTCCTGAAGCCAGCTCTCCCCATTACCGTACTGATGCTTTTATTGCTTTTATTTCTCAAATGTAGAATGTATTTGCAAAGTCACTGTATACTCTATTTGTAGAGAAATAAGGAAAGCAAAAAAGATTCCCACTGTGACACAAAGACATGAAATATACTGTCAACTGGAGAAGCTTATCCATCCCTTGCTGGAGTAAGACAACCATAGCTCTGAAGAGTAGGAATTAAGACAGAGGAGGGAAAGGCGGGAGCCTACTAGAAGGGCCAAGATGAGAGAAATAGCGAGAAATAGGAGTAGGGGAATGAAGGGAGACAGAGAGAGGGAGGACTCAGCTGGAAGAAAGAGAGTGTGTGTTCAGTGGGACAAACTTAAAATCACAGAAAGCATCAGTGTCTGCCTATAAGACAGGAAGAGACTATATAGTGATAATTTGTTCCTATGCAGGACAAATGCCATACAGTGATGCGTTACTAAACCAGGGGATAGAATCCATTTTCTGTCACTCTTTGCTGGGAAAATTTTAGTGGTTTCACATGGCCTATGGACTCCAGGGACAAACACTAAAGTGACAGACACAGAAGGTGTTTTATAATATGTCTCCATTCTTCCTAAACAACTGGATATCCCTTTACTCCTTACAACTGGATATCCACTCTATTCCCACCACATGATTCCTTTTTACATCCACAGACAGTCATTTTACCACCTTACCTGCATCCACACTGCTGCCTCTCCCTGGAATACTCTTCTCATTCTTCACACACATCTCCATAGAAATCCTACTCAACCAAGAGGACTCGCCTCACATTCGGCCTCCTCCCAGAAGCCTTCCTTAACCACTCCAGCCTCAACTGATCCCTCCCACCCAATTTTCTGAAGGCTGGCTAAACTGAGCCTGGGTCATTTTCTTTCTGAAACAAGTTGGGGAATGAATGAATGTACTAAGTAAACGGTTTGCACCATTAATGTCCATTCTTAATCACTCATTGCCTTGCTTTACTGATTATTTCATGCATCAATCTTTCTCTTTTCATACAAATTGCACACTCTAGACAATTAAGAACATAATAGATCCAGGGCTTCCCTGGTGGAGCAGTGGTTAAGAATCTGCCTGCCAATGCAGGGGACACAGTTTCAATCCCTGGTCCAGGAATATCCCACGTGCCGCGGAGCAACTAAGCCTGTGCACCACGACTACTGAGCCTGCACTCTGGAGCCCACGAGCCACAACTACTTGGCTGGCATGCCACAGCTACTGAAGACACCTAGAGCCTGTGCTCCTCAATAAGAGAAGCCACTGCAATGATAAGCCCGCGCACCACAACGAAGAGTAGCTCCCACTCGCTGCAACTAGAGAAAGCCCACGCACGGCAACAAAGACCCAACGCAGCCAAAAATAAATAAATAAATTTATAACAAAAAAATAAGAATAATAGATCCAACATCAGAAAAAAGATTTTTAATACTGGGAGTCTTCTGCCCCTCTCCCTTCAATGGGGTAGCATTTCCCTACCCCACTTTCTCCCCAAAGGAGAAGGGTGCTCTATATGAGAAATTCTTCTTTGTCTAAACATGTTTGTGGAATTCAGATTCTAGTAGATTCACTGCTTTAAAGGAATGGCTTATGCTTCAACTTTTAAGAGACAGGAAGCAATTTCTGATCATCAAAGGAGGTGTCTATTCTACACTAGCACTCCTTCTAGAAGGAGAGACAACTCCTGGCCTGACAAAAAGAGATGCACTGTCCACTGAACCATGGGGAGCCAAAACTTGAAGCAGCATCACGGGAGAGCTGTCCCACTGGTGTGGCACTGCTTTGTGTTATGCTATTTTTAAATGGTGTTTGAAGATCCACATTCCCTGAGACTAACTAGCACCAGGAAAGCCCACTTAGAGTAAACTTATAGCACGGGACACACTTCATTGTGAATTTTATGATTTAAAAAAAAGCTTTGAGGGAGATCAAGATGGTGGAAAAAAAGGACGTGGAGCTCACCTCCTCCCAAAATACATCAAAATACATCTACATGTGGAAAAATCCTCACAGAATACCTACTGAATGCTAGCAGAAGATCTCATACAACCAAAACTGCAAGAAAGATCACCATATAACTGGGTAGAACGAAAGAAGAAGAAAAAAAAAGAGTCAGAATGGGCCCTGGGAGGGAGCTGTGAAAGAGGAAAGGGAACCCCTATAAGGCTATCAGCTGATTTCTCCAGAGAAATATTGCAGGCCAGAAGGGAGTGGCAAGATACATTCGAAGTCCTGAAGGGGAAAAATTTGCAACCTAAGATACTCTACCCAGAAAGATTATCATTTAGAACAGAAGGAAAGGTAAAGAATTACTAAGAAAAGCAAAAACTAACAGAATACAGCAATACTAAACCTATCCTAAAAGAAATATTGAAAGGTCTTCTTTAAATAGAAAAGAACCAAGAATCTACAGGAAAGAGAAAATCACAATGGGAAAGTAAATCACTTAAATAAGCCTGTACACAGATTAAAAAAAAAAAATTCTTGTGAAAGCAATGATAACTACCATGAACAGCAAAAGGATAAACATGAAGATGTAAAAGAGGACACCAAAATCATAAAATGTGGGGGAGGGGAGCAATAAAATGTAGATTTTTTTTTAAAAATGTGTTTGAGCCTATATGACTACCAGTCTAAAGCAAGTAGATATAGTAATAGGTTAGCATACCTGCAAAACAGGGTAACCACAAATCAAAAACATACAATAGATTCACAAAAAAAAAAAAACCCAAAAAGAAGAGAACTCAAGCAAGCAAAACAAAAAGAAAATCATCAAACCACAAAAGGAAAAACAAAAAGAAAAAAAAGGAACAAAGAAGAAATACAAAATCAACTGGAAAACAAGGTTTAAAATGGCAATAGGTACATATCTATCAATAATTACCTTAAATGTCAATGGACTAAATGCTCGAATCAAAAGACACAGAGTGGCAGATGGGATAATAAAACAAGAGCCTACAGTATACTGCCTACAAGAGACCCACATAGACTGAAATCAAGGGGTTGGAAAAACGATATTTCATGCAAATGGAAATGACAAGAAAGCAGGGGTAGCAATACTCATATCAGACAAAATAGACTTTAAAACAAAGGCCATAAAGATAGATAAAGAAGGTCACTATATAATGATAAAATGATCAATACAAGAAGAGGATATTACACTTGTTAACATATGTGCACCCAATGTAAGAGCACTCAAATACATTAAACAAATACTAACAGACATAAAGGGAGAAACTGATGGGAATACAATAATAGTAGGAGACTTTAACACCCCACTCACATCAATGGAAAGACCTTCCAGATAGGAAATCAGTAAGGCAACAGAAACCCTATGATACAATAAAAGATAGACTTAATAGATATTTTCAGGACATTACATCCAAACAAAACAAAACAAAATGCAGGATACACCCCAGAATTTTTTTCAAGTGCACATGGAACATTCTCTAGGATAGATCACATATTGGGACACAAAACAAGCCTCAACAAATTTAAGAGGGTAGAAATTATTTCAAGCATCTTTTATGACCACAACAGGATGAAACTAGAAATCAACCACAGAAAGAGAAATGAGAAAAAACAAAGATTACATGGAGACTAAACAACATGCTACTAAAAAACCAATGGGTCAACCATGAAATGAAAGAGGAAATTAAAAAATACCCTGAGACAAATGACAAAGAAAACACAACCATACACAATCTAGGGTATGCAGCAAAAGCACTCCTAAGAGGGAAGTCCATACTGACACAAGCCTTCCTCAAAAAACAAGGAAGTCTCAGATAAACAACCTAACCTACCACCTAAAAGAATTAGAAAAAGAAGAACAAATAAAACCTAAGGTCAGGGCTTCCCTGGTGGCGCAGTGGTTGAGAATCTGCCTGCTAATGCAGGGGACACGGGTTCGAGCCCTGGTCTGGGAAGATCCCACATGCCACGGAGCAGCTGGGCCCGTGAGCCACAACTACTGAGCCTGCGCGTCTGGAGCCTGTGCCCCGCAACGGGAGGGGCCGCGATAGTGAAAGGCCCGCGCACCGCGATGAAGAGTGGCCCCCACTTGCCGTAACTAGAGAAAGCCCTCGCACGAACCGAAGACCCAACACAGCCAAAAATAAATAAATAAATAAATAAAGTAGCTATTAAAAAAAAAAAAAAAAAAAAAAAAAAACCTAAGGTCATCAGAAGGAGGGAAATAATAAAGATCAGAGAGGAAATAAATGAAATAGAGATTTAAAAAATTAGAAAAAAATCAATAAAACCAAAATCTGGTTTTTTGAAAGGGTAAACAAAATTGACAAACCTCTGGCCAGACTCACCAAGAAGAAAAGAGAGAGGGCCCAAATAAACAAAACAAGAAATGAAAGAGGAGAAATAACAACTGAAACTGCAGAAATACAAAAAACCATAAGCAAATACTATCAACAATTATATGCCAACAAATTGGACAACTTAGAAGAAATGGACAAGTTTCTAGAAACATACAGCCCACCAAAACTGAATCAAGAAGAAATAGATAATTTGGACAGACCAATCACTAGAAGTGAAATAGAATCTGTAATTTAAAAAAACTCACTGCAAACAAAAGTCCAGGACCAGACGGCTTCACTAGGGAATTCTACCAAACATACAAAGAAGAGCTTATACTAATCCTTCTCAAACTCTTCCAAAAGACTGAAAAGGAGGGAACACTCCCAAATTTATTCCATGAAGACACCATCACCCTGATACCAAAACTAGAAAAAGACACTACCAAAAATTACAGGCCAATATCTTCGATGAATACAGGTGCAAAAATTCTCAACAAAATATTAGCAAACCGAATCCACCAACACATAAAAAAATCATACACCACCATCAAGTTAGAATCATCCCAGGGTGACAAGGATGGTTCAAAATATGCATATCAATCAAGATGATACACCATATCAACAAAAGACAAAACCCACATGATCATCTCAATAGATGTAGAAAAAGCATTTGATAAAACTCAACATCCATTCATGATAAAAAAAAACTCTTACCAAAATGGGTAAAGAGGGAATATATCTCAACATAATAAAAGCTATTTATGACAAACTCACAGCCAACATAATACTCATCAGTGAAAAGCTGAAAGCCTTCCCGCTAAACTCTGGAAGAAGACAAGGATGCCCACTCTCACCTCTTCTATTCAACATAGTATTGGAAGTCCAAGCCACAGCAAGCAAACAAGGAAATGAAATAAGAGGTATCCAAATGAGAAGGGCAGAGGTAAAATCGTCATCATATGCAGATGACATGATACTATATAGAGAGAACCCTAAAGACTCCACACAAAAACTACTAGGACTGATAAATGAATTCAGCAAGGTAGCAGGATACAAGATTAACATACAGAAATCTATCACATTTATTTACACTAACAAATATCAGAAACGCAAAGTAAAAAAAACAAATCCCTTTTAAAATTGCATCAAGGGAACCCTCCTGCACTGCTGGTGGGAATGTAAATTGATATAGCCCCTATGGAAGAACAGTATGGAGGTTCTTTAAAAACCTAAAAATAGAATTACCAGATGACCCAGCAATCCCACTACTGGGCATATACCCTGAGAAAATCATAATTCAAAAAGATACATGTACCCCAATATTCACTGCAGCACTATTTACAATAGCTAGGACATACAAGCAACCTAAATGTCCATCAACAGATAAATGGATAAAGAAGATGTGGTACATATATACAATGAGATATTACTCAGCCATAAAAAGGAACGACACTGAGTGATTTGTAGTGATGTGGATGGACCCAGAGTCTGCCACAGAGAGTGAAGTAAGTCAGAAAGAGAAAAACAAATATCATATATTAAAGCATATATATGGAATCTAGAAAAATGGTACTGATGAACCTAGTGGCAGGGCAGGAATAGAGATGCAGATGTAGAGAATGGACTTGTGGACATGGAGGGGAAGGGGAGGCTGGGACGAATTGAAAGAGTAGCACTGACATATATACACTACCATGTGTAAAACAGATAGCTAGTGGGAAGCTGCTGTATAGCACAGGGAGATCAGCTTGGTGCTTTGTGATGACCTAGAGGGGTGGAATGGGAAGGGTGGGAAGGAGGCTCAAGAGGGAGGGGATATATGTATACATATATCTGATTCACTTTGTTGTACAGCAGAAACTAACACAAAAAGCAACTATAATCCAATAAAGATGCTAAAAAAAGATATTTATTCATTCAAATGGGCAAATTAATTAGATCTATTGCAAAAGTTTTAAAAAATTGCATCAAAGAGAATAAAATATTTGGAAATAAATCTGACCAAGGGGGTGAAAGACTTATATGCTGAGAACTATAAAACATTGATAAAGGAACTTGAAGATGATTCAAAGAAATAGAAAGATACCCCATGCTCTTGGATTGGAAGAATCAACATTGTTAAAATGGCCATTCTACCCAAAGCAATGTACAGATTTAATGTGACCCCTATCAAATTACCCATGACATTTTTCACAGAACTAGAACATGTGTCCTAGTTCTATAATCCTAAAATGTATACAGAACCACAAAAGACCCAGAATTGTCAAAGCAGTTCTGAGGAAAAAGAACAAAGCTGGAGGCATATCCCTCCCACAATTCAGAAAATACTACAAATCTACAGTAATAAAAACAGCATGGTATTAGCACAAAAAAGACATACGGATCAATGAAAGAGTATAGAGAGCTCAGAAATAAACCCGCACACCTATGGTCAATTAATCTTTGATGAAGGAGATGAGAATAAACAATGGAGAAACCACAGTCTCTTCAACAAGCAGTGTTGGGAAAGCTGTACAGCTGCATGTAAATCAATGAAGTTAGAACAGTCCCTCACACCATACACAAAAATAAACTCAAACTGGCTTAAAGACTTAAATATAAGACAGGACACCATAAACCTCCTAGAAGAGAATATAGGCAAAACATTCTCTTACATAAATCGTATCAATGTTTTCTTAGGTTAGTTTCCCAAAGCAATAGAAATGAAAGCAAAAATAAACAAATGGGACCTAGTCAAACTTAACAAGCTTCTGTACAGGAAAGGAAACCATAAACAAAACAAAAAGACAACCTACAGAATGGGAGAAAATATTTGCAAATGATGCAACCAGCAAGAGATTAATCTCCAAAATATATAAACAGCTCATACAACTCAATAACAAAGAACAAACAACCCAGTCAAAAAATGGACAGAAGATCTAAATAGACATCTCCCCAAAGAAGACATACAGATGTCCAACAGGAACATGAAAAGATGCTCAACATCGCTAATTATCAGAGAAATGCAAATCACAACTACAATGAGGTATCACCTCACACCAGTAAGAATGACCATCACTAAAAAGTCTGCAAATCAATAAAGTATACTCCAATAACAAATTTTTTAAAAGTCTACAAATAATAAATGCTGGAGAAAGCATGGAGAAAGGGGAACTATTCTACACTGTTGGTGGGAATATAAATTGGTGCAGCCACTCCAGAGAACAGTATGGAGGTTCCTTAAAAAACTAGAAATAGAGTTACCACATGATCCAAAAATCCCACTCCTGGGCATATATCCAGAGAAAACTCTAACTGGAAAAGATACATGCACCTCAATGTTCACAGCAGCACTATTTACAATAGCAAAGACATGAAACAACCTAAATGTCCATCAACAGATGAATGCATAAAGAAGATGTGGTAGATGTATACAATGGAATATTACTCGGCTATCAAAAAGAATGAAATGATGCCATTTGCAGCAACAGGGATAGACCTAGAGATTATTATACTAAGTGAAGTAAGTCAGACAGAGGAAGACAAATATCATATGATATCACTTATATGTGGAATCTAAAACATGATACAAATGAACTTATTTACAAAACAGAAATAGAGTCACAGACATAGAAAACAAACTTATGGTTACCAAAGGGGTAAGGGGCTGAGGGAGGGATAAATCAGGAGTTTGGGTTTAGCAGATACAAAGTACTATATGTAAAACAGATAAACAACAAGGTCCTACTGTAAAGCACAGGGAACTATATTCAATATCTTGTAATAAACTAAAATGGAAAAGAATAAGAAAAACTATATATATATATATATAAACTGAATCACTTTGCTGTATCCCAGAAACTAACACAACATTGTAAATCAACGATACTTCAATAAAACAATAAAATAAAATAAAATCTTCTTCCACTTTATTTATAATTTATTTGTAATTCACATTTTATCTTAAAATAAGTTTCTTAGGCTTAATATCCCAGCACAGATTTTCAAATAGTTACTCAGCCTGAGGCTGTCATCTACATCCAAAAGGAGCCACCTCTCACCTCCAGGCAGCCCATATAAAAGCAGTGCCAATGTGAGGCAGACACAGGACCAAAATTATTATCCCAAGGCTGCTAGAATTCTTGTGATTCATTTCCATTTCCATTCCTGAGGTGGCAGCAAGAACCACAGGTCAGACAAGTTATTTCCTAATGTCATTCTTTCTCCTAGACCATGATCTCCTGTCAAGTGCTATTCACTCATCAGCTACACAATGGAATGATCGCATTTGGGTCTTTTCGTTGTTGTTTTGTGCTCTGTTTTCTGCGAATGAGCAGATGATATACAGGTCATGCCCTGGAGAGATTCCTA
Organism: Balaenoptera ricei; assembly: GCF_028023285.1. Classification (NCBI taxonomy): domain Eukaryota; kingdom Metazoa; phylum Chordata; class Mammalia; order Artiodactyla; family Balaenopteridae; genus Balaenoptera; species Balaenoptera ricei. Next base: position 117,350,395 of record NC_082654.1, read on the forward strand.
CCTGAAGCCTTTGCCACCAAACCAGAGAACACAGCAAATCATATGCAGGAAAATTCAAGGCCAGGCTGATTTGGGAAGGGCAAGACCAGAGTAGGTTCCTTCTATTGGTGCAGAAAACCATTTGCCCTTGGAAGCACCATCAGTGAAAATGAGAAATAAGGAATTAATTTTGACTGTTAAAAATTTGCTCCGTCTTGTGGAAATCAATTTAGGCAGTGACTAAGCACTCAATCAATGTTAGAAATCATTTTTATTATTATAATTTCCTACCAACCATAGGGAATTTTCTATTTTCTCCTTTATAAATTTAACATTAGGGGGCCAGTCCTCGATAAGGTCATGAAATAAAAGTTTGTCCTAAGCATTTGTTAGCACTTTGTTCTGTTCTGGGCCTCCACCCTAGTTCCAGGCTCCCGTCTCCTCCACAGTAACCCATGTGCCTCAAATTCCCAGTTTTGTGCTAGCTGGATAAGCACTATTGCTGGTCTAAAGGCCTGTTCAGTTATTTCCCAAAAATGTTTGGGTTCTGCAGCAATAAGTTCAGGAAAGTACTTGGCCTTGGGCAGGTGTTAGTCTACGTGGTAGCTGGGGGGAGGAGGGTATTGAGGGCCTTTAATGATGACCATCTCTGTTCCTGAGTTAGGTGCAATGGACAAGACCTACTCTTTCATCAGATTACATAACTCTGAGGTTGGTGGGGCGCTCCTGACTCAGTGAGGTGGTCTCCATGATTGATCTTGGCCAACCTCATTCCTGGGCCCAACCTTCCATCTTCTGACCAAGATTTTCTAGGGGAAGGACCCAGAAATCTCGATGTTTAATGATCTTATCATGCAAAGTGGGAAACCCTGCATTAGGGGCACTGCCTTTCGTTTTGGCAACCATTTTACAGAAAAGAGGTGCCGTAACAGCTACCAAAGCCCAAGGTCTTAGGACTAATAAATGGTAGGGCTGAGCCTGAGCCAAGGGCAAGCTCTCTCTGTGCCTGGGTCTATTCCCTCTGCCGTTTTAAGCCCCGTTGGTTCCCTTCCTTTAGGAAACAGAAGCATGAGCACTGAAACACAGGGTCCTATGTGATGTGAAAATTCTCTTCTTTCTGAGGGTGGCATACTAGTCACCATGATAAGCCTCAGTGACACTGTCCTGACTCAGAGTCACATTAGAGGAAATGAGGAGAGACACCAAGGAACTCACCTCAGTTGTGCCAAGTGCAATTGACATTGCAAACTCAACAATCACAAGCACTACACTGAGCCCAAAACACTCCCTTTGAACTTGACCACTGCTACCGGAGAGGAGGTGGGGAAGAACAGACAGCACAGGCTGTAATCATAGGCTCTGCAACTGACTGGACCTGGGCTCGACTCTCGGCCCTGCCACTTATTAGCCTCCCAACTCTTAGCCCCAGTTTCCTCATCTATAAGATGGAGGTAATAGCACACAGCTATTCCATTGCATTATTGTGTGCCCAGCACACAGTAGATATTCAACAAATTCTTTCCCCACACCCAAGACCCAGGTTGGAGAAAAGGGGAGGAAGAAATGTTCTGTGGGACTTGGGGACACAGAAGGTCATGAAAAATTGAGAGCAATGGATGGACACCCTGTCTTCACAGCAATGAAATCATCCTTTCCCTCCTGATATAGATCCAGACTGTAAAAGTATTAACAGGATCTGACTCTGTTGACTATGCAGGGATCCCCCGAGTCCAGAATAAACGGAGGTGCCCAGTGGTGTTTTCCTGTGCCATATATGCAGACAGGGAGATTATTAAAGAGCTAATGACAGCTTTCAAGAGCTTGCACACAGTGATGCCCTAGCTGACATCTCAGATGGCAGAACAAAAGCCCTGGAGGATAATAAAGCCCCTAGACTTGGCACGAGGGTCCAAGACTTGTGCTTCTGGTTATTCTGCCCTCCCCTCCTTCCCCACCATGGGGCAGGGCAGAAGCAGTCTCATTCAGAGTCCTCCTTTACCAGGCGCTACCTGGCATGCATACTTCACATTTAACCGGAGCACTAGGAGACAGAGATGAAGCGAATTAACATAAAGCCTTTGATGGACAAGTTCACTTCTGGAGCTCCTACAGCAGTGGTTCTCAAAGCGTGGTTCCCCAGACCAGTTGCACCAGCATCACCTGAGCACTTGTTAGGAAAGTAATGTCTTGGGTCACACCCCAGCATGACCTGAGCACTTGTTAGGAAAGTAATGTCTTGGGTCACACCCTACTGAATCAGAAACTCAGGGGGTGGAACCCAGCCATCTGTGTTTTCACAAGCCCTCCAGATGATTCTATACATGCTAAAGTTTGAGAACTATTGCTCTAGACATATCCTTGTTCCTGTGTGAAAATTCATGTAAAGAAAAGTATTGTGCAGTGCTATTTATAATTGTAAACATTTTTAAAAAGGAAATAGCCTAAATATCCATCAAAAGGAATACATTAAATGATTAGAGCACATCTATGCAATGGAATACTATGCACCCATTAAAAAGAACAAAGCAGGACTTCCCTGGTGGCACAGTGGTTAAGAATCTGCCTGCCAATGCAGGGGACATGGTTTCAATCCCTGGTCCAGGAAGACCCCACATGCCACGGAGCAACTAAGCCTGTGTGCCACAACTACCTGAGCCTGCGCTCTAGAGCCTGGGAGCTAGAGCCCACAAGCCACAACTACTGAGCCCACAAGCCACAACTACGGAGCTCATGTGCTGCAACTACTGAAGCCCGCAGGCCTAGAGCCCATGCTCCACAACAAGAGAAGCCACCGCAATGAGAAGCCCTCGCACTGCAATGAAGAGTAGCCCCCATTTGCCACAACTAGAGAAAGCCTATGCGCAGCAACGAAGACCCAATGCAGCCAAAAAATAAATAAAAATTTAAAATTTTTTTTAAAAATTAAAAAAATAAACAAATAAAAATAAAAAATAAGAATTAAAAAAAAAAGAACAAATAAGCTTCATCTGTTCTTATATCAAGAGATCTCCAGAATACGGGACTTCCCTGGTGGTGCAGTGGTTAAGAATCCACCTGCTAATGCAGGAGACATGGGTTCCACCCCTGGTCTGAGAGGATCCCACATGCCACGGAGCAACTAAGCCCGCGCACCACAACTACTGAAGCCCGCGCACCACAACTATTGAAGCCCACGTACCTAGAGCCCGTGCTCTGCAACGAGAGAAGCCACCGCAAGGAGATGCCCGTACTCTGCAACGAAGAGTAGCCCCCGCTCACTGCAACTAGAGGAGGCCTGCACATAGCAATGAAGACACAATGCAGCCAAAAATAAATAAATAAATATTTTTAAAAACGAGATCTCCAGAATATACAGTTAATGAAAAAAAAAAGCAAATTGCAGAACAGTGTGTATAATGTCCTACCATTTGTGATTAAATACATATTTAGATATTTAGATATTAAATATATATCTAGACATTTATATTTAGGTATGTTATCTAAAGTAAGTTACGTACCGTGAACTAAAACTTCTCAAAGTTCTAGAAACTGGAACTGTAGGTTCTAGAGGTAAAGTGAAGTAGACATTGAGGTCCACACAGGAATTGGGAAGAAAATGAAATGAGTGTCACCTAAATGTCTTTGGATTGGTTGATAACTGTTAACATTGTACACCCTGTACTTCTCCTTAGCACTCTGCAGCAAACCAGGCCAAGAAGACTCAGCCTCATCCTCTTATCAGCTCAGATGTAAATGACCAGGGTTCTTCGCTGATTACAACTTCAGTTAAGAGATAATGTGAAAATGGACACACACACACACACACATTCACACACAAAATAAAATGTCCTATCCCCTTAGGCTCCTTTGATTAAATGTAGAAGAATTGAAGATGTTTAGCTGAAGAACAGGAGACTTAAGGGGATGTGACAGTTTCCTTTAAGTACTTGAAAGGAAGATGGATTGGACAGATCTATGTTTAGACTCCAAAGACAGAACTGGGATGATAAATTTTAAAAAGTTAAAAGAACACGGATTTCAAATCAGTATAAAAATGTTTCTAACCGTGAAAAAAAATTAATACACCTAGATGCCTCATCAGGTAGCGAGTTCCTTGTCACCAGATGTATTCAAGCAAATCTGGGGTTGTTTTAAAAAAAAACTAAACTCTTGGGAAGATAATTGGATTATGAAAGCTTCTAGGCCCTTTCGTTTCTGAGATACTTTGATTCTGCTCTGTGCTATGGCCACAAGATCACGTGTGAAAGCAGTCAATTATAAAACATTTGCTAAGTGGAGTGGAAACATCTTGTTCTTACTTGTCTTGTTCTTACTTATTTTGGACAAACCCTGCTTTCCCCACTCTGATAGCACAGAAAGTACATCAATGATTCATAAATCTTTCAGCCACATGATGACTGATGCTCAGCTTCCCTGAACGCTTGGGAAACGTGGCTCTCAACTGAGGCATGACCCTGAGAAACTCATATTCAGCTTATGAATTAGGGATACTTCTCCAATGAGAGTGAGAACTCTGCAGAAGCAGCATTTTAGGTGTTTTGCTTTGTTCTTTTACACTGAAGAATAATGAGAAGACCATATGAAAATGTTCACAGGGACACAAGTGAGGTCTATTTGGACCATCATTTATAAGAGAGCTCCAGTGATCCCAAGGGCCAAGCTGGGGCTGACAAGAAGTTAAATTTTAGGAGAAAACTTCAGAACAATTAGAGCTGTCTGAAATGGAATGGGGTCCTCTGTGGAGCAGTGAGTTCACTGTCATCACTGAGGATGGTCACACCACTTATAAATTAGAACCAACCCCTAGGGGATTGGACCTTCTTCAACAATACAGAATTTCTCAAGCATGGAAGAGCCCCTCTTGCTTTGAACATTTGACTTTTTCTGCCTCTGACCTCTAGACCCAGATTTAAAGGGCTCTTGTGACTAGGTTGGGCCAACCTGGAAAAAATCTCCCTTTCTTAATCAACTATGCCATGAAACATATACAATAAGTCCCGTACATACAAACGAGTTCCATATACAGTAAGTCCCCTACATACAAACCAGTTCCATTCTGAGAGCGCGTTCGTAAGTCCAATTTTTTCGTTAAGTCCAACAAAGTTAGCCTAGGTACCCAACTAAAACAATCGGCTATATAGTACTGCACTGTAATAGGTTTATAATACTTTTCACACAAAAAATACACAAAAAATGAAACATTTTTAATCTTGCAGTACAGTACCTTGAAAAGTACAGTAGTAGAGTACAACAACTGGCATACAGGGGCTGGCATCAAGTGAACAGGCAAGAAGAGTTACTGACTGGAGGAGGGAGAGGAGGTGGGAGACGGTAGAGTTGAACGATTGTCAGCAATAGGAGACGGAGGGCAAGTTGCAATTCCACTCACGCTTGTCATTGATGTAATGCACGTTCGCATCTTTCAAAGTTCGCAACTTGAAGGTTTATATGTAGGGGAATTACTGTACTAATCATGGAAATAAAATCATCAAATTCATAGTCCCAGGGATTATGCAAGATGTGTACACTAGAGGGCACGTTCTCAGGAGCCATCTCAGATTTCTGCCTGCCATATTTTTTTCTAAAGTTAAAACATTAGGAAAAGACTAAAGTTCTGACTATTAGCCACAGCTACTAGAGACGTCCACTTTATCAATTTGACATTTATCCTTCTAAATCTTTTACTATGGGCTTATATACATATATAGGTATATGTAAAACATGTGGCATGGTTTTTAAAAGAAAATTATCATACTGTTTTATAGTTATTGTATAATTTTATAGTTTGCTATTTTCACTCAAGAGTATAACTTGAGGATATTTTTGTGTCAATACATACAGATCTATCTCATTTCTTTTGCACTGTATGACTATGCCATAGTTTATATAATCATACTTCTACTGATGGACATTTCTATTGTTTGCCATTTGTAACTACTATGAACAATGTGCAATGAGCATCTTTGTAGGTGCCTCCTAGTATCTGAGTATGAATGAGAAATAGAATGTCCAAGTCTTAAAATATACACATTTTAAATTATAGTAGATACTGCAAAATTGAGTGGCAGTATTTTTAAATATAAAAATCTGTGTTAAAGCTTAAAACTTCTCTCTTATAAAGCAACTCATGTATGTGTCTTTTTGATTCTTATTGTCATCAAATTTCTTTTCCATTGGAAACTGTGAAAGCATGAGATAAGTGGGCCATACATAGGACTTGCTGCCCTACCTAAATTGCCCAAGATTCTATAAGTTAAAACATAACCAAATGCCTGGGCTCTATGACCACACTTTACTTGTGAGTTTATTATTAACTTATAAAATATGTGTGTTTTGGTACAGGTGATCATAAGTAGCCCTTAAAATGTGGGAGGCTCACTTTCCCTCTGGGGTGGGGCAGGTACCCTCATTGCACATGGTTTCTCCCAGCTGGGAGTGTCTCTGGGTGCCAGATGCCAAATCTTGCAGTGGTTCTGACAGCCACAAGGGTGCTGCAGTGGGGCCGGCAGCAGGTTAGCCATAACTTAAATTCTATCTGCCAAAATTTTTAAGACTACATCAAAAAACTATTAGAACTAATACATGCATTCAGTAAAGTTGCAAGATACAAAATAAATATACAAAAATTATTTGCATTTCTATACACTAACAAGGAACTGTATAAGAAAGAGAAATTAAGAAAACTATCCCATTTACAATAGCATCAAAAAGAATAAAATGTTTAAAGTAAATTTAACCATGAGTAAAAGATTTGTACACCAAAAACTATAAGACACTGATGAAAGAAACTGAAGACACAAATAAGTGAAAAGATACTCCATGCTTATGGGTTGGAAAAGTTAATATTGTGAAAATTTCCATACTACCTAATGCAGTTTACAGAGTATAATCCCTATCAAATTTCCAATGGCATTTTTCAAAGAAATAGAAAAAACTTCTAAAATTTGTATTAAACCACAAACAACCCCAATTGGCCAAAGCAATCCTTTGCTTTGAAAGAATAACAAAGATGGAAGCATCACAGTTCCTGGTTTTAAACTATATTACAAAGCTACACTAATCAAAATAATATGGCATTGGCATAAAAATAGACATATAGATCAATGGAACACAACAGAGAACTCAGAAATAAACCCATACATATATGATCAATTAATTTTTGACAAAGGAGCCAAGAATATACAATGGGTAAATGATTGTCTCTTCAATAAATAGTGTTTAGAAAACTGAATATCTACATGTAAAAGAATAAATCTGGACCATACATGAAAATCAAAACTCAAAACAGATTAAAGAGTTGAACATAAGGCCTGAAACCATAAAACTTCTAGAAGAAAACATAGGGAGTAAGCTCCTTGATATTGGTCTTGACGATGCTTTTTTTGTATTTGACACCAAAAGCAAAGGCAACAAAAGCAAAAATAAACAAGTGGGACTACATCAAACTAAGAAGGCTTCTGTACATCAAAGGAAACCATCAACAAAATAAAAAGGCAACCTATGGAAAGGGGGAAAATATCTACTAATCATATGTCCAATAAGGGGTTAATATCCGAAATATATAAGGAACTTATACAATTCAATAGCAAAACAAACAAAAACAAATAACCCAATTTAAAAATGGGCAAAGGACCTGAATAGACATGTTTTTCAAAGAAAATGTACAAAAGGCCAACATGTACATGAAAAGGTGCTCAACATCAATAATTGTTAGGGAAATGCAAATCAAAACCACAGTAAGATATCACCTCACACCTGTTAGAATGGCTATTATCAAGAAGACTAGAGACAATGAGTGTTGGCAAGGATGTGGCAAAAAGAGAGCCCTTGTACACTGTTGATGGGACTGTAGACTGATGCAGCCACTATGGAAAACACTATGGAGGTTCCTCAAGAAATTAAAAATAAAACTACCATATGATCCAGCAAAAATCCAGCCTTTAGAAATAAGGAAAATCCTGCCATTTGCAATGACATGGATGAAACTGGAGGCCATTAGGCTAAGTGAAATAAGCCAGACTGAGAAAGATAAATACTGCATGATACCACTAATACATGAATCTTAAAAAAAAAAAGGAAAAGGTCAAAGTCATAGAAACAGAGTAGAAGAGTGGTTGCCAGGGGCTGGGAGGTGGAGGAAATAGGGACAAGTTAGTAAAAGGGTACAGATGTTCAGCTGTAAGAGGAATAAGGTCTGAGGATCTAATATGCAACATGGTGACTGTAGCTGATAACACCCTATTGTATACTGAAATTTGTTAAGAGAGTAGAATATAAATGTTCTCACCAAAACAAACAAATAAAAAAGTAAATATGATAAATATGTTAATTAACTTGATGGTGGGAATCTTTTCTATATCAAATCATCTTGTTTACACTTTAAGTATCTTACAATTTTGGGACTTCCCTGGTGGTGCAGTGGTTAAGAATCCACCTGCCAATGCAGGGGACATGGGTTTGAGCCCTGGTCTGGGAAGGTCCCACATGCCATGGAGCAACAAAACCTGTGCACCACAACTACTGAGCCTGCGCTCTAGAGGCCACAAGCCACAACTACTGAGCCTGCATGCCACAACTACTGAAGCCCACGCGCCTAGAGCCCATGCTCTGCAACAAGAGAAGCTACTGCATTGAGAAGCCCGTGCACCGCAACAAAGAGTAGCCTCCGCTCGACACAACTAGAGAAAGCCTGCACGCAGCAACGAAAACCCAATGCAGCCAAAAATAAATAAATTTATAAAAATATATATATATATCTTACAATTTCATCAACTAAACTTCAATAAAGTTGAAGAAGGAAAAAAACCCAGAAAAACAAAAGAAGTCTCTGAAGAAGAATGATCAGACTGTAGAGCCACTTACAGGAAGAAAACATAAATTATTTTCCCCCAGAGGGCTTAAGAATCCAATAAACACTCATTACTGTATGAGACAAAACTGAGGAAGGAAAAGTAACTAAAAGCCTTTGATAGTATGATCCAATAACCAGACTGCATCCAATTTCATACCCAGCCAAAGCTGCACAATATGTAATTTGACCTCTGCAGAACCTTATGATTAGATTACATGTGGTCCCAAACACCAACACTCTCTCCCCAACAGTGGCTTACTTGAAATGGATAGAAATTGATACCTTGGGTCCTTGTGGATGGATCAGGCCTCCTCTCTCACTACCACCATTCCTTTGTGTGTAAATGCATATCAAAGCTCAAACGAACTTGAGTTTCACTTGGCACACGTGTAATTTTCTTCAGAGGGAACAGTAGGTTGTCACTGTGAATTTTATACTCTAGGCCTCTACTAACAGTTCTCAATCTATACCAATATTAATTATTTATAATCTGTCATTTTAATATTTTCATCAAGAGAAAATAGTGAAGTCAACAGAGTCTCACCTTTGAAGCTGATTAGGGACTATACTGTAATATTCAAAGACTGCTAAACACCTGTTCATTCGAAACTGTAGCTGGCCCAGTTGCAAAATAAAGAAATGTTTAATATATTACTTTAAAAATTAAGATAGAAACATAAATAGCTCACAGGTGCTGTCAAAAAATATTCCACACTGTCTTGTAAACAAACATTTGACAGAATTTCAAAACTTTAAGTTCTTTCCTTTTTCTTACAGAGACTTCATCAGTAGAAGGAAACAAATGATAAATTATGAATAAGCCAGAAATTCATATTCCTTGAGCGAGACACTTAACTTCTCAGGGGCTCAGATTCCTTTCTTGAATTGTAAAATTAGGGAGTGATTAAATTTTTCAAAGTTACTTTCAGCTTTAATAATAAAGAGACAAAAAATAAAGCTTTTCAACCTTTAAAAAAAAAATGTCTTATGAACAACATATGCAGAATTTCATCATGATATGCATTCACCTTTCTGTTACAAGAACAATCACATGTTAATGGCAATTACATTTAAGAGGCCGAAATGTAAATGCATTGAAGTTTTCCCACCAATTCACTCACTATTTGGGGTTTAATCTAATGAATACTTTAAAAAAAATAACACTAAGCACTTCTGCTATAGACTGAATGTTTGGGTCTCCCCCAAATTCATGTTGAACCTAATCTCCAGTGTAGCGTTATTTGGAGGTAGGGTCTTTGGAAAGTGATTAGGTCATGAGGGTAGTGCCCTTGCAAAACAGGCTCCAGAGAGTTCCCGTTCCCCCTGCTGCTGCCATGTGAACACACAGCAAAAACATGGCCATCTATAAACAAGGAAGAAGGCTCTCACTAGACACCAAATCTGCTGGCACCTTGATCTTGTACTTCTCAATCCCCAGAACTGTTAGAAATAAATGTGTGTTTTTTGTTTGTTTGTTTGTAAGCCACCCAGTCTATGGTAATTTATTACAGCAGCCCATAGGAGCTAAGACAACTCCCAAATCCTCCTTGCATACTCTTCAATTTCTCTTATAAATGACTCTGATAAGATGGTGAAATGATCTAAATTATCTTTTTGATGTTTTAAGAATCACCCATTTCAACAAATACCTCCCAATTTCTCCTATGGTTTGAGATACTGTGCTCTGCAAGACAGGGTGAGAATTCGCAGTGGTACCAATTGACAATATTTGACCCTTGTCAGAAATTAGATGGACAACAGTGAAACATCACGCCACCCAGCATTCCTAACATGATTTACAGTTTCTAAGCTGTATTCTGGATAAATGTGGTCCAAACATGTCATCAAGACCTAAGATTAGGCAGTAACAGAGCACTCGCTCTGCTCTGGTGCTCATTTCACTGGAAAGAATTGACAAGAGAAAGAAAAAGTGAAGGAAAGGGTCAGGGGTAGGTAAATCAGCAGCTATAACTCACAGTATGAGAATCAGGGCAAGCTGCTGAGATCTTGACTGTGTTACTGGATCCACAGTGTGTGCAATGCTTACTGCTCACAAAACTAATGCTTTCACAAGCCTCCTGTGCTGTTTTCTATGCTGAGTTCTTGGATTTGTCCAGCAAAAATTCCTGCAGTCTGTTTCTTCATATCTTTTTTTGCATTCATACTACTCAAGCAGTTTTCTTGGTCGTCCAGTTTGGGGACCTGGGCTGTATTTGGGTCAGGTGACTTAGGCTATACTTTTTCTCTCCTCTGGAAAACTGTGGTGGGGAAGTTTTATACAATCTATGTTTTTCTTACGTTTGTGGTCAATACTTGTACGGAGTTCTGCTCTAGATAGCATTCCTGAATGAATACTAAACCTGAGAGAGCATCACAGCCCCCTGGGGAGCTATTCTACAATACAGGTTTCCTAACCCCACTCCAGACCTGCTCTAATTCAGAACATGTCAAGTCTGCCAGGGCATCTGTTTGCTTCTTCTTGTTGTTGCTGCCACTTTTAAACAGCTTCCTAGGTGGTTAGAATGTAGACATGGGATCTGCTGGGACTTGACCGACACACAGAAGACTTTGTCTCAGCCCTGGTGCTTAATGCTGTGTGACCTTGGCTCAGTTTTATGTTCTCTGGGAGTCACTTTTCCCATCTGTAAAATAAGAGACGTGAACGACCTGCCCTTTATGATTGCTCCAAATCTAACTTTCTCTAAAGCTAAAAAAGTCCATAATCAAGATGCTAAGGACATCGACCGGTGCCCTTTAAAAAAGCAATGCATTAAGTCATTTAATGAAGACATTTTCAATGGCACAGGGAACTAACTAAACTTGTTAGCATAATGGGTCAAGATGGATTCATCTGCATTTTTATTAAAAAAAACTTAATTGAACTGTGGGTGTGTGAGTCTATGGAATTTGCATTACGACTCTGGTTATACATTTGTCTTATTGGAATGGATGATCTTTTACTTTCACAAAGGTATATGCGTTATCTTGTAAATCAAGAAATTTTTAAATATTAGCACTAAAGAGTCCTCAAAGCTGAGAAATAGTGGATACTTTTTAGTAGCTCAATGGCTTCATTTTGGATATTAAATAAAAAGTAAACATATTTAGAGTTAAGTGAACAGAATCTGGCCAGCAGGTGGGGTCAGGAGGAGTTGCTTATGCCTTACTGGGGAAATTCACAGGTGTTAAGCTTAAAGGGAGTCATGCTTAGAAGGGAGTCTATAAAGAGATGGCCTTTTTGTTATGTGACAATCAGTATCCTTATTTGTTAAGCAAGTTGTATTTTCTGTTCCTTGTAGGTAAAAGCTTTCTAATTGATACACCTACTTGTGATTTTGTTTCAGATATATGTTCTTTCAATTAGAAAATGGAGAATCTAGGAGTAGTATTTCTCATTTTGCTGCTATTATCATGTAAAATTATAATAAACTATTAGTCCTTAAAAAAAAAAAAAAGAGATGTCTACATGCTGGGGGTTCAGGGAGAAGGGAGGAAGGGATAGGGGTGATGCCAGACCTTTTTTGGAAAATAAAGCAGAAAGAGAAGGAAAGTACTTGAAATTGGGCCTCAGATGAGAGGAGCAAAGCAGGAATGAAAATTTTTTTAAAGGGTCAGCAGCAAGCCACAATTTGAAGCATGGACCCCCAAAAAGGGTTACTTAGTACCATCTACCAAATAGCAACCTTATGCATAGGCCAGCAGAAACTCCAAGACCAAGTATAGATTCCTAATGGGACCAAGCTGTCAGACAGACTTGGCCATGGTCTTTTCACTTGCAATTGGAAAATAACACAACAGTCTGAGATAAATGACCCAAAAAGGTAGGTGAAATTGAACTGAAACAAATGAAAAATCTTACAAATGGGAGTACAGAATGGGAAAAACAGGCCATGTGAAACCAACTTTGATTTTCAGTCAAGGCAGATGGAGATGAAAACTTCACAGGGGTTCTGCCTCTTAGCCAGTGAACTCATGGAGACCAAAGCATATGGCGAGTCTGTATTGACAAGTCATAATCATGGCTACTATTTATTTGGCCCCAATTATGTGCCAGACACTTGACATCATCTCATTAAATCCTCTGGAATAGGTACTGCCATTAGCCCCATTGTACACATGAGGAAGCCAAGGATGGGCAGGGATGAGTTTCTTGCTCAAGATCTCACAGCTGCTATGTGCCAGGGCAGGGTTCAAGTTCAGGCCACTTGGCTCCAGAAGCCACATGCTTGTCCATCATGCTCTCTTGCCTTCACTGGGCAGCAGTGGTAAAGTCGTGAGAAGTCAAGCTTCACATGCTTGATTAAGTGATCCCAACTGCCCATCCGTAGGAGTCTATGATTCCAGACCCTGCTCTGTCACCAGATGGATATGCGGACTTGGAGTCTTTTCCTTGTATCTCGTTTCCATTTTCTATGGAACTAGAAATCAGAGGAACCTTAAACATTTGTTAGCTGCTGAATTCTTCAAACAAAATCTTGCTGAAGCCCAGTGTACACGTCAGATGAAATCAGGGCTGCCCTGACTGAAGCTGAGGTGGGAGCCCTCTCAGCCCAGTTTAGAACACGTACCCCACCCCTACCCAGTTTCCTCCTGTGGTTGCTCCTGAGGTCCCTGCTCTGCAGCTCTAGATTATACTAAACACATTTGAAAACCACTGGCCTGGATTGTTTCTAGGATGTCTTCCAAGTGCAAGATGCGCAACTTTAGTAAATTAAAGTTGGCTCTTCAGCGTTCGGAGTAAGCACTACAGGTGTGACTTGGAAAGGTCGCTCCCTCCGTTCTTTCAAGAGCCTGGGGAGAAAGCTAGTGGCCCAATGTGTTCTGAGAGATACTTGTAAAAAAGATTGTTTTGCACCCTAGAAAAGTGATTTATCGGAAGAGCAGCCAGTTACCAGGAATTCGTGACAAGGGAACATTAATGTTAATGAAACACGGTAACATTCAAGTCTTTGATGATAGTGCACAGGGTAGGAGTCAGCAAATTACAACCCAATGCCTTCTTTAATTTTTTTGGTAATAGCTTTATTGAGATAGAATTCACATACCATACAATTCACCTATTTGAAGTGTACAATTCAATGATCTTTTTAGTTCCTTCAAAGAGTTGTGAAACCATCACCACAGCCCATTTTAGAACATTTTCATCACCCCATAAGGAAACCCCGTACCTTGCAGCAGTCATCCCCAATCCCCTCAGCCCTAGGCGACCACTGATCTACTCACTGTCTGTATAGATTTGCGTATTCTGGCCGTTTCATTTAAATGTAACCATTCGATATAAGATCTTTGTGACTGGCTTCTTTCCTTCACTTTACATAATGTATTCAAGGTTCCTCCATGTTGGAGCATGTCTCCGTACTCCATTCCTTCTCCTGGACAAATATACCACTGACATTGTACAGAGGTACCATATTTTGTTTAGCCATTCATCAGCTGATGGACACGTGGGTGGTTTCCCGCTTTTGGAAATGGAGCAAGTGTTCATGGCTCCACGCTGTCCCCTCCCCATTTGCTGTCACAGCTGCCTTGGGAGATCAGCTTGGGAGAAGGGAAGTCACTGCAGACAAGCAGGCTCTCTGTGTCTTCTGCCCAGAGGAGGTTTATGGCCTTTAAGATCTTTTCCTTTCCTGGCTGTTGTTTTCAAAAGCCTAACCTCCCCTATCAGATGTGCTATATATTCCAGGGGGAGAGAAGCAAGCACAAGAAAGAGGAAGGCAAGTCTCCATTTCTAGGTATGAGGAGGACCAAATGGAGAGAGACTCTGGGTCTGGGGAGAGGTAGAGCCCCACCCTGGCAGTGCCCTGGGGCTCGCAGCAGGGAACGGGTATGTTCCCTGGAATGCAGTCAGCAAGCAGCAGAGGAGGGCCCTGGGTCAGAGGGCAATTCCTTGAGGCGAGCTCCCCAGTGGGGACTGAAGTTTAATTCCCCCTTGACTGCAGGCTTACAGGCTCAGAATGAACACCATCTTGATTTAAAATTTCATTCAAAGCTGGGTTTGTGGACTGAGATTCATACTCACAATGAAGACACAGAAATGAGTCAGGAAGGAGACTAAGTAAGTAAGTGTGTGATTAGGACTCAGAAGACCAGTGTCTCAAGCCTCCCGTACGTGTGTGTGTGGCGGGGGGGCAGGAGGGGTCAGCAAGAGCAGAAGAAAAGCAAGTAATTCAGACAACCCAGAACGGCAGCCACCCTCTGGCACTTAGGATGAGATGCGCAGAATACCAGGGAGAGAGTCTGCAACAACCAAAGGATGCCCAACAGGCCGCTAGGTACCCTGAGCACGTCCTCCATGTTAAGTTCTATCTGTAATTTGTACTTTATCCTGAGCGCCAAGGTGGGCTTTTTTGTTTAAGTAAAAGACTGTAGTATAAAAGCTATGTTATGTTGGAAAATATATATATACATATACACATACACACATACACACACACACACATATACATATACATAACCTTGTGACCATAAGTGATTCCTTTGCTCTATTATAGTGACGGATTTCTACAATCACAACTCATTTACTCCTGCAAAAACCTATTTCACAGCCAACTTGCAGCCACTGAAAACCAAAAGTGGGTGGATAAATGTGAATTTGGAAGCAAATTTTAGTAATGTCTTCAGATGTGCTTTTTAACAGAAAATGTTCTTCCCACAGGAGGCAAAGTTATCATTTTTGTCCTTTCCACCAAAGGAGAGTTTATGTATTTATTTATAGTTTACAGCTCTTACCTTTCCAACTGTGTCACCCATTACTCCCCATCATCCATAATTTATCAGCCAAAAGGACCTGCTTAACATTTCTCACAGACATACCAGTCCTCTGTGTCTCTGTGCAGAATGTTCTATTTGTTCCATCTGTCTATACAATCTTTCCCTTCTTGGTTCTCCCAGAGCACTTAAGTACTTCTGTCCCTGTTCAGATTTTATTGATAAAAGCTGAATTCTCATTTTAAAAAAATCCATTTAATTGAAGACACAAATATAGGTCTAATTTTAGGACTATTCTAAAAACAAATCAATTCTAAATATGTAGCTGGAGACTATAAGATCTTGAGGGCAGAGTCTTGTTCTGTCTTGTTAATTGCATCTCCAGTGCCTAGAAAGGCATCTGATGCATAGTTCAATAAGTGCTTGATGAATGAATAATTTAAGACCCGTGCTTTACTCTGTCCTGTTGCTTTACTCTACTCTGTTTTGCCCCGTAAGGGTTACAAAAAGAACATATTTTATATTTCCTTTTTTCTAAGCCATCATCATGGATGTTTTGCATGACCCACCCTTCTCCTTTCTGCTCCGCCCCTTCCTTTCCTTGAGGAAGCCTTGGGAATCTTAGCATTGTGCAGACAGATGGCAGCTAATACTGGGAAGCTGATTGTTACTACAGAAATGCAAAGTTCAATACCATGACCAGATATCTAAGAGCACAGAACTTTTCCTATTGCAAAAGTATGCCTTTGGCTTTCCTGACCGCATATATACTTATCTCCACCTCATTAGTGTCCCACCGATACAAGTCTATTTCCATCTCGGTGGCTTTTCTCATAGCTCAAATTATCCTTCATTACTTAGAGACCCATCACCCAGTTAATGCACTTTATTAACATGCAGCAAACCAGGAAGAGTATTTGAACTTGTCAGGCACCTCAAAGGGAAGGAATAATTTGCAGTCTTCTGAGCAACCCAGAAGCATATATTGCTTTTCATTAGAGAAAGGCAATTTCGGCAGGCATTATGTTGGCTCCACATTACCTTCAACAAAACCTTGATGCTAATTTCCAAATCTATCATGACAATTAGTCTGCTCAGCACTTCACTTTCCAAATAGCAATACAACCTGAGAATTCTCCTACAAGTCACTTCCTAAAAGCAAAAATTCTGGCAGGCAGTTGGGCTTGGGGATGTGCATTGGGGGGACCCTGAAAGGCAGGTGGTCTTGGTCCATGAGGTAGGGAAGGGATGTAAAAGCAGCTTTCTAGCTCTCTCTTCTTGGCATGGTGAGTGAGATCCTACTGAGCTCAAAGACAGGGAAACAGGCAGCAGGGGAGGCCCTGGGTAGAATTCATAAGGCCTGTGTTCCCAAGGATAGTTCATTAATCTCAGGTCTAGAGTTAGTTCCGGGATGAGAAATCTCAGGCAAGTCACTTATCCTCTCTGAGACACCTCCATTTCTCATCTATAAAATGGAGACAGTAAAACAGAACCTTGTGTTTTGCTAAGAGAATCAGAACAGAACATGAAGTTTAGTAATGAATAATTGTTATTAGCTGAGGTCCCTGCTAAATGTGGCTTCTGTAAATTTAATGGAACCTCAAAAAATGATGCTACTCTGTTCTATATAATTCTTTTTTAAAATTGAGCTATAATTCACATACCATAAAATTCACCATTTTCAAGTGTTTGATTCATTGGTTTTTAGTATATTCACAAGGTTATGCAACCATCACTATTTAATTCTAGTACATTTTACACTTTTTAATTATAGTACATTTAAAAAGAAACCTCATACTCATTAGCAGCCACTCCTCTTTCCTTCTACTCCCTCAGCCCTAGACAACCAATAATTTACTTTCTGTCTCTATGGATTTGCCTATTCTAGACATTTCATATAAATGGAATCATAATATTTGGCTTTTGCGTACAGCTCTTTCAAGTAGCATAACGATTTCAAGGTTCATCTCTGTTGTAGCATGTATCTGTACTTCACTCCTTTTTATGGATGAATAATATTCCATTGTATGGACATACCACATTTTTTGTTTATCCATTCATCAGTTGATAGACATTTGGTTGTTTCTACTTTTCACCTGTTAGGAATAATGTTGCCAAGAATATTCGTGTACATATGGATATATGTTTCCATCTCTTTTGGGATTATACCTAGGAGTGGAAATACTGCACTATATGGTAACTATGTTTACCTCTTTCAAACTGTTTTCCACTACTGCTATACCATTTTACATTCCCACCAGCAATGTATGAAGTTTCGTTTACTTTTAAGATCTAATTTTCCTAAGGTTATGGAACATTTCTAAGGGGAAGAGAAATTTCACCTTTTTCTTATATCCTGTTTTTCTTTCCTTTTGGTTCTTCTTTTTCTCTCTTTATCCTTCCTTCTCTCCCTCCCTTTCTTCCTCCTTTCCTCCGTCTCACTGCAAAACGCCTTCCTAAAGTATGATTTAAGCGACACCAATGCTCACTGAATTGTAGATGAAAAAGCATGGAAAAATTTGTAGCTTATACACAGAGCAATTTTCCTTCAAGTTAATGTAACTGAATGACCTACTTCAAAAAGTAACTACCTTGTTCTCTCTGTTGCAATCACAAATTAGAGGGAGGTGTTGGAGACTTGGAGATCTGTGATTCTCTCACCCCCTGTGAAGAATGACCAGATCTTTCTTTTTTAAAAAGACCTTTGATTAGCCTGAGTAGATAGGAAGGAGGCTATAATATTGAAGGGCTATAGGAAAAGGAGCCTAATCCTTGAATACGGTTCTCCCGAGAGTCTGGGGAACAGGAATGGGAGGGCTGCAAGTCCTACAGAGGGGCAGACCCTCTGGAATGCGAGCTGCAAGGATCCCAGGGGAGCATTACTGAGGGCCCCTCTGACTACCCAGCACAGAGCAGAGGTCTCTACTATGATCAGAGCCAGTTACCCACATAAACTCCAGTAATGATGATAAGAGACTTATAACCCATGGCCTCTACTCTCATTGTCTTAACATTTGGACTTTCAGAGACCTTGGGAAGTAGAGCCCAGAGCTAGATCTGACTTACAAAATAAAGAAGTCATCTTCACATTTAGCATCATGCAGCAGCTCACAGCTGTTTACATCTGCATAGCTTGGGGTGGGGGTGGGGGAAATGTCATCCTTGTTTTTATAAAAAGGTAATAGAAGTTCAGAGAGGTTAAGGAATTTGCAAAGCTCACATAACTAGCGAGGGGCAAAGGCTAGAATTCACATCCTGGTCTGGTGAAATACAAAACCCTTTCCCACCATATCATCCTACCTTAGGATGCTAGGGTCTGCAATCTATTATGTAATCTGAGACTCAGTAATATTTCAGAAAGAAAAGAACCCCCTGTCAAGCAGCATTTTCGTCTCTGGGCTGCACTTTCTCCATCTATGCAATACCACTGGTTGTTTGATTCATCCTTCTTTAAGGGGGTAGGGCACGCTGGAACTTATTTGCAACCAAAGGACAGCTAACTTCATCTCAGTAAGGAGAGAAATGATAAACAAGTAGGACATTCTTTTTTTTTTTTTTTTTTTAACAGGATCAGGAAAATGTAATGCTTTGAAAAATCAGCATCTACTCTACTAAGTGTTCTCCAAACTAGGAATAACCTTTAAATTTTTTCTGTAATTGCATCCATCAACTTAGATTACACATTTTAATTTTGTTTGGAATTTTATCTACTGCTTATTTTTTTCTAAATATTCTAATAACACTTCCAATTTTCTTTCTCTTATTTGACTCAAATTAAAACCAGAAAGATGCAGTCATTTTTCAAGTTACATTGCTTCATTCATCACTTTCTTAGTTCACTTTCCTTTTGCCTAAGCAGGAAACCAGATGGCAGGATCTTAACCCTGGGAGAGAACATTAATCAAACCCCAAACTTTGAGATGAAACATGTATAATGCAACAACAAATGATTAATAACATCCTCTTCATGAAACAGAGTAGGACATGAACATGAAAAAAAAATTAATGAGAGAAATATAGGAGAAACAGTCTGGTTGTACTGAAATGGAATGTAAGATTAACTTTACTTGTTAGAAAATGAAGATTTTTCCCTAAAAGTTTACATCTTTCTATATTTACATCACTTTCATCTTTAATCAGCATCTCCTAGAACCTATATTGGCCCATGTTTTCATTTAGTGATTTAATAGTTTTAATATTTCCTTTTATTTCACTTTGAATTTTCATCAGCTCTTTTCTGGGAGTTTACAATACAATGCCTTCCTCATGTTCACCCAAGGAAGGGCAGAGTCACAGTTGGCATTTATGACATTTGATGAGAGGGAATCTCTGGATGAGGACACTATTTAAACACGTGAGTTGGAGAAATTCCCATTAGAAATGTATCCCTAATTCTTTAATTATACAATTCCATGCAGTGGAATAATCTTTGTAACACCTTCAAAGGAATGGTGAATTAACCACTTGCAAGGGACAGAAACCCAATTTAAAATAGGTGAAACAAAAGAGAATGAGAGAGAATTTACTGACTCATGGAATTGGGAGGGAAAATTTCTGAGGGCAATAGAAATTTTTATCTCTTTACTTCCTTCTTTTCCTTGTTTATTCCTTCCTTTCTTCCTCCCTCTCCCTGCCTTCCTCTATTTTACTACAGAGTCTCTTCCCAAGTGTTAAGGAAGAATGTTTGTGTCTCCCCAAAGCTCAAATGTTGAAGCCCTAACCCAGAATGTGACAGTATTTGGAGGTGAGGCCTTGGCGAGGTGATTAGGTTTAGATGAGATCATGAGGGTGGCACCTCTATCATGGAATTTGTGTCCTTATAAGAAGAGGAAAAGAGATCAGATCTTTGTCTCTCTCTGCCATGTGAGAACACAGCGAGAGGGTGCCCATCTGCAACCCAAGGAGAGATACCTCACCAGACACCAACCCTGCTGGCATCTTGATCTTGGACTTCCAGAGCTGTGAGAAATAAAAGTCTGTTGCTTAAGCCACCCAGACCATGGTATTTTGTTATAGCAGTATGACTTAAGTCACCAAACTAAACCAGGTTTCTTTATCGTACTAATCTGAGCAGTTGATATTTTCACTGGATCATAGCTGAAGTATGAAAATTAGTGAACAGCAGATCAATTTCTGAAAAGTTAATGCTTACAGAGGATGAGTTTCAGAAGCCTGGACTCTGGAACGAGAACTGGGGACTGAACTCAACAGCTCTCTTATCTCATCTCATCTTGTTTTTAGATGTTGATCAATCTCCTTACCTCCTACCACAGACAGGACTTTCCTGGGTGGGTGGCAGAGACATGGCCACTGAGAGTTTGGCAACCCTACCAGAACGAAAGAAGGTTTTTTCCAGCCATCAGAAATCAATGTAATCCCAAGGAAGCCCTCTAATTGTCCTTGCTTGGGTCACATGGCCACCATCTCTGTGGCCAGAATCTTTCCCAGAGGCCTGACGCACAGGTCCAGTTAGCCATCACAGTCAACTACAAATGCAAGGTTCGTTTTGTTCCCCCCATGCAGGCTAAGTATATCACATAATTTTAGGATGTGAAGAATCTTAAGTAAATACCCACATTTTCTGATAACTTGCCAGCCTTTATACAATATTCCCATTGTAAATTCAGGCTCTGCAATGAGCCACACCACTTTAACAAACCCTGGACATCCTTTCCATGCACTAACTGCCACTGTTTATGTTAAAGTAGCAGAAGTTACTGTAACCTTCAAAAATGTACAAATTTATATCCTTATATATAAATCACTGTTTATGTTAAAGTAGCAGGAGTTACTGTAGCCTTCAAAAATGTGCGAATTTATATACTTATATATTTCTTTATATTTCAACAAAAACTGGGTTTTGCTGTATCTTTTAAAACAAGACAATGCATGATGAGTTTTTAGGCCTCCAGCTATACAATTCATTGAGAGACTTTTTTTTTTAAGATTTCTATCACAGAAGCTAGCATTATGAGAACCCAGCCATGGCTACTTGACCCATCTGCTTATTGTGGGTGGTGGGAATTAAACAAACCAACAGAAGCAGAAGTGGCTTCTGTACTAGGACACCACTTTGAAGCTTTACATCACATGTATTTAATCATCGTTATGAATTTATGAAATTTCTACCAAACTTCAAAGCAACCTGTTAGTTTGGTAACTGGTTGCCTGGCCCTGATCAAACAAGAGACTGGCTTTTTCACCTAGTATTTGGTGGGTTTGGAGCTTTCTAAATGGCACCAAGGGTGAGTTTAAAGTCATATTTCAGGTTGGGTAAGAACTTGTAATTTAGAGTCAATGGTAGCAGAACATAGCTCAATGGTAAACATTGGACAATGGTGTGGAAAATACAAATTCACCAGCTACTAGCAATATTATATTATACCTTACTCCGCTAGTTGAGAAGCAATATAGGAAACATTCATGAAATTTGCTCCTCAGAAAACATATAAACTTTTTGGAAGGCAATTACCATGGAGAAAAGAGCACAGGCTTTGTGTCAAAAAACAAGATGGAGGACTGACTCTCAGCTCCATCACATACTAATTGTGAGACACTAAGTCACTTCACCTTTCAGGGACCCTGAAAAGTAATCATAGTTACTTCCCAATGTAGCTGTAAGGAGTAAATGAATATGTGAATGTGCTTAGTCCCATGTACAGCATCTTGAACCATGGGAAATAAAAACAGGTGTGCTCAAATATTCAAGAAGAGCATCTGCCTGATGTTTTTATCCTATTAGAAAAGCCCTCACTTGATCCAACTTCTAACTCCAGTGACTGCCCATTTCTCAGCTCCACCTTAGAGAAGAACCCAAAAGAATTAACTATCTTTGCTGTAACCAATTTCTTTGCTCACATTTCTTCTCAAGCTCACTGTCACAAGGCTCCCCCACTGAGAGAAGACTCACGATGAGGTCAGTCATGACCTCTTGTGGCATCCTCCCCTTCTCTATATAATCACTCCCTTCATGATCTCAACCAACCCTATAACTTTATAAACTACCAACTCTTGCCATATAATCCAGCAATCCCACTCCTGGGCATATGCCCAGAAAAAACTACTGTTCGAAAAGATATATGCACCCCTATGTTCACAGCAGCACTAGTCACAGTAGCCAAGACATGGAAGCAACCTAAATGTCCATCAATAGATGAATGGATAAAGAAGATGTGGTACCTATCTACAACAGAATATTACTCAGCCATTAAAAAGAATGAAATAAGCCATTTGCAGCAACATGGATGGACCTAGAGATTATCATGCTAAGTGAAGTCAGAGAGAGAAAGACAAAAAACATATGATATCACTTATATGTAGAATCTAAACTATGACACAAATGAACTAATCTATGAAATAGAAATTGACTCACAGACAAAGAGAACAGACTTGCAGTGGCCAAGTGGGAGGGGGTGTGGGAGAGGGAAGGATTGGGAGTTTGTGATTAGAAGATGCAAACTATTACATATAGGATGGATAAACAACAAGGTCCTACTGTATAGCACAGGGAACTATATTCAGTATCCTGTGATACACCATAATGGAAAAGAATATGAAAAAGAATATATATATGTGTGTATATATATGTATATATAACCGAGTCACTTTGCTGTGCAGCAGAAATTAATACAACATTGTAAATAAACTACAATATAATTTTTTTAAAAACCCTACCAACTCTATGCTGATGACCCATGACCCCGCAATTTTTATCTCTATCCTGGTCCTCTCCCCTGAACTTTAGGTTTTTATACTCAATTGCTTACTCAATAGCCATACCTGAGTGTTATGACAGACACCTCAAACTTGATGCGTTCAGAACTAAACTCCTCACCTTCCCTTTAAAACCTTCTCCTCCCATAATCTTTCCATCTCAGTGAATGAAAATTCTATCTTTTCCATCGCTCAGGACAAAATCCTTGCAGGCATCTGTATCCATGAGCTTTCACTGAGTTATGTTACTGTAACGACAACAACAAAATATCTCAGCATCTCACAAAGCAATGTTTACTACTTGCTCATGTTACATGAGCAAGATGGAAGAGATATGGGGACATATGTATATGTATAACTGATTCACTTTGTTATAAAGCAGAAACTAACACACCATTGTAAAGCAATTATACTCCAGTAAAGATGTTAAAAAAAAAAAAAAATGTTCTCACCACACATTTAAAAAAAAGATTCTGCTAGAGAGGGCACATCTCTTTCCATTCCCAATTCACTAGCCAGAGAAAGTCACATGTCCAAGCCTAATATCAGTGGGGTGCCAGGATAATTCTCCCAGAGGGATGGACCCAGTAAGTAGGGTCAGTAAATATTTTGGCAATACTACAAGAATCTTTGACTCCTCTCTTTCCTGTAGGCCTCATATCCAATCCATCAGAAAATCCTGTAGGTTCTATCTTCAAAATACATCCAGAATGCAACCATTTCTCACCACCTTCACTGCCATCTCCCTGGTCCAACACACCACCATCTCGTGCATGGAATATTGCAGTAGCCCCCAGCTGACCTCTGTGCTTCTGCCCTTGTCTCCTTACTGTCCATTCTCCACACAACACCCTGGATAAGTCTGCAAAAATGTAATTCAGATCATGTCGCACCTCTGTTTGAAACACTTGATGGGTCTCCATTTCTCTCAGAACAAAGCCAAAGTCCTTAAAATGGGCAACGGTCCACAAGACTTTTTACACACAAGACTTTTTACACTGTTTGCCTAAAATTCCTCATTTCTTTTCTGACTTCATCCCTTGATCTCCCCACCCACCCCAAATCCAATCCAACCACGCTGAACTTCTTGCCGTTCTTCAAATTATAGGTACACCTCAGTCTCAGGGCCTTTGCATTGTTTCCTTTTGCTTGGAAACCTCCTCCCTTAGATGGATGCCTGGCTGGCTCCCTCCATCGGGTCCTTCTTAATGAGGCCTAACCTGGCTACCTCATTTAAACCTTCAGCCCCATGCTAATTTTTATTGTGAGACGATACATGTAAAATATAACTGCAAATTATTAATAACATCCTCTTCATGAAGCAGAGTAGTACACATCTCTTTTCAATTTACTATGTAGTTTACTTGTTACTTATTCTATTACCACACCTTGCTAAAATGTGTAAGCCTCTCAAAGGCAGGAAACTTTGTTTCATTCTCAGATGCATCTAGAGGCATCTAGACCCCTAGACACATCTAGCTAGACTCCAACTACAACAGTGCTGGGCACATATAGGGAATTCAATATTCACTGAATGAATGAATGAATCTTGCATAATTTCCTTACTCTGCCTCCTCAATTTCCCTCCCTAATGTTGTGAAGTTTAGGAGACATTCCAATTAAGTATCTATAGCTGACATCAAATTTTCTTCTTCATTAGGCTTTATTATACCTCATTAATTTCCCAAAGAAAAAAATAAGGATTGGATTAACTAAAACTGAGAGTCATTTTAGCTGAGCAAAAATCTTGCTATTTCTTTACCTGCATTGCAACAGTAATATTAACATTTAAAACACTTGTTTTCCTTTACTGTTATTTCAGATGTTTTGGGGGGTGGGGATGGGTGGAAGAGGTGGGGGCAAGTGTTTTAAACCAAAGCTTAAGTCTCAGAGACTTTGAAAAAGAAGCCCCCAAAAAAGTCATCTAAAAAGAGTGACATGTTAATTATAATCATTTTTGAAAGCAACAGCAGATATATACAAAATAAGTAGCTCAGGAAAAAGGAAAATGCTTGTATAAGCATTAAAACAAAAAGTAACAAATAGAAGAAAAAATTATAGTAGTAGACACATTGGTTCTACGTATAATAAACAAGTTTCATGAACAGATTAATGAAATTGACTAAGACCAAATGTATGTCTTCTTTCATAATCAGAAATAAATAAATGGAAATATTTTGATGGGAATGGGGGGTGGGGACTATTGGGCAAAATGTACCAAGTCATCAAAATGAACACTGATCAGGCCACTAAAAATCTATAATGACAGAGAAGACTAACTGTCCACCCAAAATTCATGGTCCTCCTTTGAGAGTATACAGTTGTTTCTTGAAAGTGTCTGCCCAGCCAGGGACTACACTGCCAGAACCTCCTGCAACCAGGTGGCACCATGTGGCAAGGTGTCATCAGTGGAATGGAGACAGAAAGGCTGGGTGCCACCTCTCAGCCATGTGGTTAGGAAGCAGGTGCCTTCCATGCTCTTGCCCCTTCTGTCCACTGGAAGCGGACCCAGAGGCCATAGGGGATGGGCAAGCACAGATGGAAGGGGCCTGGGTTCCTGAATCACCATGAGGGGAAAGCCTAAAGACCAGGAACTCATTTGGACTGTTATCTTTTTTGAAAAATCCAAATTTGGAAAAGTCATGAATAGGTTCCTTTGAAGCATTATTTATAACAAAAATGGAAATAAACCTGAATAGCAGGAGAATTAAGGAAATGATGGTACATTCACTTAGATTAGTTATTATGCATTAAATCTGCAAAAACTTATATAAAATGTACCTCAGAGCTGGTGAGATGAGAGTGTTGTTGGAGAGGTGGTGAAGATAGATAGGTAGATAGACAGACAGATATAGATAGATAAAAGAGGGATGCGGGAGAAAGGTAGAAGGCAAATGGCCAAAATGGACACATCACTAAAAATCTGAACTTCAGGAGAAGAATCGAGGAAACTTACACAGCCTCTTAGATAGTCTCATCCACCAGAGGACAGACAGCAGAAGCAAGAAGAACTACAATCCTGCAGCCTGGTGAACAAAAACCACATTCACAGAAAGACAGACAAGATGAAAAGACAGAGGGCTATGTACCAGATGAAGGAACAAGATAAAACCCCAAAAAAAACAACTAAGTGAAGTGGAGATAGACGACCTTCCAGAAAAAGAATTCAGAATAATGATAGTGAAGATGATCCAGGACCTTGGAAAAAGAATGGAGGCAAAGATCGAGAAGATGCAAGAAATGTTTAACAAAGACCTAGAAGAATTAAAGAACAAACAAACAGAGAGGAACAATACAGTAACTGAAATGAAAACTACACTAGAAGGAATCAATAGCAGAATAACTGAGGCAGAAGAACGGATAAGTGACCTGCAAGACAGAATGGTGGAATTCACTGCTGTGGAACAGAATAAAGAAAAAAGTATGAAAAGAAATGAAGACAGCCTAAGAGACCTCTGGGACAACATTAAACGCAACAACATTTGCATTATAGGGGTCCCAGAAGGAGAAGACAGAGAGAAAGGACCCAAGAAAATATCTGAAGAGATTATAGTTGAAAACTTCCCTAACATGGGAAAGGAAATAGCCACCTAAGTCCAGGAAGCGCAGAGAGTCCCATACAGGATAAACCCAAGGAGAAACACTCCGAGACACATAGTAATCAAATTGGCAAAAATTAAGACAAAGAAAAATTATTGAAAGCAGCAAGGGAAAAATGACAAATATCATACAAGGGAACTCCCATAAGGTAAACAGCTGATTTCTCAGCAGAAACTCTACAAGCCAGAAGGGAGTGGCATGATATATTTAAAGTGATGAAAGGGAAGAACCTACAACCAAGATTATTCTACCTGGCAAGGATCTCATTCAGATTCGATGGAGAAATCAAAAGCTTTACAGACAAGCAAAAGCTAAGAGAATTCAGCACCACCAAACCAGCTCTACAACAAATGCTAAAGGAACTTCTCTAAGTGGGAAACACAAGAGAAGAAAAGGACCTACAAGAACAAACCCAAAACAATTAAGAAAATTGTCATAGGAACATACATATCAATAATTACCTTAAACGTGAATGGATTCAATGCTCCAACCAAAAGACACAGGCTTGCTGAATGGATACAAAAACAAGACCCATCTATATGCTGTCTACAAGAGACCCACTTCAGACCTAGGGACACATACAGACTGAAAGTGAGGGGATGGAAAAAGATATTCCATGCAAATGGAAATCAAAAGAAAGCTGGAGTAGCAATACTCATATCAGATAAAATAGACTTTAAAATAAAGACTGTTACAAGAGACAAGGAAGGACACTACATAATGATCAAGGGATCAATCCAAGAAGAAGATATAACAATTATAAATATATATGCACCCAACACAGGAGCACCTCAATACATAAGGCAACTGCTAACAGCTCTAAAAGAGGAAATTGACAGTAACACAGTCATAGTGGGGGACTTTAACACCTCACTTACACCAATGGACAGATCATCCAAAATGAAAATAAATAAGGAAACAGAAGCTTTAAAAGACACAATAGACCAGATAGATTTAATTGATATTTATAGGACATTCCATCCAAAAACAGCAGATTACACTTTCTTCTCAAGTGCACATGGAACATTCTCCAGAATAGATCACACTTTGGGTCACAAATCAAGCCTCAGTAAACTTAAGAAAATTGAAATATCAAGCATCTTTTCTGACCGCAACACTATGAGATTAGAAATGAATTACAGGGAAAAAAACGTAATAAACACAAACACATGGAGGCTGAACAATACATTACTAAATAACCAAGAGATCACTGAAGAAATCAAAGAGGAAATCAAAAAATACCTAGAGACAAATGACAATGAAAACACGATGATCCAAAACCTATGGGATGCAGCAAAAGCAGTTCTAAGAGGGAAGTTTATAGGTATATAAGCCTACCTGAAGAAACAAGAAAAATCTCAAATAAACAATCTAACCTCACAACTAAAGGAACTAGAGAAAGAAGAACAAACAAAACCCAAAGTTAGCAGAAGGAAAGAAATCATAAAGATCAGAGCAGAACTAAATGGAATAGAAACAAAGAAAACAATAGTAAAGATCAATACAATTAAAAGCTGGTTCCTTGAGAAGATAAACAAAATTGATAAACCATTAGCCAGACTCATCAAGAAAAAGAGGGAGAGGACTCAAATCAATAAATTTAGAAATGAAAAAGGAGAAGTTACAACAGACACCACAGAAATACAAAGCATCCTAAGAGACTACTACAAGCAACTCTTTGCCAAAAAAATGGACAACCTGGAAGAAATGGACAAATTCTTAGAAAGGTATAACCTTCCAAGACTGAACCAGGAAGAAATAAAAAATATGAACAGACCAATCACAAGGAATGAAATTGAAACTGTGATTAAAAATCTTCCAACAAACAAAAGTCCAGGAGCAGACGGCTTCACAGGCGAATTCTATCAAACATTTAGAGAAGAGCTAACACCCATCCTTCTCAAACTCTTCCAAAATATTGCAGAGGGAGGAACACTCCCAAACTCATTCTACAAGGCCACCATCATCCTGATACCAAAACCAAAGATACTACAAAAAAAGAAAATTACAGACCAATATCACTGATCAATATAGATGCAAAAATCCTAAACAAAATACTAGCAAACAGAATCCAACAATACATTAAAAGGATCATACACCATGATCAAGTGGGATTTATCCCAGGAATGCAAGGATTCTTCAATATACGCAAATCAATCAATGTGATACACCATATTAACAAACTGAAGAAGAAAAACCATATGATCATCTCAATAGATGCAGGAAAAGCTTCTGACAAAATTCAACACCCATTTATGATAAAAACTCTCCAGAAAGTGGGCATAGAGGGAACCTACCTCAACATCATAAAGGCCATATATGACAAACCCACAGCAAACATCATTCTCAATGGTGAAAAACTGAAAGCATTTCCTCTAAGATCAGGAACAAGACAAGGATGTCCACTCTCACCACTATTATTCAACATAGTTTTGGAAGTCCTAGCCACGGCAATCAGAGAAGAAAAAGAAAGAAAAGGAATACAAATTGGAAAAGAAGAAGTAAAACTGTCACTGTTTGCAGATGACATGATACTATACATAAAGAATCCTAAAGACGCCACCAGAAAACTACTAGAGCTAATCAATGAATTTGTTAGAGTAGCAGGATACAAAATTAATGCACAGAAATCTCTTGCATTCCTATACACTAATGATGAAAAATCTGAAAGAGAAATTAAGGAAACACTCCCATTTACCATTCCAACAAAAAGAATAAAATACCAAGGAATAAACCTACCTAGGGAGACCAAAGACCTGTATGCAGAAAACTATAAGACACTGATGAAAGAAATTAAAGATCATACCAACAGATGGAGAGATATACCATGTTCTTGGATTGGAAGAATCAATATTGTGAAAATGACTATACTACCCAAAGCAATCTACAGATTCAATGCAATCCCTATCAAATTACCAATGGCATTTTTTATGGAACTAGAACAAAAAATCTTAAGATTTGTATGGAGACACAAAAGACCCCGAATAGCCAAAGCAGTCTTGAGGGAAAAAAATGGAGCTGGAGGAATCAGACTCCCTGACTTCAGACTATACTACAAAGCTACAGTAATCAAGACAGTATGGTACTGGAACAAAAACAGAAACATAGATCAATGGAACAAGATAGAAAGCCCAGAGGTAAACCCACGCATCTATGGTCAACTAATCTATGACAAAGGAGGCAAGGATATACAATGGAGAAAAGACAGTCTCTTCAATAAGTGGTGCTGGGAAAACTGGACAGCTACATGTAAAAGAATGAAATTACAACACTCTCTAACACCATACACAAAAATAAACTCAAAATGGATTTGAGACCTAAATGTAAGACTGGACACTATAAAACTCTTAGAGGAAAACATAGGAAGAACACTCTTTGACATCAATCACAGCAAGATCTTTTTTGATCCACCTCCTAGAGTAATGGAAATAAAAACAAAAATAAACAAATGGGACCTAATGAAACTTCAAAGCTTTTGCACAGCAAAGGAAACCATAAAGAAGATGAAAAGACAACCCTCAGAATGGGAGAAAATATTTGCAAATGAATCAATGGACACAGGATTAATCTCCAAAATATATAAACAGCTCATGCTGCTCAATATTAAAGAAACAAGCAACCCAATCCAAAAATAGACAGAAGACCTAAATAGACATTTGTCCAAAGAAGACATACAGATGGCCAAGAAGCACATGAAAAGCTGCTCAACGTCACTAATTATTAGAGAAATGCAAATCAAAACTACAATGAGGTATCACCTCACACCAGTTAGAATGGGCATCATCAGAAAATCTACAAACAACAAATGCTGGAGAGGGTGTGGAGAAAAGGGAACCCTCTTGCACTGTTGGTGGGAATGTAAATTGATATAGCCACTATGGAGAACAGTATGGAGGTTCCTTAAAACACTAAAAATAGAATTACCATATGATCCAGCAATCCCACTACTGGGCATATACCCAGAGAAAACCATAATTCAAAAAGACACATGCACCCCAATGTTCACTGCAGCACTATTTACAATAGCCAGGTCATGGAAGCAACCTAAATGCCCATCGACAGACGAATGGATAAAGATGATGTGATACATATATACAATGGAATATTACTCAGCCATAAAAAGGAACGAAATTGGGTCATTTGTTGAGACGTGGATGGATCTAGAGACTGTCATACAGAGTGAAGTGAGTCAGAAAGAGAAAAACAAATATCGTATATTAATGCATATATGTGGAACCTAGATAATGGTACAGATGAACTGGTTTTCAGGGCGGAAATTGAGACACAGATGCAGAGAACAAACGTATGGACATCAAGGGGGGAAAGCGGTGGGGAGGGTGGGGATGGTGGTGTGATGAATTGGGTGATTGGGATTGACATGTACACAGTGATGTGTATAAAATGGATGACTAATAAGAACCTGCTGTATAAAAAAATAAATAAATAAAATTCAAAGAAAAAAAAAAGAAGAATCATATTATATTATGATCCCACAGTCCCACTGAGAGACAGAGGGTGGCAGGGACAATGTTGTACTGCCTGGGGAGGTTTCATGTATTATGTGGAAGCCCACCTCCCTCATTGCAGTTCGAGTGACTGATACTTTTTTTTTCCCTACCATTTCCTGGAAGCCAGACTTTACAAATCAGGCTAAGACCAGAGAGCTCAGGTTTTCATCATCTACATTTCAGTGGCTTAGAAATGAGTACACTTCCCTTTAACATGTACCCTTCTCCATCAGTAACTTCCTTTCAGGAATAATTCCATTCTATTTCCTTCAAAAAGTTAAGCTCTTTGGGAGCAGGGCGACGTCTTGTGTACCTCTGCATCCGCACCAATGCTAGCACACAGTAGACTCTTCATGAACTCATTTAGGCATTCATTCTACAAATGTTTCCATGCCTACTATGTGCTACGCCTTTTTTTAGACTCTGGGGACACAGTGGTGAACAAAGTCACTTTCCTCCTGCAGCTCATGTTTGGAAACGTGTGGGGCTGGTGCTATCTGTTTTCCTCTCTCACTCACACAGAATCCATTTGGGCTGAACGGCATCACTAAAATACTTTCAAAATAGTTTTAAGGAGGTTTCACCACCACGCACCCAGTAGGATGGCTATAAAAAAATTTTTTTAAAAAAAAGACATAATAACAAGTTTTAGAGAGAATGTGGAAAAATCGGAACACACACGCTGCTGGTGGGAACAGAAAATGGTGCAGTCACTTTGGAAAACAGTCTTGCAGTTTCTCAAAAGGTTAAACACAGCTAACATATGATGGAGCAATTCCAGTCCTAGGTAGATACCCAAGAAAAATGAAAACATATCCACACAGACTTGTCCATGAATGTTCACAGCAGCACTTGTCATAAGAGCCAAAAATGGAAATAACTCAAATGTCCATCCATAGATGAATGGATAAACAAATTGCGGTATAACCATACAATGGAATATTTTTCCATTAAATATTATTATTATTATTAATATTATTAGCCATTAAAACAAATGGAGTGCTGAGAGGAGCTAAGACATGAGTGAATGTTGAAAACATAATGTTAAGGGACCACATATTGTATGATTCCATTTATAGGAAATGCCCAGAATAGGCAAGTCTACAGAAACAGAGGGTAGACTCCTGGTTACCTAAGGCTGGGGAGAGTTGGGTACTACATGGGATGGGTAGCTAAGGGGAGCAGGGCTTCCTTTCAGAGTAATGAAAATGTTCTAAAATTAATGGTGGTTATGGTTGCACAACTCTTGTAAATATACTAAAAAAATCATTGAATTGTACACTTCAAATGAGTAAACTGTATGCTATGTGAATTATATCTCAATAAAGCTGTTTTAAAAAGGAGGAAAAGGAAGAAGAGGAGGAAGAGGAGGAGGAAGAAAAGGAGGAGGAGGAAGAGGAGGAGGAGGAAGAGGAGGAGGAGGAAGAGGTGGAGGAGGAAGAGGAGGAGGAGGAAGAGGAGGAAGAAGAGGAGGAGGAAGAGGAGGAGGAGGAAGAGGAGGAGGAAGAGGAAGAAGAGGAAGAGGAAGAAGAGGAGGAAGAGGAAGAAGAGGAGGAGGAGGAAGAGGAAGAAGAGGAGGAGGAGGAAGAGGAAGAAGAGGAGGAGGAAGAGGAAGAAGAGGAGGAGGAAGAGGAAGAAGAGGAGGAGGAAGAGGAAGCAGCAGCTGCTGCTTTCAGTGCATAAAATATCAGTGTTGGGTTTGGAGGTTGGGTATTTGCAACCACCATGAAAGCTTTGGCATGAAGCCAGGCAATTATTTGAGGATCTGAAGCTCCTTTCAATACAACTCTGTCCTGGTTGCAAGAAAGTAATTCATCGTCAATTTTAAATCTTTCTGAAAAACTGAAAAGTGGCACCCCATGACAAACTATCTTTTTTAATGGAAGGAACGTTAGAAAAAGTCACCAATCATTTTTTGCAGTAGAAATATGATTTCCAAAGTTGCACAGCTGGAACACATCAATTGACTGAGAAGGTTTCTGCTTCCCTAACAACTGTTAGCAACAATGACTCAGACAGAAAACAGATCTGTCTGAACAGATAGATCTGTCTTTCCATCCAGCTGGAAAACACTCATTGAATAATAGATGAGAAGAGCAATAATGTTAGACTTCTTTCAGTATAAGCCTCAAAATAAAATAATCAAAACATCCTTATTCAATATTGCAATATGAATTATTACAGAAAAGTGTTCGGAGCAAGCTGGTCTCTTTTACAAAACTGCAAATGAAAACATGAGTCTGATCGCTTGCAGCAATCTAAAATTAATGCATTGGCTGAATTATTATGCTAATCATTCATGGCCAGAAGGCTGGCCATCATTTGTATCCTGACCACTTACAATTCCCAAATGACAGGGGCAGGAAGGCACCGTGGCTCAGTTCAGTGCCTGGCATGGCTGAGCTTTCCAGCAGGCTCTGGGGGTTGGTCCCTCCCATACCCTGGGTCATGCCAAGCTGAGGAACGCTCTGTTCCATCCCCACCCGTGCTATCCTGTTGCAGCAAGCCCTGCTAATATTTACTTTTTAGTTTCCTTGATATGATCTCAACATTGTTTCCACGTTTCATTCTGAAAGGGCCTTTCTCTGGGTTCTGTATTCTGTGTCTGTTGGGTTAGAATTCCACACCATGCAAGCAAAGATCACAGAAAACTCTCTTCAAAAACAAGGCTGTCTAGGTCACCAGGTGAATTCATTCAAATAGCACACTGGCTTTTGCATTTTATTTAAACAAAGAGGTCTTTTGGGTGCTGTTGCTACACGTGTGACATGATTTCTCTATTTTCATCTCTTAGGTCCAAGGAATGAAATCTCATCCTTGAGATATTCTTATGTAAATAATGGCAGGGAGCCTCGTTAGTAACAGTCAGAAAGGTCAGAGAATTGACTCGCCTGAGTGAGCACGGGATGAAACGCAGTCCTCCCTATGCACCCACCCTGCTGTGTGCTCTCGGGCCAGGCTTTCACCCTCTCTGATCCCATAAGAAGAAGGGATTAAATTAGGTGTCTCTAAGACCTTTTCTGACTCTAAAGTATTTGTCTTTTAACTCAGCTAAAATTGGCCTCTGTAGAACGCAATTAATTCTGTTTCTCATTAACAAGCAAAAGTATTTTTATGTGAGAAACAAGCTCTTGGCTACTCCTTCAAGGGAAATAATCAGAACTCATAGCAAAAGACATGTGATTTATCTTTCTGCACTTAGGATTTTGGCTTTCATTTGAGAGTCATTTCCCAAAATGCAAAATGAAAGAATTTAAAACAAGAAGCAGCCAAAAGATTCCTGGCCAAGAAATTGCCTAGGCAGCATCTTGATTTCTCGAGTCACTTTTTAGATTTTACCCTGCAGCTGTGTTCTGGCAAATCTGATTGAATCCATATGTCTTTTATGGCCAGACTGTGTCCTGGCTTCATCTATCATGCGTTCTAGAAAAAGCCATCAAGTCAGTAAAAAAAAAAAAAAAAGTTGGGGGAAGTTTTACTGCAGAGAATGAGTCTTTTTCAATACAAATACTGACCCTACTGGAAAAGTGTGAATGTAGCAGTTTCAGAAATCAAAGTCAAGGTCATCTTAACCATTAGCAGAATAAGTTGTGGCCCTGGGATGTGAGTACTGGTCTAATGGAGACTCTCCCAATAAAATCTCCCTCTCGGGCTTCCCTGGTGGCGCAGTGGTTGAGAATCTGCCTGCCAATGCAGGGGACACGGGTTCGAGCCCTGGTCTGGGAAGATCCCACATGCCGCGGAGCAACTAGGCCCGTGAGCTACAACTGCTGAGCCTGAGCGTCTGGAGCCTGTGCTCCGCAACAAGAGAGGCCGCGATAGTGAGAGGCCCGCGCACCGCGATGAAGAGTGGCCCCCGCTTGCCGCAACTGGAGAAAGCCCTCGCACAGAAACGAAGACCCAACACAGCCAAAAAAAATAAATAATAAATAAATAAATAAATAAGAATTAAAAAAAAAAAAAAAAGAGTAAATGTGCAGGGAAAAAAAAAAAAATCTCCCTCTCTCTGATCCTCACCTAACCTCAGACCTCAGATAAGAGACATCTCCTTTAGATCAGCAAGCAACCAATTTTAAAATGCAAGTTTTCTGCTCGGATGTCAGAGAGCAGAATGCGAGCGGGTGGGGAGCGCAGGTCGTTGCCAGGAGGGCTCACGCTATGGAGCTGAGCATCTGGAAACCCCCCCAAGGGCACCAAAGCGCAGGGAAGAAAGTCACTCCTGAGACGAACCTCCCGCAATACTCAGCAAGCTTGACATTTGGTTTTTGTTATTTCAAGCCATGTTCTATACTTCTGGGAAGCAGGCAAAGCACAAAAAAGAACAACTGACTAGGGTTGGGTGCTGGCTGAAGCAGAAAGATTGCTGCTCTTTTTTAAAAAGTTGAAAGGAAAAGCCTTCATCCTTCTTTATTAGACAAGGCTCTGTAGCTACAAGCGCCTGTTAAGGCCCAACCTTGGAAGAGAATTTCTTCTCCACCTTTCCTAGCAGATGCGCCTCTCAACAAGCCAACACAACAGCTCTGTTTAAGCAGAGGCACCGTCTGTCCAGATTCGATGTCGGGAAACCTGCAAGCAGTGTACTAGGAGGCTCAGGCCTTCCAGGGCAGACGTGGTGTGAGCCACACATCTTAAGGTGCCGATTCACGGCGCAGTTGCCCTGGGATTCTGTGGCGTGAGGGGCGGCAGCCTCACACAGGGTTATCCTTTCAGAGATGCTTCACTTGGGAAAGTCATGACTCAAGAACAGCAAGCAGGCTGTTCAAAACAAACAAACAAACAAAAAGACAAAAAAAAACCACCTTAGCTGTGTGGTAACCCACCACTGTAACCCAGACCCATCCTACAGGGGTCCTGGCCACCCACCTCCTCTTCCCCTGCAGGATCCGTGACACCTCAGCAAGGGGCAGCCTTGGTTTGGAGGAGATTTCAGCACCAGAGAGGATGGGCAGGAATGGAGCCAAATCGACAGCACAGCCCCTCCTAAGAGGAGCCAAGGCTGGAGTCCCTGTGGAAGCTCCAAGCTGCCAGCATGAGGCGGGGTAGGTCGATCGCAGGTGCGGACCCCACCGTGTGAGCCGTGCTTTATGTTGAGATCAATGCGCCTCCTCCACGAAGCCGTCCATGACCTCTGAAACCCACGTCCGTCTCCTCGTGACTGCCTTCCTTCGCCTACTGATACCGGCGGTTTAGTGTGGCTCTTCTGGGGGTGTGAGTGGGGAGACATCCTGAGCCAGCCCGAGGCTTAGCAGGAAACAGTGCCCCGGCTGCGTGCTGATGCCTGCCCTGCGGCCGGGAGGTGAGAGCAGGGATGTCCGTACCACGCTTCCCCGCAGGCAGAAAGCTGCCTGCCGTCAGGTGGACCTTCCCTTCCCAGGGGAGAGTGAGGTCCTTCAGCCCAACGGCGTGGATTCTGCTTCTCCTCAATTCTCTCCCAGTGCCCAGCCCAGAGCTAGGTACATATATCTACTTCGCTTAAACTATCACAAACTTCCAGCAATTCTAGAAACAGTACAGAGTCTGCAGGGCCGTCACGTAAATTTGCTACACAATCCCCGGAATTACAGCGGAACCTCTTAATCGCATAGCCTTTCTGTCTCTTACTCTCTCCCACTCGCTCTCTGTGTTAGTATAGATGACTGGGGTGATAAAATGACAGACGTTAGAGAACACTGCCCTATAGTATATAATCAAGTGCTCACTTATGTGGCACAGATTGTGGGAACTCAAGGATAATGAATATCAACATCGTAGACAATACCCTGTTTGCAAGTGGATTCTCTTATGCCACAAGTATCTATTGAGGGACACACATTTATGAGCCAGGAACGGTGGCAGTCCCTGGAAAATGACGGTCCTAAAACTGGCATGGTCCCTGGCCTCGTGGTACTTATAGACTCTTCCACTCCCAGCTGTGTACACAGAGACGGCTACCCAGTGTGTGAGGAGCCGGGCTTGGATCTGTCTCTGTCCCCCTGAACCACCAAAGGTCAGGGACCTCAGTGTCAAGTTCTCCACAGAGAATCTACGACGGAGTTGGAAACCACTGTTGTTATTTTTTTCCACTACGGACTAGTTTTTCCTATTCTAGAACTTTGGAGAGAGGGAACTATCAATATATAGTATGTACTCTCTTGTGTGTTGCCTCTGTCACTCAGCAGAACGCATTAGAGATTTGTCCGTACAACGGCCTGCTGTGGCACTCTGCTCTTCTGTGCTCCTGTAGCAGCCCATGCTATGGACGGACCGCAGGCAATTTCTCTGTATAACTCTTCATGGACACCTGGGCTAGTGTCAGCTTCGGGGTCTGTCCCCTCTTGCCTGTCATTTTGCCTCCTGTCTGCCGTATGGGCTTCCTCCCGTGGTTAGGCGAATGGTCACTGGAGTAAAACTGACAAGGGTTAGAGCCACTTGCCGAGTGATATTGAGCAAGTTGTTAGGCCTCTCTTGCTCTCTGGTTGCTCCTCCGGGGGTGATGGTGAAGATACCTTTAGGGCAGAAAACAGCTCAAAGACAGGGGACCTGGAATGTAACTGGCGTTTAATAATAGGAGCTTTATTTTTTATGTCTATTGTATTTGTTTCTTAAGGCTGCTATCACAATGTGCCATAAACTTGGTGCCTCAAAACAGAGGATATATATTCTCTCACAGGTCTGGAGGCTAGAAGTCTGAGATCAAGGTGAATGGAGGGCCATGCTCTCTCTGAAGGCTCTAGAGCAGGATCTAGTCCATGACTTTCTCAGAGCTTCAGCTGTGGCCAGCAAACCATGGAGTTCTTTGCTTATAGACTCATCACTCCAATTTCTACCTCCATCTTCACAAAGCATCTGTGTCTCTTTTCCTTTTCTTATAAGGACACCAGTCATATTGGATTAAGGGCCCACCCTATTCCAATCTGATCTCTTCTGAACAAATTACACCTGCAACAACCTATTTCCAAATAAAGTCACATTCAGAGGTTTCAGGAAAGACCTGACTTTGGGGGTGCGGATGGGAGGAACACTATCCAACAAAGCACAACCATCTCCCCAGATAAATTATAAAATCATTTATTTAAAAGCTTGTGTCTTATAAAATATTGCTCTGCATCCCTTGCACAGACTCAATGGTCAATAAATATTTGATAAAGCAGAAACTGAAAATGATGATGAATTTAATCTGTACCCTGAGGAGAGGTAAGAAGAAAAGATTTCATCACAGGATAAAACATAGATATTTAGCCTCAAATTCTGTAGGTTTTGCTGTATCATTTTGGAAGCTTTAAAGTCAAGAGACTAATGTGCTTCTTCCACAAGAAATTAGCAATTTCATATAACTAATCAGAGATCCGTGTTGTTCCATCCAGGAGACTTGATTAAAAATAAAGTTAGAAAGAGACTGAAGATGATTTTCAGATTTTATTCCACCTATAGTAACACATTTCTTTAATATTGGTTCTCAGCTACAACAGTGCTATGACATTCTGCTAGACCTGGCAAATTCCTCCTGGGAGGCAGATTGCCGAAATACACAATCACTTCCCCACAGAACCATCCATTTCTCAGTTCTTTAGCTAAGAAGGAAAAAAAAACCAAGTTCAAATTTCTCATTTACACAAGTGTAGACATTAACAGGGACCACGTTTATTCTAATTTCCTTTGTACCCTCTCTGTTGTTTATGTAAATTTGTCCTCATGGCCTCAAATTCCATATGGATAGAGTTCGTCAAGCATCAGAATCACAATTAGATATAAGTTAGATAATAAAGTTTACCTTTATTATCTATGACATCCAAAGGGTAGGATATATGAAGCCTGCCTGGTTTCCTCTTACAGTCATCAATCACTTTTTAAGCAAAAAATTACCAAAACTCTCCAATGTTGGTATATCTCAAAGATGCTGAAATGCTAAGATTTTAGTGGCTCAAAAAGTAATGACTATTTTCTCATGGCAGTCTTCTATTTAGTTCCACAAGCAACCTGGTTGTAGGAATATACATCTTATCCAAAGGATTCAAAAAGGTGCTTTCATTTTGAATGTAAACCAGATAAAACTAAAAGTCATTTTTATTTTTTCTGAACTCACTACAGTTCTAAAGCAGTTTCTCTTCACCCCACTAAAATTACTGCTTGACACCTAAAGCAAATAGAGAAAGAAGAACAAACAAAACCCAAAGTGAGTAGAAGGGAAGAAATCGTAAAGATCAGAGCAGAAATAAATGGAGATGAAGAAAACAATAAAAGAACAAAGGTCAATGAAACTAAAAGCTGGTTCTTTGAAAAGATAAACAAAATTGAGAAACCTCTAGCCAGACTCCTCAAGAAAAAAAGGGAGAGGGCTCAAATCAGTAAAATTAGAAATGAAAAAGGAGAAGTAACAATGGATACCACAGAAATACAAAGGATCACAAGAAACTACTACAAGCAACTATATGCCAATAAAATGGAAAACCTAGAAGAAACAGACAAATTCTGAGAAAGGTACAACCTTCCAAGACTGAACCAGGAAGAAATAGGAAATATGAACAGACCAGTCACAAGTACTGAAATTGAAACTGTGATTAAAAATCTTCCA
Organism: Balaenoptera ricei; assembly: GCF_028023285.1. NCBI lineage: Eukaryota > Metazoa > Chordata > Mammalia > Artiodactyla > Balaenopteridae > Balaenoptera > Balaenoptera ricei. The sequence continues at coordinate 117,390,305 of NC_082654.1, forward strand.
ACAAAAGTCCAGGACCAGATGCCTTCACAAATTCTACCAAACATTTAGAGAAGAGTTAACACCTATCCTTCTAAAACTCTTCCAAAAAATTGTGGAGGAAGGAATACACTCAGACATTCTATGAGGCCACCATCACCCTGATACCAAAAACCAGAAAAAGACACCACAAAAAAAAAAAGTGAAGTTACAGGCCAATATCACTGATGGACATAGATGTAAAAATCCTCAACAAAATACTAGCAAACTGAATCCAACAATACATTTAAAGGATCAAACACCATGATCAAGTGGGATTTATCCCAGGAATACAAGGATTCTTCAATATATTCAAATCAATCAGTGTGATACTCTACAGTAACAAACTGAAGAATAAAAAACATATGATCATCTCAAAAGATGCATAAAAAGCTTTTCACACAATTCAACACCCATTTATGATTAAAAACTCTCCAGAAAATGGGCATAGAGGGAACCTACCTCAACATAATAAAGGCCATATATGACAAACGCACAACTAACCTCATTCTCAATGGGGAAAAACTGAAAGCATTTCCTTTAAGATCAGGAATGAGACAAGGATGTCCACTCTCGCCACTTTTACTCAACATAGTTTTGGAAGTCCTAGCCATGGCAATCAGAGAAGAAAAAGAAATAAAAGGAATCCAAATTGGAAAAAAAGAAGTAAAATTGTCACTGTTTACAGATGATACGATACTATATGAAGAAAATCCTAAAGATGTCACCAGAAAACTACTAGAGCTCATCAATGAATCCAGTAAAGTTGCAGTATACAAAATTAATACATAGAAATCTCTTGCATTCCTATACACTAACAACAAAAGATCAGAAAGAGAAATTAAGGAAACAATCCCATTTACCATCACATCAAAAAGAGTAAAATACCTAGCAGGGCTTCCCTGGCAGTCTAGTGGTTAAGGCTCCATCCTTCCATTGCAGGGGCTGCGGGTTCAATACCTGGTCAGGGAACTAAGATCCCACATGCCGTGTGGTGCAGCCAAAAAAAAAAAAAGAATAAAATACCTAGGAATAAACCTACCTAAGGAGGCAAAAGACCTGTACTTTGAAAACTGTAAGACACTGATGAAAGAAATCTAAGATGACACAAACAGATGGAAAGATATACCATGTTCTTGGATTGGAAGAATTAATATTGTCAAAATGAGTATAATACCCAAGGCAATCTACAGATTTAATGCAATCCCTATCAAATTACCAATGGCATTTTTCACAAACCTAGAACAAAAATTTTTTTAATTTGTATGGAAACACAAAAGACCCTGAATAGCCAAAGCACTCCTGAGAAAGAACAACAGAGTTGGAGGAATCAGGCTCCCTGACTTTAAACTATACTACAAAGCTACAGTCATCAAAATAGTATGGTACTGGCACAAAAACAGAAATATAGATCAATGGAACAGGATAGAAAGCCCAGAAGTTAAGCCCACGCACCTATGGTCAGTTAATCTACAACAAAGGAAGCAAGAACATAAGATGGAGAAAAGACAGTCTCTTCAGTAAGTGGTGCTGGGAAAACTGGACAGCTACATGTAAAATAATGAAATTAGAACATTCCTTAACACCATACACAAAAACAAACTCAAAATGGATTAAATACCTAAATTTAAGGCCAGATACTGTAGAACTCCTAGAAGAAAACATAGGTGGAACATTCTCTGACATAAATTGCAGCAGTATCTTTTTGCATCCACCTCCCAGAGTAATGAAAATAAAAACAAAAATTAAAAAATGGGACCAAATTAAACTTAAAGGCTTTTGCACAGCAAAGGAAACCAATAAACAAAATGAAAAGACAACCCAAAGAATGGGAGAAAATATTTGCAAATGAAGCGACCGATAAGGGATTAACCTCCAAAATATTCAAATACCTCATGCAGCTCTATATCAAAAAAAAAAAAAAATCAAAAAATGGGCAGAAGATCTAAATAGACATTTCTCCAAAGAAGACATACAGATGGCCAAAAAAGCACATGAGAAGATGTTCAACATCACTAATTAGCAGAGAAATGCAAATCAAAACTACAATGAGGTATCACCTCACACTGGTCAGAATGGCCATCATCAAAAAGTCTACAAACAGTAAGTGCTAGAGAGGGTGTGGAGAAAAGGGAATCCTCATGCACTGTTGGTGGGAATGTAAATTGGTGCAACCACTATGGAGAACAGTATGGAGGTTCCTCACAAAACTAAAAATGTAACTACCATGTGATCCAGCAATCCCACTCTTGTGCATATACCCGGAAAAAAACATAATTCGAAAAGATATGTGCACCCCAATGGTCACTGCAGCGCTATTCACAATAGCCAAGTCATGGAAGCAACCTAAATGTCCACTGACAGAGGAATGGATAAAGAAGATGTGATACATATATACAACGGAATATTACTCAGCCATCAAAAAGAATGAAATAGTGCCATTTGCAGCAACATGGGTGGACTTAGAGATTATCATACTAAGTGAAGTAAGTCAGACAGAGAAACAAATATCACACGATATTACTTATATATAGAATCTAAAAAAATGGTACAAATGAACTTATTTACAAAACATAAACAGACTTTTCTAACAAACTTATGGTTACCAAAGGGGAAACGTGGAGAGGAGGGATAAAATAGGAGTTTGGGATTAACATATACACACTGCTATATATAAAATAGACAATCAACAAGGATCTACTGTATAGCACAGGAACTCTACTCAATATTCTGTAATAACCTATATGGGAGAAGAATCTGAAAATAATGGATATATGTGTATGTATAACTGATTCACTTAGCTGAAACTAACACAACTAACACAACTATAACCCAGTATAAAATAAATATTAAATTAAAAAAATAATATGACTGCTTGAAATTTTGTCCAAGCATCCAAATTTTCATACTCTGTATAAGACAATAGGACCAACAGTACAAATAAAGAACAAAGCCAACTCCCTACATAATGAGGTATACAGCTCAAAGGGGGGCTCACTGGAGCCCAAATATGACCAAGGTATGTTCCTCCACCTTTCCTGAATTTCCTCCATTATAATCCTATTGGATTTAAGTTTGCAAATGCTTGAGTTAAATGCAAACGCTTGCTGAAAGAGATAACTTAAGACAAAAACACAACACCTGCCCAGTTAAATGTATAATATTAGATTAGGCCTAGGTAGGGACATGAGGGAATGGGGCCCTAGACAGGTTATGTTTTTACAAGTATGAGAACAATATTTGCAACACTCCTTATGGGTCACAGATCACATCTTTCTTCTTTTCTATATCTTTGCAATAATCCAACAGAAGATTTTTTTAAATTGAGGTTAAATTCATGTAAGATAAAATCAACCATTTTAAAGTACACAATTCAGTGGCATTTAGTACATTCACAATGTTGTGCAACTACCACCCCTATCTAGTTCCAAAACATCATTTCCTCAAAACAAAACCCCATACCCATTAAGCATATGCTCCCCATTCCTCCTTCTCTCCAGCCCTGGCAAACACAATTTGCATTCTATCTCTATAGATTTACCAATTCTGGATATTCCATATAAATGGAAGCATGCATATGTGGCCCTTTTGCATCTGGCATTTCTTACTTAGTATAATGTTTTTGAGGTTCATCCATGTTGTAACATGTAGCAGTACTTCATTACTTTTTATGACTGAATAATACTCCATTATATGGATATACCACGTTTTGTTCATCCATTCATCTGTTGATGAACATTTGGGCTATTTCCACCTTTTGGCTAATGTGACTGGTGGGGCTAAAAATATACATGTACAAGTATTTGTCTGAGAACTTGTTTTCAATTCTTTTGTGTAGAATTGGTAGTGGATGCTTTCATCTCTCTAGAAGTGGAATTGCTAAATCACATGGTAATTCTATGTTTAACTTTGAGGAGTCACCAAACTGTTTTTCATAGCAGCTGAACAATTTTATACTCCCTCCACAATGTATAAGGGTTTCAATTTCTCCACATCTTCCCCAAAGCTTGTTTTCTGATTTTTTCTTCTTTTTAAATTGTAGCCAACCTCATGGGTGTGAAGTGATATCTTAATGTGGTTTTTATTTACATTTCCCCAATGACTAATGATGTTGAGCAGAGAAGTCTTTTTTTTCTTATCAGCCTGTCCTCCAAAGGTGCAAAGCCTCTGTAAAAACCTATATGATGTCCTATGCATTTTCTGGTAGCATTACTCAAGGAGAGCCAGTTAATAAATACGTGCTCTTGATTGTCAAATATCATCAAGAATCTTTTCTAGTTGCCTAAGTATTTTTAAGTGTATTTTTCAAGGGTTAGAATTCACCTAGTAGAGCTCTTTTGTAAAACAGTATATATATTTTAGATATTTAATTATACATTATATATAATAATCTTATATGTTTAATTATATAATATAATTATATAAATAAAATTATTGTTAATGTTGATTTCAATATTTAATCTCAATAAATCTTCTGTCAGGGATCACAGTATTAAAACTGTGCTGTGGGGGCTTCCATGGTGGCGCAGTGGTTGAGAATCTGCCTGCCAATGCAGAGGACACGGGTTCGAGCCCTGGTCTGGGAAGATCCCACATGCCGTGGAGCGGCTGGGCCCGTGAGCCACAGTTGCTGAGCCTGCGCGTCTGGAGCCTGTGCTCCACAACAAGAGAGGCTGCGATAGTGAGAGGCCCGCGCACCGCGATGAAGAGTGGCCCCCGCTTGCCGCAACTAGAGAAAGCCCTCGCACAGAAACGAAGACCCAACACAGCCATTAATTAATTTAATTAATTAATTAAATTAATTAATTTAATTAATTAATTAATTAAATTAAAAAAAATACAAGGTGCTATAGAAGCACTTTAAAAAAAAAAAAAACTGTGCTGTGGTTCATAGCAGCACTATTTACAATAGCCAAGACATGAAAGCAACCTAAGTATCCATCAACAGATGAATGGATAAAGATGTGGTAAAAATATACAATGGAATATTACTCGGCCATTAAAAAGAACAAAATAATGCCATTTGCAGCAACATGGATGGACCTAGAGATTATCATACTAAGTGAAGTAAATCAGAGAAAGATAAATATCATATGATATCACTTACATGTGGAATCTTAAAAAATGATACAAATGAACTTATTTACAAAACAGAAACAGACTCACAGACATAGAAAACAAACTTATGGTTACCAAAAGGGAAAGGAAAGGGGTGTGGGATAAATTAGGAGTTTGGGATTAACAGTTACATACTACTATATATAAAATAAACAAGGACCTACTGTATACCACAGGGAACTATATTCAACATCTTGTAATAACCTATAATGGAAAAGATTCTGAAAAAGAATATATGTATGTATGTATAACTGAATCACTTTGCTGTATACCTGAAACTAACATGGCATTGTAAATCAACTGTACTTCACTTAAAAAAAAAAACAAACAAAAGAACCGCAAAACTGTGCTGTGAACACACAGAGGTGAAGACCACTAGGCTAATCCTTGTTTTTCAGTGTATTTCCCTCTCTGGAAGTAGTTTGTGTTTACATTTATGTAAAATTTGGAAAATGAAAATGAATCAGTAGTAACAGGAAAGAGATCAGTGATTGCCTCAGAACAGGGCAGAGAGGTTGTAAAAGGAGAGGTATTAAGGGCCACTAGAGAAGGACTACCTTTGGGAAATGCTTTGGGGTGATGGATATATTCATTGCATTGATTGTGGCTATGGTTTTACTGGTATATAAATGTCAAAATTCATCAGATTGCATGCTATAAATATGTACAGTTTATCATATGTTAATTACACCTCAGTAAAACTGGGGAAAGGTTTTTAAAAGAAGGAAAAATATTATGTATACCATGATCCCATTTTCATAAAAAATTATACCACACACATGTATGCATTTATAAAGAATTGGGAGAAAATATTCCAAGATATTAGCAAATTCAAGCTAAGAGTTTCTCCTATGTTTTCTTCTAGAAGTTTTGCAGTTTTAGGTTTGACATTTGGGGTCTATACTCCATTCTGATTTCTTTTTTATATATGGGTTGAAGGTGGATTTTTTGCATATGAATATCTAATTATTTCAGCACCATTTCTTAAATCATTCTTTCCCAATTTGATTGTCATGGCACCATTACCAAAAATCAGTTTCTATGTATTGATTATTTCTGTACTCTATTTTGTTCCATTGATCTATTTGTTTATCGTAATACCAAATACCACATTGTCTTAATCATACTAACTATATAGTAAGTCTTGAAATCAGGTAGTGTTAGTCATTCAACTTTGTTCTTATTTTTCAAAATCGTACTATTTGATGTCTTTTGCTTCTTCATATAAATTTTGAAATCAATTTAACAGTTTCTACAAAAAATCCTTCTGGGATTTCAATTGAGTATGCTGGATCTACAGGTCATTTTACAGGGAAATGACAACTTAACATTGAGTCTTTCAATACATGAACATAATATATTTCCCCCATTTAATTAGGTCCTCTTTAATTTCTCTCAGCAATTTTTGTAGTTTTCAGTGTGCAGGTCATGCACATCTTTTGTCAAATTTCTTCCTAAGTATTTCTTATTTTTTGATATTATTATAAATGATATTTCAATTTTCAATTGTTGATTATAGAAATACGGTTAGCTTTTGTATCTTGACCTTATATCCTGCAACCTTGATAAACTCATTTATCATAGCAGCTTTTTTGTCAATTCATAGAATTTTCTACATACACAAAAATGTCATCTGTAAATATATAACAGCTTTACTTCTTCCTTTCCAATTTATTTGCTTTTAATTACTTTCCAAGCAGCTTTGCTCTCAATGTTTGAATTAATTAAAATGTGTGAGGTTTTGTGGGTCAAGTAGACTTCACTCAAGGTAGGTAGGATTCAATCGTCTTGTAAGGAGCCATCCAGGAGTCTCAGCTACAGAAGGGAATCACACTGACAACAGGATGGGAGGTGATAGTGAATGACCTGGAGCAGGAGCTGGGAGCAGGGAGACTGGGAGAAGTTCAATCATAGTGAGATCTCCCACAACAAGGAACCAACACTGGGGTGGATTTCCCCTTTAGGCATCTTACCCCACAAGACCCAGCATTTAGACACTTGCCACACAGTGGGCTTCAGTGGCCCCACAGGCAGTGTTGGCCAGAAAAGCATCACCAACCAACAGAGAGAACAACACAACCAGTCACTTAGATAAGAGACTCTTGTCCTCTTTCTCCTTCCTCCCTGTTCCAACACAATGAAGGGTTAGAGCCCAAAGGGAGAGGAAAAGGCTAAATGAGCTCATTCAGTCCCCCAGTATGAGGAAGGGGATACAGAATAAAAGAGCACGTCATAACCCTCTCCCTCACCCACACACACACACTACAGTCCCTATAAAAGGAAAATTTTGAAATCAGATATGAAATTGAAGTTTCAAACAAATCAGCCTTCTAATAACCAACGACCAGGAAATTATTATTTTTCCTAAGATGCTATTAAGGGATCTGCTGTACAGGAGGGAAGGGAGATTTAACATAGGTCTTGAGGGGTGTGATAACAGAAAAATAACAATTCAATGTTGTACCACACTAACTGAGATAGGTCAATAAATCAGAAATATATTGTTTAAAGATATCTAATAAATTAGTTGACTGAATATAAATAATGAATTTATCTGGATAAAACCTGTGGGAAAGACCTTCCTATGTGATGCCAGAACATCATGAGTGTTCTAGCAGATCCCATGACTTGGGACCTGTTGAACTGGGCTGAAACACCTGCAAGCTCTTGAAGCAAGTGGTCTTACCAAATGAGAAGATTCATTTAAAGTGCACTTGTTGGGCAGAACACTCTTTGATATAAAATGTAGTAATATTTTTTGAATCTGTCTGCTAAAGCAAAGGAAATAAAAGCAAAAATAAACAAATGGGACCTAATTAAACCCAAAAGCTTTTGCACAGCAAAGGAAAACATAAACAAAACAAAAAGATAACCTATTGAATGGGAGAAAATATTTGCAAATGATATAACTGATAAGGGGTTAATATGTAAAATATATAAACACCTCATACAACTCAACATCAAAAAACCAAATAATTTGATTTTAAAAGGGGCAGAAGACCTGAATAGACATTTTTCCAATGAAGACATACAGATGGCCAAGAGGCACATGAAAAGACACTCAACATCATTAATCATCAGAGAAATAAAAATCAAAACCACAGTGAGATATCACCTCAAACCTGTCAGAATGTCTATCGTCAAAAAGAACACAAATAGCCACATTCTTAGAAAAGCACAATGCTCCGAGACTGAACCACGAAAAAATAGAAAATATAAACAGACCAATCACAAGCACTGAAATTGAGACTATGATTAAAAATCTTCCAACAAACAAAAGCCCAGGACCAGATGGCTTCACAGGCGAATTCTACCAAACATTTAGAAAAGAGCTAACACCTATCCTTCTCAAACTCCTCCAAAATATAGCAGAGGGAGGAACACTCCCAAACTCATTCTACGAGGCCACCATCACCCTGATACCAAAACCAGACAAAGATGTCACACAAAAATAAAACTACAGGTCAATATCACTGATGAACACAGATGCAAAATCCTCAACAAAATACTAGCAAACAGAATCCAACAAAACATTAAATGGATCATACACCATGATCAAGTGGGGTTTATTCCAGGAATGCAAGGATTCTTCAGTATAGGCAAATCAATCAATGTGATACACCATATTAACAAACTGAAAGATAAAAACCATATGATCATCTCAACAGATGCAGAAAAAGTTTTCAACAAAATTCAACACCCATTTATGATAAAAACCCTCCAGAAAGTTGGCGCAGAGGGAACTTACCTCAACATAATAAAGGCCATATATGACAAACCCACAGCCAACATCATTCTCAGTGGTGAAAAAGTGAAACCATTTCCTCTAAGATCAGGAACAAGACAAGGTTGCCCACTCTCACCACTCTTATTCAACACAGTTTTGGAAGTTTTAGCCACAGCAATCAGAGAAGAAAAAGAAATAAAAGGAATACAAATCAGAAAAGAAGACGTAAAACCGTCACTGTTTGCAGATGACATGATACTATACATAGAGAATCCTAAAGATGCCACCAGAAAACTACAAGTGCTAATCAATGAATTTGGTAAAGTTGCAGGATACAAAATTAATACATTCCTATACACTAATGATGAAAAACCTGAAAGAGAAATTAAGGAAACACTCCCATTTACCATTGCAACAAAAAGAATAAAATACCTAGGAATAAACCTACCTAAGGAGACAAAAGACCTGTATGCAGAAAACTATAAGACACTGATGAAAGAAATTAAAGAGGATACAAACAGATGGAGAGATATACCATGTTCTTGGATTGGAAGAATCAACATTGTGAAAATGACTATACTACCCAAAGCAATCTACAGATTCAGTGCAATCCCTATCAAACTACCAATGGCATTTTTCACAGAACTAGAACAAAGAATTTCACAATTTGTATGGAAACACAAAGGATGCCAAATAGCCAAAGCAATCTTGAGAAAGAAAAACGGAGATGGAGGAATCAGGCTCCTGGACTTCAGACAGTACTACAAAGCTACAGTAATCAAGACAGTAAGGTACTGGCACAAAAACAGAAATATAGATCAATGGAACAGGACAGAAAGCCCAGAGATAAACCCACACACATATGGTCACCTTATTTTTGATAAAGGAGGCAAGAATATACAATGGAGAAAACACAGCCTCTTCAATAAGTGGTGCTGGGAAAACTGGACAGCTACATGGAAAAGAATGAAATTAGAACACTCCCTAACACCATACACAAAAATAAACTCAAAATGGATTAAAGACCTAAATGTAAGGCCAGACACTATCAAACTCTTAGAGGAAAACATAGGAAGAACACTCTGTGGCATAAATCACAGCAAGATCTTTTTTGACCCACCTCCTAGAGAAATGGAAATAAAAACAAAAATAAACAAATGGGACCTAATGAAACTTCAAAGCTTTTGCACAGCAAAGGAAACTATAAACAAGACAAAAAGACAACCCTCAGAATAGGAGAAAATATCTGCAAATGAAGCAACTGACAAAGGATTAATCTCCAAAATTTACAAGCAGCTCATGCAGCTCAAGATCAGAAAAACAAACACCCCAATCCAAAAATGGGCAGAAGACCTAAACAGACATTTCTCCAAAGAAGATATACAAATCGCCAACAAACACATGAAAGGATGCTCAACATCACTAATCATTAGAGAAATGCAAATCAGAACTACAGTGAGGTATCTCCTCACACCAGTCAGAATGGCCATCCAAAAAATCTGCAAACAATAAATGCTGGAGAGGGTGTGGAGAAAAGGGAACACTCTTGCACTGTTGGTGGGAATGTAAATTGATACAGCCACTATGGAGAGCAGTACGGAGGTTCCTTAAAAAACTAAAAATAGAACTACCATACGACCCAGCAATCCCACCACTGGGCATATACCCTGAGAAAACCATAATTCAAAAAGAGTTGTATACCACAATGTTCACTGCAGCTCTATTCACAATAGCCAGGACATGGAAGCAACCTAAGTGTCCATTGACAGATGAATGGATAAAGAAGATGTGGCACATATATACAATGGAATATTACTCAGCCATACAAAGAAATGAAATTGAATTATCTGTAGTGAGGTGGATGGACCTAGAGTCTGTCATACAGAGTGAAGTAAGTCAGAAAGAGAGAAACAAATACCGTATGCTAACACATACATATGGAATCTAAAAAAAAAAAAAAAAAATTGGTTCTGAAGAACCTAGGGGCAGGACAAGAATGCAGACGTAGAGAATGGACTTGAGGACACAGGGAGGGGGAAGGGTAAGCTGGGCCGAAGTGAGAGAGTGGCATGGACATATATACACTACCAAATGTAAAACAGATAGCTAGTGGGAAGCAGCCACATAGCCCAGGGAGATCAGCTCGGTGCTTTGTGACCACCTACAGGGGTGGGATAGGGAGGGTGGGAGGGAGACGCAAGAGGGAGGAGATATGGGGATATATGTATATGTATAGCTGATTCACTTTGTTATAAAGCAGAAACTAACACACCATTGTAAAGCAATTATACTCCAATCAAGATGTGAAAAAAAAGAACACAAATAGCAAATGTTGGCAAAGATGTGGAGAAAAGGGAACCCTTGTACTTTGTGGGAATGTAAATTGATGCAGCCATTGTGGAAAACAGTACGGAGGTTCCTCAAAAAACTGAAGGTAGAACTACCATATGACCCGGCAATTCCACTCCTGGGTATTTATCCAAAATACCCAAAAACAATAATTTGAAAAGATACATGCACCCCAGTATTCATAACAGCATTATTTACAATTGCCAAGATACGTCCATCAATAGATGAATGGATAAAGATGTGGTATATACATACAATGGAATACTACTCGGCCATAAAAAAGAATGAAATTTTGCTATTTGCAAAAACATGGATGGACTTGGAGGGTATTAAGCTAAGTGAAATAAGTCAGACAGAGAAAGACAATAAGTGCTGTATGATAGCACTTATACGTGAAATAAAAAAATATAACAAACTAGTGAATATAACAAAAAAGAAACAGACTCACAGATATAGAGAACAAACTAGTGGTAACCAGTGGGGAGAAGGAAGGGGGGGACAAGATAGGAGTAGGGGATTAAGAGGTACAAAATACCCTGTATAGAACAAGTTGCAAGGATATATAGTACAACACAGGGAATATAGCCAATATTTTATAATAACTATAAACGGAATATAAGCTTTAAAAATTGTGAATCACTATTGTATAACTGAAACATATATTGTACATTAACTATACCTCAATAAAAAAAGAATTTGAAAAATAAATTAATTTTTAAAAAATAATGCATGTGTTGGCCCTCTATCTCCTAGACAGTAAAATAAAAAAGGCTGGACTAAATTCTCTGTGATCCTCTTAGCCCAAATGTCTTTTTCAAAATAACCAATTTATGTTTTCCTCTTGCTTCTAAATATTTGGGATTTATTTCAAAAAGAGTCCTTTATGTATTCCTCAAATAAACCATGCCTGTGCATGCCAATGAACTTTGGCCTGTGTTGCCCCTGCAAGCTAAAATGCCTCTCTCCTACTCGCCATCTGGAAAATACCCCATCATCCTTGGAAAGATCAGCTTCCGTGAATCCCTCTCTCTCACTCCCCGGATAAGAATGACTCTGCCTGCCCTTCTCTGACGCCCACTGTACAAAGTTTATTCCTCCATGGCACAGGTTTTTGGTTTTGTTTTTGTTTTTAAAGGTAGTGAGTTGTGTCTGCTGTCTTCTTCCTAACCCATCTCTCCTTTAAGGACAAAACCCAGCTTTTAGTCGTTTCCCAAGCAAGTCTTCATCATACAAAACTTAAGTGATGGAAGAACAAGAAAAATGAAAGCGGAGAGGTTAAGGCAATCAGTATAATAAAGAGATGAGCCTGAAAGGGGACTGGAGAGCAACTAGACAGACAGCATGGGCCAAGTTTGTGAGACAGTTTGGGGAAGCTTGCAGTGAAAGAGGGGAGAGCTTTCAACAAACGGTGCTTGAATCATGCCAAAACGGTACGTTGGTGCCATGGCAGCTATTGTAGGTATGAGATATGTGAGGGAGGGGAGGAAGCAGATGTGTTGCTAGGCTGTACCAAAGGCATTGCCTTTGGCATTCTTAGAGAAACGGCCATAGAGTTTAAATTGTTTTTCAGTCATTCTACATTCAGGGAAGGGGTGGCGGTGGGATGAACTGGGAGATTGGGATTGACATACACACACTACTGTATATAAAATAGATAAGTAATGAGAACCTACTGTATAGCACAGGGAACTCTACTCAGTGCTCTATAGTGACCTAGATGGGAAGGAAATCTAAAAGAGAGTGGACATATGTATATGTATGACTGATTCACTTTGCTGTACAGCAGAAACTAACACAACATTGTAAAGCAACTAAACTCCAATAAAAAAAATTAATTTGTAAAAAATACCAAGAATTACAATAGAGATAGTAAGTAGAATTTATGTTTCAAATAAAATAGCCTCTATATAATAAATAAATACAGTCTTTCAGTCATTCTACATTCAAGCTATCGTGTCTTTAAACATGACCGCACAGTGAGGATGGAGCTTTAAGCTAGTGACATCTGTCTTGTAAGTCTCAGCAACTTGTAATTATACTTTCATGTCTGTTTTCTCCTCTCACCCGCCCCCAACTCTGCCTCCAGCCTCTGCATGAGAACAAGAACTGTGCCTTCTTCATCCACTTGCCCTGCTTCTATGAATGAATGATTCACCTAGAAAAGGAGACTTTCTCTGGAACCCTGCACACAACCCCCAGGCAGGTTCTAGAAGCATACAAACGGATACATATGGAAGGCTTCAGAGCTCTGGGGTCAAACAGGTTTGCGTTCTAATCCCAGCTCTGCCACTTACTAGCTGTGGGACCTGTAACTCCCTAAGGCTCAGGTCCCTCAACTGTAAAACGGTGGACATCCTGGAACCTGCTACATAGAGCTGTTAAGACAACTAAATGAAATAACACATATTAAATACTAAGTACAGTACCCAACACAAACATACGTGTTATAGAGATATAGACATAGCCTATCTAAATATATTCAAACATATACAGACACATTCAGCTTCCATTCTGAACCTTCCCTGAGAAACAGTCTTATCTCTTAGACATGTATATATTAAATCCAGCATTTTCCAAAAAGAGACAGTAACACTATCACAGTTATTATAAGTATGTTTAATTGACTGAAAGAGAGCATTGGGCACAACCTAAAAGTATATGCATCACTTTAAACTATTAATCTAACTTATTTACATCATATACATATCTATCTGTCAAGCAAAGGTTAATAGAGAGTTTATGAAATTGGGAATGCAATTAAGTCTCCCGGGAATCTCAGTTGGAGGCCATGCCAGTTTCTATGGTAACCAAAGGGCTCAGGCAAAAAATGGGGGGAAGGGAGGTGATTTAAAGGCAAGATAAGCACATAAATACAGCTCTTTCTACCTTTTCTTTTGAGTTCCAATAAGCAGTCTTTGCTGCATTTAAATTATTATACAAAGAAAAGTATAAATCAGATTAGTCTTTCACCTCCTAGAATTAAATACATTTTTGCAAAATGTTTAAAGTGATTCCAGTTTTTAAAAATGTATCACTTCTCAGTTTATGAAGTGTGTCAGGTATGTCTCAAATTCCCCAGGGGAGAGAATAAGGAGAGGGGATTGAAAGAACAGAACAGATGTCCAAGATGTCCAGGATGATTAGAGTATACTGTGAAGAGCCTTCTCAACACCAGCTAATTAGGTTTTACTTATGGTCTCAGAAACTGCAATTAGGCCAAAGGGAGAAAATGTGAAGAACTGGTTTTCCTGTGACAAATTTCACAACATCAATGAATTGAAGAAGAGTTTAGTAATCACCTAGTCAAACCCTTGATTTAATCACCAAAAACACTTCCCTTGAGAAATTAACATAGCTCCCTAATTTAGGTGAGGGAACTAGATACCAGCAGAACCATGGTTAGAATCTGAGCTCCCTGACTATAGCTCGTACTGTAGTCTACATACCACTTCCTTCTCCTTCACTTCTTTTTTACAGGCAAAACTTAGGAACGCTCTTAACCAAGTCATTCCCAACTGCTGAATTGTCTGATCTCGATTATTGCAGGTGGTCTGATTTGTTTTGTAAAACCAAATGAATCTTATTTTGGTACACTTCACCTAAGTTCTTAATTTCATTCACATTTAGAAGCAACTTCACATTTTCCATTAAAAAACCACTTTATGGAAGTTCTGTGAGTACCTACCTGTTTTATCTGACAGTCCAGCACCTCCGTGTTCATTGCCAGCAATGTGCTCCTGTATGTATCCCACGTAGTCTGTGTTAAGAAGAGCCTGAAAGAGAGAGGCCACGAGAGAAATTCATATAGGATCCACACAAGATATTGATTAAAAACAAAAAAAATCAGGAAAATCCTATTGCATAGCCTCAAATTTTCATTCTGCAATCTCAAGTGATTCCTTTGTAAAGGGGAGATAAAATGGGATAAAGAAAAATAGAACAGCGTTATAATTCAGCCAGCATTGTTAAAACAGTGAACTCCTGCTACTCTCCCAAGGTTTGCATTAAATGAAATCTGAAGTTTCTCATTTTGTTTCAAATAAATATAATAGATTCCATAGTGGACACGGTGATCTCTCTGGGTCTCTGCATACATGTAATAACGGTGCTTGGTGCAAATGAGGAGACAGGTGGCTGGACTAGATTCTAATTCTCCATCTCTAATATTTCGAGACTGAGAAAGGATATCAAAAGTACAGATAAGATGCTGTACTTGCCTCTACAAACCACATTCTCTCTGAAAGTCTGTCTTCTGATTCACAGACTGGAGATAATCCCAGCTAAGCATACCTCGCAATGTTATTATGTGGATGAAATGAGGGTGTCGTTGGAAATTTTGATTTATTGTGAAACTTACCCTGGGTGTAACAGCCACTGTGCTTGTCCTGCCTCTCTGTCCTCCTATGGGACACTTCCCCACCCACAGCCTCTACGAAACAGGCAGCCATGTTTTTTCATGTAACCCTACTGACTTTCACATGCCCATTCAGCTGATGCAAAGGACCACCGCTCCAATGCCTGGCCAAACACCTGTGTGGCCTTGCTCACAACAATAAACTAGATCAATCAGAAATTTGAACCAAGACACATGCTAAAAAAAAAAAAAAAAATAGTGTGTGAGCAGTGGGAAGTGTAGTGAAAAGGTCCAAAATGGACGGAGTGGGTCAAGAAGCAGGAAGTATGGGGAAGGAGGGGTCAGCTGATAGCAGGACAGAAAAGAGATCTGAGGAGGGTAACTGAGTTTCACTGAGAGCAAAACACTGGAGTAGAGACCCAGGAGCTGTCATCACCAGGTCTCCCCAAAGCTTGCTGGAAACAAGATTCACCAATCTTTTTTATCTCGCTTCCTAAATAGTTCTCTGTATCTCCTCCACTGCCACTTTGGTCCATTGCTATAAAATTAGTCAATTAATTGGTTAATAATCCCCAATCATTCAACATCAAGTATTATTTTTTTAATCTTAAGAGTTTACTTGAGGAAAAATTGGTTCAAATCGAGCAGCCCCAAACCAGAAATTGTTAGGAGGGCTCCACCAACAGGATCTTGGAGAGAAACTTTCATAGAGAAAAGGCAGAAGCAAAGCAAGGCAATTATTAATTGGCTACAGCTTAAAGCCTGGCTGGCTATTTGTGATCGGTTGTCCGTGGTGTTTTGAATTCATAACCTTGAGGCAGTTACAGGCTGAGACTTTGGTTTGCTTTCAAAGGCTGCCAAGGCATTAGAGTCACCTCAATCTAATGGTTTCCTTGTTTAATTAATTTAACAATTCCCCCCTTTGGATCATCCACTCATATGTGAGATTCGCCCAAAATGTGCTATTAGCACCACTTTCAGTCACTATCAGAGTTAAGTTGCCCTTGTCTAATTGTGAAACACATAGGTTATGATATCATATCCGTGGAAAATTTGTTTTTGCTGTTTATCTCACTGATCATCTGGTTTTGGTTTCTCCAAGCACAGTGAGACCATCTGGTTTACTGCTGATGACTATGAACACGCATTTAAGACCTTTGAGAGAACATAGTGCACCAGGGAGACTACGATGCAACTATTAGGAGGATAACACCAGAAACTGAAGTACACTCCTTAGCCAGGGCCCCCATGAACCAAATCAGTTGGTGTCAAATAAATCAAAGAATGTACCCAAAGAGGCATCAACCTCTTTTAGTCAAGTGGTTTGTTCATTACTTTCTTGTATTTGCTACAATACCAGAGGTGTTGATCCAGCAGGTTGTATTTGCTATGCACAGACTCCTTCTTGCTCAGTTGGTAAATAATAAGACAATTCTATTGTCTAAAATCACCTTAGAAAGAAAATATAGGGACTTTCGTTGTGCAGCTATGGCCTTAGCAGTAAATTCAGCAACAGTTGCCAGAGTTAAGGAACATTACCTTCCCATGGATTAAAAGAGAGAAAAAAAGCAAGTAGCAAAAAGGCAAAAGGAATAAAGGTTTTAAATTGGAGATGAAAATTTTGATCTATGATCTGGGGAGAGCTGTCTACCACAAGATGCAATCTGCTTCTGGGGAGGAATCTTCCTAGTCATTTAAATTTTAGATCTCCAGCTGGCGTGCACTTCCAAGAGGCTGCAGGGCAACTTTTTTTTTTTTTTTTTTTTTTTTTTATTTATTTATTTTTGGCTGTGTTGGGTCTTCGTTTCTGCACGAGGGCCTTCCCCAGTTGCGGCAAGCGGGGGCCACTCTTCATCGCGGTGCACGGGCCTCTCACTATTGCGGCCTCTCTTGTTGCGGAGCACAGGCTCCAGACGCACAGGCTCAGTAGTTGTGGCACATGGGCTCAGTAGTTGTGGCTCGTAGGCTCTAGAGCACAGGCTCCGTAGTTGTGGTGCACTGGCCCAGTTGCTCCGCAGCATGTGGGATCTTCCCAGACCAGGGCTCGAACCCGTGTCCCCTGCATTGGCAGGCAGACTCTCAACCACTGCACCACCAGGGAAGCCCCTGGAGGACACCTTTTTAACTGGGGGATGTGGACCCAAGGTTCAAATCTCTGCTGTTTGGCTGCCATCTGGGTAGTGAGAAGGATCTGGTATGGTCACTTCCAAAACGATTCTGGGGCAGTCTTTGTTCTTAGTGATTCCAAATCAGAAGGGTGGAAGAATATTGGAAATGTAAGTTTGGAGAGCTATAGCCAGATATTTGAGGAAACTAGAATTCAGGATCTAGTTCAGTTTACAGATATACAATAAAACCTCAAAGACAATGAACAAGGCTAGAATCTGATATACACAAGATTGTACTATAATATTTTACTGAAACCTATTTTTTCCTCTACAATCACCCTCATATCTATCAAGGATAATCACAGTAAGACTAATTTGTTGGCAAAATAAGTCTAGTCTCATTAAACTTGAGATTATTATTATTCACTTAAATGTAGCAAGAATAGTGATTGACCATATAAACTTTTAAAAATCTGCTTTGCTAGAACTTTTCATAAGGAATCATAGATTGGACTTTTAAAAAGGCTTCCCCAGGCTAAGAAGCCAAGCCACCCTCGAAACAAGGTACCAGGCCATTTTTCCCAAGGTGCTTTTATTGGCTCCATAAAGTCAACCTTAGTTCCTCAAAACTATCTGGTCATATCTGATTTTATGTGTATTCTCAAATGTGACATTCCAGTCAAAGCCTTAGTAATATAACCAATGTTTCCAATCGTCTCCTTTTATAAGGAGAACAGATTCTTATTGAACTTATGCAAATAACTATATTGCCGTGAAAATAAGAATATTCAATAAGCTTTTGCATTCTGGAGGTATCAGGTAGGGAGAAAAGCTAAATGTTTCAAATCTGTTTACAGAAATGGACTTTACAAAATTACTGGAAGCCATAGATAGCTTAAGAGAAAATGATTTCCTTAAATCTGGAAAAATAGGAAGAAGAGATCAAAATGGTAGAGGGTAGAGGGTGCTGAGCTCACCTCCCCCTAAGAATGCATTAAAATAGATACACACACGGAGACAGATAGCAAGGAAGGAGTTGGGGTGTGTGGTGGCATGGAGACACAGTGCCTGTAATACAATATTTGAATTTCCAATTTTGTCTTGAAAAAATGAGTCAATCTGAGGATGGCTCTACAATCTCCATGGCTGCCGGTGACTTGTCAAAAGGCCCCTGTTCTGTCTCTTCAGAGATAGAGCCCTATGGCCACATGAGACCTTAGCACTGAGATTAATCTCCCATATTTGGAAGGCAGAAGTGGGCAAATTAAGCAATGTGCATGACTGAGCAGGTTGAATGCCAGAGGCCAAAGAGAAAATGATGTCAGCAAGCAGCAGTGTTTCTCATCATCCTCTTCCCAGGATCCTGTTCCTTTCAACACATTGTGCGTGTACTTTATGGGATGATTTTTATAACATTCATTTATAAAATACACTATACTATTTAAAAATACATCTACATGTGGAGCAATTTTCACTGAAACAAACTGGAGACTGGCAGAAAGACTCCTGTACAGCCAAGGCTGTAAAGAAAGATCCACGTGGTGTCACGTAGGAGGGGAAGAGAAGCAATCAGGTCAAGACCTGTGCCCCTGGCAGGGGACACATAACAGAAGGTGGATTACATGAGCTTAGAGATCCTCCCTGGGGAATGAGCAGTTCAAACCGCATATCGGGCACCCCAGCCCTCGGGAAGACAAGTCCCCTTAGGTGATTTGAAAACCAATGGGACTAAAAGGACGGCTGTTAGAAACCTAGACTCCACTCCTGAAGAGTGCCCAAGTGCTTGCCTAAGCCCAGGAACAAAGTGGAGGAAGCAGATTCAAATTGCCTGGGACTCAGATCAGTTTCCCACGACCACCCTAGCATGCATACCAGCCCATGCCAAGGGCCCATCTGGCCCCTCGAGCACAGCTCCCCACTAGGGCAAACGGTGCCACTGTTAAGAAGCGTGCATAGTTGGGGAGATGGAGCTGGCTTAGACCTGGCACTACAACTGAACAGGGTGAGGGTGGCCATTACTGGCATTTGTAGAGGCAGCAGATTGAAGGTGGTCTGGAACTCTGAATGGTGTGCCAGGACCAACGCAGCACACAAACAGGACCACACCGAACACATACTCTGGACCCTCTAGCTCCAGCACTGCTCCCCAGTGAGGGAAAAATGCCAACATTGGGAGGGGGAGAGCACACACTTAGAAGGGATGGAAACATCTTGGACCCAAACTAAGTGCTCTGCTCCAGCACCTTGGGACCCCTCCCCACCAGCCCCCAATATATTGCTGTCAGCCACTGAGCATAGGAGACGCCTCATCACACCTGACTCTGGCTCTAGCCCCTCCATCTCCAGCCTACCTCTCACCAAGGTGATAGCTGCCAGCACACCCTGGGGAAAGACATGACCCATGCTCACCTCAGATCCATCTCTCATAACAAAGCCACTGGGCACACACAGACTGCATAGGGATGTTCCCACACAAGGACACCCCTTCAAGACTGCGATAGGTAACTGTTTCACCTAATTTCATAGAAACTGAGAAAGTTAAACAAAATGAGAAGACAGATGCATTTGTTTCAAATAAAAGAACAAGAAAAAACACTGAAAAAACAACAAATGAAATGGAGATAAATAATTATAAGATAAAGAGTTCAAAGCATCAGTAATAAGAATGATAATTGAACTAGGAAAAGAATAGATGAACACTGAGAATTTTAACAAGGAACTAGAAAATATTTTTTAAAAAACAAGTCAAAACTGAAGAATACAATAAATTCCTCCTAGTATGTTTTTCACTTCATTAACAGCAGACTAGGTGATACAGAAGAACACATAAATAATTTGGGAGATAGAATAATGGAAATCACCCAATGAGAACAGCAAGAGGAAAAACAAGCTTTTTAAAATGAGAACAGTTTAAGGGACCCCCTAGGACAACATCAAGCATACTAACATTCCCATTATGAGGGCCCCCGAAGGAGAATCGAGAAAGGGGTCAAAAATGTATCTGATGAAATTCTGGCTGAAAACTTCCTGAACCTGATGAAGGAAACAGATATCCAGGCACAGGAAGCACAGAGGGTCCCAGGCAAGATGACCCAAACAGACCCACACCAAGACAAACCATAATTAAAATAGCAAAACTTAAAGAGAGAATTCTATTGTAAAAGCATCAAGAGAAAAACAAAGAATCAGTACAAAGGAACCCCCATAAGGCTATCAGCTGATTTTTCTGCAGAAGCTTTGCAGGCCAAAAAGGAGTGGCATTATATAATTCAAATGCTAAGGGAATTCCCTAGCAGTTCAGTGTTTAGGACTCTGTGCTTCCACTGCAAGGGGCACGATTCGATCCCTGTTTGGGGAACTAGGATCCCGCAAGCTGCAGGGCATGGCCAAAAGAAAAAAATGCCAAGAGGGGAAAACCTGTAACCTAGGATACTCTACCCAGCAAGATTATCATTTAGAATTGAAGGAGAGATAAAGAGCTTCTCAGTCAATCAAAAACTAACAGTTCGGGCTTCCCTGGTGGCGCAGTGGTTGAGAGTCTGCCTGCTAATGCAGGGACATGGGTTCGAGCCCTGGTCTGGGAAGATCCCACATGCCGTGGAGCAACTAGGCCTGTGAGCCACAACTACTGAGCCTGTGCGTCTGGAGCCTGTGCTCCACAACAAGAGAGGCCGTGATAGTGAGAGGCCCACACACCGCGATGAAGAGTGGCCCCCGCTTGCCGCAACTAGAGAAAGCCCTCGCACAGAAATGAAGACCCAACACAGTCAAAAATAAATAAACTAATTAAAAAAAAAAAAACAAAACTAACAGTTCACCATTACTAAACAGACCCTAAAAGAAATGTTAGAGGGTCGTCTCTAAGTGGAAAGGAAAAAGCTACTGCAAGAAGAATTCCTAAGAAAGGAAAAATCCCACTAATTAAGGGAAATATACAGTAAAGGCTGTGGATCAACCACTTAAGCTAGCACTAAGATTAAAAGTTAAAAATTGTAAAATCAACTATAACTACAATAAACACTTAAAAGATAAACATGAAGATGTAAAATGAGATCAAAACCACAAAATGTGGGAAAAAAGAGTAAAAAATATATAAATCTTTTAAAATGTGTTTGAACTTAAATGATTGTTAGTTTAAAACAAGTAGATATATTTACAGGTCAACATATATGAACCTCACGGTAACCACAAATCAAAAAACTATAATAGATACACAAAAAACAGAGAGAAAGCATACCACTAAAGAAAAACAAAAACAAACAAACAAAAAAAACCACAGGGAAGAAGCTAAAAGAAGAAGAAAAGAACAGAGAAGAACTACAAAAACCAGAAAACAAGTAACAAAATGGCACTAAGTATATACCTATCAGTAATCACTTTACATGTCAATGAACTAAATGTTCCAGTCAAGACACTGCATGAGTGATTGGATAAAAACAAACAAACAAAAAACAAAAAAAATTTAAAAACAAAACAAAACAAAAACACCAGACCGAACTATATACTTCTTACAAGACACTCACTTCATACCTAAAGACATACCCAGGCTAGGGACTTCCCTGGTGGTGCAGTGGTTAAGAATCCGTCTGCCAACGCAGGGGACATGGGTTTGAGCCCTGGTCCGGAATGATCCCACATGCGGTGGAGCAACTAAGCCCATGAGCCACTACTACTGAGCCTGTGCTCTAGAGCCCGCGTGCCACAACTACTGAGCCCACATGCTGCAACTACTGAAGCCCACGTACCTAGAGCCTGTGCTCTGCAACAAGAGAAGCCACTGCAATGAGAAGCCCGCACACCACAATGAAGAGGAGCCCCCGCTCACCGCAAATAGAGAGAGCCCGTGTGCAGCAACAAAGACCCAACGCAGCCAAAAATAAAATAAAATAAATAAATTTATAAAAAAGAGAAAAAAAAAGACATACACAGGCTAAAAATGAGAGGATGGAAAAAGATATTTCATGCAAATGGAAACGACAAGGCAGGGGTAACAATACTCATATCAGACAAAATAGATTTTAAAATAAAGTCTATAACAAAAGACAAAAAGGGCCTTATATAATGATAAAGGGATCAATACAAGAAGAGTATACCACACTTGTTAACATATATGCACCCAATACAGGAGCGCCTAAACATATAAAGCAAATATTAACAGATATAAAGGGAGAAACTGACAGTAATACAATAACAGTAGGGGACTTTAACACCTCACTTACATCAGTGGACAGATCATCCAGACAGACAATCAATAAGGCAACAGTGGTCTTAAATGACACACTAGACCAGCTGGAGTTGATTTATATTTATATTTATATTTATATTTATATTTATATATATATATATATATATATATATATATATATTTAAAGAGAGAGAGAGAACATTCCATCCCAAAACAGCAGAATACATGTTATTTTCAAGTGCATATGGAATGTTCTCCAGGATAGATCACATGCTAGGCCACAAAACAATTCTCAACAAATGTAAAAGGATAAAAATTATAGCAAGCATTTTTTTCAGTATGAAACTAGAAATCAATTACAGGAAGAAGAATGGGAAAAGCACAAACACATGGAGACTAAACAACAGACTACTAAAAAGCCATAGTCAATGAAGAAATCAAAGGAGAAATGAGAAAAGTACCTTGAGACAAATGAATATGTAAACGCAACTTTCTAAAATCTATGGGTTACAGCAAAAGCAGTTCTAAGAGAGAAGTTCATAGCAATATATGCCTTCCTCAAGAAACAAGAAAAATCTCCAACAATGTAACCGATTATCTGAATGAATTAGAAAAAAAGAACAAAGGCCAAAGTCAGCAGAAAGAAGGAAATAATAAAGTCTGGTTTTTATTTGTGGATCAGACATTCCCCCAATCCTCAGAAAAGGCACAGAAGAAAGCATCATTGAACATGAGAACCAGAGGAGACCTCTGAGGTCATCTATTCCACCTCACGCCATGATCAGAAAATGGACATGACAGGCAGGTCACATGAACTGTCTAAAACATACCGTCATAAGAAGAAGCCTCATGAGCAGAATTCAGGTCCATCTGCTTCCCCGTCCGAGACCCTCCCCATCACTCCTCAGAATCCTTGTCAAAACCCAGCTCCATTTCACCATCTCATTTAGCCACTGACAAAATTTTATCAAGATCCCAAAGACCAACATTTTAGAAACAGGGCTTGCTGAAATAACTGTGAGTACCTCATCTATATGAGCACACTGGTATTTCAAAAGCAAAGGCGTGTTGCTTCAGAGACTTATCAAGACTGACAGAGCTTTTGTAATGCCACGTTTCCCAGCCTGACCTTTCACAACTGGGGACACCATCCAGGGTTATCTGCAGGGATTGACTTACGTTTACATTTAGATAAAGGATAGTGAACAAAATCAGCCCTTTCTTTTATAGAGTTTTCACTTCTCTAGCTCTGAGCAGAGGTGCTTCTGTCATATTTTTAGCTAGAGAGAAAAGGAGATAATGACTGTGAACTTTCTGGTTTTCTGATTTGAATCTCCCACTCAGTCTCTGCTGATACAATGAGAGTTCTTGGCTTTTTTCTCCACTTTCATTTTTTTCTCCTTCATTACTCACAGGATGGTGACTTTCTCCCATGGCTGCTTCCATTTTCCTGCTTCTCTATGTCACTTGTACGACATACAAAGAGACACCCTCACTCTGCTCTGCAATCTCAGGTTTTCCAGCAAAGAGGTCCCTAAAAAGTTTTCTGAGTGTTTCAGGACACTTTCCAGATGACTCTGTGTGATTCATACTGTTAACTATTTCACATTTCTCATTGTGCCAAGCTTCTCTACCAAAAGAATTGTAAGAATAATCCTCCAAACTCTGAGTTTTAACAGCATCGTGATAACGCTCATGGTGGATAAACTGCAAAACGTCCGAGGCAAATCCCTTTGATGAGTCCTAAATATCATTCAAGAATATTTTCAAGTCTCCTGAAAAACTTTAGTTGAATTTGCAAAGTTGTTCAATAACTGTCCCAAAACCTGCAAATATTGGCTAACTGCC
Source organism: Balaenoptera ricei (assembly GCF_028023285.1). NCBI lineage: Eukaryota > Metazoa > Chordata > Mammalia > Artiodactyla > Balaenopteridae > Balaenoptera > Balaenoptera ricei. The sequence goes on from NC_082654.1 coordinate 117,415,009, forward strand.
TTCATTTGGTAAATCTGTACTAGGTATGCCTCACTTCAGTCTGTTTCTGTGGAAGCTGGCACTTGACAGAACGCAAAGTCTCAGTTAACTACAATGCTCAGTCTTCATGAAGAATACCAAACCAAGAGCCTGGAAACTAAGCTCCCAGTGTCAGCTCTGGCGACCAACTAGCTGTGTGATCTGGGGGAAGATATTTAACTGCTCTGGGTCTCGATTTTGTCATTTTCCAAATCATGGGGAATTTTTAAAGTCTCTGAAGTTCCTTCCAGCTGTATAATTCTACATGATGAGACTCAGAAAAGATTTTAGGATCGCACAGGGCATATGAATCAATTATTCCATGCAATAAATGCTTATTAAGGACTCTGTAAAGAAGACTATTAGAGAAGAAACTATGAGAGAACAACCACCAGGGCAGGATATGTTCCCTGCTCCCCAATTTTCCTCAGTCTAGTGGAGAGGAGGATGGCATAGGAATCATCAGCCGCAATGCTTTGTGTCCCCACTCAAAAGAGCATCGTGGGGAGGCAGCATTAGCCCATATTGGCGTCAGCCTGACGCCTCCACTGCTGTGTGCCAACCTAACCCCGATCTGGCCCGTGTGGGCTCAGAAGCCAAGGGGTTGAGGCTCCAGTTGGAAATCGTATAGCACAGAGTGACAGAGTGTCATCTCCCTGACAGTTACTCAAGGATTGCAGAAGACAGAATGATTAATGCATTTGAAAAATTGGCAAAATTGGGAGGGGTGGGGAGAAGAAACTGCATTCCTGATCTGAAATTTAGCTGATCCCTAACTTGTCCAGGAACATGAATAGCCAGGGATGTGACAGTAATGAAGAGGACTCTGACCCAAATTGAGAGGAGGAGGGGGAGGGGAGGGAGAGGGGGAGGAGGGAGGGGAGGGGAGAGGGGGAGGGAGAGGGGGAGGAGGGGAGGAGGGGAGGAGGGGAGGGGGAGGGGGGGAGGAGGGGGGAGGGGGAGGGGGGAGGAGGGGGAGGAGGGGGAAGGCATCAGTCCTGGAGACATAGAGGACTACTATGGAGCGGTAACCAATGATTTGGGTCCACAGGGAGCTGGTGTCTTTGATCCTGATGCCTACAAGGAGTCTGAGGGTGCCCTCAACAAGCACATGACAGGCTTAGTCTCTGAGATAAAGGCTGCTTATGCTCACTGCAACCAGCTGTGTCCTCCCTATGGCACTGGACAGCTGATTGCAGTGACGGGTCCTAGTAGGAGGAGGAGGAAACACATACTGAATAAAGTCAAAGCATAGAGCTGGGCAGCTTGTCACAAAATTGCTAAAAGATAAACCCACAGCCAAATCACTGCTGGAGTTGTCTTATATGAGCTATTGGGAAATCCTGGCGCTATCTCCTTGTAGAGAGCAGTTCAGGGACCACACAGGTCAGAAGTTTCATCTTGCCAAGGTAATCTCCTTTCCAAGTCAAAAGACTGATGTTAACATTCCCGCCATTCTCTAGTCTCTGAAGCCATTAGATCATTGCAGAAAGCATCACATGAATATCTTATGAAATGCTGTAGCTTGGATTTGTGTGCTGTTTACCGTACCAGGAACAGCCTGCCAGCCACAGCAGCTAAAGCATTCACCTACAACTCAACTTCATGACCTCGCTGAGAAAATCGTAGCATCACTGGCCTGCATCCTGGATCTCTCCCTGGTTCCTGACCCCCACCCTACCTGTGAATCTGAGATAGAATTGTGTGACACGTTTACTATGCTCCTGAAGGGAAAATGGAGAACTTCACTCTTCAGAAGCTTTGGGAAAGTGATATAACCTTCTTCAGTGTGTTTTTCCTAAGACAGAGATGTTCTCTCACGTAATCACAGCACAATTACAGAAAGAGGGATGAGATATGGGGATATATGTGTATGTATAGCTGATTCACTTTGTTATACAGCAGAAACTAACACACCACTGTAAAGCAATTATACTCCAATAAAGATGTTAAAAAAAAAAAAAAAGATTACACACACACACACACACACACACACACATGAAAAAGCAAATCTGCTCCTGACATTCTCTTCCAACATTTTGCTCTTAAGGTAAAGACCAAAATCCTTAACCTGGCCTGCAAGTTAAGCATGACCTAGTCCATCTCTTTCTCCAGCTTTTGCCCCTCGTCATTTGCTTTTGATTTACTCCAGCCATACTGGCTGTTCTTTGGTGCAGCAACAGACTTGTTCCTTCCCACCTTCAGGTTGTGCCTGTGCAAGTCTTTCTGCTTCACGCACACATCCACCCATGGTGCCTGCCTTCTTTCTCTTAGCTAAGCTCTGCTTATTGTTCAGGTTTTGGTTTCCTCTTCTGTTTACTGTAGTATGCAATCACTTTCTAAAGTGTCTTCACCATCAAATCATGAGCCCCTTAGAAAAGAGATTTCATCTTATGTGTCTGTCCCTGGTTCTCCCAGATCCTAGAACAGTGTTTGGTACGTGTTAGATCCTCAAATAATCTCTGTGTGTGACTGAGCTAAAAAGTCTTTCCAGATTGCTGAGCAATGATTATTTACTTAATGTTATTTTCCATGGATTGCAAAACTCCTTGTGATTCAGATTCTGATTTTTTAATTAGATTTTGTGTATCTAGTTTTTTGTACGTGCCCTAAGCATGTAATATGATACATGCTTAGTATCATATTTATTGAACACATGATAGGTGTTCAATAAATATTGAGGGAATGAATCAATAAATATGCATTTATTGAATGCTTCGTATGTACCCAGGCTGCACTAGGCATACTGATGGGTAATGTATCCATGATCCCTGGAAAATTTGAGATCTTGCATTTTTTACATAGAGTATTTTTGAGAATTAAGTCAGTTTGTAAACAATATTTCTGTTTTGTTTCAGGTTACAATTTTCTGATTGAGGACTTGAACCCAGAGCAGTATCAGTTCAATGATTTTGTGGGGATATACAAATTTGATTTCCATAACTTTAGTACATATATGGGTTTGGTTCTAACTAGATTAGTCAGGTATCTTGTTTACAAATGAAAAGTAAATCTGTAACTATTTCAGGCAAAAATGAGAAATTATCTAAAAGCCTCAGAGTTCAAGGGCATTGTGAATCTTCAATGAGGACAATATTATTTATAAATTCCCCTTTCTTATTTGAACATGAAATTATAATTTGTGGTTGGTATTTTTCCTGAATACTTATTAACATCATGTGAAACACTGGGTTTCATGTAACACACGCTAGGAAATACTATATTAGAGAGGAACCCCTTTATCATTTCTCAACTTCCCACCCACCTTCAGGTCACTGATATGTGTTTGGACTATCTCAAATACTCAAAAAGCAAACCCACCGGATCAGTACGTGATCTTATCCCAGTTTGTGTGAAGGCCAGAACTAAGGATCAGATCTGGCTAATGTGGAATTTGGCTTCACCTTATTAAGCAGCATGATGTTGTGATTCCTTTTGTTTATTCTGTTTTGCTTTGCTTTAGGTCATGATAAAGTGACCCCTACTCTCTACATCTGAAAAATTTACATATTAACGATGAATCAACCTCTTTCAACAAAGAATGGTTTTGACGTATATTAAACATTTACCTTAATTGCGTATTGCTATGGATGCTTGTGTCCCTCCAAAATGCTTATGTTGAAATCCTAACCCCCAATGTGATGGCATTTGGAGGCAGTGCCTTTGGGAAGTGATTAGGTCCTGAGGGTGGAGCCCTCATGAATGGGATTCCTGTCCTTGTAAAAGAAGCCCCAGAGAGATCCCTCTTGCCTTCTGCCACGTGAAGTTACAGCTAAAATGTGCCATCTATGAACCAGGAAGAGGGTTCTCAACAGACACTGAATCTGCCAGTGACTTAATCTTGGACCTCCCAGTCACCAGTACTGTGAGAAATAAACTTCCGTTGTCCATAAACCACCTAGTCTACGGTATTTTGTTATAGCAGCCCAAATGGACTAAGACACATATGCTTGTAACATCTGAAAAGGATCAGCATTTTGTGGATTTATGGTGCAAGAAAGATAACATTCAACCTCCCACATAAAACAACTAAAAAATGTACAAATGATAAGAAACAATGGTTCCCAAGACATTCAACACTAGGCAACAAAAGATTGATCCCAACTGTCCCAGTTTACTACTGGAGAAAGTTTTCAGGCCACAGAGCGGAGAGGAGAGACTCAGGCAGAGCCTAGCAATATTTATGAGCTGGAAAAACTGAAGTGGGTCTGAGAAGACCATAGCAGCTACAGTTTGTAAGTCACAGTGCAAGACAGAAGACAGATACACAAAGAGAGAATTCTGAATACTTGAAGAGGGTTGCCCTTAAGTATTTATTGAGTACTGATCAGTGCATGAATGTGGAAAATTATCTGAAGCCAGAGGGAAAAACTACCCAAATGGATGAGAGGGAATAATCTCTTGCATTCATATAGGGCCAGGAATAGTGGCTGTTCCTAGCAGCCAGAGTAGAAAGCTTCATAATCCATGGAGCATTGAGCTTTGCACTCAAAAAGTATAGGTTACTTCAGTTATGAAAAAAAATTAGGGCTTCCCTGGTGGCGCAGTGGTTGAGAATCTGCCTGCCAATGCAGGGGACACGGGTTCGAGCCCTGGTCCAGGAAGATCCCACATGCCGTGGAGCAACTAGGCCCGTGAGCCACAACTACTGAGCCTGCGCGTCTGGAGCCTGTGCTCCGCAACAAGGGAGGCCGCGATAGTGAGAGGCCCGCGCACCGCGATGAAGAGTGGCCCCCGCTTGCCGCAACGAGAGAAAGCCCTCGCACAGAAACGAAGACCCAACACAGCCAAAAATTAATTAATTAATTAATTAATTAATTTTAAAAAAAAGAAATTAACCCTAGAATAAATGCTGCTCTGGTTCCAGCCAAACATCTTAAAAAGCAATACCTAAAAGGATCAAACTATTTTCAACTAACTAAATTCTAGCAAATGTAAAATTCACAATATCTGCATCCAATAAAAAATTACCAGGCATGCAAAGAAGAAGAAAAATATGATCCATGATGAGGAGAAAAATCAGTCAATCAAAATGGACCCAGAAGTGATGCAGATGATAGAATTAGCAGACACAGACACTAAAACTGTGATTAGGACTCCATCCATAGATTTAAGAAGCTAGAGGAAACACTGAATAGGTAAAGACATGAAAGACATAACAAAAGATCCAAACTGAACTTCTACTGATAAAAACCACAATGTCTGAGATGAAAAATACAGTGGATATAATTAAGAACAAACTAGACATTGCAGGGGAAAAAGCTAGAAAAATTGAAGACAGCAATATAAACTATCCAGAATGAAGCACATAACCAAAAAAAGATTAAAAAATAAACAGAGGATCAGTGAATTGTGGGAGAGTTTAAAGCCACGTAATATATGTATAATTGAAGTCCCGAAGGAGGAGAGAGAACAGAAAAATAATATTTGAAGAAATAATGGGCTGAAATTTTCCCAAATTTGATGAAAGCTATAAACCCACAGATTGAAGAAGCTCACTGAAGTCCAAGAATATGAAGCATGAAGGAAACTACAAGGCACATCATGAACAAATTAGTTAAAACTGTAAGTATATGGGTACTAAAAAACATGCTTCTAAATAACCCATGGGACAAAGAAGAAATAAAAGAAAAATTATGAGCTATTATGAACAGAATTAAAATGAAATCAACATATCAGGATATGTGAGAAGCAGATAAAATAGTACTTAGGAAATTTATAGCACTAAATGCCCATACTAGAAAAGAAGCTTTCAGATAAAAAACCTCAGCTTCCACCTTAAAAAACAGTAACAGAAGAGCAAATAAAACTCAAATAGAAGAAATAAAATAATAAAAGTGAGAACATAAATCAATGAAATAGAAAACAATCACAATAGGGAAACTTAATGAAACCAAAAGGTTTTTATCTGAGAAGATCAATAAAACTGATAAATGTCTAGCCAAAGTGATCAGGAAAAAAGTAGAGAAGACACAAATTACCAATATCAGAAATGGGAAAAGTGATATCATTTCAGATTCTATAGATATTAAAGGAATAATAAGGAAGTAATATGAACAGCTTTATGCCAGTAAATCTAACAACTTAGATGAAACTGACAAGTTCCTTGAAAGACAAGTTACTGAAGGTGACTCAAGAAGAATTATACAGTGTTGGATGTCAATTATATCTTAATAAAACTGGAGGAAAAAATGTGCAAAAAATAATTAGGTTACCTAAATTGTCCTATATCCAGTAAATATACTGAATTTGCAGTTAGAAAACATTCTAACAAGAAAACTATAGGCCCAGAGGACTTCACCAGTAAATTCCCCAAGGGAAGAGATAATACCAATTTTACACAAACTCTTTCAGAAAATTGCAGAGGAGGGAACACTTCTCAACTCACTCTTTGAGGACACTATTACTCTGATACCAAAACTGAACAAAGACATTACAAGAAGCAAAACTATGGACCAATATCTTTCACGAATATAGATTGCAAAAATTCTTTTTAAAAGTTAGCAAATTGAATCCAACAATATATTGAGAAGATAATACCTCATAATTAAGTGGGGTTAGTCAGTATAAGTTTTGAAAATCAATGAAAATCACAACATAAAGTCTAAAAAGAGAAAAATCATACAATCACTTCAATTGAAGCACAAAAGCATTTGACAAAACCCAACATCCATTCTTCATTAAAACTTTCAACAAACTAGGAACAGAAAAGAATTTCCTCAGGCTGAAAAGGAGGGCATTTTTGAATGCCTGCAGCTAACATCACACTTAACAGTGAAAGACTGAATGTTTTCCCCCTAAAATCCAAAACAAGGCAAGAGTGTTCATTCTCAATGCTTCTGTTCAGCATTGTACTGGAGACTCCAAGCCAGTACAATAAGGCAAGAAAAAGCAATAGAAGGCAATAGAAGGCAGTCAAATTGTAAATGAAGAAATGTAATTCTCTTTATTCACTGACCTATGGTGTCTACATAGAAAAATTTGGTGGAAACTACAGAAAATGTAGTGGCACTAATGAGTGAATTTAGTAAGATTCCAAGATTCAAGGCAATGTAGAAATATCAATTGTATTTCTATATACCAGCAACAACCTAAAATTAAAAATTTTAAATATACATTCACAATAACATGAAAAAATGTGCAGTACTTAGGAATAAATCTGACAAAGGATGCTCACGATCTTATCCTGAAAACCACAAAACATTGCTGAAATAAATTAAAACACCCTAAATAAATTGAGAAATATACCAATCTGTAGGGACAAAAAATAGGTCAGTGGTGGGTGGGGGAGGTGGGTAGGAGTAGAAGAGAGGAATTACCAAGGGGCAAAGGGAAACTTTCAGAGATAATGTTCATTACCTTGAGGTTGTGATAGTTTCACAGGTGTAACATTTGCTAACACTGATCAAATTCTACACTTTAAATATGTTGTTCATTATATGTCAATTATCCTGCAATAAAGCTAGAAAAAAGATCAGTTCAGAATATACCACTAACTCAGATTGGCTGTGTGTAGAAATTAGGAAAGTCCCATATAGTGCTAAGAATTCAGTCAGGATGCTCCTAATACGTAGAAATACAGAAAAAAACCCACAAGGTTATTTTTCTTTTCTGTACATTTTTCTTCTTATTCCATTTCTATGTTCAGTCTGCTTTCTTGGTCTTAAAGGAAATCAAATAACAGCAATGGAGATAATTAAAATAATGACAAACAAAAGAAAGGGATTATTTAGACTGAAGCAGAATCTCAGCATTATTTTGCTAAGCATGGTGAATATGGAGTATTATCTAGTCAGAGAGGAATGATCATCTGTCATCTGTTCTCTATCCTCTCAAAGGAAAAGAGACCAGTGTTCACAAAGGTGAAGTGCAAAAAAAAAAATTGCAATAAAATGATGGGGGGTTTTTGTGCAGGGGTGGATGCCCAAGAGAGCAATTAATTTACAGGCATGAAACACATGATCCTGATGGGAGGCAGAAGAATGGACAATAGGACTCATGTTTCCTTCCAGCCTCTGCATCTTACTTCTTACATCTTTTATGGCCATGGATTGCAAGTGTGTGGTTTAACACATCTTTTCACATTAGCCAAGAAACTCAACCTGAGTACGCTGTCTTTTTATTTAGAATTTGTGTTTGCCAAGGCAGACAACTCAACCTCTAGATAACGCTCACTTGGAAAGTCACTCAGGCTAAACCCTAATCCATTTGTTGGTTGATATCACATTTCCTGACCCAAACCAATTTCCTGGGTTGGGGGTGGAGTGAACAGCCGTAGTGCTGTGGCAGCACTTTCTCACTGGTTACTGGGGGTGGAATGGAAGATAGGGGGCTCTGGAGATTCCAGCCACCCTTTCTAGGGATTCCTGTTACACCGTACAAAATAAGACATGTCCTCAGCATCCAGGTTCACCTGTCTAGAACGTACCTCAAAACTCTCTACTACAGAGGTCTTAGATTTTTTTCCTGAAACAATGTATCACTGCGTGACAGTTATGTTTTATTCACGTGGCTCACCATCCGTGCCCTCATCTGCTGTGTGATCACATTAGCCAACAACGTCCTGACTTCTCTCAGTGATGATCTCATCTCCCATTAAGTTTGGATCATGACAGTCCCTAATTCGTTACTATCTCATCTTTGAAGCTACAGCTGATATTTTAAAATCCCACCACAAAGCTCCTCCAGTCTATTGATCATTTTGAAGATCCACTTGATGGTGTAAGGGAAAGACATTGAATTGGGAATCCAAAGCTACTGCTGCCACTAGCTCAGCAAAGCCTTTTGTTATGAAAGGAGGAGAAGAATCACCTTACTCATCCATCCTGCATAAGCAAATACAGAAAGACCAGGAAAAAACAGACCCAAGAGACTCAGTTCTATTGTTTACTCTTTTCCTTCCTAAACCCTACCTGCTCCCGGTAGCAGATTAAATAGGCTTTTGCCAAAAACGACATCTATACGAATAAACAAGGTCAGCCATCCACTAGCCATACTTAATGTACCAAGTGGAGTGTGGCAGAGGAACATTATCAGGATGGGACTGACCTGACCCCCAGCTTCCTGTCTGGAAGATCACTCAGCATTTAGAGAATGGCTGATTGCCCAGAAAATTTTGGACAATAGAGCAGTTACCTTAGGAATCACCATGGGGCTGGACTAGACTAAGAACAATTCTGCTTTTGTTTGAGAAACATCTTAGAGTCTGAAAAAGGAACACTTGATAAGAAGCAATGCTCCTGCCCCATTCCCAGGGGACAAGTCAATCTGTGCCAATTTAGAAGATTGAGAAGATGAGGTGTCTAGGTAACAATTTGTCCAGGTACATCAGCAAACATTCGTGCTTCTTCTCAGTGACCTACCACTTTCCCCTTAGAATGGCAGGAAAGAACCTTTTCAGTCACAGAGACTATGGGCTTTTGAGAAGACAACAGAACAGTGGCTTTGGAAAGGGGGAAGTTATGAGGCATTGTGACAGGCTTTTTCCTTTCTCCCCAAGCACAGAGCCCTTTCAGGTTTTTCTAAACCTCAATTTCAATGCTGTCAATGGTGGGAAACTAAAGTGGAACTTACTCCCCTCTTCCTTGTCTTACGGGATCCTAAAGAAGAAGGAAGCCAGATGACAGGTGTTTTATGAATGGGACCTATGCTTAAGTGGGTTAATAATATTGATCTATGTTTCAAAAGAAAACCGAGCCTCAAGCTTTCTTGGGCATTTTTATTGTAGTAGTTTGGGATCTCTGAAAAAAGTTCCTGGATGGGGCCCGAGGGTGGGTGGATCTTGACACAAGTGAAGCAGGGAAGCAGCTGAGGAGTGCTGTGTTAGAGCTCCCACTAAACATGGCAGCAGTGGAAGGGGAAAGAGGGACGCCCAATCCCCCCTCCTTCTTCCCCCATTTTTTACCAAATGCCACAGGGACAGCTGCCACTGAATCACCCACCAAACTCCCCTAAACTGACACTGGGGTGAAGCAGTAAGCAGAGGATGGAAGGGGTATGCCAACTGGGCATTTCAATTGGGCAGCCAATATGAAAGAGAAACAAAGTGATGGTCCATTCCCTAGTAAGAGATGTAGCTTAAGTCAGGTAGGAGCTAGTCAGAGACTACATCACTGGATTCTGGGACTGCAGATGGATGGCAATTCTCGGTTCCTTAAATCTCTAGCCATAAAGACCAACGAGGTTGAATATTATATTTGCCACTACTCCGCCTACTCAGCTTTACATGATACTGCCAAGAAATAAGTTGGAAGCATTCAAGAGATATTTAAGACTAAGCAGGCTTAGGCCCTCCACAGAAATGTTTAGAGTTTAAGAAACAAAGACCTGGTTGGCCAGCTGCCTGCTTCATGTCTTCAGAGAAGCCTAAACTTTCTGACTGGTGACCTTCAAACACTGGGGTGCACAAAAATCATCTGAACACTTTGCTTTCCTTTGTTTCAGGCATGTTCATAAATGCTCATTAAAGCATTTTTAAGAGGTCTGCTTAAAAATATTTATCAAATAATCCCAACATCCTCTCCATATTGACATCTACTGATTTTCTTCTCTCATTCAAGTTGATATTTTCCTGGTTCTTGGCATAATGAGTGATTTTTTAAAATTGTAGTCTGGACATTTTGGGTGTTACGTCTTCAGACTCGATCTGTGTTGGTTTTTTTTTTTTAATTTTTTGGCCACGTCACATGGCATGCAGGATCTTAGTTCCCTGACCAGGGATCGAACCCATGCCCCCTGCAGTAGAAGGCGAAGTCTTAACCACTGGACCACCAGGGAAGTCCCTAGATCTTATTTAAATGTTTTGCTTTAGCTCTCTTACACTGAAAAACGGGCCGATGGTGGTAGGAAGGCACTAACTCTCTTCCCCTTTACCACTGGGAGGATATGAAAATCCAGACTTCACCAGACGTAGCTGGAAATGCAGGTTCCCTGGGTGGCCTCCACTGAACAGTGGGGTAGGGGCATAGAGAAGGTTGCCTCATCACTGCAGGACGGGTAGGAATCCAGGGTCCCTACCTGGCTTCCTTGAGCACCGCTTCAGCATGGGGGGCGGGGGAAGCACCCACTACTCCAGTCCAGGGCGGAAGTCTAGGTCCTCCACCTGGCATTTGCGATGTTTTTGACAAGGTAAGGGTGCGACACAGTTTCTTGCCTGGTGTTTCCCTGGAGTAGGGCCTCCATTGTCAAAAAGTTTCTGTCTTGTTAGGCTGCCTTTCCCAGTCTTTGGACAAGAGAGAGCAAACTTTTCTTGGGACTTTGTTTGTACCCACTGAAATTCCTAGCTTGTGGGGTTTTCTAGCAAGAAGTCTGGGATATATAAGAGGGAAAAAGAAAACCCAGAGAACTCACTGTCATGTCATTCCTTGAATCCTGGGGTCCCTAAACAGTCCACCCGCTTCTCTCCACCTTTCAGAGAAGGAACTAGAAACCAGATTTTCTGATTTGGGGCTCAATTTTGGCCTATTTTAACTCTGGAATTCTTCTGTATTTACAGTTAGCTCCAGCACTCCCAATTTTGCTTTGGGTTAGTGGTTCTCGATCTGGCTACACATTGAAGTTATCTGGAGAGCTTTAAAAAATGCTAATTCCCAAGTTCCTTTCTCCCCCCGGAAATTTCCATCTCTGCTCTAGGTTATGGCATCAGGATTTTACTTAATCTCCCCAGGTGATCGTAATGTGCAGCCAAGGATGAGAACCCCTGTTTTTATGTCTAATTTCTACCTCAAACAAGTAACTGTAATCTCTCTCTTTTAAGGAAAAATCCAGTGGATTTTGCTAAGAGCAACAAGGAGGAAGAGCTGGAGGTAAAATATTGCCTTCTCAGCCCCCATGTTGCTAAGCCTTTGTCACTATTGTGTGATGATAAGCTGTCACTGCAGGTGGGGTCTCTAAAGCATTCAGAGGGATTGAAAGGTTCAGAATTATTAAAAGAAGATGTCGAGACAAAGGAGTCATAACGAGTTGGCCACCACATTTGTTACAAAGTGAGTTTGCACCTGGCAATCAAGGAGGTGGCAGCAGCCAGGGCTGGAGTGCCCTGGCATCTTCCAATTTTGTTACTATATGGATATTTCCTCTGAAATTCCCAAATTCACACTTTTAAGTTACAAAAACAAGAACACAGCGACCATCAGGAGCACAATACTGACCCCAAGTGGAATGAAACCTAAATGGCACTTAACGTCCCTGCACAGACGAGAGCCCCAGGTTCTGATGGAAAAGAAACGCCACATTCAAGACAAACCTGCTCTGCTTTAAAGATGCTTGGAAGAAACAAATGTGTTGAGTTCTTTATCTGTAACACGTTTTGATATAAAAGATAGTGATGATTCATGAGGGAACATTTGCTTTCCGATAAATGTCTTATAAGGGCACATAAGTTTCCAACTACCAGTGTATATAGTTAAGGTTACTAATCCGAAGTTTAGGTTATCATCTGAATTTTTTTCTGAAAAACAAAAATTCTGAGGACTCTCAATAATGTGCTCAAAATGGAAATAAAGTAAATTTTTTCATCAAAATATCTCAAAGAAAGTTTTGTAATTGGTTTCTCAAAATTTTGAAACTCATTTCTGGGTTCACTGTTTACGGTAGATGCCGAAGGGCAGAAAATGTAAGTACCCTAAAGGGGAAGGTGGGCTCAGGTACTGCCAAGGCAGATGAGGGCTGCAAGCCTGCCTCAGTTTCTCCACTCTCCATGGGTCGCTCAGATGCATGCACTGACTCCTGTGTGTTAAGAGGGGGATGGAAACGGTAGATTTGGAAAGTGATCGCCTAACCTTTTAAAATCAAGCTGAAAGCTATCTCTTTGCGTCAGATTTATCCCAGCCTACTGTTTTGGTGCCCATTTCTTGTGAAATACTCTATGGCCAATAAACTCTCCCCAAATTCTTTTGACCAAAAGCCCTGTCTGATTTCTTACCCCAGGGCTCCCTGAGTGCACGATGTGGAAAGGATTGGGGGTGATCTCAGCCATAACCAACTCTACAAATGAAGAGAATGCTTACCAGCATATGTGCAGAGACAGGAAGGGAACACTGCATAGAACAGGTGTGATCCAGGCCCTTAATGAGAAAAGGTCACTACTCTGAGTCTCCTTCTCACCCAGGAGCTAGATATTCTCATCAGTCTGGATTATAAAAGCAATATATTATGGGGGGGGAAGGGCAAGTCTTCCTACAAAACAGCATGAAACTAAAACAGAAACTGGACATGGAAAATATCGTTTCTTCTCACAGTCTGCCAAGGCCGTGCTCCAGACCAACTGAGTATGAGTCTCCGGAGACCTACAGCAGCATCTGCCGCGTCTTCTTGATAATAAGAATCACCAGCATCTTAACATGTTAGATGTAGAAATTCCTAGCGCTCCCCCTCTGCCCACAGGACCTATCCCAGACCCATGGAACCAGAATCTCCAGGGCCTGGGGGTCTGTATGTTTCACATTGCCCCAGATGGTCTAGAGTGGGAGATAGACATTTACTAGATAATTACATAAATATCAACCAAAAGAGAACAAGAAGACATGTGGGTACCTGACTTAGTCTGAGAAATCCAGGAAGGCTCCCCAGAAAAGTGTCTTTTGAATAGCCCCCTGCAGGTGAGCAAGAGCTAATTAGAAATGGTGGAGGTGCGGCAGGGAGGACATAGATATTTCAGATATACAGGGCATAAAACATGTGCCAAAGCTCAAGGCAGCTTATAATAAAAGCACAACGTGTACCTTAAACATTGGAAAACAAGATAATATGTTTTAAATGTCATGGGGCAGGAGACCGTGCAAAATGCAATAGAAATTTAGAGTCAGAATAGGGATTAGGAAAGTGTGAGGGTTTGAAGGACTCAAAGAATTTCCATCAGAGATTTCAGCTTTCTGAACAGAAGGAAAAGGACAAGCAGAGATAGAGACAGACAAACCCCAGGACGGTCCATGAGATGGGGGCCCAGAGGGTGTGAAGGAAGAGGGCAGAGAGGGTGAAGAAGAATATTGGGCTTTGAGTATCAGGTTAAGGGATTTTTTTCCTCTCCTGAGTGTTGCATCACCTTGCAACTCCATTTCTGGTCTAGCCCTTGAAATCGTTTTGCCTATGATCCACATTCCTACTTAAAATCTTCTCATCCCTTTCTTCAGTAGTTCCAGTACATTTTATAATCATCTGAAAAAATTTAGTTAAGACAGAACTCTCGCAGTTTCCCAGGAAGTAAGAAATTATAGATAGACTCTATAGGTACATGGGCACCTGTATGAAAGCAGTGGTATAAGTGGCATTGGCTGGTTATTTTCCATGGTTCCCTGTAATTAACTCAGCTTAAATTAACTATGATTTTATTTTCAAATTAGTGTTCTCAAAGGAAAATGTATTAGATTGAGGCTTTTCATTTGGAAAACCATAATATTCTCATTACCATTTCAATGTCCACTTGGTTATTAAAAGTGATCATTCATGCTCATGGGCAGCAGCGCTGAATCAAGGCCAATTTGAGAGAGGAGAGCATTCTTCAGGCTGCTAGGCTTCAGCTGCTAACCTCCCCTAACCTCGTCACAGTGAGGGTCTATCTGCTCAGAGCCCAGGCCAGTCACGCAGATGCTATCAAAGATATCTGTGGTGCTGCTTGCAATAGATCTTATACTTTACTTATTTACTTATTTTAATTTTATTTATTTATTTATGGCTGCATTGGGTCTTCGTTGCTGCTCGCGGGCTTTATCTGGTTGCGGCCAGCGGGGGCTGCTCTTCATTGCGGTGCGCGGGCTTCTCATTGTGGTGGCTTCTCTTGTTGTGGAGCATGGGCTCTAGGCGCGCGGGCTCAGTAGTTGTGGCACGCAGGCTCAGTAGTTGTGGCTCGCGGGCTCTAGAGCACAGGCTCAGTAGTTGTGGCACACGGGCTTAGTTGCTCCGCGGCATGTGGGATCTTCCCGGACCAGGGCTCGAAACTGTATCCCCTGCATGGGCAGGCGGATTCTTAACCACTGCGCCACCAGGGAAGTCCCCAGATCTTATAATTTAAATGGGTCTCCGGTTGTGGTTTAATTTTCATGGAATGAATGATGATTGGCTTGAAATCCTACCGATTTGTCTGGCTCTTCTATTTCAAGAACAGATTCATTCAGGAAAAAGGGGTTTGGTTTGGGCACCTATAGAGAGTCTTAATGGACCTAGAAAGTATTCAACGATCAAAGTGGATCTTGGGGCCGACCGCTCGCCGTCCCTCTCCAGGGCCACCTGCTCTCTTTCATGCTGTCGCCGTCTCTCTGTGGGCTTTGCCTCCACCCTCTCCAGCTCACTGAGGTCAGCTTCTTCAAATCCCAGACTTGCCCGGAGCCCACTCTGGTGACAATCCTCTTATATTTTTTGGCTGTGCAGTATGTGGGATCTTAGTTCCCCGACCAGGGATCGAACCTGCGCCCCCTGCAGTGGAAGCTCGGAGTCTTAACCACTGAACCGCCAGGGAAGTCCCCTTCACAATCCTCTTGCTGTTCCAACTCCCACTTAAAGGTCCCACTGCCCTGTCTTCTAGGCACAAATTCTTGAGAAAGAGAATATGATTGGCTCAGCTCATCCTATTGAACCAAAGAAGCCACCGCCAGGCTGGGGTGCCATTCAAAGGACTGAATTTAGTAATCAGCTCCGAACTTGCACTGCACAATTGAAGAGAAGCAGGGTCCTCTAAGCTCGTTGGCCTGCCAGGGCTTAACTCTTTAATTGCTGGTTTGTGGGAAGTTGAGAGGAGAGAGGGTAAATAAAGACAGTCAGGTCAGTTGAAGGGAGCTAGGCAGGCTCAGGAAAGCCATGATTTCCAATGGATGCAGAAATATTTCAATATTTTAGTAACCAGTATGGCTGTACTGATAGATACTGCTGAAAACTCTGAATCCCTGTGGGTGGGGAAGGGCAGAGACATGAGATACACAATATGCAGGTGGTCTGGGTTTAACAGGCATTTAAAGCTAAGCCTGTCCAGTTCTTATGTATGTATTTCAAAGTGTTAGGGACCTTGAGGGCAGCAAGTATCTAAGTGTTTAGTTCTTATTCAGCTCCCCAAAGAACAATTCATGCTTTCCTACACAGAGGGGAACTAGTCCATCGTTCAGTGCCGTCAGCTGACTGGTGAGTGAGGGCTGCCCTGGGTATCAGTCCTGGCTTTGCACATATCTGACTCTGGGGCTTTGGACGCAAGGTCTTAGTTTCCTCAACTTTAAAGTGATGAGTTTGGGGCTTCCCTGGTGGCGCAGTGGTTGAGAATCTGCCTGCCAATGCAGGGGACACGGGTTCGAGCCCTGGCCTGGGAAGATCCCACATGCCGCGGAGCAACTGGGCCCGTGAGCCACAACTACTGAGCCTGCGCGTCTGGAGCTTGTGCTCCGCAACAAGAGAGGCCGCGATAGTGAGAGGCCCGTGCACCGCGATGAAGAGTGGCCCCCGCTTGCCGCAACTAGAGAAAGCCCTCGCACAGAAACGAAGACCCAACACAGCTATAAATAAATAAATAAATAAATAAATAAATAAATAAATTTATTAAAAAAAAAAAAAGTGATGAGTTTTATTGGGTAAACTCTGCAGTCACGTTGCCACTTCTGAATACTCTCAGGATTAACATTTGTGAGGAAAGGTACAAGCAGGACCAACTTCAGGAGAGGGAGGAAAGATAGGAAACTAACCTTATTGGAAGAAATTCAGCACAGTGATAAAGAACACAGGCTCTGGGATCAAATCCTGACTCAGCCAACTGTAGTCTGTGTCACCTTGGACAGATAACTCACTCCCTTGGCCTCCATTTTCTCATCTGAAAAATGGAAATAATAATGAGACGTCACAGAATTATAATAAAGAATAAATGAGAAAATCCATGTAAAGTGTTTAAATCGGTGCCTAGCACACAACAAGCAATCAATAAATTTTAGCCAATATTATTATTAGAAGCCAGACTAGAAATTTTCCATTGATTATATCATTTAATTATTTCAACACCATACAAGACATGTGCTATTAATCCCATATTATCGATGAAAATATCTGAGGCTAAGAGAGAGACTTTAATTCACCTAAGTCAAGGGTTGCTGAACTTTTTCTTAAAGGGCCAGTTAGTAAACATTTTAGGCTTGGCACGCTTTATAGTCTCTGTCACAACTACTCAACTCAGCCATAATAGCTGAAAATAGCCATAGATGATGGTAAATAAATGGGCAGGGCTGTGTTTCAATAAAACTTTATTTACCAAAACAGGCTGGTTGGCCCTTGGCAATCAGCAGTCATTTGCCAACCCCTGGCCTAAGATTACGTGGCAAAACACTGGCAGTCAGGATTTGAACCCCAGAAAACCCATTCTCTATACACTACACCAGAGATTTTCTAATTCTTTCGGTCATGGAAACATTTTCTGCTAATAAAATTTTATGCAGATAAAGAGATAAATTACAGCTAGAAGCCTACTCACACAGTCTCCTCTTAACCACCCCAGCTACTGCCCTTAAAGAAGTCAGTGGTTCTTGTAAATCAACTATACTCCAATAAAAACTAAAAAAAAAAAAAAGAACTCAGTGGTTCTCAAACCATGGGGGTTAAAAATACAGGTCTGGAGGGCCCTAATTCCACAACTTCAGATGGCTTGGGGTGGGCCCAGGTGATATACATTGTTTATAAACTACCCGGATGATTCTGACTTAGGGGGTCCTCAGACCACTCTTTGAGAAACATGGATCTAGGATATTCTGATAAATGTAAAAGAATTTCATTCTTAAGGTTGGTTTTATTGAAAATAGGAGTACAAAACACAGAACCTGAGTTTCACTGACTTTATAATTTTGTCTTGCCTTTGGGTCAGGGATTAATCTATTTTTGTATAATCAGCGCCTTTGTCTAAAAGCTTGTCAATTGCCTTGAAAAGCAATGAGTCTCTCCTATTTATGTCATAGATGTCCTTGGGACCTGATCTTATTAATGTGAAGTACCTACAGAACTTTCCTTAATCCTGCTGTGACTCTAACAGAAAGCCAGAACAGCACAGTAAGAATTCCATCAAGACACTGAGACAGAAGACTGATGACAGGAAATTATTCCATAAGCTGGCCCTTGAAAGGAACTGCCTAGTGCTCTGACACACCTGCAGAGAGTCAAAGCCATATCAAATGAGTCAAGGCCATATCAAATGAGTGTCTGCTCTAAGAGGTCTGTGACAGCTCCGTGCAAGAAGGGCTTCAACGGGGCACCAGACAAGCAGATGTCTGAGCAGCTTGGCCTGGTACCTAGTTCCATTTCTAAAAGAACACTATTCGCTGAGCAAAGCACAGGCATTAAATTTTTGATATCACTGTAAGTGCCGCAACGTCCTCATAAAACTTGAAAATTTGTGCTTGCTGGGCCCACAGGGAACAGTCTGCACTTTTCTGGGCCGTAAACTTGCCTAGGTGGAGGGCCAGTAAGAAGGGCCGGTCCTTCTGTTGCGTGGCCTTCCTCATCCTTGGCCTCTTGGAGGCCACCTTCAGGAAACATTCTGCGTCAGCACTGGCTGCCCACACCGGGCTTGTCCCCTAGCAGCTGGAGCTGCTAAAGACAGAGCCATTAAATAACCCTTCCCCCAGATAACTAACAGCTAGAAAGAGCCTGGGGACCCTGCCTGGGAGGGTCTCCACCAATTTCCTTCTATTGATACTTTGCAGCACCTTCCTCCCTGCCCTGCTCAGACTTAAAGGCACACAGCTCCCCAAACAAATTCGCGGAGGCCTACCTGAAAAGGCTATTCGCTAAGCGCTTTATCTACACGACGCTTAAATCTCAGCACAGCCGTTGCAGGTGGTGGCGTGTAGGTTGTTACTACCCAAAATGTGACCGGAGGCGGCATGGGCCTCCCCTGGGAGCTGGTTAGATGTGCGCGCTTCAGCCCCACCGAGACCTACAAAGCCAGGTTGTGCCTTCTTAGCAAGCTCTCAGGGCGATTTCTGGGCACTTTCCAGTTGGAGAACACTGACGTAGCTCACACTGATAGCTCAATCATGTCCCGTCCTCAGCATTGATTTTCTTACCTGAAAAAACGAGGGACTTACAAATAATCACCTCCGCTTCATGAGCACATCGCCGTGCACGGGTTGCCTCTCACCCTCAGGACAGCTCGGAAAGGCTGGTTCTCAGATCCCCAATTTACAAATCAAGAAACCAAGGCCAAAGCAGTGAAACAGCTTCCCCGTTGGCTTAGTTAGTAAGAAGTCAAGCCAGGATGCAGACCTTCCCTGCGTCGTAGAAGGTAATCTCTACTCCTCCCACCGTGTTGCTGTCTCAGACGATCTCAGGGCTCCTTCAACTCTTAGTCCGCAACCGGCTTCCTCCGTGGCTTCCTCTACGCACGTGTTAACCAGCAGCGTCCTGTGACCTTCCTCCAGTCAACTCCAAAGAACCCCCTGCTCTCAGCTCCTCACCTGCCTGCGTACGTCCGTTTTCCGACCCCTGTGAGGCCCCAGGCTCTTCAGACCCCTGATCGGCAGCCTCTGAGCAGCCGACCGGCCTCCTCCTCCCCCCAGAACTTCACCACACCCACCTCCCCGCTCGCAAGTGATCGCACCTGCTCCTCCACAGGTCAAGACGCTGCCTCACTTGAAAACTCCCTGGGAAGGGGCCTGCCCTTTCCCAGCCCTTTTTAGATCCCAGGACGCTCCTAAAGTAGTTTCTTATTGAACGAGACAGTCAATTTAGCACTACATCTGACCCATTCCTAGTGAGGGGAAAATACTGACCCGTTTGAAGCCTTGTTACACGTGTTAACTTAAAGAAAAACACACAGCATAAGAGTTGTGCGTTTAAGTTTTGTTCAGGGTCTTCCTGAGCACTTATAGGCCAAGAAACAGCCCCTCAGTTACTGCTGAGGAACTGCTCTGAAGAGGTAGGGGAGGGGCCAATACATATACGATTTTTGGGGCTAGGAAATACATGCAGTCAAGATTACATCGTGGTGAAAGATTACTGCTAATCACAAAGATATCTCAAGTTAATGATTTTAGTGCTCTTATATATGGGAAGATGCAAGAATCTGAGTTCACTGAAATTCTTCCTGAGATAGGCATCTAACTATCTAGGGGCCCCTATTTCCAAAGCACAAAGTGCCTCATCCTGCTTTTCGTCCTGAATTCCTCTCAGGGTGCACTGTTGGTGGGCAACTGCAATGGGGTGTGACTTAACGCTGTATTTCTGGGTGATGCTCTTCTCTGTTCATGCATGGTACCTAGCTCAGTCTTTCATTTCACAGGGGGTATTGCAAGGTCCAGAAAGGGGAAGTCCATTTCCTTTCCTGTCATGTAACAGCTGCCCTACATCTTTTTTTTTTTTTTAAACATCTTTATTGGAGTATAATTGCTTTACAATGGAGTGTTAGTTTCTGCTGTATAACAAAGTGAATCAGCTATACATATACATATATCCCCATATCCTCTCCCTCTTGCATCTCCCTCCCACCCTATCCCACCCCTCTAGGTGGTCACAAAGCTCTGAGCTGATCTCCCTGTGCTATGCGGCTGCTTCCCACTAGCTATCGGTTTTACATTTGGTAGTGTATATATGTCCATGCCACTCTCTCACTTTGTCCCGCCTTACCCTTCCCCCTTCCCATGTCCTCAAGTCCATTCTCTAATAGGTCTGCGTCTTTATTCCTGTCCTGCCCCTAGGTTCTTCATGACCATTTTTTTTTTTTAGATTCCATATATATGTGTTAGCATACGGTATTTGTTTTTCTCTTTCTGACTTACTTTACTCTGTATGACAGTCTCTAGGTCCATCCACCTCACTACAAATAACTCAATTTCGTTTCTTTTTATGGCTGAGCAATATTCCAAAAATACGGAACGCTTCACGAATTTGCGTGTCACCCTTGCACAGGGGTCATGCTAATCTTCTCTGTATCGTTCCAATTTTAGTATATGTGCTGCCGAAGCGAGCACTGCCCACGTCTCTTGAAATGGAATTTTAGCCCATCCTGTTATACCTTGCAACATTATCATCACTTATTATTACACTCAACAATAACAACAACAACAACAAAACAGAAACATGTCCTATTTCTCTAGGAAGCTTAGTACAATTATAAAGGCTTAAAGAGGAAATGAAGTGGAAGAGGGAGAAACAGAAAGATGAAAAGAAGGAGAAAATACAGAAAGAATCTTGAATCAGTTTTCGCCAATTCAAAAGGAGTGGAGGGTTTCCCTGGTGGCGCAGTGGTTGAGAATCCGCCTGCCAATGCAGGGGACGTGGGTTCGAGCCCTGGTCCGGGAAGATCCCACATGCCGCGGAGCAACTGAGCCCGTGCGCCACAACTACTAAGCCCGCTCTCTAGAGCCCGCGAGCCACAACTACTGAGCCCACGTGCCACAACTACTGAAGCCCACGCGCCTACAGCCTGTGCTCCGCAACAAGAGAAGCCACCGCAATGAGAGGCCTGTGCACCGCAAGGAAGAGTAGCCCCCGCTCGCTGCAACAAGAAACAAGAAAGCCCGCGTGCAGCAACAAAGACCCAAAGCAGCCAAAAATAACTAAATAAATAAATTTAAAAAAAAAAAGGAGTGGAGTTGATTAAAATTCCTCAATATTAATAGCAAAAAGAGCTACCATTTGCTGTGAATATACTGTGAATTTGGCACTCTTATGCATTCTTCAGCTATTGAAACCAAGCCCTTTAAAACTGAGTTCCCTCACTGAATTTACGATTAACCTCTCTATCCAAAACTTTATTCCTTCTTGCCCCCAAACCTGTGCTAAATGAACACTAATCAGAGTCAGATGACCGAAATTGCTGTTGTCGATAACATCGTTAATGTACTAAAATTGCTATTACAGATATTATCATTAACAAACAAACTCAGATGAGTTCCTTCATGGCAAGATGAGTTCAACAGACCCCCGAGCTGTGGACCACCTGGCCAGAGAATCCTAAAGCAGAGACGTCCTGACTCCCAAAACTATAATTAAGAAATGTCACAGAAATGTCACACGACGATGATTAACCTCAGGTTCTTTGTTCTTCCTCTTTTAAAAACCCCAAACTCTAAGACCAAGTTGGAGTGGACCTGAGACTTATCTGTCGCACCCTTGCTTGGTGCCTGCAAATAAACCCTTACTTTGCTGCAAACACCTGCTGTCAGAATTGGGTTTTCTGCGCCACGGGCACGGGAGCCCTTGCTTGTTACACTCTGAGTTTATTTCATCCTGACAGCTCTAACGGGGTACTCTTCACTGCCCCAAAAGGAGGAAAGTGAGACCTGGTGGTTGAACAGCTTACCAGAGTCAGTGAGAGGACCGAGATTCAAACCCTGGCTGGAAGCCTGCACTCTTCACCCTGACGCAACAGGAACCAGGGACTTTCTCTCCCTGCATCACAAACTTCCGCAGGTACCTGGGAATGTCAGCTATAACATGACGACGCTGGCCCCAAACCCAGCAGGAGAGACTGAATTTGGGATAGCCTGACTACAAAGGCAATGTTCCCTCATCTCTTGGATTCTCCTGCTAATGTGGATGCTTTGTAAACAAACGTTGAACACTGCTCAGCTCCTGCCCTTTCCCCTAGTAAAACAAAAGGTTCTCTAGCTCCATATTAGCTGTTTCTCATTATGTAAACTGTCTGTGCCATCTTCATTCAATTTATTGCTACATTAGTCCCCAACCTGACTAGGGAAATACATTAACTTTTAATAACATGCCTTTGATGACTTGTACAAATCACTCCCTGCCAGCTCCCTTCTTAAATTTATCCTTGTGAATCAGGGAGCAATGGGGGAAAGCCGCAAATTAAACCTGGTGTCCTGCTGCAGCTGAGGGAAAGAAAGGAATCTGGAATTCTTGGGAGAACATCTAGTGTTTAATCATCTGCTGGAAGCACATGGTTGTAAATAGTAAAAACCTTCTTGTGGCAGGTTCCAGGTCCTGCCCGTACTTTTTCTCAAAATCCTGGTGCAAACTAGCATCAGGGAGAAGGGAGGAACTAACCTAGAACTTCTCTGGGAGTCACTCTTCCTCATCACAGCCCTGCTCTCCCAAGTAGGGAGCAATTTGGGTTTTATTCATTGCTGTAATAGACCTGAAATTAATTCAGAATTTAATCACAAGAAGAGCCTTGAGAATCAATCCAATTTTTAGTCAACATCATTATCATCACCATCAACAAATGTTTATTGAGGACACAGCCTGCTGGGAATACAAAGAAGCCTGAGGCCCTCTTCCTGCTCTGAAGGGGCTTCAATAGAGAGGAAAATAACAATGTATATTAGCATTCACTCCAGATAGAAGGTGTTACAGGAGATAGGCTGGGACAGTGAAGGAAAACCAGAAAGAGGAGGCAGCGAAGGCAAAGGCATGAAGGCAGAATTCAGAGAGGATGCCCCCTAAGGTAAGATCCTGGAGTGGGAGTGGGATTTATACTGAGTATATTCAGGACGCTCTCTAGCGAGCTATGAGACAGGGAGAGTTTGGGTAAACGGTCCCTGGTTAAGTGAGGCGGATACAGATATCTGCCATACAGGGATGGCCTGTGGGAATATAAAGTAAAGGACCACTATAGATGCCAACAAAAAGAAATAGGAAACCCACAATTCCCCCCACCATGTGCCTCTAAAATTATCTGCAATTTCCCACTGATCTTTCTACCTGTGACAATAAAGTAACAGAGAAACTAGGTTGAAACTGTTTTTCTCTCACTGAGCCTATACTCTCAAATTTTCTTTGATCTGGCTTTCCTTCTTTAGTATATTTTTTGAAGTTTTTACATTTTACCCTATTTGAAAAGAGGCTTTGTTTTAAACAATCCCATTTTAATCATACATCTTCCTCAAAGAGACTTTGTGAAGGTTGTTTATTAAGCTGACAGTATCAGTTGAGTTTTTTAGGGCACCTCTAAAGAAAGATGCTGGCTGATGCAAAAGCATCCAGAAGCAGCTGGGGTTGGTTTGCTGCCTGGGGCTTTATTCTCTTAATTAGCATTAGAATAACTGTGGCCTCTGATTAACTCCTCCAAACAATGGCAAAGCCAAAACCTTTTAGGTTGGACATCCCCAAGTTATGAATGGGTTGTGTTCTGGAAACTTGTGAAGTTGTCCTGTGAAAGTCAGGCCAAGCTTTCCCATAGAGGAAAACAAAAGTGGTCCACAGGACAAGCAGTGTGACAGCCAGCGGTGCCTGTGCCCTGTTCTCTGATGGGCACTGTACTAAACTCTTCAGGTGGATTATTCCATTTATTCCTCACAGCACATTTTGTAAAGTTGGTGCGATTATTACTCCTGTTTTCCTAAGGGAAAAGCTGGGGTACGGAGTATGTAAATAACTTGCCTAAGATTATACAGCTAAGTGGCAGTGCCCATGGTTCCCTGCTCTTAATCAGTGTTTGATCCTGCCTTCTCTGGAAGTACACAGATTCCAAGGACTAGGATGAAGCAAGTGAGGGACTCCCTTGGGGTGCAAAACTGAAAGGGGCTGCAAAAAACTCAGTTGACCAGCCCAAGAAGCCAATCTAATCTGTGTGAAGCTCACCTAGCACACTCTTCATACTATAGTCCTTGGCCAGCCTGGGCCATCCAGTACTATAACCATCTTGCCAAACTCATCTATGGTTCTCAAACATTAATTTGCATCAGAATCCCCTGGAGTGCCTTGTTAAATTCAGATCCCTAGGCCTCACTCTCAGAAATGAGGATTCACTAGGCTTGGGATGGTCTTTTATTACCCTCTCCTCTGTAGCTGGCTTTGACCCCTCTGCCTGGCTACTCACCTGAGGTGGAGAGCCAAAACTTGGACTGGGAATGGGAAGAGGGAAGGTGGGCCTGAGAGCACAGCTACTCAGCAGTAGAATAGAGAGGGAGAGCCGAGACAAGAAACCAAGGACAGGCTGCTTTTGGGGAGGGGGTGGCATAAGCAGGTCGGCTCTTCCCATAGTGAAGGGCACTGCCCTTTGAACAGAGAAATATGCTGGAAAACCATTAAGAATCAGCCAAGCTGGAATGGCATTCTGGAGAATCATTTTTAACAGATGCTTCTTGTCATTACAACAAAACACATGCTATGCACTGATGAAATACGCAATGTTCAGATCAAATTTTAAAACATGTTTATTTATATACTTTGAAAATATTTCTTTGATCAATCAAAGGAATGATGTATGTATCAATGGTTAACTCTTTCCCATTCTTCAGAGTTAACACCACTGAGGAAATATCAAGAAAGAGGAAGGAGAGAATATGGACCTAATATTTAGTAGTCAATAATATTACATCACTACATGCCCTGTGCAAAGAGGGTATACTCTATGTATAGCCTCTATACTATATCACTACATAGTTACTCCGCCAGGATGAAAACTCCCCTTAGGAAGCTTCCTGTCTATCTGGCTCACCGTTGTCTTGCCTAGCGCTGCACCTGGCATGCAGTGAATATTCCTGTATTGCAATGAATGTTCCTGTAATATACAAAACGCTACAGGGTGTAACTGAATATTAAATTCCATCATGTAGTTTCCAGTGGTGTAGAAAGACCAAGAAACAGAAAGATAAATATAGCTGAGATAATGAGGGAAGTTCTGAAAAGGAAGTGAGACTTAGCCTGAGTTTTTAAGGATTTTAAGCCCATGAACCGCTTCTCTCCCCTCCCATCCCCTTCTAGTTCCTTCTTTTCTCTTCTCTCCTCTCTCTACAACCACTCCTTGGTAACCTCATCCAGTCCTATGACGGATACTGAACAGCACCCTGTGGGGTTCCTGGGCACAAAAGCCCTTCTGTGTCCCCCACTTCTTGGAAATAGGCTTCACTTAGCCTCTATGACCTTCCCTGAGTTCCAAAGGGCGGGTTCAAACAGCTGCTAATCAGGAAAAGGAGGGAATGCGGAGACGATGGAGGAGCAGTCAGGAAACAATAGCGCAGCCTTGGGGCAGGGTCCTGCTTCCCCCTTAAGGGATACACGTAATAATATCTTTGAGCTGGTTTGCAGATACTTCTCCCAGGTGGGAGAAGTTAACGGTCTGCTGCCCACAAGCACGTAGACCCCAGACAGGTTGGAACCAGAAGTTTGATGATGCTGACTCCCAATTACCTCACCACCAACCAATGAGAAGAATGTCCACAAGCTGACCACGCCCTCCTCTTTGAACCATTACTATAAAACTCCTCACTACCCCCTCCAGGTCAGGACACACAGTTTTGAGGGCATTAGGCTGCTGTGGCCCCCTTTGCCTGGCAAAGCAATAAAGCTATTCTTTTCTACTTCACCCAAAACTCTGTCTTCAAGATTTAATTTGGTGTCGGGGTACAGAGGCTGGATTCATTTCCACGACTTCAAATACCATCTATATAGCACAGCAATTCCACATTCGTATTTCCAGGCCTTAATTCTCTCCAGAAATCCAGACTCATATATCCAGCTCCAAATATGTCATTTCCATGTGGGGTTCATTCAAAATTGAACTTTCAATGCACCCCACCACTGCCACCCTGACCCTAATCAATCTTCCCCATTTTGGTAAATACATTCTCCAATTTGCTCAGGCCAAAAACCCTGCAATCAACCGTGACTCCTCTCCTTCTCTCCGTCCCCACTTCCAAAAGCAGGTCTTATTGGTTTTCTATTCATAACATATCCATAATCTGACCACTCCTCACTAACACTGTAATCTCCTGCCAGAATTTCTTCTATAATTTCCTGACCAGCCACCTGTTCCCACTCCTGGTTCCTTCCAGCCCCTTCTCCACACAGCAACCAGGGGAACTCATTAAATATCCAAGGGACCTTGGAACTCTTCTGATCAGAACCCCCCACTGGTGTCTCATCTCACTCAGAATAGTGGGCTACCCCAAGTCCTTACCACGATGCCACCTGATCTCACTGACCTGTCTCCTATTCCTTACACTGGATGAGATCAAACCACGCTGGGCTGTAATTCCTTTGACCCTTCAAGCGCACTCCAGGCTCATGATCTTTGAACTTGCTGTTCCTTCTGCCAGAGAGATTCCTCCAGACATCTCCATAGCTCATTCATGGACCTCTTTCAGGTCTTTTCTTAAATCTCCCCAACAACACTATTTAAAATAACACCTCACTCACTGCCATGACTCTTAGCCATTCACCCAGCTTTCTCACTGTCTAAGATTTTATTAGTTTTTTCATAGAATATAAATTCATGAGAGTAGGGACTTTGTTATGTTCACTGCTACATTCCCAGCCCAAAGAACAGTGACTGGCACACTGTAGGTCCTCAAAAGATATTTGTATAAATAAATCCATGCACCCCTATGTTCATAGCAGCACTATTCACAATAGCCAAGACATGGAAACAACCTAAATGTCCACTGACAAATAAATGGATAAAGAACAGGTGGTGTATATGTATACAATGGAATACTACTCAGCCATAAAAAAGAATGAAATCACACCACTCGCAGCAACATGGATGGACCTAGAGATTATCATACTAAGTGAAGTCAGTCAGAAAGAGAAAGACAAATACCATATGATATCACTTATGTGGAATCTAAAATATGACACTAATGAACTTATCTATGAAACAGACTCACAGACATAGAGAACAGACTTGTGGCTGCCAAGGGTGAGAGGTGGGTTGGGGAGGGATGGATTGGAAGCCTGGGATTAGCAGGTGCAAACTATTATATATTGAATGGATAAACAACATGGTTCTACTGTATAGCACAGGGAACTATATTCAATATCCTGTGATAAACCATAATGGGAAAGCATATGAAAAAGAATTTATACATATTTATAACTGAATCATTTTGCTGTAGAGCAGAATTAACACAACACTGTAAGTCAACTATACTTGAATAAAATAACTTTTCAAAAAAATAGAATGAATCCATGATTTAGGTTGATGGAAAAGAGGATAAAGATTTGCAGGGAGGGTCCCAGCCTAAGCAAAAGTCACAGGATAGGACGGTGCATGATATGGAGAGCAGACGGGAAAGAACATGTCTAGAATGTGGTGTTAAGTTGACATTAATATACAGTTGGAAATGGTTGGGTTTAAAACAAAGCTCTAATGAGATATACTGGGATAAATACTGTCTAGATTATCAGGGAAGAGTATCACAAGATAGGCATCCTAAAGAGAAAGAATAGTGCATGATAAATAAGACTATACACAAAAGGAGAGAGAAACTAGCAGAATATTAATAACAGTTACCTCTGGAAGGTGGAGTTAGTTATCTTCCTTTACTTTTCTATTTTTTTCAAATTTCCTTAATAAGTATGGATTAATTTTACAACTCGAAAAAAAAAGATCTTTGAAGTTGCTTTTGAGTTCTAAAGTACTGAAAGGTAAGTTCCTCTGTAAATTCACTATTCTGTTTGAAATAAGACTGTTTAATGAATTCCATATATATTTCTGAATAGGCAAAGACAGGAGAAGAGTTTCAAGAGAAAAAAAGGATTTCAGAACCTCTCTAAGAAAAGACTTTTGAGCTTGATGCGAATGACAGTATGAACCAGCCATAGCATAGAAGGGGAGAATTTTCCAAATTTTCCAGGTAGAAGGATTAAGTGCAAAGGCTCCAGGCTGGAATAATCTTCAAGTATTTGATGCTCAGTGAGCTTATAGGATCTGATTTACATTCTCTTCCTGCTGTGTGAAAACTGAAAGGGGTTGAGGCGGCACTGGGGAGTGGAGGAGGGGGGCAATAGTAGAAAGCGTGGAATGCAGTCAGAAAGGCTAATACAGGGACTTCCCTGGCGGTCCAGTGGTTAGGACTCCGTGCTTTCACTGCCGACGGCCCGGGTTCAACCCCTGGTCAGGGAACTAAGATCCCGCAAGCGTCTGGGCGCGGCCCAGAAAAAAAAGACTACTACATAAACCTAAAAAGACGACTTGCTCTGGGTTAATAACAGTAGACAAGGAGAAAAGTGCAAAGATTTTGGATCTACGTTAAAGGCAGAGCTAACCAGACTTGCTAATGAACTGGTTCTGGCAGGTGAAGAAAAAAAGAGAAATAAATTACTGCCAAGTCATATGGAAGCTTCTAGATTAGCATCACACTTAGAACACAACACTGAAACTCCCACATTACTTCTCCAAAGAGCTACACCCAGAAGAGAGAAGTGTCGATTACTCACTGTTATCAAGTGCCCTTTGGGTG
This sequence comes from Balaenoptera ricei, assembly GCF_028023285.1. Classification (NCBI taxonomy): domain Eukaryota; kingdom Metazoa; phylum Chordata; class Mammalia; order Artiodactyla; family Balaenopteridae; genus Balaenoptera; species Balaenoptera ricei. The sequence continues at coordinate 117,444,129 of NC_082654.1, forward strand.
CTAAAGCACTGCCCGGGAGGTGGGGGGAGCGGGGGGGGGGGGGGGGAACACTGTGAGATAGAGTGTAAAAGAAAAGGAACGGATGAATCTTTTCCTCTTGAAGTTTATGAACTTATAGGTGAGACAGGACAAAAACAAAGATATATATAAATGTGACTTCTTCATATGCTTGATCGTTGACATGAATGCACACTCTGATTCATCAAAGAGGCTCATGTGCTTGTTGCAATTTCATCAAGAATTATAGCTCTAGTAAATTACACTCAAAAATCCAACTTGGTGGTTTATAATTACAAGATCAGGAAATGATCACAGTTAAAAACATTAATGCATAGAGGGAAGTCGATTCAGATGCCCACCTTTATCCTCATAGTTATATAACGGCATGTCACTCAAAATGACAGGCCCATCAGTCTATTTTATTCTAGAGCTGAATTTAGCCAGCACCAAAATGAAAAGGCCATCTGAATGATGGGCTACATTTTCACTTGTCACACACGTGTTTTGAATTCTGTCATAAAGACAGAACAGAGGGAAATAGAAGAAACTTGCCTTCGGAGGAAGCTACCCAAGACAAATTTGCCATCAGGATGAACCAAGGATAGAAGTGGAAGAAATTCTGATACTTAGGAGTCACCTGCAAGCTTGTTATATGTAAACATGAACTCGGAAAATAGAGCAAATTTTAAAAGTTAGGTAATTACGGCATTGTTTTTAAATTAAGACTCATTCAGTACTGATAATTCATGAGATTCTGGAAAGTTTTACTTAACGCCCATAATAAAACCAGAGAATGAAAATAATTATCAAATTTCGCAGATGTTTTTATTCTACATAATTTATACCTACTGAAACTCAGCAAACTTCAGCAAATGACTAATCAGTTAACAACTTTTCTTTCTCTCCCTTGTGGTTAAACTATGATTGCTAATTTTTATTTTTCACATTTTCATTCACTACCAGGAAGAATAAGATTTTAACAACTTGTTCAATTACCAAAGAACCTACAGGCCAATGTATTAAAGGTATTGGGAAGATTTCCTTCCTTCTTGAAAAATGAGTGTCATATAGACTTCAAGGGCTAGAAGCTCTAGGAGTGCATTCTCTCACCTGGGAACTGCCAACAAAGGAATCAAGGCAAACTAATGGTTAAGAACATAGGAACTGGAGTCCAATACTGAGTTTTAAACCCACAGCTATCGTGTGTGCTTTGCGTGGGACCACTGGCATGTTATTTAAGCTCCCTCAAATGTAAAATGGGAATTCTAAAACCAACCCGTACAGATTAAGTAAAATAATGTGTGTTAAGTTTTGGGCACAGTGCCAGATATACAGTGTTCTAAGTTGGCTAAAAGGATTATCCAAGAAACCCTCAAGCTCTCTAGGTAGTTTACCATGACTGCTGCCTTCTCTAGGCTACCACAGCTCTTAAATTTTGCTCCTTTCCTGTTCCTGTGTTCATGCCTTCATTTACTCAACAGTTGTTTATTGAACATTTATTCGTGCCAGATATTGGGCCAAGTGCTAAAGATATAGCTATAAACATGATAAATGAGTTCCCCACCCTTATGATTTTATAACCTACTTAGGGTTGGAGAAAATATAATATGGTATTTGCCTTGCTGTGAGAAATTCAGGCCATAATTGGATCCCCTAGCACAGGTTAGGTTGGAACCTGAACTTGAGGGTCAGGGAAGGTTTTCTTGTGGTCAGTGTATTTAAGTGGTAAATAAAAGGGGAAGTAGGAGTCACTAGGAGAAGGGAAGAAGAATAGTATTTCAGGCGGAAAGATCAATATGAGCAAAATCCCATGAATGAAAAGCACTGGTGGGATTTCCCTGGTGGCGCAGTGGTTAAGAATCCGCCTGCCAATGCAGGGGACACGGGTTCAATCCCTGGTCCAGGAAGATCCCACATGTCGCGGAGCAACCAAGCCCGTGCACCACAACTACTGAGCCTGCGCTCTAGAGCCCGAGAGCCACAACTACTGAAGCCTGCCTGCCTAGAGCCCATGCTCCACAACAAGAGAAGCCACCACAATGAGAAGCCCGCGCACCACAACTAAAGAAAGCCTGCGCGCGGCAGCGAAGACCCAACACGGCCATAAATAAATAAATAATTTTTTTTTTTTTTTCTTAAAAAAAGAAAAACATTGGTGCAGTATTCACAGTGCTGAAAGTATAAGAAGGTCATGGGAGATGGCTTTGGAAAAAGAGCAGAGCCCAGTCATAAAGACACCTATTGCTTTTTTCTACCCAGTAACCACCAACCTGCCTCCCATTCTACCTAAATGATTTTTATAGGACCTGTCATGTGTTCACCAGACCCCATCCCTCTCTAGATTGATCCAGGAGTAGTCGCTGACCTAAGCTGCACCAATGACCACCTTCCCTAGGACTGTTGGTCTTCAAGGTGATGAGAGTAGTGTTATTCTTTCTCTGCTGGATGGAGCAGTAAGCTATAAATTCAGGAGCCACAAGCTCATGGTTTATGCGGTGTGGAGAAAGTGAGTCTATGGCAAGAGAAAAGGATGAGACTCAAAGAGAATCAGAGATGGAAGACAGAAGTCGAGTCTTGATTGTGTTTCAGTTCCTGTTTCCAGCTGTTACTTCCTAAGGTTTCACGGCACCTCTACCATCCACATGGCTTGCTTTTCCCACGAGTACCCCAGTACCCTTCCAATAAATTTCTCTTTTTACTTAGCCTGGTTTGAACTGGGTTTTTAATCAGCAAACAATTTTTTAAAAGAACTAAAAATATTGATACAAACATTTTTAAATTCAGTTTTTTCAATCAGTTCTCTATTTCAAAAGAAGTCTCATTTTGTGTTAAATTCATAGCTACTTCTTATTCAATAATGGAAGTAATATAATACATAATAGAAGAAATTTTCCCACAAGACTGATTTATAACAGTAATAGGAGATCAGAACCAATCTCCACTCCGCATCCTCTGAGAAAACTTCTTAGGGTGAAGTATGTTAGTTTGTGTAGAGCTAGCAATTATGTATGATGTATGAATTGGTTATGAGAAAGAGTGCATGTTGACTACAAGGCTCTCTGACAAATTATACAGTATTGATATCAGTCATCATAAATTATAAACTTGGAAAAATGAATCCTGTTAGGAAAAGACTGGAAAATACATCTTGAGAGCTTGAAGTCCTGATACTATTTTAAAAATATTCAGAATGCTGATTCATGAATTTGCCTTACTTTTCTTGCCTTAACTTTACAGATAAAGATCTGTAAAAAAATTAACTTTCCATAATGCATCAAAATTGATTGCATCACATGAAAAGATGCTCAACATCGCTAATTATTAGAGAAATGCAAATCAAAACTACAATGAGGTATCACCTCACACCCGTCAAAATGGCCACCACCAAAAAGTCTACAAACAATAAATTCTGGAAAGGGTGTGGAAAAAAGGGAACCCTGTTGGTGGGAATGTAAAATGGTGTAGCCACTATGGAGAACAGTATGGAGGTTCCTCAAAAAAGCTAAAAATAGAGCTACCATATGATCCAGCAACCCCACTTCTGGGCATATATCCGGAGAAAACCATAATTTGAAACATGCACCCCAATGTTCATTGCAGCACTATTTACAATAGCCAAGACATGGAAGCAACCTAAATGTCCATCAAGAGATGAATGGATAAAGAAGATGTGGTACATATATACAATGGAATATTACTCAGCCATAAAAAAAAATGAAAAAACACCATTTGCAGCAACATGGATAGACCTAGAGATTATCATACTAAGTGAAGTAAGTCAGAAAGAAATAGACAAATACCATATGCTATCACTTATGTGGAATCTAAAATATGACACAAAGGAACTTATCTATGAAACAGACTCACAAACATAGAGAACAGACTTGTGGTTGCCAAGGGGGAGGGTGGGTTGGGGAGGGATGGACTTGGAGTTTGGGATTAGCAGATGCAAACTATTATATATTGAATGGATAAACAACAAGGACCTACTGTATAGCACAGAGAAGTCTACTCAATACTCTGTAATAACCTATATGGGAAAAGAATCAATATATGTATATGTATAACTTAATCACTTTGCTGTACACCTGAAACTAACACAACATTGTAAATCAACTATATTCCAATATAAAATAAAAATTAAAAAAATTTTTTTCAATCCCATCACACCTTCAAAGGAGAGGGAAGGTGACACTTCACAGATTTCCTGTCATGTATCAGGCACACTGGGCAGGGCTTTCACACGTTATTTCATTGAATCCTAACAGCTCATTTATAGAGGAGGATACAAAAGTTCAAAGATGTTGCTCTGCTTGCTAAGGGTCATGCAAGTGTTTAAAAGGGGAGATAAAAAAAAAGGGGGGGGGGGAGATAAAGTCTTTTACATTCCAAAGCCCACACCTGAAATAATAAAGTCCTAATCATTCAGCAATTTCAATTCGCCAATCATCATTCAAAATAAATGGGTCAGGGACTTCCCTGGTGGCGCAGTGGTTAAGAATCCGCCTGCCAACGCAGGGGACATGGGTTCGATCCCTGGTCCGAGAAGATCCCACATGCTGCAGAGAAACTAAGCCCGTGCGCCACAACTACTGAGCCTGCGCTCTAGAGCCCACGAGCCACAACTACTGAAGCCCACACACAACTACTGAACCCGCGTGCCTAGAGCTGGTGCTCTGCGACGAGAAGCCACCACAATGAGAAGACCATGCACCACAACGAAGAGTGGCCCCCGCTCTCTTTTATAAACAAATTTATTTAAAAATTTTTTTTAAATGGGTCAGTGGCAGGCCTTGAAAATACTTTTTTTTTATAATTTATTTTATTTTATTTATTTTTGGCTGCGTTGGATCTGCATTGCTGCACAGGTTTTTTTCTAGTTGCAGCTAGCAGGGGCCACTCTTCGTTGTGGTGTGTGGGCCTCTCATTGAGGTGGCTTCTCTTGTTGCGGAGCATGGGCTCTAGGCACGCGGGCTTCAGTAGCTGTGGCTCGCGGGCTTGGTTGCTCCGCGGCATGCGGGATCTTCCCGGACCAGGGCTCGAACCCATGTCCCCTGCATTGGCAGGCGGATTCTTAATCACTGCGCCACCAGGGAAGCCCCAAGCCTTGAAAATATTTAAAAATTAAAACGGTATGATATTCTTCAGTAGAATGGGAAAACGAAATAAATGTATAATTTGGGGATGGCTTATTAAGAGCTGTAACTAATAAACCAAAACAGTTAAGAGCCAAAATGAAGTGAATATTTTAATTAGCTAATAATGACTTTTTAAAAATTGGGGTATGGGGGTAGAGGGGAGACAATGTTGGTAATAGTGTTTTTATTTTTTAATTTTTTTGTTGCTTGGCTTTGTTTTAGGTTATTATATAAGCTGTATTAAATCTGCTTAGGGGAAAAGATTTAATACAAACAAAGCACAAGAACAAATGTCTTCATTCAGCTTCTATTTTACTTCCATCTGCTCTGTCTAAAAGCATTGTTGTCACACTGGGAAAGGTGAAATTAATACTGTTAAGAGGGAATTGAAGCCACAGATGGATCGGGAAGTTGTAAATGAGGACCTAGGTGTCCTAAATGAGTTTCAAGCAGACAAAGAACAGGGCAGGGATCACAGAGAATTGCTGTTGGTAATCTCTGAGGAATCGGAGAGAAGAAAACGCATAATTATAATCCCCATCCTCACAAAATAAAAGAAGAAAGTGGATTCTACAAGCTCTAAGTGGTTTAAATATCCAAAGAGAAATAGAAGGCTTAATGCAATCTACCAGTGGTGCGATGGCTGTGTGGCTGGCCAGGAGGTGACAGAAGACATCAAACCCGTTCCTTTCCTCTAATTAACTTCACCTTTGTGCTTCATGAGGGTAGAGAGGAAGGGAACTGGATGTTCACTCCATGTCTGAACAAAAAGCCAGGATTTGGAGCAAAGATCCGTAAAATGGCCACAGCTGAGAAGCTGCAACTCTCTGGGAGTTGAACGGTTATAAGCATTCAGCCCCAAGTCTTCATCTATAAGTACAGGGTAGATGAAGCACTTGCAAAATTAATTTTTTATTCACATATATATTCCTTCCTGCCATATATATATATGTACAGTATATATATATACAGTATATATAATATATATATACTGTATATATATATACAGTATATATAATATATTATATATACTGTATATATATATACAGTATATATATGTACAGTATATATAGACAATATATATATATCATATATATAACTTATATAACATATATATATAACTATACAGTATATATATTATATATTTATATATATATGTATATAGGTACCTATGGCAGCTTTTGCTAAAACTACTTTAAATATTGAGAATAAAGGTCTGACACTACCTGTACACAAATCTCCCAGCATTCTACGTGGGAATATAATTGAAAGTACATCACAGGGCCATGTGATGTAAAAGACTCCTGAAAGGGAAATTTCAGGATGAACAAATTGTGCATGAACAAAATTAACAGGAAGATATTGCTATAGGCTACATGGCTTTTGGGTTCACTCTTCCAACGAGAGGTCGCAAGTTCCACGTGTCATCTGTGGTAGTGGGTACAACACATTTATAGCGTGTGAGATGACTTCCATCATGTCTCTGTGCGGCGCTAAAGAGCTGTCTACCCCCTTTCAAGAGAGCAGTGGCACACAGAGTCTGACTCATGCTAAGAGAGTTGAAAACTATAACCTTTCAGTAGCACATTAGTCTTCATTTCCCAATTTATTTGTAGCATTTTCAGGCTGCAAGGCATTTTTACAGCATACATATATTACTGAAGTTATGTAAAAGTCACATTTCATTCTAAAGCAAAGATGGGTAATGAATAGGCTGTCATTCTCCACTCCCCCAGAGAAAACAGATTGTGGCGCGTGAGCTTACCAATATAATTTGAGATCGCAATTGAAGTGAGATAAAGAATAGTTTAGCAGGCGTTGGAATACTAAACTGGGAATCAAGAGGCACAGTTGTATCCCTAAAATTCACGATGCAACCTTGAACATGTTAATTTTTTATCATTCATCTTCCTTTTTGATAACGTGAGAACGATATTCCACATCTCATCTATCTGCTGGGGATGTTCTGATGCCGGAGGAGATGAGGCTGGAGACCAGGGAATCAGCAGAGATACTCAAGGTCTCTACCTATTTCCTTCCCTTAACTTGCTCATCAGAATAATAAATTTCTCTCTAGTGCACCTACGGCTCTTACTCCATGCCGGTATTACAGTATTTTCTCAGTGATCATATGGGTGGCTTTTTTTATGTCTCTCTTTTTTTAATTTTATTGAAGTATAGTTGATTTACTTTTTTAACATCTCTTTTTCATTTTGTTTTGTTTTTTACTTTTTTGTGACTTTTATGATGATTTTTATTGATGAGCTTTTTTTTTTTATTATTTAGAGGGGAAAAAATAAATCCTAGCCACAGGCAATTTATAAACTGGTACTATAGGGAAAGACAAATACTGGAGTTAGCTGATGCAGAAATCCACTGAACACTCTGATACCAATGGGTAATACTATGACCAAATTATTCCAAACTAGCAGGAACTAGTTTGTCAATGATGTGGTTGGAGCCCCACACCCAGTGGTCCCTCGGTGCTTATCATTTCCGTGCCTATCTGCTCAAATTCCCACGGCCAATACCTCAGCTCTTTGCCTAAGGGCTTTGTCTGATCGCAGGAACCCACTCTGCTCCCGCTGGGCAGACCAGGAATGCCAGGGAATTAATGCTCCCCCAGGACAGCCTTCAGCCAGTGACTGATAGGAGCTGATGAACAGACACTCCAACTCTTGCCTGCTTCTAACGTCTCCTCTTTTTTAATTTTTTTAGCCATGCCACAGGGCATGTGGGATCTTAGGTCCCCAACCAGGAATCGCACCTGCGACCCCTGCATTGGAAGTGTGGAGTCTTAACCACTGGACTGCCAGGGAAGTCCTTGCCTCGTTTCTAGACCAATCAGCTCTCAGATCCAGAGCCAACCAGTTGAAGCCACTGAAGGCATTTGACCTGCGAAACCAGAGCAAGTACACAGAAGAATTCCCCTAATCCTATGCCCAAAGGACCCATAGCCATTTACTCATGTAATTGTACACCGAGGAGAAGAGAATGACCAGATCACTTGAAGATTGTTTGGTACAGGGTCCGAGCAAGTCACCATCCGGCCTCTTAGTGGGGTGGAGGGAGTGAAGGGGAGACTAGACAATAAATAGAGAACTGGCCCAAGTCTGTCTCTCAGTGGATCGTTTTCTCCATTCCCAGATGCATAATTTAGATAATATCCTTACCCCAGATAAAACTCCCACGTTAGTTTAGGTCTGGGGAATAAGGGTGTGGATGGGCCAATGGTGAGGGTAATGCTTCTACCAGAAGAAACAGTAAGGGTTCCACCAAAATCTCTCATCATGGGCAGGTCAAGCAAGTAGTGTCTACATTGCCAGAGCTCTGGCACTGTAGCTCTGATAATTATAAGCAGATAGGGTTGTTGCTATATCATGGGGCAAGGAGGAATAGGTCTGGAACCCAGAGAAGTCATCAGAGCCCCCCTGATGCTTCCATGTCCTCCAGGATCTCTAACCAAGCAACTGTAACTACAGAATCACTAAGACTCTAAACAGCGGTCCAGGCCGCAGGAGACAAAGGTGTGGGTTCCCCCACTGTGTAAGCCAGGGGTCCCCAACCCCCAGGCTGCGGGCTGGTACCAGTCTGCGGCCTGTTAGGAACCGGGCCGCACAGCAGGAGGTGAGTGGCGGGCGAGCGAGCGAAGCTCCATCTGCCGCCCCCCATCGCTCCCATTACCGCCTGAACCATCCCCCCCCACTTCCCCAGTCTGGGGAAAAACTGTCTTCCACAAGAGCGGTCCCTGGTGCCAAAAAGGTTGGGGACCGCTGGTAAGCGACCTCCAGGTGCTCAAGTTCGGGCTGAGGGTGAGGGGGATTTCGGTGGAGGAGAGAGACGATAAGTAGCAGTGATGTCCTTGAAACCAGTGGCAACAGCGGGGACTGTAGCTTGTCCACTAACTCCTAGTGACTGGCCTCAGACTTGCAGAAATAGTATGAGATAAAGTTAAAATGGGACACAAGGGGATGTGTGAGAGGCAGGAAACAGACTGTAGCAGAAACCGTCAAAGCCTTGCTGCATCCCCTTGACACTTAACAACTTTCTTCACTCAATTTCCAATGGCCAGCACGCTTAACTGCTTGCCTGGGGGCTCTCTCTGTCCTGGAGCTAGGGGACGTGCCAGGGAATTAATCCATTCCCACCCTGGAGCACACATCCTCCAATGCCAAGGGGAGCTGGTAGGCAAATACCCAGATCCCTCACTCCTGCAGTGAGATAACGCTGAGTCCCAGCTTCTCCACTGTCTCTCAGACTTCTCAGAGGAATTCAACTCCTGCTGCCTATAGTGGTATCTTGTTGATAACACATCCTTTTGTGGCTGCCTTTCCTTCCTTGTTTCATTTGCCTACTCCTCCAGAGTGTTTTCTCTGATCACATTCTAAATAAACTTCAATTCTTATCTCGGGTTTGTTTTTGAGGGCACACAACTTATTAGGGATGTATATTCTGTTAAACAATTGCAAAGGAAGAGGTATTTACTGGATAACATCTCTTTTGTAAATAAGCAAAGTAGATTCACTCCTCTCCCTTGTGTAAACCCATTGGGTTCATCCCCTCCTTAATAAGGGACCAAATACAGCTAGTGCTTTTTCCTATAGACCTCCATGTTCTCCTTGATGAGGGGGTGGGAGCAGCTATGGAACTCTGAAATTCTTCACTTTAGGTAGAAATAATCTGAATGTGAATGCATGCAGAAAGGAAAGGTTATGATCAAAACAGGTAATTTATTCAGCACATCTGTATACCAGATCCTCTGTAACGTACCTTGCATGCATTACTATTTCCTTTTATTCTCACAGCAACTTTATGAAGTAGTGAAGATTATTATCCCCACTTTCCTGGTGAGAAAATGGAAGCATGGAGAGTTCATACAACTTGGAAGATTCAAGTTTGGGCATGGCTGCTTTGGAATTCCACGCATGCATTTTCCCCTGTGCTACAGAGACTCCTTGCAATAAAGTAAAACAACCTTTGTACATCTCTTAGGTTTGTAGCTTGGAGCACAGACCACCTAGTGCAATCCCCAAAACCAGAACCACTAAAAAGCCTGAGAAAGAATCTCAATTGTGAGAACAAGGAGGAAAATGTCTTAATAAATGCAGTCAGCACTTCCCAGGACTCCAGTCATCACATGCACTGCTCAGCTGGCTATAAAGCAAGTAATCAAAGTTCATCCAACATGAGTAAATTGCTGAGTATGAAAACACAGGGAACTCACAACAGTGCCCTACTCAAAATTTTCCTTTTAGCTGCAAATATGTATAACTCAAGAAAATAGACAGGGATAAAAATAAAGTGTAATACCAAAAACATGATCCATAAGAGGAAACATTGATAAAAAATTGAAAAATAGACTTCATTGAAAGTAAAAGAAAAAAATTTTTTTTTGCTCTGTGAAATATCCTGTGAAGAGGATGAGAAGACAAGCTACAAACTAGAAGAAAATATTTGCAAACCACATATTTGACAAAGGAGTTGTATCTAGAATATATAAAGAACACTTAAAAAAACAATTAGTAATAAACATTTAGAAAGTGGGCAAAAGACAAGAACAGATATTTCACTGAGGAGGATAAACAGATGGCAAATAAGCACATGAAACAGGGTTCAGCCCCATTAGCCACTAGGGAAATGCACGTGAAAACCCCAGTGAGGGGCTTCCCTGGTGGCGCAGTGGTTGAGAATCTGCCTGCTAGTGCAGGGGACACGGGTTCGAGCCCTGGTCTGGGAAGATCCCACATGCCGTGGAGCAACTGGGCCCGTGAGCCACAACTACTGAGCCTGCGCGTCTGGAGCCTGTGCTCCGCAACAAGAGAGGCCGCGATAGTGAAAGGCCCACGCACCGCGATGAAGAGTGGCCCCCGCTTGCCACAACTAGAGAAAGCCCTCGCACGAAACGAAGACCCAACACAGCCAAAAAATAAATAAATAAATAAATAAAGTAGCTATATAAAAAAAAAAAAGAAAAATAGCAAGAGACCTGAACAAGATTTTTAAAAAATAAAAAAAACCCCAGTGAGCTATCATTATATACCTATCAAAAGGGCTAAAATAAAAAATAGTGATAACCTAAAATGCTGACAAGAATATGGAGAAAGTGGATCACTCATACATTGCTGGTCCGAATGTAAAATAGTACAGCCACTCTGCAGGAGAGGATGGCATTTTCTTATAAAAATAAGCATGTGCTTACCATGTGATCCAGCAGTTATTCTTGGGCATTTACCCCAGAGTAATGAAAAGTTAAATTCACACAGGAACCTGTACACAAATGTCCATGGCAACTTTACTCATAATATCCCCAAACTGGAAGCAATCCAAATGCCTTTCAACCAGTAAATGGTTAAACAAGCAGCGGTACATCCAGATGATGGAATAATACTCAGCAGTAAAAAGGAATGAACTATTAATACACCTAACAACCTGAATGGATCTCAAGGGAACTATGCTAAGTGAAAAAAAAATCTCAAAAATGTATATACTGTAGGAGTCCATCTATATAGCATTCTTGAAATGATAAAAGTATAGAGATGAAGAACAAATTAGTGGTTGCCAGGAGTTAGGGAGTGGGGCAGGGAAGAAAGTGGTCGTGGTTATAAAAGAGTAGCGCAAGGGTTCCTTGTGATGAAACTATCTTGTATCGTCAATGTGGTGGTAGTCCCACTATTCTACACATATGATAAAACTGCATGGAACTAAATACATACACACACATGAGTGCAGGTAAAACTGTTGAAATCTGAATAAGGTCAATGGTTTATATCAATGTTAATTTCCTGGTTGTGATATTGTACTATAAATTATGCCAGATGTTACCACTGGGAGAAGCTGAGTGATGGGTACACGGACTCTCTATAATATTTCTTATGAGCACATGTGAGTCTACAATTATCTCAAAAAGTTAAAAATATCGGGCTTCCCTGGTGGCGCAGTGGTTGAGAATCTGCCTGCCAATGCAGGGGACACGGGTTCCAGCCCTGGTCTGGGAAGATCCCACATGCCGTGGAGCAACTGGGCCCGTGAGCCACAACTACTGAGCCTGCGCGTCTGGAGCCTGTGCTCCGCAACAAGAGAGGCCGCGATAGTGAGAGGCCCGCGCTCCGCGATGAAGAGTGGTCCCCGCTTGCCGCAACTAGAGAAAGCCCTCGCACAGAAACGAAGACCCAGCACAGCCAAAAATAAATAAATAAATTTTAAAAATAAAATAAATAAAATAACAAATGTTCAAGTACAATTGGTGTCTAAAACAAAAAAGTTAAAAATAATTTTTAATACAGTGGAATTGGATTATGTAATATAGCAAATTTTATGTTTGCTTCTATTGCTTAAAATGTAGTTTTACCTTCACAAAATGATGGACGGGCAGTTTATTTATATTTCGATGCCAAAGTTGATCACTTATTTCTTCAACATAAATAGAGCAATGAGATCCAGCAGTAAATTAAAGTATTTTTGGATCTCCAACAAGAACTTTTAGTTTTTCATGTCCACATGTAACTCTTAGTTCATGAGTCCACAGAGCATAGAGCAAATGACCTTACATGGTAGTTAGGAACCCTATGTTCTAAGTCTGGTTTTGCCTCTTTCTGGCCTAGGCCAGATTTCACCTCTAGTAGTAACACAACACAATATAATTTCCTTTAAAACATCCGTATTTAGAATGTCCCTCCTTACTGAATATTCTTGAAGTATCTTATTTAACTTACAGCAGGCAAGAAAAATTTTTCTCATATTTCTCCTACTGAACTCATATGCCATGATCCAACCTTTTTTTCTTTTTAACAAATGGTTGGAGGACCTCAATCATATTTATGAAACTTTAGACATCTGTTTAAACAGCAAAATGTCCCCAAGCCATAACCTCTCAGATCTCCTAGCAGACTTCGTCCCTTCCACACAATGCTGATATCCTAGGAGAGCAGACTTTCCCCAATAACTCACTCCCTCTTCAGCCAAAATAAAACTTGAATTCATTCCAAATAACTGTGTCATTAGAGGAACATTTGCTAGCTGGGTGCAATGATCTAACTCTACTTTCAATAAGAGCATAGCATGATTTATAAAGCCGAGGAGGCACATGCTGACGTGGTCTCACGGTTTTTCTTCATCTTTGGTTTATATCTGGACAAAAAGGTTATGAGCCTTAAAAACGCCAAGCCACGACTTTGTATTACAAGTAATGTTGCTGTGTTCACGTTCTAATCCATAGCTGACTGATACTATTTTTTTCTCTCTTGAACGATCAGTCACAATGTTTGGAATCCTGGGGGGACACATTATAACGTGGGGACCCCTATCCCCAATACATCTTGCTTATGACTTTAAATCAGGTAGGTTTTAAAGGAACTTTGGAGAAAGAGATGGCCATTCTCAGTAAATAGACAATGGAAAGAGAATCTGGTAGAAATACCTTTAGATTATTGTTGCAAGCGAAGGTTTTGATTAAAAGAGTTTGTAGCAAATATTCTTTAAGGTAAGAAAAGCTTTGAACTTGGGTGAATACATTTGAAACTTATAAGCTAAGAGATGGTAGATACAAAGTGATCTTCAGAATAAATTCTGAGGGGAAAAACAGGACGAAGATTTGCGGGACCATATAAATAGGCAACATTTAAAGCTACTATCATAAAGGGAATCAAACCTTTAAGTCACCATATAGGGTCTAAAGATCTAGAATTTTTTTTTCTTTTTTCTTTTTTCTTTTTTTTCTGGATAATGCACTGGCCTGTAGTGGGTCTAAAATTTTGACGCAGCTGGTACAAAGAAAAAGAACTTAACTTCAGAGACGAATGGATCTTTGTCAAACAATAAGTAGCAAATAGTTATCACCATATTAAAAGGTTATTCGTCCCTAAAAATAAATAAGCAAATAAATAAATACATATGCGTTTCTATGCCACTGACCCCTGCCGCCCCCCCGCCCAAGTAAGTCAAGGCCTGTTTGGGATCATTCCTTCGTTGGCACCGGCTTCCTGAGTGTCTCAGCGCTAGGACTTTACAGGGTGAAGGCAGACATGATGGTATTAATGGGGGAGATCTTGGGGTATATAGACATTTCTGGTGATTCTTGCCTAATCTTCCTCTCATCACTGCAGCCAGCACTCCCCCTACCACTATGTCAAAATAATAATTCTGAAACAAATAAAACCAGGGGAGGAAATCAGTGAATAAGTCAAAGAAAATCATTTTCTGGATTTCCCTCTTTTTCTGGAGCCCCACAGTTGGAACTGTGCAGAAACGCCAGCAGCTAAGCACCAATCACGTGCTGCAGGGTCCAGATTTCACAGTGCTCTCTGTGGCATGTTTCCCTTTTGCTACCACCTAGGCTTTAGCAAAGCCTTCTTCTGAAGTCTTCTTCTGACTGTCCCAGCTGCATCTCACAGGTATTGTGAGAAAAAAAGGGAAGAGTCAGTTGTCCATGGTGGGCTGGAATTCTAAAAAGAAGATGGGAAGAGTTGGGGTCTTGTGCTCCTGGCAGCCAACCCACAAAGACATCCTCTTACAGGTCAGTCTTGAGTCTCTGGGTTTGTTTCCTCAGTCACTTTGGTGATAATGGCATTCCCCATCTTCCCCCTCCCCCCTCTTATAACACTACTGAGCCCATTCACTGCCTCAGGCTTCACCCCATGCGTAGTCACCAAAGCCAATTTGTCCAGAAGAACATGCAAAGCTGGATATAGATCAGGCCCTAAGTGTGCCCATCAGGACCAGGCAAACTATGACCCTTTGGCCAAATCTGGTCCACCACCTGTTTTTATCAATAAAGTTTTATTGGAAACCTGTCATGTCCGCTTGCATTGTCTATGACTGATCTAGTGCTACAGAGTTCAGTAGTTGTAACAAAGACCACATGACTCCCAAAGCCTAAAATATCTACCATCTGATCTTTATAGAAAAATGTTGCTGACCCCGGTATAGGTAGTAAAAAAAAAAAAAAGGAAAATAAAAAGAAATGCATTCTTCATATTCAACTTTTTAAAGCTCCTTTCATATACATAACCCTATTTCAATCTCTCAGTATACTCTCTGGTTTTCCCACAATAACCCTGAATGAGAAAAACTACCTTTTCAAAAAATATCCAAATAAGCACAGAGCTCTAGTACAATGTGTGATAATAATCTACTTACTATAATTTTCACACACTCCACTTGCTAGAAAGGGCAAATGCCAATCATGTTGTTAATTCCTGACCTTCTCAGGCCTGGAGTAAAATTAACTGCAGACAATTTAATGAGCAATTCCCCCGTCTGACCTAGGGATGCAGCAATGAGAACAGGACGACAGAGGGAAGTGGGACCTTCTCTGCAGGATGTCCTGTCAGCCCTGACCTTTGAGAAGAGACACATGTAGAAGCTACTTCAGTTGGAAATCACCCATGGAAAGAGCTGCAGACCTTCAAGATATCAAATATCTTTAATGCCTTGTACATTGAGACTTGTTTTGAGATGGCTTTAAATTTTTCTTCTTTGAGCTTTTTGATATTTTTCAAATTTTCTAAGATAAATATAACTTTGTAATCAGAAAAAAAGCTATTTAAGAATTACACAAAAGCATACTCTTTTCATATGCATTATTTAGATTATATATATGTCATCTGCAAAGCTAATCTTATAAAAAAAAGAGCCATTAAAAAGTGAGTGTGTTGACGTAGAGAACAAACGTATGGACACTAAGGCGGGAAAGGGGGGGTGGGATAAATTGGGAGATTGGGATTGACATATATACACTACTATGTATAAAACAGATAACTAATGAGAACCTGCTGTACAGCACAGGGAACTCCACTTCATTGTACAGTAGAAACTAACACAACATTGTAAAACAACTCTATCCCTATAGAAAATAAATAAATAAGTGACTGTGTCGCCATATACACTGTTCTATGGCCACTTGAGTATTTAGTGTCTATCCCAGAACAATTCTTCACCTATAAGATCTAATACAAGATCTCCCCAAACCTCCTTGGTAGAGAATGTATTTTTTCAAAAATAGAGTTTTCTTTTAGAATAGTTTTAAATTTTACTCCTCCCGCAAATTGAGAAGATAATACAGAGAGCTCCCACATACCCAACCTAGACCTAGTTTCTTCTACTAAGGTTTTACATTAGGACAGTTACGTTTGTTATAATTAATAAACCAGTACCAATACATTATTAACTAAAGTCAACAGTGTATTCAGACTTCCTTAGTTTTTTACCTAATGCCCTTTCTCTGCTCCAGGATCCCAACCAGAATATGTTATATTATATCTCCTTAGGCTCCTCTAGGGTGTGACAGTTTTTTAGAATTTCCTTATTTTTGATGACCTCGACAGTTTTGAGGAGTAATGGTCGGGTGTACTGTAGGATGTCCCACTATCAGAATTTGTATAACGTTTTTCTCATGATTTGACTACAGTTACAGGCTTTGGGGGGAGGAGGATTGCAGAAGTAAAGTAACATTTTCTTTACACTGTATTAAGGGTATATAGTATTAACATGATACGTAACTATTGATGTTGACCTTGATCAACTGGATAAAGTAGTATTTGTCAGGTTTCTCCATCATACGGTTACTCTTTTCTTCCCCTCTCCCTTTCCATACTGTTCTCTTTGGAAGGAAGTCGCCACGCACAGCCCGCAGTTAAGGAGTGGGGTGCTAGGCTGAACCTCACTGAGGGGGGAACAGATCCACAAATTATTTGGAATCCTTCTGCATAGGACATTTGCCTCTTTGCCCCCATATTTTAATTTATTCTATCCTTTACTCATCAGTATGAGTTCATGGATATTTATCGTATGTTTTGTGCTATATAAGGGAATGCACTCTTACAGACCTATAAAATGCAGTCTTCCCAAAGAAGAATTCAGGCCCTGCCTGAACTGCTGAAACAATCAATACTGGTTATTGGAACAATCTGTTTCCACGTCCAGCTCCATCCCTCTGGGGATAATTCTTCCGCTATGGAAAACAGAAAGGATTCAAACTTAAATGCTGAGCCCAGCCTTTCTCATTCCAGCCACACCTGACTTGTGGCTTCTGCCCGCAAAGGTCATTTAAGAAATACTTGCAAAATGATCAGTCAGCAGAAGAATGAGTCCCTAAATCTCTTAAGAGCGCTGAGTATCAGAGAATGCGGTAAAGAACATTTTCCCCCGGATACACTGTGGTTCAGACAGAAGCCTTGATTTTGCAAAAAAAATCTTTCTCATTTATTTTCCCACATATAACCATTGGATTGTTGACTTTCCCCACAAACGGGCGAAGACACACGCTTGCCCCTGTCATTGAATTTTGATGCTGAACTCAGAATCTCTTATTTCTCACATGAAAATTTATACAAGCACATTTGGATTTTTAGTTCATTACCCAAAAGACAAGGATCTTTTGAACTAGGGGAGGGCATTCCCCGAGAAACAAAGCACTAAGAGGGGGTCAGGATTGTGGGCCGGAGCGGTACCTGCTTCACTGTACCCCTCACACCCACATAGAAGAGATGATGATATACGATGAACAAACTATTGGAAGAAAGAAACCAAGGATCAGGCATCAGGAGGCCTGTGTCTGTCCTCTAAGCAGCTGTCTGTCCTAGAGTAATCACTTCCTGACTCTGGGTCTCAGGTTTTCTTGGGCAGGGATATGGAGAGGCAATTCTTTCCAGCTATTAAGAAGCAAAAGTATTCAACATACCTTGCCCTGGACGTTCTTAAGCTTTAAAATATGTTCCAAGAACCCTACTGAGAAAATGCCTTTGCTGGGTGGAAGTAGCCAGATTGATTACAATTGCGTGACAGTCACAGAAAATATTTAAGGCGGCCACTTCCAGCAGCTTCAACAATTGCTCCTGAAGGGAAAGGGGGAGTGAGAATAAACAATACAGCTAGTTTTCAGAGCTGTTTTTCTAGATCGAGCCAGATTTCGGCAAAATTGAGAATTAACCAGGCAAGGCTTTTCCATTCTCTCCCCTCTGTGTGTTTGGTTTAATAATTTTTAAAATAACCTTTTAAAATAAGCTGTTATTTATAGAAACAGGACCTATGCATTGTGGAAAATAAAATGCAAACAAGTAAAACTTAAAAAATAAAAACATCACCTTTCAACCATGCAGAGACCACCCCTGTTAATACCTTATTTCATGTCATTCTGGGTCATTTTCTACATATATATCTACTTACGTTTGACATAAGATCATACACTATTATCTATTTTTTCAGTGAATGATCTCTACATTATTACATCAGCTAACATCCAGACAATATTCAAATTTCCCCAATTGACTCCAAACGCCGTTTAGCCGGTTTGTTCAAACCAATATCTAATCCAGGACGATGATGGCATTGCACCTTTTTCTTTTTTCCCTCAGTCTCTTTTAACTTAGTTCTGACATGAAATAGATAGCCCCAAATATCCTGGAAAATGCCCCACCTTCTGGACTTGGATTTGTCTTTGTTGTTATCTTACAGTGTTGCTTAGCTGTCCCTGTACAACAGAAGCTCAGTCTGAAGGCTTGAATGGATGCAAGGTGTGTCACATCAGAAGACTTGTAATATCTCCATACACCACTGGTGGCACTAAGCCTAACCCCTGGATTAGGGTACTGATGGTCTGGTATCGCACTGTACTGTAAAGGTTGCACCTTGCCTCTGAGCGTGTACCTGTGTGGTATTACTTGTACACTATAGGAGTGTTCAGTTGTTCCTTGACCATCCATCTAGTGACCTTTTACACAGACTGATCGTGCCTACCTGGGTCAATACCCTCATTATAGTTTCCCAAATGACATTTTCCTATTTCTTTCCTTGTCTGTGTATTTAGTGTCTACGCTCCTTTGAGCATCACAGATGTCCTAGTCACTTGTGGTTCAAACCATGTCAATGGCCCCTTTAACTTTCCTGCCACGATGGCCACATGTGAATGTGTGAGTCCCCACATCTGCCTTCTGTGTTAAGCACGGTGTGGGGTGCGGTGTCAACCTTGTCACATCTTTATGAAATAATGCCCAATGCCTTTCTGCTTTATAACCACACTATTTGAAATGACACCCACATAAGGCAGCTAGGAAGGGGTTGTCAACTTCCTAAGTGGGATCATGAAATGAGTCTTGGAAATGTGCACATTCTGAAGTACTTTGTGCATAGTAATAGAAAGTATTCAAAACTGGTTTTCTTTCCTTGTAGAGTGTACCCTCTCCCACTCCCTCTTCCTCATCACCACCCCATCATGCTTTTCTGTGAGGTCTAGTAGGAAGGAGCAAACCCTATCTACGTCAAGTTCACTTGTCCCCATCATTTGTACTGTCTGGCCCTCATGACCAAAGAACACCTGACCACTGGGATGACACAGCTCTGAAATTCTTGAGCTGTGGATGCTGGAAGCAAAAGAGTACACTTTTATGAGCTCAACTCGTGTATCAAGAATTCTGCTAGGAACGTGTCTTAGCTCAGCTGCTGTAACAAAAAACCACAGACAGAGCAGCTTATAAACAACAGAAATTTATTTCTCATGGTTCTGGAGGCTGGGAATTCTGAGAGCAAAACACCAGCAGACTTGGTGCCTGGCGAGGACCCTCTTTCTAGTCTATATAGACGGCTGTCTTCTCACTGTGACCTCACGTTGGCGGAAGGGTCAAGGGAGATCTCCAGAGCATCTTTCATAACGGCACTAATCCCATTCATGAGAGCTCTGCCCTCATGACCTAATCACCATCCAAAGGCCCCACTTCCGAATATCATCACTTTGGACCTTACGATTTCAACCTACAAATTTTGGGAAGATACAAATATTCACTCTATAGCAGAACATAATTCTGAAACACCAAGTTATGGATGAAGAAACTGAAGACAGAGATATTAAGGTTCTTGCCCTGTGTTTCAGTGACTTAGTTGTCTCTCTGACCACATGACCCCTATTCCTTCCCTGCTGGCAAAGTCCACTTCCCACACTAGAGTCCAAAAATGTCACAGCCGGGGCAGGAGCATGGGACCCATCCAGATCAGTGGTCCTCAACCAAGGGGGGGAATGTGTGTGTGTGTGGGGGATGAATTGGGAGATTAGGATGGACATATATACACTAATATGTATAAAATAGATAACTAATAAGAACCTGCTGTATAAAAAATAAATTAAATTTAATTTAAAAAATTTTTTTAAAAAGGAGGGGTCTTTGAGGAGCTTCTGAGATAGGTGTCCATCCTCATAAAAAGGAGTGCAGAAGAGGAAACTGCCCCTTCCACATTTTTTTTTTTTTTGCATTCTTTCCTCTCTAATCAGTTCCAAGTCTCTTGTCCTCTGCTGTTCTTCCCCCAGTAGTCCCTGCTAAAACTTCCTCTCAAGATAAATCTTTGGAAAATGTTAAGGACAGGATAAGAGCTTACTGTGTTGTTTTCCGGAGGTCTTCTCATGCCTTACCCTAGGACTGAAGCCCTTACAGTAAAATCTCAGAAAGAGAGAAAGGTGATGAGAACAGGGCTGTCCAGCTGCCCCTCAGAATGTCTCCTTGGTTCACTTTGGACACAACAATAACATTAACACTCCGAATAATGCTGTTACGGATCGAATGTTGTGTTGAAATCCTAACCCCTAATGTGATGGTATTAGGAGGTAGGGGCCTTGGGGAGGTGATGAGGTCATGAGGGTGGAGCCCCCATGTTGGGATTAGTGTCCTTATAAGAAAGGAAGAGAGCCATCTCTCCCTTTCTGCCCTCTGTCATGAAAAGATACAATGAGAAGACGGCCCATCCACAAACCAGATGGTCCTCGCCAGAACTCAATTGTGCTGGCACCCTGATCTCAGACTTCCAGTCTCCAGAACCATGAGAAATAAATTTTTGTTGTTTATAAACCACCCAGGCTGTGGTCCTTTGATACAGCAGCCCAGACTGACTAAGGCAAACGTCATGTCAGTATCAGCTTCATCATTATCATTATCATCAGGGCCAGGACATGAGTCAGGCACCCACTTGTAGAGTCATTCTGCACCCTCACTTGCCTCATCTTAGCCCTGATTCTCAATGTCAATGAATCCTTAGCAGGTCCCAGGCCCTGCTGTAAGGCCTTTATATGTTATTAATCCATTTAATGAGAAGAGGAAACTGAGGCACAGAAATCTCACCAGTAAACATTCCGCCAAAGTTACGCAGCTAATGAAGGAGAGAGTTTGGATTTGAATGGGTGACAACAGTTAAACACATCCCCTAAGGTTCTGGTGTTTGGAGATGGGGGCCTCTGGATACTAACTCTATTTATCACTCTGAGTATAAGCATATCTCTGCAAAAAAAAAATAAATCTGATGACTTATTTTTAATAGGAGATCTGTGGGACGAAGCAGTCAATCATTATGAGTGGTAAGTTACTCAGTGAGAGTCTGCCAGTGACTAATGGTGTGACCACAGGTAATCAACTGCCCTCTCTGGACCAGTAAGGAAACTGTAACCTTTCTGCCAGAAGCAAATGATAAAGGAGTATGGGTGCAAGATAATAGGGAAGTAAGTGAGGTTATAGATATGGGTTAAGCTTCTGCCCCATCTACCCATTTTCTAATGCTATTTATTTTCAACCAGCGCTGGCCAAACCCACATATCTTAGTGAAATTCATCTGCAGGTCGAGTGAATGCAGTTTTCAGGGTGTATCACCGACGGCCAGGAGTTAATTCCTAACTTGGAGCAACTCAAAACATGAGCTCAACATTTTACAGTAACAGCAGCTAGAAATGCCAAGTTCTCTGGCTGAGCTGAGTCATCTGTGCAATGTGGACACAATTCAATTTAAATAATAGAACAGTAGCAGCCAGGATTTATGTTTCTGCATGACTCTCTGCTTAGTTCAAATTGGACCCACTACACCGCCTGATTTCTCAGCAGGCAGTTAGCCTGTAGGAGATGTTCCATATCCAGTAACAAATCTCATTTCCTCTCAGCCTCAAGGAGACAACAAAAGCCAGATGGTCCTTCAAGGCTGTTAATTATGCTCAATGATCCCAAGATGGATGCGGCCTACTTCTGGACTTTTCCGCCTAAACCACAAGGTGGCACTGAAGCACAGGAAATGCTTCTGAAGCTGTGGGCGTCACCTGCTAGGAGGAGGGAAAAAAGGAAAGCAAAGATCCCTCATCTCAGGTGGCTGAATTAACGAGGAAGATGCAGGCCTAGGAAGGGCCTAGCAAGGAAGGCAGCACGCAGAGAATTCCCAGTTAGCCTTGTAAATCCGCAGGTGTCTGAGTTTCAGGCTACAGGTAAATTAGGCTTGAAAATTCAAAGGAGCTTAAAGAGTAATTAAGTCATGCTTTGGTTTGTTAATGAAGCCAGCACTAACCAACGGGGCAGGTAAAATGTAATTGAGCTCAGAGGTGAAAAAGCCACCGGGTCTCTGTTGTAAATTCTACAGCTGTTAAGGTCTGTGTGCATTTATAGGTGGGCTAAACACTGACGGAAACCACACAAACATCCCGCAGGAAATTCTAGACAACTGGGAGGTCACCTCTCCTAAAATCCAGGGAGCAGAGAGAGAGAAAGAGGACAGCCTTCCCCACAATCTTTCTAGACCTGCGCTGCCCAATACAGTATCCTTATGTGCCCACTGGGTACTTTCTGAATTGAGATGGGCTATAATTTTAAAATATACACTAGAGGGACCTCCCTGGTGGCACAGTGGTTAGGAATCCTGCCAGTGGAGGGGACGCAGGTTTGAGCCCTGGTCCAGGAAGATCCCACATGCCACAGAGCAACTAAGCCCGTGCACCACAAGTACTGAGCCTGCACTCTAGAGTCCATGAGCCACAACTACTGAGCCAGCGTACCTAGAACCCGTGCTCTGCAACAAGACAAATTACCTTAATGAGAAGCCCACACACCACAACAAAGAGTAGCCCCTGCTCGCCGCAACTAGAGAAAGCCCGCGTGCAGCAACGAAGACCCAACGCAGCCAAAAGTAAATGAATTAATTAACTAAATATATATATATATATATATATATACACACACTAGATTTCAAAAAAATGTAAACTATCTCATTAATCATGTTGTATATTGATTACATGTTGAAATAGTAACATTTTGGATCTAACGAGTGAAATCAAATATTAAAATTAATTTCCCCTTTTTTTAAATTGGGTTCCTAAAAAATTGTAAATTACATATGTGGCTCTCATTGTATTTCTGTTGGATATTACCGCTCTAGGAGCAAAGCACTGATACGCATGTCGTTTGTAAAATACTGAAATACTTTCATACCAGCAGGACGATAACACCGCCCTGGTCCCCCAACCCCTCCTTGTGTCCTCACAGCCTTGGGTGCTCAAGTCCCTCAGCCTTGCAGTGTCCACCCCCCAGCCAGCTCACGGTAAGCTCCTCATCTCCTTGTGTCCATCCCACCACCCCCAGAATGGGCCTGGACCCATAGGAGAGTTGACACTCTTGGTGGTAGTGCTGGCCCCCTGCAGACAAATGCCCCATGCACATCTGGCCTCCACTTAGTCACCTTGCCTTGGTTGTTGGTGAGAAATGCCACCTTTGCAGGGACTCTACTTGTCAAATATTTTGCATCTCACCCACGCCTATAAAGCTTGCATTTTCTGTATCAGTGATATTCCTCAATTTGTGTTCTATGTATTTGTGTGTTGGTTTCCCCAAGGAGACTGTGAGGTCATGGGTGGCAGGGTAAGTCTTAACCACACCTTTATTCCCAGCTCGCAGCACTGTGAGAAAATGCATACATGTATGTTGCACGTATGTCCTTTGTATGTATGTTGGTTGAAGGTAAGAAATGGAAAGACTCTTGAGCAGGGTCAGGAGGCCACATAGTGGCCCTCAGACCAGCCTCCACATCCAGAAAGGAGGCTGACTTCTCCTAAAGAGATTCCGAGGTCAGTTTCCCCCTGGGGGTTAATCTACTTGGGAAAAACGAGGAGCAGGAAATCTCTGAGGGGTCTGCAAGGTGAAGAAAGCTAGAATCTACAGTTTATTTTGTCGGAAATCCTCATGGTGTAAAATGACCAAGTCACTTTCAGTCTGTACTTCACGGTCTCAAGCTGATTCTTCAAATCCCCATTCATTCTGTTTCTCATCCATAGATGTCTTTGTCTCTCTGAACCCGAGTCCCCCTAAAACCGAGTTCCCTTACTGTGTTTATGACTAACCTCCCTATCCAAAACTTCATTCCCTTTCTGGTCATCAATCCTGTGCTGAGCACTCATCAATCAGAGTCATATGAACGAAACTGCTGTTGTTGATAACATCGTTAATGTACTAAAACTGCTATTATAGGTATCATCATTAACGCACAAACTCAGGTTGTTTCTCCAGGGCAAGATGAGCTAACAGGCCCCCGGGCCGTACACTACCTGGCCAGAGAATCCTAAATCAGAGACATCCTGACTCCCGAAATGACAGTTCAGAAATGTCACAAGACAGTGATTAATCCCAGCTTCTTTGTTCTTCCCTGTTTAAAAACCTTTCACTCAAAGACCGAGTGGAGTGGATCTGAAGCTTGTCTTTCACTCCCTTGCTTGCTGCCCCGCAATAAACACTGTACTTTTCTTCACCACAACCTGGTGTCAGCAGATTGGCTTTGCAGCATGTCAGGCGAGCGGACCCAAGTCCGGTCTGGTAATATCTCCAAGCTGTTACTGGACTCAAAAATTCCTGGCTAGAGGATAGTTAAGTTTTCACCTCTTGGATTGTAGCTCTTACATAATCCTTGCAACAACAGGCCTTGGAAATGAAGCCATTTTTACCTAGATCTTTGGAGGAAGGGCAGATATTTATGCCCTGGCTCACCAGTGATGAATCCCTTGTCAGCTTGAGAGGACAAGGCATTGGATTACTGTGCCCCCTGGGGGACATGGAAACTTGTCTGCACATCTTAAGGAATCAGACCCACGGCCCTACATCTGGCAAGCACAGCAAGGCTTTTGTTACCGTGGAGAGTAAGAACTCTGCTCCAGGGCTTTCTCTCAGCCCTCTAGTCACAGTTGCTCTGGAGCTCAAGGAGGCTGCAGAGGAAATGTCTTGCCCATCTAAATGCACAGCACTTGCAGTGGTCCCCCAGACTCCCAGTGCTTCCACTAGACGAGGAGGCAGAAGCGGCAGATACAAGCCCATGGTGACAAAAGTAGTGTGGACTTGACTGAAGAGGAACATGGTGCCTTCCAAGAGTACAGCCCCCGGCTGTGGCCAGCCTCACAGTTACCCTTTACTATGTGCTCATGATGTCCCAAGCTCTATGCTAAGGTGTTTCCAGACCTTACCTTAATCATTCCAAACAAAGAGATGAGTACCACTATTTATTCCTACTTTACAAAGGGGGAAACCGACACTCAGAGGGGTTAAACAACTTGCTTAATATCACACAGCAAATCGGTGCTGTGGTCTTTCTAAATTCAAAGTCCATGAGGCTTCCCTGGTGGCGCAGTGGTTAAGAATCCTCCTGCCAAGGCAGGGGACACGGGTTCAAGCCCTGTTCCGGGAAGATCACACATGCTGTGGAGCAACTAAGCCCGTGGGCCACAACTACTGAGCCTGCGCTCTAGAGCCCACGAGCCACAACTACTGAAGCCTGCGCGCCTAGAACCCGTGCTCCGTGACAAGAGAAGCCACCGCAGTGAGAAGCCCATGCACCACAACGAAGAGTAGCCCCCCTCGCCGCAACTAGAGAAAGCCCGCGCACAGCAACGAAGACCCAATGCAGCCAAAAATAAATAAATAAATAGTTTTTTTTAAAAAGACACTTATTGAAATATTACTCAGCCGTAAAAAAGAATGAAACAATGCCATTTGCAGCAACATGGATGGACCTAGAGATTATCATATTAAGTGAAGTAAGTCAGAGAAAGACAAGTATCATATGATATCGCTCATATGTGGAATATTTTTAAAAAGTGATACAAATGAACTTATTTACAAAACAGAAATAGACTCACAGACTTTGAAAACAAACTTATGGTTACCAAAGGGGATAGCGAGGGGTGGGGACTTTGAGATTGAAAAAAACAAAAGAAAGAAACCTATGGTGTCAGCTTCTTAAATCTCTCTCCTTTCATCCTCTCCTCCACCACAATTCAAGTATCCATCATCTTCATGTGGACTCTTGAAATGGTCTCAGACAGCCTCCCTGCCTCCAGTACTGCCCCTGCCTTCTACCACCTGCTTGAGATTGCTACCAGAGGGATATTTCTAAAATGCAAATTTGACATCACTCCAATGCTCAAAATTCTTCCATGGAGTATAAAATGAAAAACTGGGAGTTTGTTATAACCAAAAAAAAAGCATTTCTACCTCACAACCCAGCAACTCTACTTCTAGATGTTTCTCCCAAGAGAAATAAAAACATATAACCACAAAAAGACTTGTACAAGAATGTTCATGGCATCTTAATTCACGTGAACCAAAAGCAAATTAAATAATCACTAACAGGAGAAAAATCAGCTAATTGTGGTACATTCATACTACAGAGTACTACTCATCATTTTTCAAAAAATAAACTACTAAAAATAAAATGATATGGATTACAAATATATAATTTGTATCAAATTACAAATATTGCATTAGACATAATTTTACTACAAATTATTTATTATCTGAAATTCAAATTTAACTGAGCATCCTACACTTTATCTCACAAACTTAACATGGCTTAATCTCAAAAATATTATGTTAAACAAACGAAGTCTGACACAAAAGCATAGATCCTAAATGATTCTTTTTATATGAAGTTCATGAAGAGGTGAAATTAATATTTGGTGATAGAAATTAGAACAGTGGTTGCTTCTGGGTAGTGAGGCTTGAGTGGAGGGGAGCCTAAGGAAATTTCCAGGGTAACAGAAATGTAGATTGGGATGGAAATTAGGCAGGTGTATACATTTAGCAAAACTCATTAACTGGTACACTTAATTTTACCTCAATTTAAAAAAACAAAACCTGGGGACTTCCCTGGCAGTCCAGTGGTTAAGACTATGCTTCCAACTGCAGGGGGCACGGGTTCAATCCCTGGTCGGGGAGCTAAGATCCTGCGTGCTGCGCAGGGCAGCCAAAAAAATAATAATAATAAAATAAAAAAACAAAAACTATTTTCCAAGGATCCTCAATACCTAAACGCTTGATGATAGCACACAGGTGTCTTCTTCCTCTTGCCATTACTTACCCACTATCCTCCCCTTATCCTTAATGAGTTCTGCTGGCCAAGTGTGATGACACTGGTATCCATCGTTTCAGCTCTGGCTCTACCTCCTTTAAGATGAAGACTTGCTAAGAGAGATTTAGAACCACTTCCTTTTCTGGTCCATTGTACTTTGCAGTCCACCTCCATTTACAGTCCTGTCCCATTGTTAGGGAATCACTGACTGAAACCACCCACCCTGGCCAGGCACGATAATAACCGAATTCGTGAGTTATCTCACAACAGGAGGTCCCGGTAAGGAACACGGAACTGACAAGCTACCGCCAGCTGGAAGAATTTGGGAGGGGCCAAAAGGAAGGAGGACACACCAGCCCATAATATGTCCTGCCAAACTCCCAGAAACCCCTGCGCTGGACTCCATCTTGACTGAGAGGTGCACACGCCACCAGGAAGGGCCCCGAGTCGGACCAAATATGGGCACAAGTAAGATGATTGGCCAGAGACAACCCAGAAGGCTAACCCCACCACCATAAACCATGAGACTGCACCCCACGAGGCAGAGCAGTTCTCCTGGGTTCCCTCACCCTCCTGCTCTCCTCCCGGGCGCCCCTTCCCAATAAAGTATTTTGCTTTGTCAGCACATATGCCTCCTCGGACAATTCATTTTCGAGTGTTAGACAAGAGCCCACTCTCGGGCCCTGGAAGGGGTCTCCCTTCTGGCAACACCACTGCTTTACTGTCATCTTATACACCTCACTAAGCTGTAAATTCCTGGAGGGCAGAGCCCTTTCCTCTTTGAATTCATGCCATACAATAAACATAAAGCACCTAGTAACCATCCACGAATGAAGGCACCAAACATTTACTCCAATCTCTCTTCTTAATTTCCTACCAAGAGGCTCAATACTTTCATTTTAAACTTTTTTCAAATACAATATTAAACACATATGCACATACATAAAAGATTTTCAAATGGTCAGAAAAGAATTAATGAAGGGCAAGTCTCCTTCATACCCTAGTTGCACAGTTGCCCTAACTTTCAGAAACAGTCACTATATTCTACAAATGTATGCATAAGCATATTTTACGTATATATATGAATTATATGCATATATATTATGAATATATATTTCTGCATATGTGCATTTATCTACATATCCTCCTGTTAATATATTTTTTAATTAATTAATTAATTTATGGCTGCATTGAGTCTTTGTTGCTGCACACAGGCTTTCTCTAGTTGCGGCGAGTGGGAGCTACTCTTCGTTGCAATGCGCAGGCTTCTCACTGGGTGGCTTCTCTTGTTGCGAAGCATGGGCTCTAGGAGCGCAGGCTTCAGTAGTTGTGCCTCATGGGCTCTAGAGCGCAGGCTCAGTAGTTGTGGTGCACGGGCTTAGTTGCTCCGCGGCATGTGGGATCTTCCCAGACCCGGGCTCAAACCCGTGTCCCCTGCATTGGCAAGCGGATTCTTAACCACTGCGCCACCAGGGAAGCCCTCCTCCTGTTAATATTAATGGAAGATACTGTGCTACTTATTCTCCACTTGCCATTCCTATTCTCAATCCATTTTATGTCCTATTTGTCCCCAAGAGGTGGCCCCTGCATACTTCATTACTCAGACTCCCTTGCTGGCTGGCTTCCAACTGGGTCTGTCCAGTGAGTGACATGGAAGGAAGGGGGTTGGAGGATGGGAAGAGAGAGAGGTTTGGGTATCTCTTCTTACTCTGCTTTGGCCCCATGTCCCTGATGGTAGCTGCACGCCTCCACACCTCAAGCTGCTGCGCACAGCCCCTACTCTAGGCTCCAGCGCTTCAGCCCCTTCAGCTCCGAGGATGTACCTTAATCTAGGTTTCCTGGAAACAGACTGAGATGGAGAGGTGCATGCACATAGCTTACTGAGGAATGTCTTGGGAGACATACCTGTAAGGAAAGGAGGAAAGCAGGACTGGCCAGAAGGAGAGGCTAACATGAAACACAGTTCAGTGAGGCCTCAGATGATACTACAGGGAGCTCTGCAGCTGGGGTGGCCCTTCAGAAATGTCCCAAATTGAGGAAAGGGGGTTGGGCTTTTGTGTTCCTGCATCAGATAGTCGTTGGCCGTGGCCACCGCCAGGAGAGAGTGTAACCTGAATGAAGCTGTCCCTTGTGGTGGCTGAGGGCAACCCAGTGAAGGGTCAGCTGTGAGCCAACAACAGTTGATATTCCCAGTCCCTGGGAATGGGTACATCAGCCCCGGAAAGGAGATCTGGGTAGAGAACCTCAGTTTCCATTATAGGGAGGTAGTGGCTTCTTCCACTGGTGCTGGTGTCTAAGTGTCTCTGCCCATACTTCTGTAAACAGTCCGTTCATTACAGTCTCAATATTTGAAACATCAGAGGCAAATTTTGTTTCCCAATGGGATCCTGACTGATACACACAAAATACATGCAACCCCTGACCCACTCACACACACATACACTTACACTTTCACTTAGTATGTCTTGAAACACATTCCATCTAAGTCTATAATTATCCAATGGCTACACTATGATTCACTGCATCAGTATAAGATAACGCAATTATCAACTTCTCTTCTTAGACATTGAGGTTATTTCCAGCTTTGCTCTTGCAAAAAATGGTGCAATGAGCACTTGTGTACATCTTTGCACACGTCAACAAGAAAAGGATAAATTCTTCATAGTGAACTTGCTGGATCAAAGAGTATGTCCATTTTCATTTTGATAGATATTGCCAAATTGTCCATGAAGAGTTGACTTCATTATCTGTTATCATAAGCATATGAGAGTGGCTGTATCAGCATTTATTCATCAAATGTGTGTTCACTATTTTCAAGGCAGCCTGTTGGATCGGAGGTCTCCCAAGTGCATGCATCCTCTTACCCTTCTCTTCCCCCGCCCCAGCCAACATGCCTCTTTGGATACATGCTCATTGCTGGGCTGGAGGGCGACCACTGTTAGACAAGCATGGCTTCACCACCCATTTTCCCACCATCTTTTTGCCTTTCATTCTGGTAGACTGACCTATGATGCTTGGCCCTCAGGGCTACAGTGTCAAGTGTGATTAGTGAAGGAATTTCCATCTGTTCTCTCTCCTCTCAGAGTTCAGGATGCCCTTAGTAATTCCATCAAGTGTCTAGAGCTAGAAAACTGGAAGTTAACCTGGAATAATGAAAGCTGGCCTGTGTAAATGCACCTCACTGTGTAATTAGTAATCAGACCAGTGCCCCACATTCTGCAGACTCTCAGACACTCTACATGGGTTCTCCGCTTGAGGATACTAGCAATCTCACCTTGAGGCCTTTTTAACTAACATCTCAAAGGAGGCATAATCCATTTCAGAAAAAAGTTCAGCTTCATCAATTCCACCACCTCAGTTCCAAATTGCCCCTTAATGCCCTCCTATCCAAGCATAACATATAGATGCACTTCATTTGTTTTGACTAGGAACATTGATAAGTGAATTACACTCTCTAAAATTAGTTCTGGAACATTTTTGGAAATGGAAGAGAAGTTACATAATTTCAGGAACACAAAATGAAGGGCCCCCTGTCGTTTCACCTAATAGGTCATTTCACCTAATGCTTTAATCTCTTGGTTTTAAAAGGAGCTACACTTGATTTTAAAAGAAGTGGATGTTATCCAGCACAATCTGATAGGTTTGTTACAGCCCATCAAACTTTGAGACATAACCCATGAAAAACAATCTGGAAGGGCCCAAGAGAAGAGAGCAGAGCTTAGAGTTGATGACTTCCAGACACTGAGGCAGGACAGGGCAGCCTCAGGCTGTTCAAGGATGACGGTCAAAGCTAAATGCTGCCCTTCTTTCCCTGCCTGTTAGCAGGAACACATGACACAGGGAAGCAGATCTAGCTTGCTGATCACTCGAGCTAAGTGGAATAGGGCTGACTTAGCCAGTGGAATCTGACCGAATAAGATGGTCAGAGGTCCTAGGTGCTCATCCCAGCTCTAAAGCAATGCCTCAGCCACCGGAGTCTTCAGTTTCCTCCTCTGTAAAATGGTGAGAGCATCATCTGCCTGGCCAACATCACCGTGGTTTTTACGAGGAGCAAATGAGATACTAGATAAGAAAGCACTTTGTAAACGAGGCAGTGCTGTACAATCAAAGGGGGGTATTATTTTCCACCCTCATCCAGAGCACCTGCTGTCCAGCAGGCCCAGCGCGAATGCCTTGTCCCAGTTTATTTCACCTAGTAGAGATAACTTTCACAGCAGAGAAGGCCAGGAGTCACGTGTTAGACAGACATTTCAAGTTGTTTCTCTAGGACTGTGGGTGAGTTTGTAGTGATTTGTCCACGCTCTCTCAGGTCATCCCCAGAGGTGATTAACATGCATGATCAAAGTCAAGAATTTGTTTTTGGCCATGAAACAAAGCAAAACAAATTGGCCCTGTCCTTAAGGCTCACAGAGGGACAGAAACAGTAATTTGGGGCTAATTAGCACCAGGCCCAAGTCACTCAACAGAGTTAACATATTTTCATCATACGTAAGAATAAACCTCCTTAAGAGTCATTTATATTCATGGTCTCCCATCACTTTTCTCCATTCTCTTTTGAACCTACTCTAATAATACCCTTGTATGCTGACTGCTTCTCCAAATAACTTATCAAGACCACCAATGGATCTGGGAATGTAAACTGGTGCAGCCACTATGGAAAACAGTATGGAGGTTCCTCAGAAAACTAAAAATAGAGCTACCATATTATCCAGTAATCCCACTCCTGGGCATATATCTGGAGAAAACCATACTTCAAAACATGCACCCCAATGTTCACAGCAGCACTATTCACAATAGCCAAAACATGGAAACAACCTAAATGTCCATGAATGGATAAAGAAGATGTGGTATATACATACAGTGGAATACTACTCAGCCATAAGAAAGAATGAAATAATGCCATTTGCAGCAAAATGGATGGACCTAGAGATTATCATACTAAGTAAGTCAGAAAGAGAAAGACAAATAGCATCTGATATCACTTATATGTGGAATCTAAAACATGACATAAATGATCTTATCCATGAAAAAGAAACAGACTCACAGACATAGAGAACAGACTTGTGGTTGCCAAGGGGGAGGGGAGTGGGGGAGGGATGGGCTGGGAGTTTGGGATTAGCAGATGCAAACTATTGTATATAGAATGGATAAACAACAAGGTCCTATTGTATAGCACAGGGAACTATATTCAATAACCTGTGATAAACCATAATGGAAAAGAATATGAAAAAGAATATCTATAACTGAATCACTTCGCTGTACACAAGAAACTAACACAACATTGTAAATCAACTACACTTCAATAAAGTAATTTTTTTTTTTTAAGAAGACCACCAAAGGATCTCCACACTGATCAAGCCAACAACGTGTCTGCAGTGCTCACCTTTTGCCTGACCCATCAGCATCAGTAACTCAGTTGATCACTCCCTCCTCCTTGAATCATTTCCTTCACTTGGGTTCAGGGACACTATTCTGTTTTTCCTCCTGTCTTACAGACTTGCTCCTTTTCAGCCTCCTTTGTTGGTTTCATCTTATCTTCCAAATTTTTAAGTGATGGAATATCCAGACCCAGTCCTTACCCTCTTCTCTAACTACGTCCACTCCCTAGAGATCTCACCCTGACTCCTGGCTTTACTCCAACTGCACAGACAGCGGCCCTAAGCATTGTGCCTGTGCATCCAATTGCCTGCTCAGCAGCTCCACACGAATGTGGAGTAGCTATCTCAAGCTTGACGTGTGCAGAGCAGAACTCTTATTTTACAGCCTGCAAAACATCTCTGCAAATGGCAACTCCATCCTTCCCGCTGCTGAAGCCAAAAGCCTTGGAATCATCCTTGCCTCTCTCTCTCTCTCTCTCTCTCTCTCTCTCTCTCTCTCTCTCTCTCTCTCTCTCTCTCTCTCTCTCTCTCTCTCTCTCTCCCTCTCTCTCTCTCTCTCTCTCTCTCTCTCTCTCTCTCTCTCTCTCCTCTCTCTCTCTCTCTCTCTCTCTCTCTCCCGTATCCCACACCAAACCTGTCAACATCTATTCTTAGCTCTACCTTCAAAGTAAAACCAGAATCTGGTTCCTTCTCACAACCTCTCGTCTGTTCCAAGTCACTTCTCAACTGAATCACTACAACGGCTTCCTACCCCATCTTTCGGCTTCCCACCCTTGCCTCCCTATAGTTCATTTTCAACACAAAAAACAGATAGATCCTCTTAAAACATTATTCGGATCTATCCCTTCTTTCCTTCCCTCCGTCCCTCCTTCCTTCCCTCCTCCCTTCCTTCCTTCCCCTCATCACTAGAGTTGTCTCAGCCTCATTTAGAGGAGAAGCCAACATCCTTCCAACAGCCTATAAGGCCCTGAATGAAAGCCTATAAGCTCCTTCACTTCTCTTCAATTCACACTACTCCACCCCCCAGTCCGAAGAACACTCCTGCCTAAGGGCCTTGGCACCTGGTTCCTCCACCCAGACTGCTTTCTCCCTATAATATAGCTTGTTCTGCATCACACCTCTATTCAAATGTCACCTCCTAGTGGAAACCTCCCTAACAATCATATTTTAAAACACTCCCCATGCTCTAGCATTCTCATCCCTCTTTTTTTTTTTTTACTCTGCTTTTCTTCCATTGTATATGTTCAATGTACACACATACACACACACACGGAATATATTTGCTCATCTCTCTTCCTTATCTAAAGTCTAAGCTTTTTAAGGACACCATGTGGCTGGCACATAGTGGGCATTTAGTTATTTTTATAATAAATAAGATACAGGTACATTTAAAGAGTTGATATTTTTAAAAGCTAGCATATCATGTGACTTCTCAGCAGAGGATTCAAGATTTTTAAGTTATGTTCCACACTCTGTCCGTCCAGATTTTAGATGGAGAGAGAACATCAGTGATCAAGTTCCTGCATTATGGATTTGGTATGTGTGAGAATGTGATTTGAAAGTGCTGTCTCATGGAGTTTTATGTAAGATTGTGAACTGAAAAAGCTTGACCCAAAATTCCCATGGTGTCAGCAGATTTTCCTCAATGTTTCCTCTTAGAAACTGTCGTAAGATAGCCGATTAAAAAGATAAATGATTTCATAAGTAGGACACTTAACTAGTTGTTCAAGGAAAAAATAATAAGCTTGATTCCTAGCTTACTGCTTATACCAACATATATTTTAGGTGGATCAAAGATTTATATGTAAGAAATAAACCTGCAGAACTACACAGGAGTGATTCCTTCCTTTTTCCTTGCTCACAAAATCCAGATCAGGCTCAGATATGTGATGATCACTTGCTTTAGGCTTTTCTCAAGTCCCAGGGTTAAACCTTCATTAGTCATTCTTGCCAGTTTTACCACCAATGCCAATGACTGCATTGGAAATGAGCACAGGACACAATTCAGAATTAAGACTTGCCACAGGGCTTCTTGAGAACGATTTTCTGTATTCTCAAAACCTGAAATCTGAGGAGGTACCTTCTTTTCCTATGTCTGTAGTTGTTTGCATGTGATACCTGGAAAAGTGGTGGCTCTCTGAGGCCAGGAGAAGATTCAGCCTAAGAGGATAAACTGTTATGCTTACGACTGCAAAACAAAAAGATGAAAAGAGACTGGGTCCTTGATGACATTGTTGGGCTACAAAATTAATCAATGCTGTGATTTTCCTAGCTCCAGATTTTTTGCTATGCAAAATAATACATATTCTTAATATACTCACAACCTTTAATTTGATATTCTATAGCTTGTAGCCAAAAATATTCTCATCCTTTTTTTTTTATCATCTTGCTATTGAGAAGGCCTTCCTAAGCATGACACAAAACTCATAAGCCATAAGTGGAAGTATTCATAATGTTCACTCCATAACTCATAAACTTTATAATTACAAAAATAAGTAAATAAAAAACTTAAAACATGCACATAGCTAATATGTAAAATATACAAATTCTTAATTAAAATCAATTTGAAAACATACTATAAAAAATGAGCCAAACATAAAAATTTTAAAGCTTCACCATGGCAAAAGACATCATGAACAAAATAAAGAGACAATGACAAACTGGAAAGATCACAAAGGGCAAATATCCTTAACATATAAAGAGTTCTTAAAAATAGAGAATAAAAAGGCCAATAACCCTATAGAAAAACAGAGTTTACAAAGAAAGAAATTAAAATGTGTCTTACACATATGAAAAGATGCTCAACCTCGTTCATAATAGGAGAAATACAAATTAGTATTGCACAAGTAAACCTAGTATCAAGTTGTGACTTAATCACATGGAGAGGAATTATTTCAAGGGACTAAAACATAACAATCTGATTTCACATCCTGAATAGGTTACCCTAAGGACAAAAAGAGCTGCAAAGCAGTTTTAAAGTATTTTCAGTAATCATGTTGTTCATAATAGTTATATCATTACTTTGAAAATGTTATATACATGGTAGGATAGAACACTGTCATTAGAAAATTAGGATTTTCACTACTCAACCATAAAAAAGAGCGAAATGATGCCATTTGTGGCAACATGGATGCAACTAGAGATTATCATATTAAGTGAAGTTAAGTCAGAAAGAGAAAGACAAACAGCATATATCACTTATATGTGGAATCTAAAACGTGACATAAATGAACTTATCCACGAAACAGAAACAGACTCACAGACATAGAGAACAGACTTGTGGTTGCCAAGGGGGAAGGGGAGTGGGGAGGGATGGGTTGGGAGTTTGGGATTAGCAGAGGCAAACTATTATATATAGGATGGTTAAACGACAAGGTGCTATTGTACAGCACAGAGAAGTATATTCAATATCCTATGATAAACCATAATGGAAAAGAACATTAAAAAAGAATGTGTGTGGGCTTCCCTGGTGGCGCAGTGGTTGAGAATCTGCCTGCTAATGCAGGGGACACGGGTTCGAGTCCTGGTCTGGGAGAATCCCACATGCCGCGGAGCAACTAGGCCCATGAGCCACAACTACTGAGCCTGTGCATCTGGAGCATGTGCTCCGCAACAAGAGAGGCCACGATAGTGAGAGGCCCGCGCACCGCGATGAAGAGTGGCCCCCGCTTGCCGCAACTAGGGAAAGCCCTAGCACAGAAACGAAGACCCAACATAGCAATCAATCAATCAATCAATCAATCAATTAAAAAAAAAAAAGAATGTGTGTGCATATATATATATGTATACATA
Organism: Balaenoptera ricei; assembly: GCF_028023285.1. Classification (NCBI taxonomy): domain Eukaryota; kingdom Metazoa; phylum Chordata; class Mammalia; order Artiodactyla; family Balaenopteridae; genus Balaenoptera; species Balaenoptera ricei. The sequence continues at coordinate 117,480,550 of NC_082654.1, forward strand.
TATACGTATAACTGAATCACTTTCCTGTACAGCAGAAATTAACACAACATTGGAAATCAACTATACTTCATTTAAAAAAAAAAGAAAAGAAAATCAGGATTTTAAGCATCAAAGAAAATGAATGAAGTTAGGTAAAAATATGTGATTCTCAATTTAAATTAGAATTATTGGTATTAACTCATGATGCATTTTCTGTTGAAAAACAAAATATCTATTTTGTAGAAATGATCTCCAACCCACTAGTGATGAACAGCCCTAGTGCCCAGATTGTGGTCTAAAAACCACCCTGCAGGGCTCCTTGGAGGAATGACTAATTCCAGATCTGGGACAGAAAATGTACAAGATGAGCCTAAAATATCGTGGCATCTCAAAAAGTAAAGAAACTAGCAAAGACTACCGAGTTTGTGTCCTTAGGACTCAGGAATCAACTTGATGGGAAGTTTTGAGCATCAAAAAAGAAAAAACTGCAATTACTGTAAACTTACCACCCCGCAAAATATTAAATCCATGAGTTCATAATGAGGTCTTCCCTCAAGGCGGGGCAGGGGGACTCACTGGTGACATTTGGAGGATGTCAGAAAACCAACCTATTTTTCTGAAACTGATAAATAAAGAGAAAGAATCAAATATGTACCTTACTTTTCTTGTATCTGCTGTTCCTTGGGGAAATTGGTAGTTGACAAGGAGGTCATCTCTTTATAGAGGGACGTCAGCTAATAAATGAAGGAATGATAGAATATCACCATTTTGCAACCTCTAATGAAATAATGAGCATAAGCAATGATCATAAACAGCTACAAAAACCATTACGTGAAGAAAGTATTATGGGAAAATGTATAATGGATAATCATGCTGAACTCACTGCTCAATCTTAACACCAAGAAAATGATACAACCAGATAGATATTCAGTGCACCTCGATGGAAGTACACACCCACCAATGAATTTTTCTTCCCCAAATGATCAAACCTCAATGTGACCAAGCCTCTAGATATAACTCCCAGTTTCCAGGTAATACAGGCTACAAAGGAATATATTAAATGACACCAGGGGACTTCCCTGGTGGTCCAGTGGCTAAGACTCTGAGCTCCCAATACTGGGGGCCCAGGTTCGAACCCTGGTCAGGGAACTAGATTCCACATGCCACAACTAAAAGACCCCTCATGCTGCAACGAAGACCCTGCACAGCCAAGTAAATAAATAAATATATTTTTTAAAATGACGCCAGGAGTGTGCAATCAACAAGATCCAGAATGTGGGAAACTCTACAGGCCAAAAAAATCTGATTTCTTTAACAAATAAATCGTAGAAAAATCTTAAATTAAAAGACTTAAGATTCATATCAACCAAATATAATGTGTGTTAAGATTGCTTAAATATGCTCTTGGATGATAATATCTAGAATAATACTGCCCAATAAATATATAATATGAACCATATGTGTAATCTTAAATTTTCTCATAGCCACATTAAAGGAAAAAGAAACAGGTGAAATTAATTTTAATAATGTATTTAACCTAATATAGCTGAAATATTATCTAATTATAAAATAATCATTAAACATATACTCAATATTTTAAATTAATAGGTATTTTACTTTTCTTGTGTGTACTAAGTCTTTGAAATCTGGTGGGTACTTCATACAACACATCTCAATTTATCAATAGGTAAATCTCGTTTCAAGCGCTCAGTAGCTATGTTTCCAGTGGCTACGCCATTGGACAACACAGAAGAAGGTTCTTACTAATCATAACGTTCTGGTTACCTAGTAAATGCCTGTTTGTTTTCAAGGGGAGGGAGTGATGTCATGAATTTCCAGGTGTAAAGAGTGAGGCAGAAGAGTTCTGTTCTGGACCCTGTCTCTTTCTGGCCCACGGTGTTTTCTTCTGTGAGCTCAGAGGGGTGGATCAGATCATTTCTGAATGTGCTCTCACCTTCCCACCTCCATCATTGGACAGGAGCTGGGCCTGAGCAATGGCAGGGTGACCTGGAGCATGTGGCTTGATTCCCTTGATTCCTCGGTTTCCCCACCTGTCTCGTGGTGATGGTGGCTCCCTCAGCAAAAGTTATGTATTGCCTAAGTAGACTCCCTTCTGAGCAGTATGAATCAAACATCATGCCTCTGAGCAGACATTTGCACAGTGGTTCTGACCAGCAGCACTTGGCTGTAGCCTGATTAAAGGTATTAACGCATCAGGGGAGAGAACAGGGGTTGGTCAGCCATGGTGCTGATTGCCACAGAGGCAAACAGTCTCTGTGCTCAACTATGCATGGTCCAGAGGCAGTGCCTTAGAGAGGCCAAAGTTGAACCTGGTTATCTTCTCGTGATGCTATTAAACACTCATGTCACTCAATGAGCCCACCATGGCCCTGATTCCAAGAACCTCAAACACCTTCTGATTAGTATATGGCTTCCCACTGTACTTACCTACCAGGAAAGGGTGACTACCAAGTGAACTGGAAAGTTCTCATGCAAATTAATGAACTGGCATTTTGGCCCCTATATCCATTCTTTTGGGAATCTTCGTGTGAGTCAGAGGTGACTTAACTAAACTGGGACAATGCTGAAGGGCCATCTCATATCCAGAGCTTCCCATAAGATCTGAGGCTTCTGCTGAAACTAGCTCTGGGGCCCTGACAAGCTCACAGAGGTCGAGGACCTTGCCCATCTTGCTCACAATTACATCCTTGGTCCCTGGGAGAGTGCCTGACACCTAGTAGATGCTCAGTTAATATGCATTGGGTGAATAAGAAATGAAGAATCTGGATCTGCCATAAGAAAGAGGCATCTTTGTGGCATCTTGATAGTTAAATAGCCAGCAGCACCTGATGACACCCAATCTTTGCCAAAGCCTTTGGAACTTAAACAGGACAAGATTTGGTTGTGAAGTATCTGGAATAATACTGGGCACATATAGGCCCTCAAGAAAGATGTCTCCCTTCCCCCTCTGCTCTGATGAGCAGAGCATTATCCCACTGTATTGGGATCACAGGTGTCTTCAGTCAGGTTTCCTTGTGAAAAGCTGACTATGCAAGGGAGTTTACACACAGGAAGTTGATTGGAGTGTGCTTTCCAGAAAAGCACCTTTAAGACAGCAGGGGAAGGGCTTCCCTGGTGGCGCAGTGGTTGAGAATCTGCCTGCCAATGCAGGGGACACGGGTTCGAGCCCTGGTCTGGAAAGATCCCACATGCCACAGAGCAACTGGGCCCGTGAGCCACAATTACTGAGCCTGCGCGTCTGGAGCCTGTGCTCCGGAACAAGAGAGGCCGCGATAGTGAGAGGCCCACGCACCGCGATGAAGAGTGGCCCCCGCTTGCCACAACTAGAGAAAGCCCTCGCACAGAAACGAAGACCCAACACAGCCATAAAATAAAATAAATAAATAAATAAATAATTTTTAAAAAACAAAACACAAGAGCTGAGAGATGCTCATGATAGCTTTCACCTTGCTCTTTGAGCTAAAAAAAAAAAAAAAAAAAAAAAAGAGAGCAGGGGAAGCAGCATTGGGCAGTAGGAAAAGTTGAGCTGTGATGCAATTGCAAGAGGCCTCAGTTCCTACAGGAAACTCTAGAGAGAGAACAGCACTTCAGAGTTGTCCCAATAGAGTCAAGGAGGCCATTCATTAGTATTGAGGCCAGGGTTACTGGAGTCCGGCTTCCCCTGAGGAGGGAGTGGAATCCCTTCAGCTGAAGGCAGTGCCCAGAGCACGGCTCAGCTGTGAGCCCTCAGCAGCCAATCCCAGCCCCTGAGGGAAGCAGTGCAAAAGTCCTGCAGGGATGTTAGGGTGACAAACCACAGCTCCCACCACAGCAGCAAACATGGCTATCTTTTTCTCCCCCAGGACAACCTCATAGACACAATTGCCCTTAAATCCCAAATACTAGTTAGAGTACCATGGGATCTACCTTTTGTTTTAAGAAATCATTGTGAACACAAGGACTATGTCCATCTTGTTCATCAGCATTACTTCAACGCCTGTGTACTTGGCACATGGTGTATGCTAGATAAAAATGTGTTGAATGGATACATAAACTGTTTAACGAGTAAGTTTTTAAAAGCAGTTGATGCATTTATACTTAATTGGATATTAGTTGCTCCTGTTAAATCATCAACTCCTCAGGGCAAGAGGCTTTTCTTAATTATTCCTGTATTTCTAGCATGTAGGACAAGTCCTAGTAGTAATACACTGTCCCCTACCACCACCAGCACACACACAAAATTGTTTGCAGAACAACAGCTTGATACTATGCCCAGTGAGACAAGAATTCAATCTACCATATATTGTGTATCTACTATTTTACCATATACTTCCTCCTTTTATGATATTGGGGTTCACTTTCTAAGATGCCCCTTTCAGGAGCAGGGGTTAAAAATAATTTCTATTTTTTTAGAAACAACTACACACTGGACATTTTGCAACTATTATTTCTAAACGTTCCAGCAATACATTCAGCAATAACAAAAACTGAGTTCAGAGAGTTTAACAAACCCAAAGATTACCCATCAAGTGAGGTGGTAAATGGAGGAGCTGGGAAGTCAAAACCTGCTCTGCTGGACTCCAGAGCCCAGGCTTCCTCCCCGCTGCCAGGCTGTTTTCTTATTACCACCTATCTTTGATGTGCAGCTTACCAGGTAGTTGCAGCAGCCCTCGGCGCTCCACCGGATTTCCTAGGGGTACGCTCGCACTCACAGACCTGTCCCAGCAAACTAGGCACTGACCTGCTGTCTCAAGACGGAAAGCCCACGCCCTTCCCGAAGTTCCTTGGGGAGGGCGGGGTTAGGCAAACCCCTCTAAGGCAAAGCCAATAACCCACAGAGGAAATCTACCTCGAACTTCCCGAAGAAGCCCAGCTGAAAAGAATCTTCCTCTTGCCTAAAAACAAGCCAGAGGTTTTCCATTTGCAGGTCTTTCTGGAAAGACGGGGATGCCCCAGGTCCTGAAACAAGATCTTCCTGAGATGTTTCATAGTGGGCTGTGGGCTGAGATAATGAAGACACAGCTCTCCCCATCTTTCTCTCAACCTCTCTCTCTTTCACGCACGCACGCACACGTGCATGCATGGACACACACGCTTTCAGATTTCTCTGGCACATCCGTTCCTAGTCCCATCAGAGCTGACTGCTCGGGTTCCTTGGTGCTTCTATTGTCACCTTTCTTTGGTTCACACCACTTCCCAGAGCTTTGAGAATTAGGCACAGACAGAACTCTTGTCCCCGCTTATGCCTCTCACCTGGTGACTGCTAAATGCCCCGTGAAAGTTACAGTCGTGTTTAGTCTTGGACAATGGACGGTCCCATTTCATGGAACAAACCTGCACTCTACATACAGTTCGGTCCAGAGGCCTGAGCTCATCCCGACTCTGTGTGTACCACGGCCCTCTCACCGGCCTACAAATTCCTCCACCTGGTTCTTGTTCACCTTTGACCTTTAGGGAGATACATTTCCCAGGACTTTTCAAAATGGCAAACTCCCGGCAGCCTTGGCGACTGTATGCAAATGAGCTGCTGACCCAGGTCCATCACTCCTTAGAGGTTGATTTAACCAGTCCCACCTGGTCTCCTTTGTTGTTATGGTGCTAGAGTCACCTGGGCTAGTCCTAGAAATGCCCTCTTAACGCTGTAATGTTCGGGAGTTTTCAGATGTAAGCTGGATGAATGACAACTTGCCTTATCACATTAGGGACGTTCCCAGGAAGAAAAACCAGGCTTATCCCTGTGGCTATGTAGTTTTAAGGTGACCTACAGCAGTTCAGCACCTTGACAGCAGTTCATTATTCTTTGCCGAAAACATGCTGCTTACCGAAGATTTTAGACTATCACATAGAGAAAACTGATGAAATTTTTAAAGATATATCTTTTTATTTTTGAAGGGAAAATAAAAGTAAATGACTCTGTGGGACAAGGAATGTATGTAGTAAAAAGCAACTAACATGACTGTTAGGAATAGAATCTGCTAGGAATAGAGGACCTGGCAAGGAATTACACTCCCTCAAGGGTAAATCTCAAAGGCCTACTGGGCAGGCAGTGAGGTAAGGGCCCTGAGCTGAAGCCAATTAGTGCTCAGTAAACAAACGGGAGCATTTTGCTTTCTGCCCAATTTCAGTCCCGCCTTCCAAGCAGCTTGGGTGATCAGTTCTTAAGGAAAAAAATAAAAGTTCAAATTCCCATAGTAATTCAATTTGCAAAGTGGATTCTATGTGATTTGTGGAGGAACAGCGTGTGTTTTGTTTTGTTTTGTGTCTCAGGGGTTCTGAATGGCAATTTCAGAAAAATGTGCTGAGTCATGAATCCCTAAGGATGCAAGATTTTGACAAGAACATGCATGGGGGAGGGCAAGAGCTGTGACAGAAGGCTCATTCTCCTTCTTCTAAATGAGACCCTTCAGTGCAAACACGTACCCCACACCTGGGCCCAGGAACACTGGATACTTCCCCTGGGTACTGAGAAGCCACACACTCACTAAAGAATAATGACCACAACAAAAATAATAATAGCTAATATTTACTGAACACGTGCCAGGTATACATATGGGTTATCTTATTCAATTCCCACAATAGCCCTATGACGTGTATGACAAATGAGAAGACAGGCTTTGAGAGGCTAAATAATTTGCTGACAGTCACCCAGCCACGGGAACTGGGCTGGGATTTGAACCCAGGAATCACAACCCTAATAAGTATGTACACTGTCTCTCCAAGTATTATCTATGTATTATTCATGGATCTCAGATCATTTTAACTGATTGTAAACTCCTTACTCAGAGGCATCTTAGTAACTGGCATTCTTCAGTCACAATCAACTATGGAACAAAAGGTCCCAAGATTGTTAATATTAATGAAGGAGAAATTATATGGCACTGCTCATGTAAGTTGTGTATTTATGTGTTTAATATAACACTCCTTCCAAGTCAAAGAAAAAAGGAGACATTCTTTTATTAAAAACAGAGCTCTTCATTTCCTGTAACGTCCTGTGTTGAGATAATCCTACAGTAATTACTAGAAGTTGAGGCTGTCTGAGGTCACGGGCCTTTCTGGCCAGTACAAGACAACTGCCATCCTGCTCGGTCATGACCTCCCAGAGCAGGAACTCCTGATTCTTGGGATTGTTTCTCATGGGGACTTTAAAAGTTGGTGGCTGAAACTTCTCCCCCGAAGACACGGTCACCCTAGAGAAAATTAGATCACCAACCGGCTTCTAGGAGGCCCATCAGAGAGAGAGAGAGAGAGGGAGAGAAAGCAGAAAGCAGAAAGCAGAAGTGAGATGTTAGAGTCAGTGAAGACTTTCTTATTTCATATATTTCCCCAAATCAGCCCCAGGCACTTGGAATGTCAAGAAATATCTTCTGAGTCACAAAAGAAAGATCGTATTCTAATCAATAAAATTTCATTATTAAATGGGTTTTTTAAATGCTTAGGAAAGAGGCAAGTCAAGAATAATTATTTACATAAACATGACTCCTCTATTCCCTAAAGGACTGGCTTTACAGCAACCCTCCCAGCTCGGCCCCATTTCCTCGCCACGTTAGAAAGCAAAGGGTTTGCTAGAAACCTTTCTCATTTTGCTTTTGGAAATTACTTGTGTATGTTGTTTATGGCATGGCAATTATGTTTCATACCATACAAAGAGGGTCATATACCCCATCTCACAGGGCTATTATGAGGGATGAATAATATAATGTGATTGGAGCAGACCAAGAATTCCATTAATGAGTAGCAAGATCAATACTAATAATTCCAAAGGGGCGTCCATCTCCCTTTCCTCAAAAGGATTCCGTAGGACTCATATTTTAGCTTTTTGGAAGGCAATGGTCAAAATGGTTTAGCAAATTGACTTTTGAATATGCTAATATCTATATCACCAGATTCTGGATCTGAAGTGAAATCAGAGAATTCATATTTTTACCTTCAAGTAAAGTATGACTGAAATTTGGGGGGCTAAGAAGAGAAAAAGCAACCACACTGAGGCAAAACAAACAAAAGGTATTTTATTGTAACTTAAAATTCATTCCCTAGACAATGGATAATGTGCACGCTGCAAGACATTAGTAGACATGGTAAAGACGCACTTGGACAAGTATTAACATTGATGAATGTGGGGATGGCATAAAAGTTAAGAAAAGGTTAGTGGATTTCCCGAACATGATATTGGCAAAAAGGAACTTTTATCACAAAAACATTTCCTTTAATATTTTTTGAATGCTATTTATTTTACTTACTAACCTTGGCAGTGACTAAAGAGTGAGGCATAGAAAAGTTTCCAGAAGTCTGAATACGGAGCAGAAGTCCAAGGTGCTTTGGAGCCCCATTATTGGGTTATTGAGTAGGATTCACTCAGTTACGAAATTCCCCACACTCCAGGTTTACTGCCTAGAAAAGCACTATTTACCGACCTCACTGAGGTGCTGTGGGGATTCATGCTTATAAAGTGCTTCAGGTGCCTTTGAAGAAAGGCAACATAGAAGTATAAAATAACCTTACATATTTCAAAAGAAATGAAAAGACAATTTTGGCACAATGGGAAGAGTGCCTCCTATTTAAAGAACCAAACTTGGCTATTTATTAAAAACCCCTCACCTCAATGGTTTTTTTGTTTGTTTTTTTATTTAAGAGAAAAAAAAATGTTTCTATACTGTCAATCTTAAAACAGTCATTCTCAACTCAGGTTGTGCTCTCAGAATCACTTAAAGAGTTCATTAAAAATACAGATGCTTAGCCCACAGCCTAGAACTACATAATCAAAGTCCCTACTAGTGGTACTCAGGCAACTACATTTTAAAAAGGATCTATAGAAGATTCTGATGCATAGCAAAGTTTTTAAAACATTTCTTTAGAAAAATGTCAACATATTAAACGTTGATTTTCTTCCTAGAACATTTTTCTTAAGAGTGAATAAAGTTGGAGGAGGGTATCAATTTCTTATTGCCTTTTTCCCTTCCCATGTACTGAATAGCACGCAGGCTCAGAGCACAACGTGTGTGCATCCACACACATCCACACACACACAGATTTTTAGTTCTGCCCTTGAATTAAAATTGGATAGTCATAAAATCTGATAGTAGCAAATAAAGGCTTCACTGACAAGACACGCAAGGACTTGCAACTCATCCCCACTGTGCCCAAAGCAAATGGATGTTTCCCATTTGCCAGAACGGAATGGTTTAAATATGCATTTCCAATTTGGAAACAGGTAAAATCAGCACTTCTTGGGAAACATCAGCTGAGTGGATGCTGACGAACAAAAGTGAGCGAGGTTCCAGCGGCCAACCATGAAGAAAGGCTACAGTGACTCTACTCCTCTGTTTGGAGATTGCCTGCAACTCAGCAAACACCTTAGGAATTGAAAGGATGTATCCTCAGTGGGCACCAAACATGTGGGTGGTTCATCAAGGTAAACAGAATACAATAAGTCCCCTACATACAAATGAGTTCCATTCTGAGAGCGCATTCGAAGTCCAATTTGTTCGTAAGTTCAACAAAGTTAGCCTACATACCCAACTAACACAATCGGCTCTATAGTACTGTACTGTAATAGGTTTATAATACTTTTTCACACAAATAATACATAAAAAACAAACACAAGAAATAAAGAAAACATTTTTAATCTTACAGTACAGTACCTTGAAAAGTACAGTAGTACCAGCTACATCATCACTGCTTTTATGCTTGCTTCCGGATATCCTGGACTTGAAATAAAGATACTGTACTACCGTACTCTATACAGTACTTACAATAAAGTACATAAAAGCACAACCACTCGTAGAGGATGCACGCACATGACAATCTACGCCAGACACGTGAACTAACTTACGTGATTAGACGTGCGAACGCACTTCATATCTTTGAAAGTTCGCAACTTGAAGGTTCATAGGTAGGGGACTTACTGTAATGAAAACTGGTGACGGTAGTTTAAAATATCATTTTTAAAAAATGATCAATTTTGTGCCACCACAATTCTTAACGCTGTTTTAGGAACCCCTTTCATTTCCTGACTGGCTCGAAGTCTTCTATTTACTAGCGAGGCTAGCAGAGAGAAGAGAGTGATTTAGTCCCTGGCAGGATACACACATATCTCGTCACGCTGCTTGCACCAGTTTTAAAATAGCTAGAGTCTCCTCTGGCTGCCTTGTAATGGAACTAATGGAGTCTGCAGAGAAATTATATTTCTTTACACAGAGAAAGCCTTCTGAGGCTGGCCAAAATGATCACAATGTCCAGAACTCATGAATAATAGTAAAACAGAATAGTCCCACTTCTTGGAAAAAGGAAAAAAGAGAAAAAAAAAAATACAGGAGATAGAGGCTACATATACAGTACACAGAGAATAGGATATGTAAAAAAAAAAAAAAAAAATTCATTCAGATCAGCCACAGTGAAATTTTGCTATGAGAAAACAGTCTTCAGTGCCTTCCAATATTCCTCTAAACATTAGAGGAATTAGAGGCAACTTTGTACAAAAAGGTTGTTGGAGCTGGCTTGGGGAGTTCCTTGTTGCATGTATCCCAGGAAGGCAAGGTTGCCAGCAGCAGAATAAAACCTCCCAGCAGGACGCAGAAGCCACTAAAATAAAATGCAATGTCATAGGTGTGGGTCCAGTCATAAAACCAACCTGAAAAGAGAGGAAGAAAAAAGTGAGTTTGATAGACATAGTATGAATAGGAATACTCTAATTTCATCAATTTATATACAGTTCATGGGACTGACATATACACACTACTATATATAGAATAGATAACTAATAAGGACCTACTGAATAGCACAGGGAACTCTACTCAGTGCTCTGTAATGATAGAATCTAAAAAAGAGTGGATATATGTGTATGTATAACTGACTCACTTTGCTGTACAGCAGAAACTAACACAACATTGTAAATCAACTGTACTCCAATAAAAAAATTTATTTACAAAATTTATATACAGTGCAGATTAGGATATATATTACCCAATCTACTCCCAAAGTGGCCTACTGGGAGTGAGAGGAGGAGAATTTCTCAAATAGTTGGACAAGAATAAGTAGGCATTCTGGGTTTCTCCCAGATGAAGAATAAACACAAATTCCTGAGCAAGTGTACTGGCTTTTCTACCTACATCAAAGTGATTTTGAATAAATCACGATCAGGAGACATTCCACGCAGATTTATTTTGTATATAAATCTGTGCTATTATTACAGTATGAATTTCTGTATCCAGAGATGTTACAAAGAAGAACAGTAAATGGATTGACTTTAAGATAAATATCTTACCAACAATTGGTGGTCCAAGGCTATTTCCAAGTCCAGCAAAGAACATTAATATCCCGTAGGCATGGGCTAATTTTTCAATTCCCACAGTCTTCGTGGTCACATAAGGAAAGATGGACCAATTACCAGTAAGAAACCCTAGGACCCCAGAAAGTAGTGCCAACGTGACATAACTTTTGGCAAATGGAATTGCACACAAGGCCAGGCTCATAATTATTAAGGTAGCTACGTAAAGATACAAGGTATTAATCCACTTGAAGTCAGCCAGTATCCCTAAAACGAGTTTACCAACTGCTGTCATAATGCCAATAATGGAAATAAGTGGCATAGGAAACTCTTCTTCTTTCACATTTGAACTTCTTGCTACATCTTCCATAAGTAATGAAGGTGGAAATCCTCCGATGTCAAAAAGAAAGATGGCGATGAAGAGTGCTGAAAATACTTTGTTTTTAAAAAGAGCCCCAGTTTCTTCACAGTAGTTTTTATATAACTGCCATTTCCTCTTGGCAAGCTGTTTGCAAAAATATGTCCGTTCTGCAACTTTCTTTTTGTACGTTTCAGTCTCTTTTGTGTGTGCCATTGTTGTTGGGTTTTTATGAAGTAGCCTCTCTGGTTTCCAGTCACCGCTGGCTAAAGTGCTCTTACATGGTTCCTCACCACGGTAGGTCTTTTCAAGAATGTTTATGTTTTCTTCCAGGTTCTTTTCTTTTTCATTGTAAATCGAGTATCTATCTGGTACATTTTCCAGAGCTATTTTTTCAGGCAAAGTGCAATCGGAGGACTGAAGGGGTCTCATTAGACTGCCACAGGCTAATATATTTAAAGCTAAAGCACCTACAATCAGCAGGCAGCCATCCAGCCCATAGAACTCAATCAGCAGTCTCTGCAGAGCAGCATATATAAAAAGTCCAATGCTTGAACCTAGGAAAGGAAATGGGAACTGTTTAATCTCTTATCATTTGGGGCTCTCAGGACAAGCATTATTAGTATTACAATTTGATTTCTTCTTTTACACTGGCATTCATGTGTGTGCCTTCATATTAAAATCACAACAAGAATGCTGAAGATAATAACAACAACAATAGTGCCAATTTATTTTAAGAATTCGCATTTGTAGGTCAGACACTGTGTTAAACACTTTACATTGCACCATCTTGTTTCATCCTTACAATAACCCTATTGGGTAGGTCCTATTATTATTCCCAGTCTACACTTGAAGTGACCTAGGGCTAGAAAGTTTGAGAAATTTGCCACACATCAGAAAGCTGTAAATGCCATAAGAAGGATTCACACCCAATCAGTCTGACACAAGGAACTCAACGTCCTTAACAAATACCTTATGCAACGCCTTTTTGGGTACTTAAAAAACTACCAAAAAAGTACTTTTCTGGCTCCATGTTATGTATGCATTCCTTTTGGAAAAGAAAAGTTCTCACGTTTTATTTTTTGAGATGAAAGATATATTTTAGTTTTAGGATATTTATAGTGGTTTGATAGCTCAAATCCATTGCTAACCACCAGAATGGATGCTTGATATTAATAAACTATGAGAAGAGTAAAGTGAACTCTGATAGGGTATTAAAATTACAAAATATGCCTGGTTTGCACATTTGGGCAACACTGTAAATAGTCCATTTTTTAAGCATAGATCACACTAACCACACTGGAATGGAATGTTACATTAGCCCAATTAATTTGCAGTGTTCTTATATGGCTCTGATTTCAAGTTTTTGATTGTTTTAAAAATTAAATACCATTGAGAAATGTCACGTGAAAACACAGGAAAGAAATAAGTAGATCTGTAATAAAAAAAATAGTCTAAATAGGTTGATCATACTTTTTAAATGGTCTATACCAAATTATATCAAAACCCCAGTAGGATGCCAAGCTAATGGTAAAAACCCATCAAAAATTCTTACAAATGACCAAATGGCTCTGTCTTAGAGTTATAAGAAAACTTTTTTCTTTTTGGTACCACAGTTGTCCCTTCCTAATATATTTAAAGTTAACTCCTTCATCCCCAAAGAAAAAAACCTTTGCTTGCAAGCGTTAATTAATAGCTCACATTAATGTAATGACAGCTAAAATAGTATCTTTTTGTGGCTACCAAGAAAGTATCTCTTTGCTGACTACTGAGAAGTTATAAAAGTAGACGAATTGAATTCTGCCTTATCTTTTTAAAAGTGGCACATACTTCAAAAGTTGAAAGCATTTCAGAAAACGAACTGAAAGAATTGAAAAGAGGACCTTTCATATAATTCCATACTGCATTAGCATCCATTCATTATTAATTCATGTTTTTCTCTAACACCATTTCTTTGTAGAAGTTCTAACAAAGTGCCATATAATTAGACACTTAAAAATATTCTTGGTATTTTGAAAGTTCTGTATTTTGACCTTAAGTTGAGAAAATAAATAATTCCCCATTGCTCACCAACTAACTTTACCTGTCAACATCATGAAATATAAGGGAAACATATAAAATCAATTCAATAGGTTTTATCAAACACCTATGATATGCTAAGCGTACGACAGGGCAGCAAAATAAAATTCCACTTTGGACACTAGTTTCTTTAGCCCACAGGCCATGAGAATGTAGTTATGGCTTAGAACGATGCAGGAGGGAATTCCCTGGTGGGCCAGGGGTTAGGACTCCGCACTCTCACTGAAGAGGCCCAGGTTCGATCCCTGGTGGGGGAACTAAGATTCCACAAGCCACGAGGCTTGGCCAAAAAGAAGAGAAAAAAAAAAGATGGGGGGATTCTTTCAGGGCAGTGAAGAGTAATTAGAGCTCTCTTGTGGAACTGTGTAAACTGTAAAACCGTAATTTTTAATCTTCAAAAATAAAATCCCAATTTAAAAATCATCACTATAAAGGAAAAAGTGAAATAAAGCACTAATTATGCTTCCAGCATGCCTAAAGTATACATTATCACAAAGAGGGAAAATATGAATTGATGTTCAGGGAACCTGAAACAATAAGAGATACACTCATGCTTTGATTAAGACCAGGAGTCAACAGACTTTTTCTGTAAAAGGCTAGAGAGTAAATAATTAAGGTATAGTGGGCCACACAATCTCTGTCACAAATGCTCAACTCGGCCCTTGAAGCGTGAAAGCAGCCAGAGAAGAATCATGAAGGAACGAATATGGTTGTGTTTCAATAAAGCTTTATTTATGGACACTGAAACTTTAATTTTACCTAATTTTCATGTGCCATGAAATATTTTTTTTCAACGAAACAAAAATGTAAAAACCATTTTTAGCTCACGAGCTGTCCAAATACAGGTAATAGACCAGTTTCGGTCCATGGGCATTAGTTTATCAATCCTTGTTCACCAGGGATGAAGATCGTTTCCCCAAAACCTCTATTTCATGCCCATGTTTCTTTCTTTCAACTGGATCACAATATTTCAACTAGGTCTCATTATTTCTTTTTTTTTTTTTAGATTTTTTTCTTGACATGGACCATTTTTAAAGTCTTTATTGAATTTGTTACAATACTGCTTCTGTTTTATGCTTTGGTTTTTTTGCCCCGAGGCCTGTGGGATCTTAGCTCCCCAACCAGGGATCGAACCTGCACCCCCTGCATTGGAAGGCAAAGTCTTAACCCCTGGACCGCCAGGGAAGTCCCAGGTCACATTATTTCAACTATTTTGCTTTTGGGTTTTTTTTTCAACTGAAGAAAAACTCTACTGTGAGTTTTGTTTTTCTTGTCACCACTTTCACTGAAGGTGGATACTACAGTGTGAAGGTTTGTGTCTCTCCAAAATTTGTAAGTTGAAATCTTAACCCCCAGTGTGATGGAATTAGGAGGTATCTCCTTTGAGAGGTGATTAGGTCATAGGGTAGAACCCTCCTGAATGGGATTAGTGCCCTTATAAAAGAGAACCTCAGAGAGCTTCCTCTTCCCTTCTGCCACGTGAGGACAAAGGGAGAAGGTGGCAGTCTGTAACCCAGAAGAGGGCTCTCAGCAGAATCTAACCACGCTGACCTTGACACCCTGATCTCAGACTTCCAGCCTCCAGAACTGTGAGAAATAAATTTCTATTGTGTATAAGCCACTCAATCTATGCTACTTTACAGCAGCCTGAATAGACAAAGACAGTGGATTCATGCTGCTCCTGAATTTTTCCTCATCTAACTTCCTATGTGTTACAACTAAAAACTCCCCAATTCTGCCAAATCTAGATTGTCCACAGTCAATCCATTTTGGCTCAGTGTGCCACAGCCTGGTCTCTTATGCTCTCCTCTTTAGACTGAGTGAAAGCAAGAGCAGCTCGCTCAGCATACAATTTCCAACATCTTCATCACAAATAAATTCGGACGTTAAAGGAAACCTAGGTCATAATTATAATGACTAACACTTTTGGAGCCCCTGCCATGTGCCTTACACATATGTTCCTTTAATATTCCCAATAACCCAATGTGATGGTGTATGGTCAGGCCACCCAAGATGGCTGTTCTCTTGCTCTCTGTACATCCCCTGCCTGACCAGTGCCCACTTCACCTACACTTACTCGCATGACTGACCTTCCTATATACTGGCCCCAGGCCCCACCTAGTGATTGTTCTTATCCAAGGGGTGGGGAGGTGTGTGCCTCTCTGCTAGTTTCCCGGTAACCAATGAGCCAACCTGATGTCAATTCCCCTATAACTGGCAATCTCCCCTCCCCACCCCGGGAGTGAAAACCCGCATCCATGTCCTGCCCACCCTCTACCACACACAGTGGGGCATCACTCCAGGATCTTGCTTTGGATTTGTAAGCTCCCCCCTTCCATTAAACCACTGATGTCTCTGTCACTGACTCCAGGCTCTTTCTTCTGTCTTGAAGCTGGGCAAGCACAGGCTTTACAGGGTGTAGCCCAACAGATGGGTACTATTATTATCCCCATTTTACAGTTCAGAAAACTGAGGCTTAACAGTTAATTTCACAGAACAGGTAACTTGTCCATCACCAGACAGTTACTGAGTGACACAGGATTCAGAACCAAGCAGACTGGCTCCAGGGTCTGGGCTTGTCACTACGTCATAGTGCCTCTACAAAAAATACAGTATAGGTAAGACCTATTATCCTTTAAGCTGCCAGGCCTGCTCTCACACTCCCTCCCACACTTGTGGGAGATGCTGTCAGGTTCTTTAAACTGCCTTCCAACTGCTCTGGATTCTCCATCTTTTGTTTTTTCTCTTTCTTCTCCAAGTTTTGCCTTAGCCATGCCCTCAGACTCCGGTCCTGTTTCGTCCTAGGCCATGATTCACATGTCTTTCCTGGCAATGCTTCCTTAAACCACCTTGGGTAAATATCCAGCTCGATTTAATTTGATCCGGAAAGCACTTTGTTGCCACTGCGTTGGCCTCAGGAACAAAACATTAGTTTGGATCCCGCTGCCAGATACGCCACTGAAGTACTTCAGCTTATCTGAAAGTCTGACTTCCCAGGAATATCTACCCACGAACAGTAGCAATGTAAACTTAAATACAAGTTTTAGTAAGCTTGGCAGCTTTATCTCCAAAGCAAACTCATAAAGCATTGGCCACAGAAATTTTGATAAGTTCTCTAAATAGCTTAGAAGAAAATCCATCTGAAAAGTAAAACACCACTTTACAATATCAGAGCAAGTCCAGAAGGCTTTTACACTTACACACTTACACCCAGCACCCCGCCCCCCACCGCCCACAGTGATTCATCTCTTGATTATTAAAAGAATAACAAGAGTAAACAGTCTGTTGTTTGGATATGCAAATAGAGCAACGAGATGTATTCACAAACCAGTACTTTGGGAAAACCCTAAGTTCCACCATAAATGGAGCTGGAGAGGTGTCACCATTGTTCTTCCTGACGGTGGCCTGAAGGGACCCATTTTCCTTCCATTTCTCCTCTCTTTCCCAGGGATCGGGTGCTTTACTTAAGTGCTCTCTGCTTCTTTTAGCAAAGGCTCTCACCAGCATGTGACTCTCCATTTCCTGGACCCATAAGTTTTCTTTTCCTATATTATACTGGACATCTAATGCCCCAGCTTTTTCATACATGTATCTTTAGGGTTTTTTGAAAGCTACACCCATATTTACAGGGGAAAATAAAATTTCCTTCTAGGGCTGGAGTAAAATAAATTGTGCTACCTGAATGGCAGCGGGGGCGTGGTTGGTTAAACATATCTGTGCTTTGTAACTTCTAACTTTGATTAGAAGGCTGAAGAGTGGCAATGTTGTACTTATATTGAAAGTGTACCTGTTGAAATCAGGCCAAGTGCAAGGCCTCGGCGGCTGTCGAAATACTGGCACGTAATGGTCACCGTTGCAGTGTATAATAAACCACATCCGAGACCTAAACACAAGAAGACATTGCATAAATTAAGCCAGACAGTATTACTTCAATGCAAGAAAAAAAACAGGTGTAATTAAATAACTCTAATAGGACATTCTGTTACTAACTGGCTAAAACTCTTTGTATGGGTTCCTAGATCTCTCTGATGTTAGTTGTGCAGTTCCAATGAACACATTGGGCAGCCTTGGTTTTCACTCCACACCCACCCTAAGGTCAGGGCCAAGTCAAAAAAATAATCCAATTTCTAAAGCACGAATGAATAATGTAAATTTAAATTAAGACATTATGGAGAGATAGAGAAAATGGTTAAGTCACACACCAAATAGCAAAATTTAATCAAACTTGCCCATTAAATATCTCTGTCTCTCTTCCACACCTTTACTCTTGGCTCAGTGTTCTTCCTCCTCTAGGTCCTCTAAACAATTTTATAAAATCCCCTTCATCATGCCAAGCTATTTTGCTAGACTTCATAGCCTGGCACACCCCAGTCTGCAAAACAAAGGCCCTCTGGCGCTCTCAGATCATCCCATCATCATAAAATGTATATTTGTAAGTTTTTATCTTTTAGAGATGCAAAATACCTTATTTAGGAGTAAAATGTCATGTCTTTAGTTTAAAATATCTTCGCAAAAAAAAAAGAGGAAGAAAATGCAATAAAATATTAACAACGGTTACATTTAAGTGGTGACCATATGGTTGCTTGCTATGCTATTCTCTACTTTTCTGTAAATTTGAAATTCTTTTACAGTTAGAAAAAAAAAAACCCTTACAACTCACTGTCCCTTTCTTGAGACCCCAGGGCAATATTGAAGGCTCTTGTTTGTTGGCTTAATCTTTTTCTCCCTATTAAGTATCTAATAACCCCAGTTTTGTTTTTCATAAAAATTTCCTCTGGCTTCTAACTCATAACATTTGCCTTTCTTCTGCAACATCGTCTGTGCTTGGGGATCACCCTATATACAACACAAAAGCCGTCATCTAAAAACTAATTTTAACTATGACTCATTAGGTGAGTTATTAAGGTCATTTTCATTACTTTCAAATTGCGACCTGGACTATCATTAGAAAGAATACATGGGTTTAACAAATACAATGCATAAACATTTTAGGAAATTAGCATTTAACTCAGGACCCAGATGATCATCTGTGATTGCGTTAAAAAGTATTCTTAAAGAAATGAGATAGATGAAAATAATTATACTTTAAATAAACCTTTTAAAATATAGCACACTTTTGTATGATTTAAGGGAAGAGATACTATCTCATTAAAACATGAGTTGGATTGATTTATACATTTATCATTATTACATATAATATACTTCGATGAAATAAGACCTGTTCCTGAACGATCAATTTTGTGAAGCCAAAAAATGTCACCCTTAACTAAAACTATATTTCAGAAAGCCTTTGGAGAGGGAATGAATTTACTTTTGTGTGATTTGGTTGTCAGGGCTCTGTCAAATGGTAGGCATTAGAGACAAGAAAAAAAAAAAAGGCATTTCTGATTACTAAATGCCAATGCTAGAAAAGTTAAAACAGTAACTTTTAAACATTTTACCTTAGATTGAAAAGAAAGAAATTTTAAAAAACTATTTCAAGGCCATGGATTTCAGATAAGATCATCTCATTTTTTTTAAAGTAGCAGAAATTTGAAATGCTTTTTCTCTAAACTTTTCAAAAAGCAGAAGGTGACATGATGCTTTCCCACATCTGTATTAGGATGACCTTAAGCCACCAGTTATTAAAAAGATGGTCCTCAAGGTCTTTCAATGGAGTCCATGAAGTCAAAACTATTTTCATAATGATACTGACATGTTTCCTGCTTTTTCCACTGTGTTCACATTTATGCTATTGGTGCAAAAGACATGGTGAGAAAAACTTCAAGAGCCTTAGTACAAATCAAGATATTGGTATCCAACTTCATACCTTATATGTTTCATCACCACTCACTCACAGTAAAAGCAAACAAATTTTTAAAAAATGCTTCATCTGAATTACAATTGTTGCCAAGAAAAAGCACTTATGCAATTGTTTTAGTAGCCAGCTAAAGTAGCCACTTTTTCCATGTAATAACCCTGTATGTATTTGAAAGAATGTCTGACAGACACAAACTATGGTTACTCAGACTTGAGTATTTGGCAGACATTTTCTTGAAAACAAACAAGGAAAATAACTGACAATAACTGTTACCAATGATAAAATTTGAGCTTTCCAGCAAAAATTAGAATTTTTGGAAACTTTTATCCAACACCGTGATTTGACAGCTTCCCAACACGTAAAGATTTTCTGATAAGCCTATTGGTGATACTAACAAAAGTGATTTTTTAGCTGTTGTTTAATAAAACGTGTCAACATTTTAAAGTTCTTGCATAACTCAGAGAACCAATATTTTTCACATAACCAATTCATGATGTTACAAAATCAGATTTGAATGCTGACCTATTCAAACTACAGAATAAACAAATTGTTGAATATTACAGAGCATGAAAAGTATATTGATGTGGTTTCAGGTTCCATATTGCAATTAACCCTTGGAAAACTATCATACATCAAGTCTTGGGATAGTATCAAAGAAGAGTTTCTACAGTTACCTGAAAAGACTATTGAAAACCCCTCCCTTTTCCTTTGTGTGAGACCAGATTGCCTTCATAAACTTCAACCAAAAAAGCACATTGCAACAGACTGAGTACAGAGAAGACGTGAGAATCCAGATGTCTTCCACGAAGCCAGGCGTTAAGGAGATTTGCGAAAATGTAAAACAAGGCCGTCCTTCTCACTAAACTTTTTCTTTTGGAAAATAGAATTGTTTTCATAATAAGTATGTTATTTATGCTAACGTGTACTGGGTTTGTTATTATTATCTTTAAATGAATTACTAAACAAATATTTTTAAATTTCTCACCTTTGAATACAGTAAATTTTAACCGAATAGATATAAATAAGTAAAGTCCACATAATTAAAAGTTCCTTGGGGTCCTAAATAAAAGAGTGCAAAGGGTTCCAAGAATATAAAGTTTGGAAACCACTTCCTTAAAGCCTTCTTTGGTCTCCAATCATTTTTAAAAATTAATTAATTAATTTGGCCGCACCACGTCGCTTATGGGATCTTAGTGCCCTGACCAGGAATTGAACCTGGGCCACGGCCATGAAAGCACTGAGTCCTAACCCCTGGACCGCCAGGGACTTGCCTGGTCTCCAATCATTTTTTTTTTAATTTATTTTATTCAGTTATTTTTGGCTGCGTTGGGTCTTTGTTGCTGTGCGCGGGCTTTTCTCTAGTTGCGGCAAGCGGGGGCTACTCTTCATTGTGGTGCACAGGCTTCTCATTGAGGTGGTTTCTCTTGTTGCAGAGCACGGGCTCTAGGCGCGCAGTCTTCAGTAGTTGTGGCTTGCGGGCTCAGTAGTTGTGGTGCACGGGCTTAGTTGCTCCGTGGCATGTGGGATCTTCCCGACCAGGGCTCAAACCTGTGTCCCCTGCATAGGCAGGCGGATTCTTAACCACTGTGCCACAAGGGAAGCCCCTCCAATCATTTTTGATCACACTCCTACCAATAAAAAAATTTTGAGAATCGACCTCCAGTATAAGCATAATCATTTTTAAAATGAAATACCTAAACTACTAACGATTCAAAGCATAATCATTAGCAAAATATAATTGTTTTCCTTTACTTACATAGGTGAAACTAAACATACTTACATGTTCTAGCATTTCCTTTCCATACCTTATGTTTCATTCCACATACTCTGGGTGAGACCACAACCTCAGAGGCCTCTTTTCCCTGATCTCCTCCCATCAAACCAGACATCACGCTCTTTATCACTCCCACTGCCTCAATTATCAACCTCCCACCATGTGAACTACCACTGCCTCAGTTCACCTCCTCCAGATCTTTTCTGTTCTGAACAATGGCCTCCTAATCACCATCTCAGCCTCCAGTACTTTTTCTACCAATCTACTGTCTAACCCACTGTTATACAGCTCTCATCACATTACTCTCCTGCAATAAAGTCCAAATAAACCCTCCATCATCGGGTCTCTGTTGCAAACCAAGCTTTGACATATTTGCAAGTCCCCTCGTGACATGTGCATTCCTTAAACAAATATCTCTGAAAAGACCCCTATTATCCACTGTATCACATGCCTCTGAGCATTTGAGCTCCTGGAATGTCCTTCTCCCACCACCCTCACTCCTTTTCCAACCCGTGCCCACCTGATCACATCCCACCCGCCCTTCAAGACTCAGCTCAAGCACCAATTCCTGCATGAAGTCTTCTTCTGCAGCCCCTCTCCCACACATACATACTATACCCGCACTGAATGCTGCTTTCATTTTATAATTGCACTTATTTTACTGTGTTACAAGTTACATATGTACAAGTCTCCTCCCCCAACTAGACAACGAGCTACCTGAGGGCAGGTTGTGTCTTATTCATCTGAGTATCCTGGTTCCAGGTCTGAGCCTGGCACAGAGTGTTAAAGTTATTCTACTACTTTTTCCCATAAACTTCATTTGAATTCCCCAATGTTAAGTCACATTGGCTAATTTCAACCATTTCTATCTATTCTTACTCTGTCACTCTCTCTTGCATTTTTCTCTTCCTCTCTGTGTCTCATCTTCTCTATTCATATAACAAACACACACACATGGTTATGTATGTATGCTTGTATGTGTGTGAATATATATTTAAAAAAATATATCTTTACATCTGCTTTACAATTAAATGATGCTGATTTTTTTTACTTAGGCCAGAAAATAAATCTTAGCTGTAAAAATATTTAAGATTTTTTTACTTTCACAATAATTCATGTAACAGGATGGCATCATTAGAATACAGAATTAGAATTATATAGCTTGAAAAAAAAAAGGATACAACTAATTTACAACTTGTATGTATTACAGGATGATGGTTTGGGCAAATCACACTAAACAGCCTCATTTCCTCATTTTTCTTAATCTCTGTCTGTAACTAAAAAACACCCAGATCAATTAAATTGATAAGAGAGATATAAGAAGAGAATATAACTGAAGTAAAACACTCTAATATGATAAAATGCATCTAATTCAGAAATATAATATAAAGCAAGCATCTCTAAGGAAACAGCATATGAATAAAATCACACAAAACAGACAAGCGGTAAACATTGGAAATTGTGTACATATTTTGAAAATTGTCTATGAATTGTTTTTAAATATTCTTTCATTATATACATATTTTTGTGTATATAACTAAACAGACATCTATCAAGCCCCTACTTTTATATATGAAAATTTCTCCCTGCAGTATTATCTCTATGAAAAGGGAATATTTTAGTAATAGTGCATTCTAATATGGCAATCTTAAAAAGTGATGAGGGTAAACTTACAGAATCCAGACTCTATGTGTAAAATAGGGGTTAGGTATAGCACCTAGGACTTTCTTGGTTTGGCCACTGGAAGTCTCATATCCTGAAAACCCCTTCGTCCTGGGCAAACCAGAACAGCTGGTCACTGTGTGTGCCTCTTGGACCTGCCTCTTGGTCATCTGGGAGAATTTCCCTTCTCTATGTTCTGCAACAAGTATTTGATCACCTCTTAGAATAGCTGAGCCAGTAGGATTTATCATCTTGACCAAAGGTTAAGGTAGGCAATTGCCTATAATATTCCAGAAGTATCTACTTCTAGAAATAAAATTGTGAGGATGGAATTTTGGATGCTGAAAAAGATAAGTTTAGAGCATCCAAATGCAATTACTGTTTATGTTTCTAGCCTAAAACATCTGCATGGAAAAAGTTTAAAAGTTTAAGCAGGGACTTCCCTGGTGGCGCAGTGGTTAAGAATCCGCCTGTCAATGCAGGGCACACGGGTTAGATCCCTGGTTCGGGAAGATCTCACATGCCATGGAGCAACTAAGTCCATGTGCCACAACTACTGAGCCTGCGCTCTAGAGCCCGCAAGCCACAACTACTGAGCTTGCACTCTAGAGCCCGTGAGCCACAACAAAAGAAGCCACCGCAATGAGAAGCCCTCGCACCGCAACAAAGAGTAGCCCCTGCTCACCACAACTAGAGAAAGCCCATGTGCAGCAACGAAGACCCAACACAGCCAAAAATAAATAAAATTAATTAAAAAAGAAAAAGTTTAAGCAACTGGCTAGCTTTTTGATTGACATGGCTTTACAAAAGCATATAGCTTTGACACTGGCTTGATTAAAGCACAAACTTTATACGCTTAGCATGAGTACCCTGAACATGACACTGGTTAGTCAAGAGCACAGGCTTGGGACCAGGCAGGCATGGATTCAAATGCCAACTCTATCACTTATTGGCTGTGTGACTTTCAGTTTCCTTATCTTTAAAACAATCTCATAAGATAGTTGTAAAGATTAAGAGACATAAAAAATGTAAAAGTTTTCAGTATCTGTGCTTGGAATATAAAGAAGTACCCAAAAATAGTCATCGTGCTGAAATATTTTTTCACTTTTCCACCTGAGTATTACAGCATTGTATAGCTCTAGCCTAAGACTAATTAGAAAATCATAGTTCCTTTTTATAACTGAACACCCATGAGAGACAAAAGGCGATCTTTAATGGCACAGCTAGTAAAAACAAACGAAAAACAAGGGCTTATAAAACTAACTGCTAAAGCGAATATCCAGAAAACAACTTTTATCTCATTTGCCGTCACTAGAGAAGGAGAATCAGATTGTCTATGAAAGTGGGTTATGCCCTCCTGAAGCTCAATGGACTATGCAGATATTACCAAGAAAAGGAAGGAAGAGAAAATTGAATGTTTCCAAAATCAAGAAGAGATTATTAAGAAAACAGTAATCAGGTAGCTAAGGAACAATACAATCTGAAGAAAAGAGAAAGCAAGAAATTGATTTTGAGTTGTGCTTTTCAGAAAAGCAAAGGGAAATAATTGGGAAGAAGCTTGAGCAAGTCATTAAGGGCATATTTCCTGCGGCCCCTCTTCCCACTCCTCACAGTGTCCCACCACATATTCTTTTTCCTGATTTTAGTAAAGTTATTGAGAACACAGGAGCCTGAATTACCAGGTTTGGCAGTATGACATACAGTCACTTGAAAACCAGCAAGCTGCCATTTTATTCTAGCTACAAAACCCAAACAAGATAACATCATATTCTCAAGACAGTATTTTTAAAAAACTGGTAAAACAGAATTATGCCAACTAATACACTTCAGTATTCTTTTTGATGTTTTATATTATAAACATACCATATAACTTTAATTTTCTTTCTCTATATTATTTAATCTGTTATACAAATATTTCTGATTCAACAGAGCTTCTTCAGTTACAAAAAGCTGCTGCTGTGGTCTTGAACTAACAGGTCAGAAAGGAATTTAAGGGGAAGGGAACAAATATTCATTACACACCCGTGTGCCTCTCTACATACATTATCTCATGAATAGTCACAATATCTCTGTGAAGTCACGTTAGTCTCATTTCATAAGCAATACAAACGGAAGCTCAGAGAGGTTGGATAATTTTCCAAGGTCACAAAACTGATAATGATGGTGATGCTAGTGAATATTTATTGCTTTAACTCATCCATCCACAAAACCCTAGAAGGTAGTTACTACTATTATGTTCAGTTTTAAAAATGAGGAAGCAGTATGTAAGTGACATGTCTACAGTCCACGGCTGGCAAGTGAGTAAGATAAGATTAACCCACACGGCCCAACCCCAGAATTGGACTGTTAGTGCTTTCTCCTGCCTGTGCCATATTATCTTAAGAGACCATCTAGTTCATTCCAGAGAGAGGAAAATGCTTAGAATACTGCACAGAATGGGTGCTCAATATATGTTATCATTAGACTGAATCTTTCTTGTTTTTTCTAAGGAATTCATAATACAGAAGGGAGGAGTTTAGACGGTGTAATAATTTCCTGTCACTTCCTTTTCAACTGGATACTCTACTTCCAATGGCGACAGAATGGAAGTGTCATTGTTCATTAAATTCCCATTTATTTACCCTACAAATATTCCATGAGCCTTATATTCTGAGCCTACTGACAAAATAAAACCACAAAGAAGTCAACCATGATAATAAGTGTTAATAATCTCCTAGCAAGAAGTAGCTCACAGGGGCCCAATAATTACTACAGTGCGTGACTTTTTAAGTATTGAAATTAAAACTTTAAAATTTTTTTAAATTATTTAAAATTACTGGAACCTGTAAAATTATTATTGAAATTAAAATTAAATTGATTTTTGACTATTGAAATCCAACTCAACTCTTTCATTTATCTTATTTTTATTTTGCTCGACTTCACTTAGTCCTTACAAGACCTATGTGAGGCAGGTTTCTTAGTCTGCCTTCACAGATGAGGAGACAGTCATTCTTGGAGACCGAGGGGCTTGCTCAAGCTCACAGGACCTATGTCTCCTGACCCAAAGCCCAGGGCTCCCTCCATGAGCTAACAATCTCCTCCTAGTCACAGGGATTCAGAACCTGTTGCCAAATCAGAGTCATATACAATCTTCAGACGTGAGCCTGTTTTCTGACCCAGATTCCATTAAGTGAAGGAAAGGCCAGGATTCCAGAAGGAAGGACGTTGCAAAAAACACTATGGCAAATATATAGACAATAAATTTTTCCCCAAAGAAAACTACGATCACTTATTTAGGTATCATACACAAGGGACAGTGGGATGTCTTTTGAGCACTGTAGGACACAGGAAATGAACCGGCACCGTTAACTAGGGGCCTGAGGCACTTACATGGCCTCCCCTTAGAGGGGGTCACATGAGGGCCAGGTAATGTACGGGATCATGGCCCAGCTCTGGCTCACAGTGGGTCCACTGAGTCCATGGGCCCAACCTAGTCATTTCCCCAGTTCCTGATATTTAACTGGAGCACATGAACATAGTAGTTGGTATAACCTTCTATCTACATTGTTTTTGGCCAGTGAAGTAAAAGCTACCATAGTGGGGAAAGCCAAGTGGAAGCCCTGTAAGCCCACCACCGCCAGCAGCAGCCAGAAGAGTAAGTCAAGGCCAATATCAAATCCTATCTCATTAATAGAAGATCACGGGTTCATGGGGAGAAGGGACAGGGTTAGCTACTGAAAGGTTCCAACACCATAAGCCAAATCAAAATCAGTTTCACAGGTTAGTAAAGCTCTCTCCATTGCTACAGAAATTCTGAAATTTAGTTATGGGAGTTACCCAATTTTGTCTTTTTCTTTCTATATACCTTTAGATATGCTTCCAACACAATCAAATGTACATAAAATCTTAAACAATGTACATTAATTTTTTTCTTTTTAAAAATTCATTTTTATCTATGGGGAATACAAATACTATGGTATCACTCACTTTGGGTCAATTTTTAAGTCAGTGACAACTTTGGATATGTACTCACAAAGGCTATACCTTAACCTTGAAACCATGAGAAGGAGTAAAACCCCATGAAATTTTAAACGCTTAGTCCAAAGTTTTGGGGAAATGCCCAAATCATGCCGATGGCATAATGATTCAACTTTCTATGTAAAAAAGGGGTTTGTCCTAAAAGGAATAATCCGATGCTCATACACAAACACAGATATCTACCTTTTTATTTTCATGATTTTAGACAAGAATGCAAGATGACTATTCAATGAATACCTTCAAATTCTACACCAGAGAGCAACATATTTGCATGTATAGGTTTAAACTGTATTAAGCACTACAGGGAATAAGTCATATAAAATATCAAACATATAACCTGTTCTCAAAGAACTAACAAGTGACCTGCTTATTTAGATTATGATCTGAGTAGAATTTGGGTATGTAGTTAAATTTAAAATAAACTTTAAGAGTTCTAAAAGCACTACAAATAATTACAAATATGTAAAAGAGGTCAGGATCTGGTGTCAGACTGAATGGATTCAACTCCAAATCTCCTACCTATGTGGCTTTAGTTAGTAATTTCACTTTGCTTGAGCTTCACTTTCCCTCTCTGTAAAATGGGCTCACACAAAGACTGGATGAGATCATATAAAGCAGAGCCTAGCACACACTACCTACTGGAATATTAGCGGCTATAATTTCTATTATTTATTATTGGGGAAATATTCCCATGTGAAAAAGAGGAATATTGGTAGTCAAAACAATTAAATTCTTTCAGGCTTGACTCAAACCAACCCTTTTTCTGGAATTTGTCTCTGAAGTATTTAAACACCAAAATCCTGAGCCGCAGCGTCTGTGTCCCTGCCTGGGTTGTGTCCGGCTCAGCTGTGCTTTTCCCTTCACTGCCACATGTAGCAATGAGCTCTTCTCTGTTCCAGTCTTTTCCTTTGCAGCTTCTCCTCCTGTTAATTAGCTGTGTCAGCATTGGCAGGCACCTCTTCCTCCACCCTAATATGCTGTGTTCTAAGAATTTTGCCATCATTTCTGAACAACTGTCCTATAGGTGGTACTACGGAACTCATGTCTAGCAAACTGGCTCTTAACATACGTTTATCAAATGTGTTGTGACTTTTCTGACACTAAAGCAAAAACATGTTGATCAGGAATAACTCATTCTTTATATAAAATGTTTGAAACTGTTTAGCCTTTTATCGGAATTTCATTTGGAAAATATCAATCTTTCTACAGATTTATAACTTATGTTCCTCTGATTATAACCCAAATCATTTCTTAACACTTTCATTACTTAAGCAAATATTCAATTATGTTTTACTGTATAATAGAGTGGGCATAATATTTTTATGATCTAAAATAAAATATTTCATTCTCTCTATGTGACTAATATACTTTTCTATTTGTTCAAATTGAATATGAAAAACTAGAACAACTTCTGCCTACACTGTATTTCAGCTGTCATTCCCTCCAATTGTATATGATAACATTGGTGTATTATTAAAAAATTCTAATTCCTAAACATTTGGACTGACATAGAGGATACATTTGAAAGTGATTATTTGATTTACAAAATAAATTTTTATTATTCAAAAGAAACAAAAATTCAGTTCTTTCAGACGTTAAGAAGAAACTTTGAAAGTCGGAGTCTTTTAAAAATTCCTCACCAACAGCTCCTCGGGATTCTGAGTCTGGTGATGCTTGACATTGAATACAATGAGTACAATACATCACAAAAGCACTCCCCCCACAACTGCCAGTGCCCTCAGGCCCTGAGCCCTGTACCCTTTCCTCTGCTGTAACCAAGATCATCATTAATCATCCCCAGCACTCAGTTTTCTTCACTCATGCCTTACCTTTAACAAAAATAATCATTATTATTATGTGCTTTAAAATCTGCTATTTACTTCTGCTATCACCTTGTGATTGGGGCCCTGGTGACAGGTGCTGTGGAACCGCAAGGAAGTTTAGAACAAAAACAGTTCAACAGAGCCCTGCTTCACCGCCCAATAGGAAAGGGACCACTTCGTACATCAGTGAGAAGTGGCAGGTGTCAGTGACATCTAAGTTGCATGCTTCTCTCCCTCTTTTCCTTTTTTGTGCTAGAGAGACAAGTGCTGAAATTAAAAAAAAACCTCCCCATGCCTTGCAAGAAAACAAAATGGGCATTGTTAAAACACATTTATCCTTTGAAGTATTTTGATTCACTGGGTGGACGTTTTACTAAAGCAACCATTTTTGGTGAAGCGGTTGCTGAAAGTGAATTATTCCTGAGCACTTTCACTCCTTACATTAACTGAATAAGAAACGTCACAGGGGTAAAACATTTAACTCTCAAAGCTCAGAAAAGCGTCACGGGGACCAAGTTTCTTACCTACAACAATGCCATAGGAAAAAAACAGAAAGTAGATATTGGGGGCAAAACTGCTCAACATGAGACCTCCTGCCACCATGAAGCCACTGAAGATTGTCACGGCTCTTGCTCCAAAAGATGAGACACACAGGCTGCACACAGGACCTAAAATCATAAATGAAACCTTCACTTATTTAATAATAACCTCCTCTCCACATCCTATCATCCGTCCGAAATTTAAAATGATTCTTTCCATCGTAAAACAACAACAGCAATAATAAGCTGCCGTGTGTTCACTATGGGTTGCACACCCTGCTACTTCACATAAACAATCTCCCTTCATCATAACCTCACTGCATTCCTGGGAGGTAGGTGTTTTTGTTATCCTCATCGTTCTGATAAGCACATTAAAGTTTCAGAAGAGGAAGGTCACGTAGCTAAGAAATCGGGGCTCTGGAGTCAGACTTCATTAAATTTTCAATGAGAGTAATAAGCCGCAGCCACCCTCAGAGTAACAATTAAGAAGTAAAAACCCAGGCCATCTGGCTGTTGAGTCCATCACCTTAACCGCCACACTCTTCTGAGGGTTTTGGTCCCCTGTACTTGCCATGCATCTTTCCTACCCAGAGCTCCTATCCAGCACAAGGCCAGTCATATAACTGATGATGAAAATAAACTTAATGATTGACTCAATGCTATCAACAGCATCCTTATAAAGGGATGAAGTGAGGGTAGTTACTCCCTTCCTAGAGAAGATTTTGGCAGGTGGGGCAAATGCCTCTACCTTACCCACCCAGGCATGACTTTGTCAGTATCACTGCCCTACACACTACATGTAACCTGGAATTTGGGGGAGGAAGTGCACTGTTGACTGACAGGTAAAAGGGACCATTACCTGGGCCAGTTCTATGCGGAAGTGGGCAACTGCTCATGTACTGGGATTTAAGTGATAGTGAAATTCTCTCTCACTAGCACTGTACCTTGACAGTATCTACAACTACGGAGCTTAGCATATTAGAAATAAAAGGACATGAAGGGTTACTCAGCCCAGCAGTCTTATTTACGTGGAAGGGAACTGAAGCTCAGAAGGGCTGTCCATGGTCATGGTTAGAAGAAAGAGCCCAACATTTAAAAGCAAAGAGAAACATCTTAATTGAGTTCACAACAACCCTTCAAGGTACAAATCATTATTCCCGATTTTTAAAAAGCATGCTCACCAGAATGGCAAAAGACAGACAACAATAAGTGTTAGCAAGGATGTGAAGCGATCACAACTCCCATAAACTGCTAGCGTGATCTCCTAAAGTGGAACACAGCGCTGTATAACTCAGAACTTCTACTTCTATGTACACCTACACCAAAAGTCATGGACATAAATGGTCACAGCAGAACTAGTCATAGTAGCCATCACCCACAGATCCAGATGTTCTCCAGTAGTAGAAGGTATAAGTAGATTCTGGTGTATTCATACAATGGACTATCATATGGCCATGAGAATGAATGATCTACAGCTACACACAGTAATGCGCGCGTATCTCACAAATGTATGTGGAGTGAAAGACACAACAAGAAAAAGTACACATTGTGGAATTCCAATCATAAGAAGTACAAAAACAGACAAAATTAATCTATAGTCAGAAGTCAGGATAGTGGATCTTTGGTAGGGGGTAGGAAGCTATAACCAGAAGGGAACACAGCCCAACTTCTAGGTACTGCTAACGTCCTGTTTCTGGATGTGAATGTGCTCATTACATGGGTATGTCTGGTTTGTAAAAACAATTCACTGAGCTATACTCTCATGATGTGCACACTTTTCTGTACATATCTTAAAACATTTTAGGAAACCTCAAATGGAGAGATAGTGTCACCCATCCACAGTCTCACTGTTAGTAAGTGGTGGAGCCAGGATCTGATGATCCCAAGCCCATTCTTAGAATAACAGAGAGTCTCTTAAGCACGTATTTAAAGACCAGGTTATGAACACTGAGATACCACCGGCTTTCAATGCCTAGAGCCATCCCACATTCCTCCCTGGTCATGAACTGGCCCCTGTCATTTCAAGCCCTCTTGTGTGAGCCAGTATGGAAGAGCAGACTGATATATTTACATGACAGAGGGGAATATTCTACTCCAGTGTTTTAGGAGGAAAATCCATTTGAAAGACCAAACTTATCTGACAGTTGAGCTATGTGTATACCCAACGAGAAACACTTAGATACTTCAAAAATAGAAATGATTTGAAGAGTCAAATTTCATAAATGGATGTTGACATCATAAAGTCATGACCCTTCTATGCTGTTTACCAAACTGTACTGACATTGACAGTCAGTGTTTACAAATTTAACAGGCACATGGAATTGAAATAGATATTGTTACTGGCATACTTGAAAAGTTTCAAGTTTCATCCTCAAAGCAGGACTTCAAATTTATGCTCCTTAATGCATGTTAACTCTACAAGGAAACGCAAAGTTTGGGAAGATGGGGGTGGGGTGAAGGGTAATAATTTTCACAGCATGTACCACCAAAACCACTATTTTATCAAATGTATAATATTATCATCAATTTTGTGATACATTCTTAAATCATGTTTGCCTAATACATGACTCTTTGAATAAAACTAAGCCTAAGGAAGAAATGAGCAGAAGTTCTTTGACAGATGAAAACAGCAAATTGAAAACTGGTTTTAAAAACTTCTCACCTCACACCTGTCTGGCCTTTATCAAAAAGATAACAAATAACAAGTGTTGATAAGGATGTGGATAAAAGGGAGCCCTCATGCACTGTTGGTGGGAAGGTAAACTGGTACAGCCACAATGGAAAACAATATGGAGATTCCTCAAAAACTTAAAAATAGAACTACCATACGATCCAGCAATTCCACTCCTGGGTATTTATCCAAAGAAAACAAAACCACTAATTGGAAAAGATATATGCATCCCTATGTTCACTGCAGCATTATATACAATAGCCAGGATATGAAACCAACTTAAGTGCCCATCAATAGATGAATGGATGTGGTATATATATACAATGGAATATTACTCAGCTATAAAAAAAGAATGAAATCTTGTCATTTGTGATAGCATGGATGGACCCAGAGAATATTATACTAAGTGAAATAAGTCAGACAGAGAAAGACAAATACTGTATGATTTCACTTATATGTGTAATCTAAAAAACAAAACAAATGAAAAAACATATTTAAACAGAAACAGAGTCATAGATACACAGAGTCAGAGAACAAACAGGTGGTTGCCAGAGGGGAGGGGCGTAGGGGGAGAGAGAAATAGATGAGGGGAATTAAGAGGTTAGAACTTCCAGTTACAAAATAAATGAGTCACAGGTATGAAATGTACTGTGTGGGGAATACAGTTAATAATTATGTAATATCTTAGTATGGTAACATACTGTAATTACACTCATTGTGGTGATCATTTTAAGATGTGTAGAAATATCAAATCACTCTGTTGTGTACTGGAACTAATATAGTGTTGTAAGTCAGTTATACTTCAAAAACAAACAAGCCAACAAAAAAGCTCATAGAAAAAGAGATCAAATTTGTGGTTACCAGAGGTAGGGGATGGGGGAGGGGGACTTGGATGATAGTGGTCAAAAAGTATAAATTTCCAGTTATAAGATAAATAAGGGGGCTTCCCTGGTGGTGCAGTGGTTGAGAATCCGCCTGCCAATGCAGGGGACACAAGTTCGAGCCCTGGTCTGGGAGGATCCCACAGGCCGCGGAGCAACTGGGCCCGTGAGCCACAATTACTGAGCCTGCGCGTCTGGAGCCTGTGCTCCGCAACAAGAGAGGCCGCGAGAGTGAGAGGCCCGCGCTCCGCGATGAAGAGTGGCCCCCGCTCGCCGCAACTAGAGAAAGCCCTCGCACAGAAACGAAGACCCAACACAGCCAAAAATAAATAAATAAATAATTTATTGAAAATAAATAAATAAATAAGTACTAGTGATGAAATGTACAACATGATAAATATAATTAACACTGTTGTGTGTTATACATGAAAGTTGTTAAGAGGATAAATCCTGAGAGCTCTCATCACAAGGAAAAAAATACTTTTTTCTATCATTTTAATGTTGTACCTATATGAAATGATGGAGGTTCACTAAACTTACTGTGGTAATCAATTCATGATGGATGTAGGTCAAATCATTATGCTGTACACCTTAAACTTATACAGCGCTGTATGTCAATTATATCTCAACAAAACTAGAAGAAAAAAAATTCTCTACTTTCACACCACCACCTGCTGCTTACTTAGAGGAAAAAATCTTGATGTCAGAGGTTAAAGACAAAGAATTTTAGAGCTGAATGGGGCCTTGGAAAGGGTCCAAAGACCTCATTTTAAAAATGATGAAACTGTAGTTCAGAAGGATCATGTGATTTGACCAAGAATCCACAGCTAATCAATGACAGGGCTAAGGCCAAAGTCAGCCCAGCATTCTTCCCAATTGAGACGTATTTCCATTGGCACCTTAATGTTTTTCTAGAAATATCAGTTAAAAAAACACCTATGTACTTTTGTTAATATCTTACAGCCTAAGTAATTTTATGAATTTACGGAAGATGAAAACATGACACTTATGCTCATTTTGGTGTTTAAAAGTTTAGAGCAAACTATTTTATTCTCATCCTCAGAACCAGGGTATTTCTAGACTCGATTTACACAGATTTAAACCACAATAGCCCCAGGTTTCATCAATAACAATTAGGGCAAAGTATAACTGGAAGTGACCACTAAGTCACATCGACAAAACTGACACATTTATGTGTTTAGCTCTTCCTAGTAACAGGCAAGTTCTCCAAGATGATAAACCATAGATTACTCCTCAGCACTGGACTAGTTTCAATTCAAGAGATTCATTAAATCAAAGGACTACTGTCAGGGGAGATTTCTTATGAGGCTTCAGGTCTTTTACTTTGCAGAAGGGACCTTTGGAACAAAAGTTAGTTAACTTGTAATATGAACCAGTAACTCCACTCCTTGGAATCTAGAAAATTTTAGAAAAAAGGGAGGGAGGAACGTCATCACTGGGTTGCCAATTTTCCTATTTTAACAAGTAAAGACATTTTTAAATGTAATAACTATCTATTATCACTTCCATTCCATTAAAGAGGAAGAAGGAATATTTTAATAAGGAAGTAGTGAGAAGGATACAATTTCAGAGTAGAATGGAAGCCAGTAAGAAGATACTTACACACACACACACAGACACACACTACATATCACTGCCTTTATATTCATTTTGTCTTTCATAAAGAGTTTTCTTGAACTCACGGTTGTATGTGTATTGGGGTTTAGGGGCCATTATTACTATTACTACCTTCTGTCTGGGTGATTCATCTTGATTGGTTGGATGAACTGAAAATGCTAAGTAGCAGAGCTAGCAGTCAGAACAGAAGACTGGTCTGAGGATGGCAGGCGGCAGGTGGGGCGCTAAGACGTATGCAGGGCTCTTAAAAGATATTCCACTCTCCTGCATAGTAGCCTGGCAACATCTTTGGCACAATGCTGACACGTTCCCTCAAAAAAGGTAAGAACCTATACATTAGGGAGTAACTCTATAAACCAAGGGTCCCCAAGCCCTGGGCCGCAGACCAGTACTGGTCCCGAGGCCTGTTAGGAACCGGGCCGCACAGCAGGAGGTGAGCGGTGGGTGAGCGAGCGGAGCTCCATCTGCCACTCCCCATCGCTCCCCATCGCTTGCATTACTGCCTGAACCGTCCTCCCACCCCATAGAAAAATTGTCTTCCACGAAACCGGTCCCTGGTGCCAAAAAGGTCAGGGACTGTTGCTATAAACCAAAGTGATGAATGAGGAACGAAAGGAGGATGCGGTTGGGCTTTCAAGCCCTACAACCTCTTAAATACAAACGAAACAAAAACATAAAATCATTTGTTAATGGTCATCTGCAAATCAGACTGAATGATATCATTCTCAGCCAATGAAGGGAATTAAATGAAGGAAATGAAAATGAAAACTCTTGCGGGAAAGGCGTTTTGTTATGATCAAGGGTGAATTAGAAAATGAGAAGGATGAGAAGATGTGATACATATATACAATGGAATATTACTCAGCCATAAAGAAGAACAAAATAATGCCATTTGCAGTGACATGAATGGACCTAGAGATTATCATACTAAGTGAAGTAAGTCAGACAAAGACAAATATTATATGATATTGCTTTTTGTGGAATCTAAAAAATGGTACAAATGAACTTATTTACAAAACAGAAACAGAGTCACAGATGTAGTAAACAAACTTATAGTTACCAAGGGGGAAACAAGGGGAGGGATAAATTGGGAGATTGGGATGGACATATATACACTACTATATATAAAATAGATAACTAATAAGAACCTACTGAATAGCACAGGGAACTCTACTCAGTACTCTGTAATGACCTACATGGGAAAAGAATCTAAAAAAGAGTGGATATATGCATATGCATATGTATAACTGATTCACTTTGCTGTACAGCAGAAACCAACACAACACTGAAAATCAACTATACCCCAATAAAAATTAATTTAAAAAAAAAGAAAGAAAATGAGAAGGGTGAGTTGTTCTAAGGAAGTCAGAATGATGTACACGTTAAGGGATGAAATTGTTTCCTTTAGCCCTTCAGGGTAATGTGGGAAGAAATGGAGTTAAATTTTTTGCTGGCTATTAAAATTAACGTGGAGGAAGAATACACATCTTGAAAAGTTTGCTAGTAACATAAATTTCGGTCTGCATTAATCAAACAAAAGAGTAGATATTTGACCATTACCATTCCTTCACTATTCACCAAGCATCCGTTAGAGCAGCACTGCTGCGAAATAGAAAGATAAAGAGCCACACATGGAATTTTAAACTTTCTACTAGCTACACTAGATACATAAGAAGAGGTAAAATTGATTTCAATAATATATTTTATCCAACCAACTACATCGAAAACATCATCATTTCAACATTTCAACATGATTAAAGAGATATTTTACACTCCTTTGTTTTGTACTAAGTCTTTGAAATTCACTGTGTATTTGTTACACTTAGAGCACATCTCATCTTGAACTAGCCACATTTCAAGTGCCCAACAGCCACATGTGGCTGGTGCTTACTGTACTGGACCACACAGCACTGGAGTCTCATATCATGGCAGATAAGGACACAGAGAAGAAGACACAAAATTTCTGACCTAGACCAAAAGGCAAAACAAACACATATCAAAACCTAAGGCCATGGGCAGTAAGCACCAAAAGAAAGGTTCAGATCATGTGTTTGGGGATTTCAGAAAAGGGAGATCACCATGGGCCAAAGAACTGAGCCTTGAACTGGGCTGTGAAGTATTGACAAAAGAGATGAAAATACACTCTAAATGCAGAGAAGAGAACCATAATGTGGTTCTCCAATTTGTAATTTTTATAAGACAGCTTTGGAAAAGAAATTATTCCCTTTGGGAAAGAAATCAACTTCCATGCACTTCTCTCTCCCAAAAAGTTTCAGAGAGTCCCCAGAGTGGTAGGATGGCCAGGCCTACTGTCGTTAAGTAGGCTGACGGTACAATGAGAAATAAATTACAGCAGTAACCAGGCTGTGTGCTTGTAGCGCTGCAAGGATTTCCTAAGAGAGCAGATTGATTAGGCCCACGAGTCCTATCCCTCTACTTACAAGGCGGGGAGCCCAAGAAACTGGCAGGTTTCTCACTTCTTACTCCCCACCCCCCCACCTTTTTTTTTTTTTAATTTTTGGCCACACCCCACAGCATGTGGGGCCTTAGTTCCCCGACCAGGGAGGGAACCCGTGCCCCGCACTGGAAGGCGGAGTCTTAACCGCTGGACCGCCAGGGAAGTCCCTGAGACCAGGAATTTTAAGTTCATCTTCCTGAGGAAGAGAAAGGCACTACGGAACCACACCCACTCAAATCCTTGCTCTCCAGTATACGGATCACCTTGCTTATCGGTTGCTTTGGGGTGTATCATGTACATTTGCCTTCTTCAAGTCAGCAAAACCTGCCAAGATTCTCACCAAACCCTAGACCTGCCTAGCACACTGGGAACGGGCCAATGTAACAGAATCTTTGTAGGAGGCAGGAATTCAGTCCTACGCAAGGAGTTAAGAGGGGGCAAAACTGTATAGATATGCTGAAACCCAGCTCTGCCAACACGCACAACTCAGGCAGCAAGCCTGTTGGCTATAATGACTCATTATATTAACCTGGAGATAGATGTACTGACTCATTAGGGATTTGAAGGTGTTTGGAGGAATTAAAGACAAAAAAAAGAGAGAGGGAGGGGACTGTTAAATCTATTTGGAGTACAAAACTACAGAACAAAAGAGCTCCCTGCTGTATCAGCAACTCTGTGGTCAGAAAAATGGTCCCACCCTTCTTTTTGAGTGTGAAGAATAACACCCAACCAAAGAGTGCTTTCTCCCAACTTAAAACAATATGAGGCCATGATCGCCCTTTAGTTCAGTTACCTTCCATTCCTTCTGAATCCTTCAGGTTTCGACCAGAGAAATTGAACCAGAAGAAGACTTGCATTGAGAGATGTATTGCAAGGAACTGGCTTATGTGGTTTTGGGACCTGGCTAGGCAAGGACAGCATCCACAGGACCAGGTGTCAGGAAGGACAGATTGGAACTCTCTCCCATAGGATGAAGCTATAGTCGTAGGCTGGATTTCTTCTTCTGGAAAAGCTCATTTCTACTCTTAAAAGACTTTCAACGAATTGAATCAGATCCACTTAGATTATTTAAGATAATCTCGCTTACTTCAAGTCTTGGAGCACATCTATAAGATACCTTCACAGCAATACCTCCATGAGTGTTTGCCTAACGGTGGAATGCAGCCCTAGCCAAGTGGACACCTACTATCACACCTCCTAACACATCACTCCTTCTCCAGCCAAATTTACTCTACCAGACTGCATCACCTGCAGCGCGATGCCAGGGCTTTGCATACGGGGACTCTGCGTGGACTGCCCTCTCCCTGCCCATGCATCTGGCCCAGCCCACCCTCCCTTCTGGCCCACTTCACAGCCTATCTCTATAAAACTCCAGAGACTGCCCTGTTCTTGCTATTCTTGGTAGTTGTGGTGAAGTCTCAAGGCATTACTACCCTTTTTTCCTGTCTCTTCCCTGAGACTCTAAATCCCTTATAGCAGAGATGGTGTCTGGGCCTCCCTAACACACAGGAGAAGAGACTCTCTGAGTGTGTGCAATGACGGTGTATAACCCAGGGAGGCCGAATCCTTGATATTCAGCTTTATTCATCCTAAGGATCATCTGGAAAAACAATTCAGATGAGAGGTCTACTTCTTAGTATTTTCTCAATTACTCAAGTTTCAAAGAGAAAGAATTAAGATTATAAAGAGTGTAAAGTTAAGAATTGCATGTCTTTTCGTTATTCTTAGCTACTGTCCAAATCTGGGTTTGTTAAAGACAATGGGTGGGCCTTTAAATTCCAGATGCTTAGGTACAATCTTGACAGCTCTCCCTCCTGCCCATCCCCCTAGAAATGTCTTTGTCTTTCAGGCTGAAGGGTCCCTTTCTTTTGCAGATTCCACAGTTTGGTTGGGACTGCCTGGGAGAGTAATTTTATTTGTGGGGGATTATTGTTCTTTAATAACTAATATTTGTTGAGTACCTACCATAAGCCCAGCACCATCTCAAGTATTCTACATGGCAATCATATAAGGTAGTTACTTTTATTTTTTATTTGTTTATTTTTTTGGCCGTGCCGCGCAGCATGCGGAATCTTAGTTCCCCAACCAAGGATTGAACCTACGCCCCCTGCAGTGGAAGCGTGGAGTCTTAACCACTGGACCACCAGGGAAGTCCCAGGTAGGTACTTTTATTATCTCCAATGTAAAGATGAAGAAACAGACTTAACAGGTTAGAAAAACCATTGCTTGGTTGTCAATCTTTCTCTCCTTTTTTTTTTTTCCAATCTTCCTCTTAGACAGTGTGTTCATCTTGGGCAGGACACTAAACCTTAAGGACAATAATGCCTATTTCAGTGTGTTGTTATGAGGATCAACCAAGATCAAGTAAGTGAAGGTGGCTGGTATTGAGCCAGGCACACAAGGGGCACTTTTTGAACTAAAGGGGGCAAGTACATGAAAAGTAGAATTTGTATGTTGCTTAGCAAATGTACTTCTGCTGTGCTTGCTTAATTATAAATCTCCAGAGGTTGGATCACAGAACTAGTCAAGGATGACACTTACCAGGCCTTCTCTGGATAAAACTGGGTAAAGAAAACAACTCATGTTTCTCAGCTATGATATGGCTTGCTGCATCAGAATCATCTGGGGAACTAGTTAAAAAGAAGATTCCTGGGACAACCCTCCATCCCCACCTCACAGCACTGATGAGTAAGAAATTGGCTTTTTAGACAAGCTCAAGTAATTCATATATACTCCTGAATTTAAGAGCAATTATCAAAGATGTATTTATGTAAATATATACACACACATATATATATAAATTAAATTAATTTTTATCAAAAAGAATGCAAAGATGTCCGTTTATGTGGTTTTTCCCCAGAATTGGGGCCACTGGACACAATTTGTCATGGTTTAACATGGCATACACAGTGACACATTCAAGCAGAAACCTACAAGAGTTCCCTTTATAAATATGTCAACACCAATATACATTTGAGAATCATCAAGAAGTGCAAGACCGCAATCTAAGTAGAGAGGGCTTAAGCCAGTGGTAGCTCCCAACTGAAAATCACTTTGGGGGCTTGACAAAGATTCACGTATGTGGGCCCCACTATAGACTTGACTGAATTAGAATGTCTGAGGGTCAAATCCAAGCATTTATATGCTGAAATCTTTCTACAGATGATTCTGATTATCTCCCTGGTTAAGAATCACTGACAATCATGATGAGATGTACTTTTCCTATTTCCAAGGTAGTAGTGATCCGTTTGTTTTTGTGTAGAAGAAAGTTGTCAACAAAGTAGATGATGAATGCGGCTCA
The DNA here is from genome assembly GCF_028023285.1 of Balaenoptera ricei. Lineage (NCBI taxonomy): Eukaryota > Metazoa > Chordata > Mammalia > Artiodactyla > Balaenopteridae > Balaenoptera > Balaenoptera ricei. The sequence goes on from NC_082654.1 coordinate 117,520,793, forward strand.
AACACCGCTAGACCCCTCTTGCTAATACTGTATTACATAGCTTTCAGGATTTGTCCCTTAATTTATGCTATGAAGAGCCAAGGGAAGCCAACAACACAGATACGCAGTGGCCACTAACTAAAGTGCACACAGGCATGTGCACAAACACACACAAACACACACCCATACGTCTTAGCTCTCCAGTCATCATTTTTTTCTCACTGCTTCCTCATTCTGGAACCCTTTAGTCTCCGTATTCTATGTTTATCTACAAAAGCTTTGATTAGCTGCTTCAAGTGTCTTCTCATCTAGCTGAAGACACTGAAGATAAGTTACTTGCACAAGGTCCCTCAGCTACAGGGTGGTACAGCCAGGACTCAGATTAGCTCTGACTTCAGCCCAACACTCCCCCAGTACTTGTTCATTCCCTGGACGTTTGGTGGGATGCTCTCTCTCTCTCCAGACCATCAAGCGGGGCTGGCCTCGTAGGCACGCAACCAGTGCAGCTGCACAGGACTCAGCTCTGAGAAGGGCCATGCACTTGGTTTGCTGCCCTGCTGCTGCTGTCTTGAAATTCTTAACTTTTTTAACTGGAGGCCCTGCATTTTCATTTTGCTCGTGGTATTGCAAATTATGTAGCTGGTCCTGCCTACAAGTGAAGGGGGCTGCTTGTGGCCCCTGAGATAGACTAGTCCATCCACTTAGGAACTTGCAGAAAGTGGAGAGCTGCAGTTCAGTTTTCAGAGTCTCAGCATCAGCTCTGGCCACCAATACCCCATCCATCCCTAAGAAGATCTCAGCTTCCCTGAACACCTCAAACCCTCAAGTCTTACCTGGACAGACTTCCTGAAAAAGAGCTTTGTTCTCCAAGTATGTGCTGACGGAGATAGCATTTCAATTACCCTTTGACCCTTGCTGGAAGGCAAGGTAATTGGATTTCTGTTTAACTTTGTACTTGCTAATAGAAATGATGACTAATTGGGACTTCCCTGGTGGTCCAGTGGTAAAGAATCTGCCTTCCAATGCAGGGGACTCGGGGTTCGATCCCTGGTCGGGGAACTAAGATCCCACATGCCACGGGGCAACTAAGCCCACGCAACGCAACTACTGAGCTCTTGCGCCTCAATGAGAGAGCCTGCGTGCCGCAAACTACCGAGCCCATGCGCTCTGGAACCCGCACGCCACAACTAGAGAGCCCACGCGCCCCGGAGCCTGCCCAGTACAACTAGAGAGAGAAAACCTGCCGCCACAACTAGAGAGAAGCCCACGCGCCACAACGAAGAGCCCGCACCACAGTGAAAGATCCTGCATGCCTCAACGAAGATCCCGCATGCCGCAACTAAAACCCGACACAGCCAAAAAAGAAATGATGACTAATTGGAAAATATTTAAAAATTCTCTTCTCACCAGATTATTTTCTAAAAATGATATTCTCAAACATATCAATCATCATCCACTTGTACTTTGACAGCTTTACAAACAATCCACATTTTGAAAAACTCTTTCAAACAAATCTTGGCAAATGTTGCCTGCTTTGCTGACGTTTATAATGACAGTGTTATTTCCATTTGTTCAGTTACGTTTAGTTCTCTTATCTGACATGGCCAGATGATCTAGCATTGTTTTTCAAGTCTTGTTTTTAATTTAACAAAGTAATTCATCAATTGGAAGCAACTGTTTTTGTTTTGTTTTGTTTTAAGAAGTCCCCTTTAGTGATCAGGAAAGATAACAGATTTAAAAAGAAGGAATGGCCAATGCATTTTCTTTGTAAATCATTTTAGAGCTGAAAAATACCTTATAAATCACCACATTCACTGCCCTTATTTTCCCCATAAGAATAGAGATTGTGATTTGCTCAATGAATCATGTAAAGGTCATAGCTCAGGATGAGACTCCAGGGCTACATCTTAGCATATCTGTTCTTTTTTAAAAATTTTTATGGGGGTATACAGTTGATTTACAATGTTGTGCTAGTTTCTGCTGTACAACAAAGTGAATCAGTTATACATATTCATATATCCACTCTTTTTTAGATTCTTTCCCCATATAGGCCATTACAGAGTATTGAGCAGAGTTCCCTGTGCTATACAGTAGGTACTTATTAGTTATCTATTTTATATATAGTAGTGTGTATATAGCATGTCTGTTCTTAACTAGTTCCAAGTAAGTTAGACTGATGATCACTAAATACTACTGCAGAGTTCAAACTACGACTCCAGAAATTGAAGTGCATATGATTTTAGTCCTTAAAAAAAAAGCCACTCTACTGTGCTCTCTAAAGATGTTAAGAATCACTATTATATCATACTTGATAAATGTTTATCAAGAATATTACTTTTGGGGCTTCCCTGTTGGCACAGTGGTTAAGAATCCGCCTGCCAATGCAGGGGACACGGGTTCGATCCCTGGTCCGGGAAGATCCCACATGCCGCGGAGCAACTAAGCCCGTGCGCCACAACTACTGAGCCTGCGCTCTAGAGCCCGCAAGCCACAACTACTGAGCCTGCGCTCTAGAGCCCGTGAGCCACAACAAGAGAAGCCACCGCAATGAGAAGCCCTCGCACCGCAACAAAGAGTAGCCCCTGCTCACCACAACTAGAGAAAGCCCGCGCGCAGCAACGAAGACCCAATGCAGCCAAAAATAAATAAATAAATAAATAAAATTTAAAAAAAAAAGAATATTACTTTTGGAGACATTTTATGAAGGTCACACAAAATGCATCACATACATCTTATACATAACACTATATTTAAATTCTTAATGTCATTATCATCGTGAGAAGGGACTACTCTTCGTCATGTCCAATTTTTCTTAAGAAGGTGACACAAATGTAGGACATGCAATCTGATCACAGTGTATTCGAATCAGAGAGGAGTAATTATGAATCACAGAGGAACTGTTCCCAGGACTGCTGAAAAATGTTTGGTCCTTTGGTCACCAGCATTCATCGGACATACCTGGATCACTGCCCTCATGCCCCTGCATCTTTCTTATTTGTGGAAACATGTGTCTCACGAGACTGAGCCTCTTAAAGGCAGAAATGATGTGTTTGCCATTCATCCTTTCATATCCAGCATCTAGCACACTGCCTGGCACACAGTAGCAAATAAATATATAAAGGAATGAATGAATGGACAACTGAATCTCTGATGGAATTCCTGAATTGTCACAAAGATTTATGACAGTGAAAGAGTAGTTTATGATCTCAGTGAAGGCAGCAAAGTAGGTGCTATACTTTAAAAAAAGAAAATAGCCTCCTATGTCTTGCACAATGTGAATGATGCAGAAAACGTAATTAAATGATTAATGAGTGAGGAGAAGCACAAGTTTCTCCACTTACTTGCAAGCAAGCCAACTCCACTTGCAAGGGATCCGACCCAGGCTGTTTTTCCCTTCCCTTCACCAAAGGCGTCCAGCCATTCTATGTACAAGACTCCAACAGCTAGCGGAGATCCGTAACACAAAAACTGAGTAAAGAGGGAGGCCAGTACAATCACCCAGCCCCAGCCACCGTCAGGTGGCTTCTTAAATTCCATTGTAATGTGAGATCAAGGCGGTGTTTCTCTGTAGGTCCTAAGCAAAAACGAAAAGAAAAAAAGAAAAGCATATTTAGAGTGTGGCAAGGCATGGTATTTTAGATTAAAAATATCTCCTCCCAAATTGAAACATAAAAAAAGTTCTCTAAAAATATAAGAGGAAAAGGATAAAACATCATCGATATACCAAGTTAACTTTAAAATTTTGATTTCTGATTTGAATAAGTAATACATCCACATGTTTCCAAAAAGATGTTTTTTATATCATAAAAAGGATAAATTTGGAGTTTGGGATTAACATATACACACTACCATATATAAAATAGATAACCAATGGGGACCTACTGTATAGCACAGGGAACTCTATTCAATATTTTTGTAATAACCTAGAAGGGAAAAGACTCGGAATCACTGTGCTGTACAACTGAAACTCACATGACATTGTAAATCAACTATACTTCAATTTTTTAAAAAAGGCATACATAGAGTGTAAAGTCTTCTTCCCAAACTTGCCCCCATTCACCAGGTTCCCACCCCAACCCGACCACAGGAAATCACTGTTTTTGGTTTCCTGTCGCACGTTGAGTTCCCCAGGAAACACTCTTACTTAGCAAGAGGAGGTTTACTAAAAGTGTTCTCTTTCTATGGAAGAGACCAGACAGCAGCAGGAGAAGGTAAATTGCCATGCAGCTTAAGGAAGGGGATTTCTAAAGTTGGCTGACCCTTCAGAGTTGCCCTGAGTTGGGGATGGGAAGCTGGCCCTTCACACCCCCATGTTGTTAATTCACTGACTGCAGGCCACCCCAGAAGGGGGCATGACCTCAGGTGAGGTGACTCTCTTCAAAAGAGGCAATCATTACCCATGGGGTTTGTCCCCTGAAGGCCATCTGTCAGCAGCCCTTCAGCTGCTTCAGCAAGAAATCTTTCATTCCTAAGGGGGTCTGGAGGCAGCACATCACAATGTTCACACCCGAGTATCCTTCCAGAGTTTCTTTATGAGTATGCAAGCAAAACCAAGCAAATAGTCTTAGATTTCCTTTTTTCAACAAAAAGTGGATATCATACATTCTATTCCATGCCTTGTTTTATTCACTTAACATCTTTGGGAATGCTTCCCTATCAACACATAGAGAGCATCCTTAGTCCTCTTTCTTAAATACACACATATGGCTGTATACTTGTTTGTTTGTTTTCCTTATTGAATAGGCAAAATATTCACATGGTTCAAAAATGAAAAAAATGACAACAAATACACAGTCTCCATCTACCTAGTTCCCACCTAACTTCCATTCTCTCCACCAGTAACCAACGCTTCTTGTTTCTTTTATATCCTTCCAGAATTAATTTATGAGTATATAAGCTAACTCATATACAGATTTCCTCTAATTTTTTACACAAAAAAATAGCATATTATATACATTGGTGTGTGTCTTGCTTTCTTTCACTTGACAAACACCTTGCAATGCATACATAGTAACGTTCCTCGTTCCTTTCTTTCTGCTACATTGTGTTCCAGTAATTCTTAATTCTTTAACCAGTCCCCATGGCTTCCAATGAAAAACAATGCTGCAGTGAATAACCTTACATACACATTTATCTTCCTACATACCTGTCAGGAATTGCTGAGTCAATTACAAATATACATTTGTAGCTGTAATTAACATTAGCAAATTGACTTCAAGGGATTAAACCGATTTATATGATCCCCAGCAACTTTGGGCGTGTTGTGAAACTTCTGGATTTTTGCCAATTTGTTCGCTTTAAAACAGTATTTCATTATAGTTTTAGTTTGCATTTCTCAGCATTCTCTGAATGATGTGTGTCGTTTCATAGGGGAAAAGCCATTTGTAATTCGTATCTAATTCTTGGGAATATATGGGTGTTTCTGGATTTTTCTTTCTGTTCCACTGATCTGTCTATTCACTCACCATACCACATTTGTTTAACTACTAAGTCTTTTTTTTTTTTCCAGCCGCGCCATGAGGCTTGTGGGGTCCTAGCTCCCCGGGCAGAGATTGAAGCCACGCCCTCGGCAGTGAGAGTGCAGAGTCCTAACCACTGGACCACCAGGGAATTCCCTAAGTCTTTTTAATATATTTTAAGTTCCAGTAGAAATAGTTCCTTCCCTCTCTCTCCATCATTGCACACCTTTTCAATATTTTCTTGGTTCCTCCTGTTTGTTTACTTTTTTATATGAACTTCAGAATCAGTTTGTCTGCTTCTAAAAGAAATCTGATGGTGTTTTCATTAGGACTGAGTTAAATTATAAATTGATTTAAGGAAAAATACTCCTTTTATGATGTTGAATCTTTCTATCTTCCATTTCATATCTTTCCATTTGTTCAAGTCTACTTCTGTGTCCTTAGTGTTTAAAATTTTCCCCAACAATACTTTTTATTTTATTTTTATATATCTTATCCTTTTTGCTAATATTATAATTGGGCTTATTTCTTTGATTTGTCTTCTGTTTGTATGCGTAAAAGCTATTAATATCTGTATGTTAATTTTGGACTCCACTACCTTACTATAAAATCTCTTGTTTGAAGTAGATTTTTGGATGATTCTCTTGGATACATACAATCTATAATACAATACAGTTATATAACCATCTACAAACAGTGGTAGTTTTACCCCCTAACTTTGGATTTTTATGCATCTATCTAACTTCCTTCTTTTACCTTTGCGTGGGACAAGCATCTAGAATAATGTTAAATAATAAGAGTACACATCGTTGTCTAGTTTCTAAATTCAATGGGAAAGCCTTCAAGTGTCATGGTGCTGCTCTGAGGCTGAGATAGATATATTTCACAAAGTTAAGAAAAAAAGTTTCTACTTTTGAGTATTATTATAAAGAATGTTTATTACACTTTTCTCAAATGCATTTCCAGTGCATAGGGAGATAATTATGATTTTCTCCTTTTAATTTTTATTGTAACAAAATCTGTATCTTATACTATTGAACCATCCTTGAATTAGTAGACTAAATCTTCCCTGGTTCATGCTCTACTTTGATTATGTCAGTCTATTAGGGGGAGGGTTAAATTCATAAGTGAGATTTGTCTCTTTTTGCTTTTAATTTTGACTAGGTTTTGGTATCAAAATGATATTTTAAAAGAATTTGAAAACATTCATTCTTTGTAAGTTCTGAAACAGTTTACATGGCAACAGATTTGGAGGCCCAAGGCCTGAACTTCCTGCCCCCAACAGGGCCTCCCACTTAATCTTCACCTCCTGTCTCTCTTCACCATGCCAGGTTTACAGTCAGGTTCAACAGTCTTCTTTGGCCACAGATTTTGCCAAACCATCCCCTTGGCTGCAGTTTCACCAGATAATAGGTAAAGAGAGTAGGAACACCATTCATCCATTCATGCATATCCCTAATTAGATGGTGAGGCATTTGGCTACCTTAAGAGAGTCATAGTTACACCCATCAATTTACCTGAGCCTCACTGAATTTCTCCATTTTGCCATTCAAAGCCCTGGGCAAAAATCACGTCACCACCTGCCACAGGATTTTGTACAAATTAACTTTCAATATTTCATAACTGAAAACTGAAAGATATTACAATTTGTGCACAAAACTGTGGAGTCTAAAATCCGGTCTCCCAGACCACATGATTGTGTTAGCAGACAGAATACTCCAAACTTCCAAATATCGAAACCCTTTGAAGTTTCAGATATGCCCCTTCATCAGAAGTTTACTCTCTCCAGTACCTACTCTATTGTAAAAGTAAATAATAAAATTCTGTTCCTCCTAATGACAATGTAGTACTCTGAAATTCCTGTTTAGAATACCTTTTAAAGAAAAGATAGTCTTAATTTCCTAAACTAGATAATATATGATAGCAATAGCCAAACACCTAATGAGACTAAAAGGTTGTATAAAAACAAATGCATAAGACACTGTCCTTCATTTAAATCTTCAAATTACAGCACTCCAGGAAAAGTACACATTTACAAAGGCAAAGCACCACAATCATAAGTAAAGCCAGTATTTTCTGGAGGGCAGGGGGAAGGCAGTGAAACGGTGAGGAATATCTCCCTTGCCAGTTTGCAAACTGAAGTAGACAGAAATGCCTTTATACACCAAGTACCTTTGCCTTGCCTTGTTTTGCTTTGCCTTGCCTTGGGTGACATTTCAACACATATGACAGGAGCCAGAGAAATTCTTCTCACACTAAATATTTGGGAGAGCAAACCTTTGAAATACAAAGCTTCCACATATATCAACTTAGACTAGAAAGATGAGTTTTTATAAAGAGTTGGCTAAGAGCTTCTGACCTTTAATTGTCACATAGTTTGAGATACTTGTAGCCTGAAGAGAACATGGTGAAAAATACCATTTAGTGATTTCTTGTTTTCTGTCAGGGCAACACCTTTCTCTTGTACTTTCCGCTATTCCTTAGATGTCGCTCACCTGCTATTTCTCTGATATTCTATGTTTTGTAAGGTGATTTCACAAATAGACTAGCCTTTCCTCCCTGCTGTAATGGTACTCAATTTCCTTTGGAGCGCTTGGATCTTCCTCATGGGTACATGGTTGGTGGGACTATTAATCAAGGTTCCTTGATCTTGACCTATAGAGTAGAACCTGATCCAAGCAAGGCCAGTAGGACCCCTCTCCCAGGATCCTGAATCTCAAGTGAAATCCTCTAATAAAAGAAAAATATTTGGAGTTTATTGATCCCAGTGGTAGTGTATTAAAGAAACCCTCTGTCAGATCCCACTACCTTCGCTCCCTAGGGATACCCAAGCCTGGTTTCTCCAGCCTTCCATTTCATTCTATGAGCTAACATAGTAAATTATTTTGTTAAGTTAGCTGTTATTTGTTTAAGTGCAACAGAATAAACATGTTGTGAGTATGCAGTAATTTCAAGTTGATTATTTTAACCATCCATACTCTGCTTGATCCTATTTGGGCAAAAGGTTAAGCTTAGGAGTACAGTCTATGACCACAAAATATAGGAAATATAGACATGCCATACCTTTTTTCCTGAAAATTTCATCTTATTAATCCTCCTCTTGACAACCCATGATCCAATATGATAAAATGCCTTCCCTGGCATTCTTGTACATAAAAAGTCTAAATTAACTGAAATTTCCACTAAGCCCATTTATCCTAATATTTACAGAAATGCAGTGTTATAAAAATGGGATCTTCATTCAAAAAGCTTTTTGATCACTTTCAATTTAAATTATATTGCACTTGATACCAAAGGAAATTAGAAGGAATATAAGGCATCGCCCTTGACATCTAGGAGCTTATAACCCCATTAGGAAGGTAAGATACACTCACAAGAGAGTATATAGTTAAGTGCCACAGAGGTGGGTAGGTAGTAAACCTTTAGGAGTCAGAGGGAATGAAGGCAATCAAGGCAGGAGCAGGAGTGGAAGCCCTCACAAAGCAGGTTTGTTCTAAAGAATAATGTAGAGACTCATGAAAGGGGGGCTCAGACAAGAGGATCAAGATTAATATGGGTGTGGAATCAGGAAAAGGCTTAATAGGTTTCATGTAAAGTGAAGAGGGCAGACCTTACAAGGCTCCCAGAGGAAAATTAGATTAGAAAGATGGCACTCTCCACTGAAACTTAACAGGAAAGTGTCTCAAGAAGCCTGTGTTTATAGCCCCAAGATAGGATTCTTTTTACACTTTTTGTAATAAACCCTGGCACTAATAATAACCCATTTATATTATCTAAGTGGTGTGTTTTTTCCCTAAAAAATAGCAAGATCAATAAGTACCAGAACATGTTGTTTTATTCCATGAGTATATTCAAAGGTTTGGGAACATATTCATATGACTGTATAAAAATATGCTTCTGGGAAACACATGCATTGTAGTATATTCTAGTACATCCTTTGAGAATTTGGAATCTTTTAACCTGTGTTAACAAATTCAGACTCTGCATGACAAGACATCTTATAAAACTCAAAATTAGAAGCCATTTTGAAAGACAATTTGAACAGCACTGTAATTTAGGGGTAGTTTTGTCACACAACAGAGTCTGACGGGATATCACAAAATTAACTTTAACTTATAATTTAAGTGTATTTCTTATCTTTAACTTAAAAATTAAATGTATTCTGGAGAGCAGCCAAGATGACACAGTAGAAAGACGCTGAGCTCACCTCCTGTCATGAGCACACCAATATCACAACTATCTGCAGAACAGCTATCGATGAAAATGATTGGAACCTATCAGAAAAGATCTTCTACTGAAACCGAGCAGGACCCTGTGGGGCTCCTGGGCACAGACCCTTTCTGTCCTCCACTCTTTGTAGGGAATGACCTCCATGACCTTCCCTGAGCCCCAAAGGGCAGATTCAAACAGTTGCTAATCAGGAGGGAAGGAGGGGATGCAGAGACAAGGAGGAGCAGCCAAGAAACAACAGTGCAGCCTTGGGGCAGGGTCCTGGTTCAGCCTGAAGGGATACACGTAACAATATCTTTGAGCGATTTATAGAACTAAAACCCCCAACAAATGGAAGATGTCAGCATTCTTCATTCCAGAGATGACCACCTGGGACCAGATTAAAGGAACCAGAGAAGCTCATTAAAAGATTACCTGAGACCAGATGAAAGGAGTGCAGGCCGTGTACACATCCTAGTCTTACCAGCAACCCCACCCTTGAACCATTGCTATAAAACTCCTCACCAAATCTCCCTGGGTTGGGACACATAGTTTTCGAGGGTGGGACGCCACTGTGTCCCCTTTTGCCTGGCAAAGCAATAAAGCGATTCTTTCCTACTTCACCCAAAGCCCTGTCTCTGAGATTCGATCAGACACTGGTGCACAGAGGTCGAGCTTTCAGCATCACTACAACTAAAGACGTAAAGAAAGAACCACAATGACACAGGTAGGAGGGGCAGACTTGTGATGTAATCAAATCCCATACCTCCAGGTGGGTGACCCACAAACTGGAGAATGACTATACTGCAGAGGCTCTCCCACAGGAGTGAGGTTCTGAGCCCCACATCAGGCTCCCTAGCCTGAGGGTTCTGCACTGGGAAGATGAGCCCCCAGAGCATTTGGCTTTGAAGGCCAGCAGGGTTTAATTTTGGCAGCCCCACAGGACTAGCAGAAATAAAGACTTCACCCTTAAAGGGTGAACACAGAATCTCACAGGCACTGGGATCCAGGGAAAAAGCAGTAATTTGATAAGAGCCTGGGCCAGGCCTACCAGCTAGTCTTGAAGAGTAAATATGTATGCACCCAACATATGAGCACCTCAGTATATAAGGCAAATGTTAACAGACTTAAAAGGAGAAATCAACCATGACACAATACTAGGGGATTTTAACACCCCACTTACACCAATGGACAGATCATCCAGACAGAAAATCAGTAAGAAAACACAAACCTTAAATAACACTTTAGACCAAATGGACTTAATTCATATATAGAGAGAGCATTCCATCTGAAAGCATTAGAATATACATTCTTTTCAAGTGCACATGGAACATTCTCCAAGATAAATCACATGTTAGGCCACAAAACAATTCTTGGTAAATTTACGAAAACTGAAATCATATAAAGCATCTTTTCCAACCACAACACTTTGAGGCTAAAAATCAACTACAAGAAAAACTGCAAAAAACATAAACATATGTTGGCTAAACAACATGGTACTAAACAGCTAATGGATCACTGAAGAAATCAAAGAGGAAATTTAAAAATACCTAGAGACAAATGAAAACAAAAACGCGATGATCCAAAACCTATGACACAGCAAAAGCAGTTTTAAGAGGGAAGTTTATAGCAATACAAGCTTACCTCAGGAACCAAGAAAAATTACAAATAAACAACCTAATCTTATACCTAAAGGAACTGAAGAAATAAGAACAAACAAAACCCAAAGTTAGTGGAAGGAAAGAAATCATAAAGATCAGAGCAGAGACAAATGAAATAGACATTTAAAAAACAATAGAAAAGATCATAAAATGATACTAAAATCTGGTTCTTTGAAAAAATAAACAACAAAAACAAATATATATATAATGATGGGAATTCCCTGGTGATCCAGTGGTTAGCATTCCACCCTTCCACTGAAAGAATCCCTGGATGGGGAACTAAGATCCCGCATGCCACATGGCATGGCCAAGAAAAAATAAAATAAAATAAAAAATTAAGTAAACAAAATTGATAACCCTTTAGCCAGACTCATCAAGAAAAAGAGGGCGAGTGCTCAAATCAATGAAATTAGAAACAAAAAGGAGAAGTTACAACCAACACCACAGAAATACAAAGGATCATAAGAGACTACTATGAACAACTCTATGCCAATAAAATGGACAACCTAGAAGAAATAACAAATTCTTAGAAAGGTAACAATCTCCCAAGACTGGACCAGGAAGAAACAGAAAATATGAACAGACCAATTACCAGTAATGAAACTGAAGCAGTAATTTAGTGCTCACTTCAGCAGCACATATACTAAAATTGAAGCAGTAATTTAAAAACTCCCAGCAAACCAAAGTCCAAGACCAAATGGCTTCATAGGTGAATTCTACCAACCATTTAAAGAAGAGTTAACACCTATCCTTCTGAAACTATTCCAAAAAACTGCAGAGGAAGGAACACTTCAGAACTCATTCTATGAGGCCAGCATCACCCTGATACCAAAACCAGACAAAAATATCACAAAAACAGAAAATTACAGGCCACTATCACTGATGAACATAGATGCAAAAATCCTCAACAAAATACTTGCAAACCCAATCCAACAATACATTAAAAGGATCATACACCATGATTAAGTGGGATTTATCCCAGGGATGCAAAGATTTTTCAATATCTGCAAATCAATTAAAGTGGTACACCGCATTAAAAAATACAAGAATAAAAACAATATGATCATCTCAGTATATGCAGAAAAAGCTTTTGATAAAATTCAACATCCATTTTATGATAAAAACTTTCCATAAAGCAAGTACAGAGGGAACATACCTCAACATAACAAAGGCCATACATGACAAACCCACAGCTAAAATCATACTCAATGGTGAAAAGCTGAAAGCATTTCCTCTAAGATCAGAAACAAGACAAGGATGCCCACTCTTACCACTCTTATTCAGCATAGTTTTGGAAGTCCTAGCCACAGCAATCAGAGAAGAAAAAGAAATAAAAAGAATCCAAATTGGAAAGGAAGAAGTAAAACTGTCACTACTTGCAGATGGCATGATACTATATACAGAAGATCCTAAAGAAGCCACTAGAAAACTACTAGAGTTCATCAATGAATTCAGTAAAGTTGCAAGATACAAAACTAATATACAGAAATCTGTTGCATTTCCATACACTAACATAGAAATATCGGAAAGAGAAATTAAGGAAACAATCCCACTTATCATTGCATCAAAAAGAATAAAATACCTAGGAATAAATCTACCTAAGGAGGTAAAAGACCTGTGCTCTGAAAACTATAAGATGCTGATGAAAGAAACTGAAGACAACACAAATAAATGGAAAGATATACCATGCTCTTGGATTGGAAGAGTCAGTATTGTTAAAATGACCATACTACCCAAAGCAATCTACAGATTCAATGCAATACCTATCAAAATACCAATGGCATTTTTCATAGAACTAGAACAAATAATTTTAAAATTTGTATGAAAATACAAAAGACCCCAAAGAGCTAAAAACAATCTTGAGAAAGAAGAACAGAGCTGGAGGAATCAAACTCCCTGACTTCAGACTACAAAGCTACAGTAATCAAAACAGTATGGTACTGGCACAAAAATAGACACATAGATCAAAGGAACAGGATAGAAAGCCCAAAAATAAACCCATATACTTATTGTCAATTAATCTACAACAAAGGAGGCAAAAATATACAATGGAGAAAAGATGGTTTCTTCAATAAGCAGTGCTGGGAAAACTGGACAGCTACATGGGAAAGAATAAAATTAGGACATTCTCTAACACCATATACAAAAATAAACTCAAAATGGATTAAAGGCCTAAAGCTAAGACTGGATACTCTAAAACTCCTAGAGGAAAACAAAGGCAGAATACTCTTTGACATACATTGCAGCAATATTTTTTGGATCCGTTTCCTAAAGTCAAGGAAATAAAAGCAAAACTAAACAAATGGAACCTAATTAAATTTAAAAGCTTTTGCACAGCAAGGGCTCTCCTGGTGGCACAGTGGTTAAGAATCCGCCTGCCAATGCAGGGGACATGGGTCCGAGCCCTGGACCGGGAAGATCCCACATGCCGCGGAGCAATGAAGCGCATATGCCACAACTACTGAGCCTGTGCTCTAGAGCCCGTGAGCCACAACTACTGAAGCCCATGTGCCTAGAGCCTGTGCTCCACAACAAGAGAAGCCACCACGAGAAGCCTGCGCACCACAACAAAGAGCAGCCCCCACTCACTGCAACCAGAGAAAGCCCGCGTGCAGCAACAAAGACCCAACGCAGCCAAAAATAAATAAATAAAATAAATAAATTTATTTAAAAAAATAAATAAAAGCTTTTGCAGAGCAAAGGAAACCATAAACAAAATGAAAAGACGACCTACTGAATGGGAGAAGATATTTGCAAATGATATGACTGACAAGGGATTACTATCCAACATATATAAACAGCTCATACAACTCAACACCAAAAATACAAAACAACCTGATATAAAAATGGGCAGAAGAACTGAATAGACATTTTTCCAAAGAGGAAATACAGATGGCCAACAAGCATATGAAAAGGTGCTCAACATCGCTAATATCAAGGAAATGCAGATCAAAACCACAATGAGATATCACCTCACACCTTTCAGAATGGCTATCATCAAAAAGAACATAAATAACAATGTTGGCGAGGACGTGGAGAAAAGGGAACCGTCGTACACTGTTGGTGGAAATGTAAGTTGGTGCAGCCACTGTGGAAAACAGTATGGATGTTTCTCAAAGAAATAAAAATAAAACTACCATATGACCCAGCAGTTCCAATCTTGGGTATATACCCCCCCAAAACGAAAACAGTAATGGAAAAGATACATGCACCCCAATGTTCATAGCAGCATTATTTATAATTGCCAAGGTAGGAAAGCTACCTAATTAAGGGTCCATCAACAGATGAATGAATAAAGAAGGTGTGATATGTGTATACAATGGAATACTATTCAGCCATAAAAAAGAATGAAATTTTGCCGTTTGCAGCAACATGAATAGACTTGGAGGGCATTAGGCTAAGAGAAATAAGTCAGACAGAAAAAGACAAATACTGTATGGTTATCACTTATTTGTGGACTCTAAAAAGTATAACTAGTGAATACAACAAAAAAGAAGCACACTCACAGATACAGAGAACAAACTAGTGGTTACCAGTGGCGAGGGGGGAGCAATATAGGGGTAGGGGAGTGGGAGGTACAAACTACTGGGTGTAAGATAGGCTCAACAATGTACTGCAGAACAGGGGTAATACAGCCAATATTTTGTAATAACTGTAAATGGAAAGTAACCTTTAAAAACTGTATAAAAATTTAAAAATTTTTTAAAAATAAAATCCCTAATGAAGTAAAAAAAATGTTGATCTTTTTAAAAAAAATTAAATATATTCCACATATTATAAACCTCCCTTGGACAAGAAAGGAGAACATGAAGTAAAACAAACCATAATAAAATATCATTATTCAACAAAGTTCTATTATCATTAGTATAAAGGATAGCATGTCTCTTAAAGCTAGAATTTGTTTTGTTAAAGGGAAAGAAGAGTTAGGTAAATTCCAAGACATTTCCTTCGGAAAATGAAAAGGACTGTTGAAAGTCTACTTTTCACTCATGGTAAACTTTTAAGCTCCAATGTCTAGTAGGGCATTCAGTTCTGTTCAAATGATGCCAAGTCTTTGTTATTTCCTTAACTCTACGCTGGCTGAAAATTTCTATTCTCCCAGATATAGGATGTCAGAATTGCGTATTTGACATTTATGAACATTTAATGTTGACACAGAAGCTTCCTGTCCCTGAAATGTATGCAAATGTTCTGTACTATTTTTTGCCAAATACAGAGTGATTTACAACTGTTTGATCTTATTTTCAGTTAATAGCTGCCTCTTGCCTTTGTTCCCCCCATAATTATTTTTCTCTAATAACTTCTTTTTTGAATGTTACCTTTAAATATCTCATTAAAGAGTCCCAGATATATTTTCTACTTGAATTACAGAAGTAGGTAAAAACAGCAAATTTTTATTTGAACCTCAGACACTACCAAATTATCTGGCGCTGAATTGTCACTTTAATTGAGAGCCTAGCTAGGACCAGGGACTACATCCTGGGAAAAAATAGTTGATTTCCGAGTTGATTTTGTCTTGATCTAGGCATCTGTGAGGAGAGTCAAAAGTCTGAATCATCCTGGGTTTCATGACCTTCCTTCAGTTACATTAATGCCACTTTTATTATGTGGGAAGCTCTAAACCATCGGCCAGGAGGTGGAGAATAGAAACGTTTCCATGCTGCTGGTGGGGATGAAAAGGCTGCCTCCACTTTGGAGAACAGCTTGAGGAGTGGGCATGGGGAATGACTGTTAGAGGGACAAGGTTTCTTTGGGGTGATAATAAGGTTTTACAATGATTTTTAAAGGTTTTAAAAGCAGATTGTGGTACAGTGTGCACAACTCTTGAATAAAATCCACTCAACAGCACACAGTAAGTGGGGGCATTTTATCATATGTGAATTTTATCTCGATAAAGCTGTCAAAAGAAAACACATTCAGAAGCTCCTAGAGGGGCTTCCCTGGCGGTCCAGTGGTTAAGACTCTGCACTCCCGATGCAGGGGGCCCGGGTTCGATCCCTGGTCAGGGAACTAGATCCTGCATGCCGCAACTAAAGATCCCGCATGACGCAATGAAGACCCAGTGCGACCAAATAAATAAATAAATATTAAAAATATTTTTTAAATATTAAAATTTAAAAAAAAAAACACAAAAGTGCCTAGAAATTATGTTTCAGTTCTGACTCCAGTACAGGTAACAAGTTTCTGCTCAAACTAAAGAGCAGACCTGCTTGGCCAGAACTGTTCTAGTGTTAGTATCCCTCTTCCCCTATTGTGCCTTTTGCCCATCCAGCCATGCATCATTTATTCTCCACCACCACAGTTTGGGAAAAAGGTATTCTGGGAATTGAGAGAAACAATTATTTGGGAATTCTAACAAAAATGTAGGTAAACAGATCATTCTTTGGGTGTTGTAATAAAAATGAAGGTAAGCAAATAATTCTTTGTGAATTCTATTAAAATATAAACAAACATACACTAATACATACTAAAGCTCATAGTTGAACATAAATTAATTAAATTTCATTTACTGGGAGACAGTATAAGCAAGGTAGTTAAGAGGTATATCATATCACTTATATGTGGAATCTAAAAAAAGAAGTGATACAAATGAACTTATATGCAAAACAGAAATAGACCTAGAGATATAGAAAACAAACTTATGGTTACCAAAGGGGAAAGGAGGGGGAGGGGTAAATTAGGAGTTTGGTAATAACATATACACACTACTATATATAAAATAGGTAAACAACGAGGACCTACTGTATAGCACAGGGAACTATTCTCAATATCTTGTAATAACCTATAAGGGAAAAGAATCTGAAAAAGAATATATATATAACTGAATCACTTCGTTGTACACCAGAAACTAACACAACATTGTAAACCAACTATACTTCAAAAAAAAAAAAGACTTATTACCCAAAAAAAGATGTATAAGTAATGATGCCTGTTCCTAGTTCTTGAGTCCTCTTTTTATCACAGCTATTATTCCACTTCTACTTTCACTTTCCTAGTTCTTAAGCACTTCCATTCTACCATGTGTCTGAGGGATGAAAAGTGCAGCATCTGCAGTTATCAGTAGCAAAAGTGTCAACACTGTTATGACTGATTTTTGATAATTTATGAGTAATATAAAGCTTTAAAATAATATATAAATTCCCTCTGGGTCAAAAACGTAAACTTTCAAGTGAATCTATTTGTTGATTCATATATTAGTGAATAAAGTCACATTAGCACATTAGTCCTTCAAAAGTTATGGTCACTGGATCAATTTTGTCACTTTCCAATGACATTTCATAATCAGTGCAGTTTATGATTTCTCCTCTAAAGTAAAACAATTTTAGTTATATATCAGTATTATTTTTTTATTATTTTATTTATTTATTTATTTTTGGCCGTGTCAGGTCTTAGTTGCGACACTAGGGATCTTTCATTGCGGCACGTGGGCTCTTTGTCGCGGCACACGGGCTTCTCTCTAGTTGTGGTGCACAGGCTCCAGAGCGCATGGGCTCAGTAGTTGCGGCACGCGGGCTTAGTTGCCCACGGCATGTGGGATCTTAGTTCCCCGACCAGGGATCGAACCTGTGTCCCCTGCATTGGAAGGTGGATTCTTTACCACTGGACCACCAGGAAAGTCCCCAATATTATTTTTTAAAGGAAAAGAAAGAGAACCCACCCTGTTGTCCTTCTAAATTAACTATTAAAACTCTTTGTAAAATCATATTGCCATCCTTATTTTATATATACACATGCACATATATATTTCTATATCTACAATTCTATAAGCATTTTCTACAATATTAAATAGCTATAAAAGAGAATGAACTCCAAAAAATAATTTTAGTACAACTGTAAATCCCACTGTGGTGACCTAATCAGATTGTCTCAGAAGTCAAGAAAGGAGACTAAGCCACTTCAGACTCCTGGCATATTAAATAGTGTAGGGGGAAAAAAGCCTAAATGAGGATATAAAAATCAAGATATCTGTTTAATTTAATTTAACAATTAATGCTATCAGGGACTTCCCTGATGGTCCAGTGGTTAAGACTGCATGCTTCCACTGCAGCGGGCACAGGTTTGATTCCCGGTCAGAGAATTAAGATCCCGCATGCTATGAGGTGTGGCCAAAAAAAAAAAAAAAAAAAATTAATGCTATCAGCCAAAAAAGTGGAAACAACCCAAGTATCCAACAACTGATAAATGGATAAATAAAATGTGGTATATCTACACAATGGAATATTTTTTTCCTTTATTATAAACTGTATTTACCTTTTGGTCTCCAAGTTAACTGAGGTGGTAGGTAGTTTTATTTTATGTATTTTTTAATTTTTTAAAATTTATTTTATTGAAGTAAAGTTGATTTACAATGTTGTGTTAGTTTCTGGTATACAGCAAAGTGATTCAGTTATAGATAGATGATAGATAGATAGATAGATAGATAGATAGATAGATATTCTTTTTTATACTCTTTTCCATTATGGTTTACTATAGGACATTGAATATAGTTCCCTGTGCTATAAAATAGGACCTTGTTGTTTATCCAGTCTATATGTAATAGTTAGCATCTGCTAATCCCAAACTCCCACTCCATCCCTCCCCCACCCCACCTCCCCCTTGGCAACCACAAGTCTGTTCTCTATGCCTGTGAGTCTGTTTCTGTACCCAATGGAATACTGTTCAGCAATAAAAAGGAATGAAGTACTGACACATGCTACAACATGGATGAACCTTAAAAACACTATGCTAAGTGAAAGCAGCCAATCACAGAAGACTACATATTGTATGGTTCCCATTTATATGAAACTTCCAGAATAGGCAAGTCTACAGAAACAGAAAGTAGAATAGCAGTTGCCTAGGGCTAGGAGGGTTGGGAGAAAATGAGAAGTGAATGCTGAGCGGTATGAGGTTTCTTCCGGGGATGATGAAAACGTTTTAGAACTGATGATGGTGATGGCTACACAGGTCTGTGCCTACACTAAAAATCGTCAGATCGTACACTGTAAATAGATGAATTATAAGGTTTGTGAATTATATTTTAATAAAGCTGTCATTTAAAAATTAATGCAAACCCCAACGGAATACGTTTGTCAAAATTCATCATATTGTACACATAACTATTGGATTTTATTGTATGTAAATTACACCTCAATGAAGCTGATTTTATAAAGAAAAATAATTAATGCTATAAACACACACACAGTTCCAGTGACCGTATATATGGCCTGATCTGGAGATAAAATCAACAATATCTGTTTGAGGCCTTTCATAAATGTAAGACCCCTCCCCCAGGCCAATGGTGCTCCTCCCCCCCCATGCCCACACACCTCCCAACACACACACACCCAGATTTTTTTTTCTTTTTGGCCTGACAGTTTCTTTAATGACACCTTCAGTTCATGATTCTTTCATGTAACTTAACTAATGCAGACACGGTCACCTCCCAAATCAGAGCATCAAGTTAGCTCATAATCACACCCAGATTTCTAACCCAGAAACAGGTTTAAATAAGGGCAATAAAATCAGATTACATTTTGCTTATTCTGTTGTATTGTAGCTCCTCAAAGAAAGCAGTAACAGAGCTTCTGTTTAAGTGCAGGAACAACTACACATCATAAAAGAATCTAAGCAATGAAAATAAAACATAAATTCCAGGTTTCTGAAGAAAATGTCAGGGATCTCTGGCTGCTTTGTGTACATATAGAAGGACGTATAGAAAGTGATATGGAGGACTTCCCTGGTGGCGCAGTGGTTAAGAATCTGCCTGCCAATGCAGGAGACGTGGGTTCGAGCCCTTGTCCGGGAATATCCCACATGCGGCGGAGCAACTAAGCCCGTGCACCGCAACTACTGAGCCTGCGCTCTAGAGCCCACAGCCACAACTACTGAAGCCCGTGCACCTAGAGCCCGTGCTCTGCAACAAGAGAAGCCACCGCAATGAGAAGCCCGCGCACCGCAACGAAGAGTAGGCCCGCTCAACCCAACTAGAGAAAGCCCGCGCGCAGCAACGCAGAAAGAAAGAAGGAAAGAAAATGATATGGAGCAAGTTAACAATAGTTTAAATTGCTTGATAGCTTCCCTTTATTCCTCTTAGTTTCACCGTAAAGAAAGACAGGGTAAAGAGGAAGAGAAGTTTTTCTAGTATCTGGTTCCACAGAGGTAGGAACTGAGTAATGGTTAAGATCATGAGCTTTGTTATTACATGTATATCTGGGTTCTGATCCAGTCTACACTATTTACCATGTGTTTTTGAGCCAACTACTTAATGTTTCTGTGCCTCAGGCTTCCCATCTGTAAAATCGGAGAGTAGTGAGTTTAAAGTGCAAAGCTTGCTTATATGTGGAATCTTAAAAAAGGGTACAAATGAACTTATCTACAAAACAGAAATAGTCACAGATGTAGAAAACAAACTTATAGTTCCCAAGGGGTAAGGGAGGGGGGAGGGATAAATTGGGAGATTGGGATTGACATACACACACTACTATACATAAAATAGATAACTAATAAGGACCTACTGTACAGCACAGGGAACTCTACTCAATACTCTACAATGGCCTATATGGGAAAAGAATCTAAAAAAGAGTGGATATATATATATGTATAACTAATTCACTTTGCTGTACAGCAGAAACTAACAACACTATAAATCAACTATACTCCAATAAAAATTTTTTAAAAATTAAAAAAATAAAGTGCCAAGCTCAGTGCCTAGCACATAGCACTTTATTAAACATTACCTCTGATTTTATAACTATAAGGGATTTCTAGGAACCTGATAGCTATTTTCTGAGAAGTAGCTCCTGGTTACTTACACCAGAGCTCGACAGCAACTAGTTACTGAATCATTTATCAATCTAGGGCTTCTAAGACTTTTTGATCTTTAGTTATTTCTTAATACTTAGAACATTTAAACCAAGATCTGGATATTGGCAGACCGTAATTTGGAATGATTTGAAACTGGTGTTTACTACTAGGATTTTGGTTTCAAGTTTAGGAATCCCAGAATTTGCATTTTTAAAAAGTCACCCTATGGGGAATTCCCTGGCTATCCAGTGGTTAAGACTCGGCGCTTTCACTGCTGTGGCCCCACGTTCGATCCCTGCTCAGGGAACTAAGATCCCAAAGGTCGAGCGGCGCGGCCAAAGAAAAAAAAAAAAGAAAATCACCGTATGATTCTGACCCAGGTCATCCATAGATACACTCCGAAAACTGTCGCCCAACCACGGTGGGCACTAGAATCATCTAGGAAGCTTTTAAACATCCCTGATGCCAGGTCCTACCACCAGCCTGCTCCGGGGTGAAGCCTAACCCTTCCTGCCAGTCTAATGTGCACCTGCGGTGAGAATCACTGCCCTATAGGATAGAGCACCTTCTGACCAACTGTGCCATATTCATCCCAGTGGGGGAAGGACACAGGCGAGGGAGGGAAGAAGATAAAAAGCAGCTGGCGGCAGGGAGCGAATGGACCAAGTGGGAACTCTCTGCCTGGGGCCCATCCACTCCAACGCAGCACCCAGCACTTGGCTGTCCTTTTCGCTCTACCCTGTCATCTATACTGTCAAGGACAAAGCTTACTTACCCGCCACCCTCTCTACTGATCATCACTTCTAGGTTTCAAATAGAAGCAAAAGCAAAAATTCTTATAGGAGGGATGACCATGGTGAAAGTTAATATCCTGCTTTTCTATAAAATGGGAAAAATGCAGGAGGGGATCAATGCAGAAGGAGATCATGATACAAAAATTAGAAGATGATTACATCCATTTATCTGTTTTTTTTTAATGAAAACAGGAGAAAGTGGTATAAGACAGTATATCAAACAAATAAAAAAAACCAAAAATAAAATACCTCCACCATGCTAACACACCTAAGTGAACTGAAAGCTTACAGGAATGTAAGCATCTCTCTCCAAAGAATCAAAAGTTTACAAAACAAAAGAGCAGAATAATTGGACTGTCTCAGGAGAGCATGACTTTTATTTTTCTAAGCACCCTGGAGTGCAGAGGCAAAAAAAAGGAGTGGACAGTTGCCTGCTCCGTCTTCACTTGTGACATTTCGTTCTGTCCCCAGTGGTGGTGGCAATGCTATTAACCCCACCCTTTGATGTGGCAAGTCCTCAAAATCTGTTAGCCGGTTTCTGGCAAGAGAATGAGCAGTCTCACCCTTGCAGCTCCAAAGAGCGCAAACATGAACACCACTGCCAGCCAGGGGAGAAAGAAGCCTTTTCCTGTCTCCTCCCATTGTCCCAAATGGCCGAGCCTGGGTGCACTGCTTCTAGAGCATCACGCAACCTCCCATAATGCCATCCGGCTGCTGCCCAGCAGCTCAAGAAAAGCCCCGGGAGGAGCAGCTTCAAGAATCTGCAGGCAGGGCTTCCCTGGTGGCGCAGTGGTTGAGAGTCTGCCTGCCAGTGCAGGGGACACGGGTTCGAGCCCTGGTCTGGGAAGATCCCACGTGCCGCAGAGCAACTGGGCCCGTGAGCCACAATTACTGAGCCTGCGCGTCTGGAGCCTGTGCTCCGCAACAAGAGAGGCCGCGATAGTGAGAGGCCCGTGCACCGCGATGAAGAGTGGCCCCCGCTTGCCGCAACTAGAGAAAGCCCTTGCACAGAAACGGAGACCCAACACAGCCAAAAATAAATAAATTAATTAATTAAAATAACCACGTCCCTTTAAAAAAAAAAAAAAGATATATGTGCTTACATAAATAAAATTTAAAAAAAACAAAAAGAATCTGCAGGCAGCCTGCGCCGAGACAGTCGCCCCACTGCTCTGGGTCCAAGCCACACGCCCCGGCCAGCCTCTGCAGTCCCCAGCCCAGCAGGCGTGAGGGCGGGAGGGGAAACTTTGAGAAGATTCTAACGATGATGATATTGTTAATGGTGATGATGATAATTATAATAAAGCTGTCAACATGACTACGATGTCACCTATCAATGTGGTCAAATCAGCAGAACACCTCAAGTTAGGGGAACATAGTGGGAGAGAAGCTGGGATCTTTTAGTAACGGTATTATGTGGTCCCAAAGGATGGTTAGAATTCCACTTTTCTGTTATATCAATAGTTACAGTTTCTGGGAATTCCCTGGCGGTCCAGTGGTTAAGACTCTGTGCTTTCGTTGCCATGGGCTGGGGTGCGATCCCTGGTAGGGGAGCTGAGATTCCACAAGCGGCACGGCATGGCCAAAAAAAAAAAAAAAAAGGTACCTAAGATCTTGTGTTCTAAACTAGTTCTCAAGAAAAAATGGTGACTCTATGGGCATCAAAAAAGCAAACACGGGACCCCATTTTAAGGTTGTATCTCCACAGGAGCATGTTTCTAATCATCAAAACATATACTTTGCAGGGGATTTCAAACCTGGCTGCACCGTGGAATCACCTTGAGGGCTTAAAAATGACCAATGTCGGAGCCTTCTCTTGACCCATGAAAACAGGATCTCTGGGGTTGAGGCCAGGTTGCTAAAGGGCTCCAGGTGATCTCCATGTCAAGCTCCTGACCGAAAGGAGTGGACCACCGCACTAGCTTGCATAATTGCTCCTCTTGGTAGACAAGCCTAAAATGAAAGACCTGACTGCTTTTAGTTATTTAAATTGATAGGTTTTTTTTTTTACCCACATCAAACATGGCTATGGAAAAAGATTTCAAATATCCTGAAATCCCAATGGTATCATAATACTATCCTTTCTTAGGAATTCTCTAAACAGTGGAACTAAGAAAATGTCCAAGGATTAAATGTACTCTTACTTAGCCATATCAAGGAATAACTTTTAATTACCATTTTCTAGTAACACTTTCTATGTATCAGACACAGTGCCAGGATTTTCAAACGTTATCTTTTTAATCTACATAAGATATATTAGGAAGATATTAATAACCCTCCTTCTACCTCCAGTATAACCACAGGATTTTTGCTAGACTCTACTTAAGGCTCTCTCCATTTAACCCTAGCATTTATTACCTAATGCAGGTTCATAACTGGTCCGTAGGTTTGCATTCTTTTACTTTGGGAATTTGACTGGAAACCTTTTTTTAATGGATACTCTTTAACATAACTGAACATGCTAACATCCTTCAAGGGCTTATACTGGACAAACTAATGTCTAAATAATAATAATGATAACTTGACCACTTCAAGCACCTTTGAGAATAATACACAGAATACTGTAGCCTTCAGATCTTCTTTGGCCCTAAGTCCCAAAAGTCTTTACCAAAGACATTTCTATTTATTGATAAAAGTCTTTTAATGTTCTTGTAGCAGACACACACACACACACACACACACACACACACACACAAACCACTAAACACTACTAGTTAAATCAGTATATACACTGAGAGCCAGTATTCATCACTCCTTCTTCTATGTTCCCACTACATGTGGCTTGTGTCTCTCTTTTCTTTTTTTCTTTTTTTTTTTCTTTCCTGGCCTGCATTATTATTAGCCATTACTTGTCTTTCTCTTCACTATACTGAAAATTCCTCAGGGTCAGGCCATACCTTATAGTCTTTATGTTCTTTCCACATTCCTGCATGTAGTAGGCACTGAATAAATGTTTGCTGAATTTAACAGTAAAGGGTATTAAGCTATAGTTTGGGAAGCAGTGCAAAGTAGAGGGCTAGAGGAGCGTTGTCCAAACTCTGTAATGCATCGTGGGTCCTCAAATCAATAGTGGATTGTGAACAGCACCGTTTAAAACTGAAATTCAGACTCAAATGAAATCGATGAAAGTAGAAAATACAACAGCACCTCCTGCATCACGGTAAGGGTTAAGCACTACTTTGAGACTTGGCTTCAGTGTTTCTACGCGTGCCTGTGTAGGCAGGCAGGGCTGGGCTGTAAAGCACATCACAGTCAAACACACTGAAAGCCCCTCGTCTAGAACGTGGACCCTGGAGTCATTTTTCCTGAGTTCCTAGTTGAGGTTAGACCACAATCAATAGCAGACTATTAGTCATGTGACTTTCAGCAAGTTAAAAACCTTCTCAGTTTCTTCATCTATAAGATGAGAATCGAATAGGAAGAACCCCTTCTTCTTAGGATTTTTATGAGGAATATAGGACATAAGCTCTATGAAGCACTAGGTGTGGCACTTGACACAGAGTAAATGTTTATAGGTATTGTTACTGTTGTGGCATCTTTTAAAGGTTTGCTTAGATAAACTTGAAAGAGTACCCCCCGCTCCAATTTCTCACTTCCCAATCGTTCCTCAACTCAATATTTTCTGGCTTGCACATCCAGACAAGAAAACTATCCTTACTGTGGTTTTTGTTTAATTTCTAAGTGCAAAAGACAACCAAAGTTGATTATTCCTGCCCTCTTGGAGCTTCTGGCCTGCCATAAATGAATAATGTGATTCAAAAATTATAAATAAAAATGATTTTACAAATCCATGTTTTGTTCATATGATATTAGGTATTTAGATCTTTCAATACCCAGCTAGCTACCTAATTCTTTCCGTTTTCCTCTAAAGACTTGCAACGATTCAGTCCTAACCACCCTTCCAGGATGTCCCAAAACCTGTGCTTCCCAAGCCACTGTCACAATTCAGCCCTTAAGCTGGGCTCCTTCCCTCCTGTGTGCCTTTGACTCTTCGGTCCCCGACCAGCTGCTGGAGGGCTGTAATTCTTTCTCCAGCTCGCCTACTGGCACACTCCTACTCTTCCTTCAAGACTTAGCCTAAATGTCTCCTCCTACTTGATGCCATCCAGACCCTCCAACAGTCAGTCATTCCTCCTCGAAGGTCTCACAATACTTTGGGCAATCTTTGCTCTTACTACTTTTATCACAACATGTTATTATTTGTTAAGGTATGTAGCCCACAAGCCCTAGCACTAAGTCCCTAGCACTGAGAACTGTGCTTGGCATACAGTGAAAGCTCAACAATTCTTTATAGAATGAATAAATGAATGAATGTGTAGAAAACCTACTGACCTAAATCTCCTGTATATCAAAATGATTCATCAAACAGCTTTCATTCAACAAAAAGAATTGAGTACATTTGGAAGGCATTTCTGTATTTAGAAGAAAATGAATTGAATGCATTTAGAAGGTATTGTGGAGTGAAGGTGATGTGGTCTCTGCTTCCTTGGAGCTTAAAGCCTGCTCCCATCGTTGAATCTGAAAGGCTAGCTAAATACACGGGTAAACATAAAGTTGATTTTTTTAATTCAAAGTTTTTACCAATATAATATCAGGTGGTATGTCTTCAATGATCAGATAATTACCTGATTCTTTCAGGTTTGGGGTATGTTAATTAATTTTTATTGGACTATAGTTGCTTCACAATGTTGTGTTAGTTTCTGCTGTACAGCAAAGTGAGTCAGCTATATACATATATCCCCTCTTTTTTTAGATTTCCTTCCCATTTAGGTCACCACAGAGCATTGCGTAGAGTTCCCTGTGCTCTATAGGGTTCTCATTAGTTATCTATTTCATACACAGTAGTGTACACATGTCAATTCCAATCTCCCAATTCATCCCACCCCCCTTCCCTCCTCGGTATCCGTAAGTTTGTTCTCTACATCTGTGTCTCTGTTTCTGCTTTGTAGATAAGTTCATCTGTCCCATTTTTCTAGATTCCACATATAAGCAATATTACACGATATTTGTTTTTCTCTTTCTGACTTACTTCACTCTGTATGACAGTCTCTAGGTTCAGATTAAATGTTAAACGTCCAGAGTTGGTTGACACACTCTTGGAAGTGCAAGGGAGGGTTGACTCATCACTGGAGCCAGGACAAGGCCAAACGGTGGCTCAGGACTGTCATTGAGAGCCTTCTGTCGGTCCTCTCTCACTCAGCTCAGTCACAGTAAGGTATGTGGTTTCTCTGAACATGCCATGCTTCTTTTATTTACTCAGATGCTTCCTTCCTAATGTCAATGTCTGCTCTGAACTTTTCAGGTAGAGTCAGGCCCACCTGTTTGTAAAACAGCTCCTTGGCATAAAGCGAAGAACACATCACATCCAAGAAACTCAGCTTTAAAAATATTATATTAAAGAATTTAACTGCATAGTTCTCCTAGGAACCAGAGTTATTAAAAAGAATTTGGGGTTGCAATCACATGCAAGTCCACTAGTTTTGTACTCATTTTATTTTTTTGGATCCATATACATACACTTTAAAAAAAAAAGACCCTAGGGGATGTATTGTATATGTAATAAGTGATTCACTTTGCTGTATACCTGAAACTAACACAACATTGTAAATCAACTATACTCCAATAAAAATTTTTTAAAAAGGGAATTCCCTGGCAGTCCAGTGATTGGGGCTCTGAGCTTTCACTCTTGAGGGCCCAGGTTTGATCCCTGGTTGGAGAACTAGAATCCTGCAGGTTGCGTGGCTTGGCCAAAAAAAAAAGGGGGGGAATGAAAAGAAAAAACTTAAACTAAACTTCCGTATTAACACATCTCACAAAAGTCAAACCCTTAACTTATTCACCTTGTTGCCATTCAAGGACATCCCCAGGTAGCTCTCTTTTAAGAAGAGATACAGACTACATGGTGAAATCTTGCCAGGGTAAAGATAATGAAGATTTCTTTGTCTAAACACTGAAAGACAAGCCTATAAATACACCTTGTCCAAGTGGAAACCAGGATCGATTTTCCAGCTGATTATTATCTCACACTGGGGTGAGAAGGAAGAGCAGGAAGGAAAATATTTAGAGAACAGCTCTGAGTCCTAGAATTAAACCGCACTAATTGTCCCTGAAAGGGATAATTAACACAAGCAATTAACTGCTGGGGCCTCTGAATTATGTCAACAGCATGGCCATCGGAAAAAGGGCATTCTTTGACCTTAAAGGCCTTGTAAATCTATCATACTCCAGCATTTGCCAAAGAGCTCTTCCAAAGCTATCATACTTTAGATATGGTGCGTACTGGAACATGTTTCAGCAAAGGAGAAATGGGTTAGAGATCTCATGGACTGAGTGTAGGATCATGGAACTCTGAAGCCAGAAGGAAGCCTGGAAATCATCTAGCAAATTGACAGCATACGGGCCAAATCTGATCTCTAGATCTCTAGAGGTGTTTTGTTTGGCCTGCCCAATATTTTATTTTATTTTATTCTATTCTATTTATTTTATTCTATCTTATTTTATTTTTTATTTTTAGCCATTATGAATGAATTGCCAACGTTTGCACATCAAAATCTGAATTCCCAGATTCTCTTGAAAACTCAGAAGATCTGGCAACACTGGGCCCTTGTTCTTATGTAACAATTGGCTGGAACTGAGTAGCTCTGGCACTCGTTGAATGGGCATGTTCTCTCCAGTTCCTTCCACTCCCTGACCCACGACGTAGGTTGACTTGTGTTGAGAGTCTCACCTGTGCTCTCCCCACCTCCCATGCTGGTCTGCTTTGCTCCTCTATGATGCCCATCTGCCCTGGATGAACCTTGTGAACATGCTATCCTCGATCTTAAGAACTCAATTTCCTCCTCTGTACAAGCAGCCTGAGGTTCAGAGATGTCTTATTAGGGGAGAGATCAGTCTCAAGAGCCCTTACTGACCCATCCAGCGAATGGCCACCACCTATTTCCAATCCTGCTCTCAGGTTCAGAAGAGAAAACAGTGGAATTCGTAAATCATTCAGAGTCTGAGAAAAGATGGAAAGATCTAGAGATTTAACAGAGTCATTATAGGCAAACTGAGGGCCAGACACTCAGATGCAAGTTGGTACCATCATTTCCCGTTATCCCACACTCATATCATGCTATCCTGCCAGGCTCTTGTTACAGCTTATCTTGATTCCACACAACCCACATCCCACAAAGCTCGGTCCAAGTAGTAGTGGTGAAGTTCTGGTGAAGAAATCTCTGATGATGCTATCTACACTGGCGTGTCCTTTTGCTTAGTATGTGTTTTGCATAACTTGCACGTGATTACATAGAATCCAATCTGTCGTCTGAATATACACTTTTAGCATGTCGTGTACAAACGAGTAGATGTGCTATGTCACTTTCAGAGTAAAAAAAATCAAGACACATGGTATTATATATGGGAGGCTGAAACACAAAAAGATATGGTGCATTTGGGGGGATCTGCTGGGAATAGTGAAAAGAATATATGAGATTGACACTCTTCCAGGGAATCTGGCAGGTCTGGTCGTTGTATTTAAGGCTGCTACACTCACTAATGTTTTTCTCATCTCATATGCCATCTCTTCTCAAAGAGCTTAAGAGTTTCTTTTGAGTGGGGCATAAAAGTACAAGATCATGTAATAGTTTGAAGATGTGTTAAAACACTGAAATATGTGCCATCACTGAATCTGTAAAGTAAAATTAATCAGAATGATGGCTAATGTAATGGATAATGGTGACTATAGTTAACACACTGTATTAAATACTTGAAAGTTGCCAAGAGAGTAGATCTTAAAGGTTCTCATCACACACACGAAAAAACTGTAACTATGTGTGGTGATACATGTTAATTAAACTTACTGTGGTGATCATTTTGCAATATACACATATTCAGAATCATTGTGTTGTACACCTAAAAGTAATATGTTATATGGCAATTGTATCTCAATTAAAAAAATAAACTAAAATAAAATCAGAATGATGGGAATGAGAATGCAAAGAAAAAACAGAGAACCACTTCTCCTACAGGTAGCAGGCCCAACCGCTAACTACTATTAATAACAGTCATCATATATTATTCCCCTGCCCAAAGGATAGGCTCTCGAGACAGACTTCTTGGGTTCAAATCCTGGTCATGCCATTTACTTAGCCGAGTGACCTTATTAAAATTCTCAGATTAAGATAAAAATTATGCCTCCCTAGATAAAATAAGGTATGTGGCTCAGTTGACATACCGTGTTTAATAAAGATGAATAATAATAATTATTATTATTATCTGTAATTGAAACAGTGAACAGAAAATGTCTTTACCCTGCACAGTGGCCCAGGAAAGTGGAGGTGTTTTCCTGTCCAAAGTTTTAATCAAACTAAAAGTTGTTATACCATAAGATTACAGATTCGGAGGGAAAATAATTGTTGGATTTGAATAAAGCATTGAAGGCTATTTGAAACACATTATTAATCTTTTACATTTATAGGAAGCAAATACTGTTAATATTTTATTCATTTACTTCTTTAGGGAAAGCTCACAAAATTGAACTTCAAGGAATAAACTACAGTTAAGGACGTTAACAATGTAGGTATAAATACAATAATAATGTTCAACCATATTTTAATTTCTTAGCATGGCTTGTCATGTCCTCCATAATCTAGCCCCATCCGACCTCCCAGCCTTATCTATCTTAAATTCCAGGCTCCAGCCACTCCAAACTGCTCTGCTACCTTGGAACACACCAGGCTTCCAGCAGCCCTCATTTCCACCAAGAAAATCCTCTTCCTTCTTCAAGTGCCAGATCAAATGCTACACCCACCATGCAACTTTTCTCAGTTCTTAACCTTGAATACACCTCTCCTTTTCTCTGCCATTCAATAGCACACTATTGATGTCACTGCCATATGATTCCATTTTTACTATCTTGTATTATAGATATTTGTAAACATGCCTATCTTTCCCACCAGACTAAACTCTGAAAGCACGGGTCATGTGTTCCTTCCTTGAACTCAGTTTTAAGTCACAGCTCAATCTCATTATCTGCAGGGAATACATTGATGTCTGCAAAGGACCTCCCAAAGAAAAGGCCAACTAGCTCAAAATATATGCATTCCTGCAATCTTTAATTAAAATTAAAGTCACTAGGTGATACTTTCTTGTAAAGCTATAGTCAAACCAGCAAGACATTGTTTCTTTTGTACTTTCCCATTGGCTTTCTATACCCAACTGCATTGTATGAATTAAGTTCAAGAGGTAGCTCGCTTCGGAAAAAGACTACAAAACCTAGGGGTTCCAAAGATTGAGGTGAGAAAATAAAGCTTGAAAATCTGACTACATCTAATTGTCATCCTCTAGCACTAGTTTCATGACCAGGTCCACCCCCAAAGCACCACAATCTGCCCTGATACAGATTCAGACACCCATCACCACCATCTTTTGAGTCGCAATCAGAAATCAGAAAAGATTTCCTAGTGTCCTGATCTACCTCTGCGTATCTTTTGTCCTTTTCTATATTCATCCCACAGACAGGAAGGGTCCTTGTTACCCCTCTTGCCTACTCACAGAAGAGAAGAAACAGAGAAGGACGTTCTTAGGCAGTCAGTGCAGAGTTGCTGCAGAATTGCAGGTTAAGCTATTTTATTATGTCATTTCCACTTCCCAGGGCCTCCTTAAAAAAAAAAATTTTTTTTTCTAGCAATGATATGGGTAACCCTGTTATCTGGATCCACGAGGTATTTAAAAGAAGGTGCAATCCTATAATGAATAATTGGTGCTTTCACTTCAGAATCTTCTCTATCTTCTTCAGTCCTCTGCCTGAACCAGCCAGAACAATTTCTCACAGCTGAAGCCAACTCAAATCTAAGAAACTTAGGACATACCAAATTAACAGGATTTGATGGAACAACTGAAAATCCTACTGAGGGGAGGGGGAGGAACCCACCTGCAATCTGAACTAGAATCCAGGTAATTCAAGATTTAAAAAAAAGACATCCAAACTAACTGTGACCCAGGAGATTGAGCCAAAAAATATTATAGTAAATAATTTACTATGTAAGTAATATGCGTATTTAGTGTAAATCTTACCTACACCTCCGGGATGGATGGCCTTGGGCTAGATTAGACAAGGCATCCTAAGAAACACTGACCTGTTTTTGCTGACCAAGGTTTTAAGTGGTTGTTAGTTCCCTCCAAAGCCTCTGGCAGCTGCTGAAGCTAGAACAGGTTGCCTAGGGAGAGCCACAGATGGAGCGTGAACCCTAAGTCCTCCCAAGTTCCCGCTCTGTGTCCAGGTGGCCGAGGCGCCCGTGCCTCCTGCGCTCGCCCGAGCTGCGCGCTGCCTTCCTCCCAGCTCAGGAGCCCCCCGCGGGCGCCCCCAACGCGACCCACCCGGGGACACCTGCGTGCACCAGCGAGGCCTCGCTGCCCTCTGGGAAACTGGAGCTCACCTGGGTCGCTTCCCCCCACCCCCTGGCTCTGCCACCAGCAGTCCCAGAAGCTGTCTCGGGAGTCCCGGAGCAGATCTCTTCCCTGAGCCCAATCCGAGGGCACCGTCCTCCCTCCAGGACTCCCTTTCTCCCCTCTTCCAACTCTGTGCCAGATGCCGCCCTCGGAGCCCCGGGAAAACTGGCCCACCGCGGAGAAAGGGTTGCGGGGGTCATGGGGTGGGCGCAAACGCACCGACGACGCTCTCAGCCCCCGGCACCCACTCCAAACAAGGAACCGGTTCCGAGCTGCTCGGCCGTGGATGGCAGGGTCGCCTCCTCCTACCGCTCCGAGACGGAGGAGGTACTTCTCGCCTCCGGGAGGCCAGGCAGACGGGCGGCCGCCGACCACTGGCACCCTCCCCGCGAGCTCCAGCCCTTTACCTGGGTACCGGCCTCGGCGGGTCTCCGGGGCGCAGCACAGGGCGCAGTGCCCCGGGCGGGTGGTGCGGGGAGGACCGCGGCCGCCGCTCTCCCCTGCAGCTCCGGGCCTGCCGGGCGGCTATTTATCCGGGGGCCCGGCCCCGGCCCCTGCCGGAGTATTGGGCAATCGGCCCCGCTACGCGCTGCCCCGCGAGCCGCCGCCCTCTGCCCCCGCCGAGCCCCGCGGCGGCGGCGGCGGCGGCCACGTGGAGGGAGGGAGCCGGCCCCTCCTGTGGGCTCCACCTTCTCGTCGTCCTCCTCCTCCTCGGGAAGTTATTCCTTGTGTTTTCCCCCCCCGTCTCTCGTCTTTGCGGGGCACCCCGGCCAGTCTGAACCGGTTGTGACTGAGCGAGTGGGGAAGGAGGAGGAGGCGGAGGAGATGGAGGTGGAAAGGCGGGCGGTAGGGGCGCTGCTCTCGCTCTCGCGGCTCCCGGCCGGGCCGGGCCGGCCAGGCGGAGGGAGGGCATCGCGGGGGCCGCTGCCCGGGCCCGGCTCCGGCCCGGAGCCACCGAGGCCGCGGGAGAGCTGGGCACCGGCGGCCACGGGCCCTCTCGGTGCGCACGCGAGCGCGTCCCCCGGCGCCGCGGCGCCCCGCCGCCCACCGCGTGCCCGCGCCGGCCCGCCCAGGACAGTGTGTGCAGTTGGAGGGAGCCCGGGTCTGAAGA
Organism: Balaenoptera ricei; assembly: GCF_028023285.1. Lineage (NCBI taxonomy): Eukaryota > Metazoa > Chordata > Mammalia > Artiodactyla > Balaenopteridae > Balaenoptera > Balaenoptera ricei. Next base: position 117,554,220 of record NC_082654.1, read on the forward strand.
TGAGTGCGAGTCTCCCCGGGTCTCCCAGGTTCCTGGACGGCCGGGCGCCCTCCTGCCCGGAGCTGTATCCCCAGCTGGCAGCGATCCCAGAGAGTCGGGCACCAGAACTTTGTGGAGTCGGTGCTCCTGGGCAGTGAGAAGTGAGGATGCCAAGTGCTGCCCTTTGTGACAGCTCTGTGGAAAAGGGGGGCGCCCCTGAAGTGCACACAGTGTGCCGAGGGAGAGAGGCTGCATCTGAGGACGTTTAGTCTGTATGGCAGGTGCAATACACTCCTATCTTCAGCTGAAAGGTAACGAGCGTGAGTGCTGAGATTCCCACAGTCGCTGCGGCAGACTGGGGACAGTCCATAGGTAGGTACCTAGGGCTTAGCAGGTGTGGCAACCCCGTAAAGTCATGTGCACTTTTTGTGTTCCTGTGTATATAGGTCTTTCTGAGAAGGGACACCATATCTTCTACTAGCTTCTCAAAGGGGGCTGGGACCACCCAACACCGAAATGAAAATTTCCTTTAGACACTGAACCTCCCCTAATTCTGACCTAGACAAAGACCCTACACCTTGCAAAGGGTTGGTTTCTCAAGTCCAGATGAGGCTGCATAAGCTTCCTGAGCCGCGGTTTTTCATCTTGCCCACTTCTAGAAGTCTATGTGAGATGAAAGTTCCAAAAAAACCTGTGGACCCTGGCCACACTGGCGAGTGTTCTTACAGGTAGGAAAATAGCAGTTCATCTATTTGTCTCACATCATTCCTTTCCACTCAATTTACCGACTTTCATTCAGGTTATGGGGAAAAGAATGGCCAGTGATAGTTGATATTATTTTGTTTTGTCCTAAGAGGAAGAAAGATTAGAGGGAAGAAAGTAACAGTAAGAATCAGAGGAAGGTGGTCCCAGAACTAGTTTCTGGAAGGAAAAATGGAGATGGGATCCAATGGGGGCTTCTCATCCTCTTCTATTTTTGACCTGGTTTGCGGTTACTCAAGTGCGTTCACTTTGTAATAATGCATTGACCTGTACACTAATCATTTGTGTACTTTTCTCTGCTTGTTTTGATAAAAGATATTTTTAGAAAGCTTTTTCTTTGATTCAGATACCCCCTAACCACCAGAGCAAATATCTTCTTGATAGTTGGTCAAACCAATCAATGTATATGAAATTACATTTGGGGGACAGGGAAACCCTGCTTGAAAATTATTTCTGTGTTCACCAGTGGGTTTCTGAAGTTGCCATGTCCCTGTTCTCATCTCCACTGAGTTTTCCCAGATTTCTTTTTATTTATTTATTTATTTATTTATTTATTATAATTAATTAATTAATTTTTATTTTTGGCTGTGTTGGGTCTTTGTTTCTGTGCGAGGGCTTTCTCTAGTTGCGGCAAGCGGGGGCCACTCTTCATCGCGGTGCGCGGGCCCCTCACTATTGCGGCCTCTCCTGTTGCGGAGCACAGGCTCCAGACGCGCAGGCTCAGTAATTGTGGCTTACGGGCCCAGCTGCTCCGTGGCATGTGGGATCTTCCCAGACCAGGGCTCGAACCCGTGTCCCCTGCATTGGCAGGCAGATTCTCAACCACTGCACCACCAGGGAAGCCCTCCCAGATTTCTTATAAAGAGAATGTGTGACCAGCATTCCCATGTCTGCTCAGCCAGTCTACGCCTATCAACTGAGAACCGAAAATTAGCTCATTCTGACACCCAGCATGGTTCCAACTTTAGTGTAAGACTGAATTCCGGGGTCAAAAACTCAAAATGGCTGGGGATCCAGACTCAATAATGTCGTGAATGAAGTGGGCAGAATGCAGCCTGGAGAAGGCAGGGAGCCTGGAAGCTGGCTGGCTGCTGGAGGTGGGCGGCAGGGGGGGGAGGCGCCCCTTGGCTTAGGAAATTATTGCCTGCCTGGAATGTGAAAATTGCCTCCACCTTCTTGTGAAGGTTTACTGTTCAGTCACACCTCAGCAGAGCATTTAGACAGGCGAGAGAACTCAGAAATCTAGTCCAACCTTGACACTTTACCTATGAATGGAATTTGACCCAGAGGAGCCACGGATGAGTTCCTGATCAACCCCTGCCCCAGGACAGAGCGCGGTGGGGAACAGGTTTTGGCAGAGACAGACTGTGCTCTCTTCTGTGCTTCTCAAAGCAATCTCAAGTGGTTGAGTATTGTTAGCTCCATTTCACAAAGAAACTGGAGTTGAGAGGGTTGTTAACTTGCTAAATCTCTCAATCGGTAAAGACCAAAATGACCTCTCGACCACCCAGAGGTTTTATTCGCGGTGACGTGAAGATGCAAGATCTGCTTGTGAGGGGAGGGTCAGAGAAGTTCAATACTGCTGGCTCTCCAGCTCTGTGCAGCCCCTGCCCTTCTGGGTCTCTCTTGGACCCAGAAGTTGATGCACTTTCAACAAGGTGGAGTGAGAGGAAAAGGTGGGTCATGAAATAAACCGGATTTAAATGAGCCTCCCTTGGGAAAAAAGAGACCTAAAGGAAAGCATTTCAAGAAAAATTGATACAGAGGTGGTACCCTGAAGGAAGGCCCTTGTTTTTTGCCTTGTTAGTTATCATTTTGGAGCATTTGTTAAGAAGTCTGTGATTTGTTAAATATTCTAAGGTCCCCCCTTCTTAGACTATCTGCTGCCTCAAGCTTTTAGAGAATAAGACAGAGAAATTAACCTAAAATCGCTCTGCGGTCCTCAGCCCAGCAAGGGAGCCAGAAACATGGAGGACAGAGGCAGGCATTGGTTGGTAGGGGAGGGTTAGGACATTTGCACAGCCCCTGAGATGCTCGTCTAGAGCCTGCCCGGCTGACCAGACTTCCCTTCTCGACTTAGTACATCAGGGCAGGTTTCTTCTCTTTTGTACGTCTTGTTCTTCCCCTGTTTATGAATGGCAGCACAGCTACATAGACACTACACTTTGACATAAAAATAACTTAAAAAAATAGACTTTAGAGTTTTTATAGCAGTTAGCTCAGAGATCTGAAGATCATGCTATTAATTTCCCTTTCATTCACTCACCCTCTAACAGATAAAAGATCAGAAAACAGTAGAAGTGGATTAAACCTTCCCCCTCGTGCTTACAGAGCTTTTGTTGAAAAGGACAAATTTTCAAATGTCAAAAATGACCTTAAAGACACACTATATCATTTTTTTCTTGCAACTCTCCAGAATATTGTTTCATCTTTTTCTTGCCTTTTCTTTCATCATGCTATCTGGCTTAAACGATTTTTAATCTTAGAGGAAGGGGGGGAAGAGGGATAAATGCTATTCTTTGAGTGCCTGGTAATTGCCAAGAACTATGCAGTCTCATAACCACAAAGCAATCTCATGTGGTTAAGTATCGTTATCTTCATTTTATAGATGAGGAAACTGGAATTCAGAGAAGTTAAGTTACTTGCTGAGTCACTCAATTGGTAAGTGATGGAGTAAGATTCAGGCCCTGGTCTGGCTAATTGCTAAGCCTGTGCTGTTCCCAGTCTACCTTAGAAAACTGAGTCAAGGCTGGTACAAGCTAATGGAGCACTGTCTTCTCACTTGTATTAACTCATCTAAGGCTCACAGTAAACCTAAAAAGTAGGTGCTCTTATTATCATCCATGTTCTGCCAGTGATGAAAATGACTAGAGAGAAGTTAAATAATTTAACCCCAATCACACAGTTAATGAGGGGTAGGCTAGGTCCAGATCCAGGCGTCCAGGCTACAGAGAACCATGCTCTGAACCACCACCCTGTCTCATGAAAATGGAAATGAGAAATGTACAATTACATAGAATGTACGTCTCCTTCTGTGTGTGTGTGTGTGTGTGTGTGTGTGTGTGTGGACACATATACACACTTTCCACTTTACATCCTTCTGACCTGCATTGCATGGTTTCAAGGCCATAACCAAAAACAACCTACGTCTTCACGAATACTGTTTCCGAAACGCCCAGTTTATCTCCAGGTGTTGGATCGACAGCATCTGTAATGTGCTCATTGTCTGTCTGCACAGCGAAACTATAAACTCCCGAGAGCAGGTACCAGATGTGTCCTGTTCGTCACTATTCCCTAGAGCACAGTGGCAGCAAGAATAGAACTTTGCTTAGTGAGCTTTCATTGAATGAAGGAATGAAGAAATGAATGATCAAACAAAGGAATGAATGCATGCTCCAACTGTCAGTAATATATATATATTTTGTTTGTTTGTTTGTTTTTTGGCTGCACCGCACAGCATGTGGGATCTTAGTTCCCGGACCAGGGATCGAACCCATGCCCCATGCATTGGAAGGCAGAGTCTTAACCACTGGACCACCCGGAAGTCCCTCTGAGTAATATTTTTGCTACAGTAGATCACTGAAATTCTTCAGTTGCCTTACTCAGCCAAGCTCTATTCTATTCTAAGTAGTTACAATCATCTCATTGAATCCCATAGAGCAACTACTGCTTTTTACTCATCGTATAGATGGGGAATTAAGACCCCCTGAGGTTAAGTGAGCTGCCCAAAGTTGGGGCACCAAAGCGGCAGAGACAGGAGGTAAGCACAGGCGGTGTGAGCCTAGCACGCCCACTGGTAAGGCCAGGCTGTGTGGCCCATCACTGCGCTCGTTCACAGCTCTAGCCCAGGATCAAGCGCAGTGCTTGACACATAGTAGACCCGCCATAAACGTATTGAAGGAGAGAAGGAGGAAATTCCCTCACGTGTCCAGGACAGTTTAAGGCCATTTCCCACATCTGAATTCACTCATGGCATCGTGTATCTTACAAATTCAACTTGTATGATCTATGATGTAATCACACTAGATAATAGATGACCACGGAAGGGTTTACTTCCAAAGGTAGGCTGCCCAGTTCAAATGTACCAGTGGTTCCAGTTTCTTCTTGTGAAAATACAGGTGCAATTGATAAATGTTATTTTTAAATGATCATAAGACCATTGAATTGAATCTTTTATGAAGCAGTGCCAATTTTTTAAATGTGCCTCTGCCTCAGTGTCTGACTTATGTGCATTAGATAACAAAGTTTCAGACAGCTCCAAACCATATTTCAGGTCAACATGGCAAGTTTTGGCCTTCTTGTCTTCTTCATTACATGACATGGGAGGAAAAAGCATCACCTCTACTCCATGTTCAGGGTCTGTTCACCCCAAAATCTGTGGACAGTCCAAATACTTTGCTCCATGGTTTCAGCATGTAAACATTTTTTTGGTCACCTATTCAATATGCTACAACTTTGGTTTGTTGGGTAAAGTTTAGAAGATGGTAACTAACCCATGAAACAAAAGTTATAAGGAAAAAATGTAAAGTCAAACATGTTCCATAAGAACATTTGAATACAGATGGAAATTGATGACTTGATGAATGAATTTCCCCTATCCACCTCCCCACCAGGGCTGTGCTCACACAGAAAGGTATGTTCACCCCTATCCCTACCACCCACCACAGTGTAAAGCTTCTTATACTTCCCCATCAAAGTGCTTGGGAGTTACTTCAAACCATAGGCAAAACAACCAGCTGTAGAAGTAAAATGTGTTTGAGATCTTCTGCTTGATTTTAAAGAGGCATGTGAATCCTGCTTTCTCCTCAATAGCCATGTGTATTTTAATACTATCATAATGTTTAATATTAATAATTACCTATTTAATTTATATATTTGTTCAGATTAACAATTTAATATAATAATAGCTCACATTTTTAAGCAATTAATATATGCAGCGTATTGTCAAGGCACAGGCAGGAAACAGAATTTATCCCAGATAGCCAAGAGAAGGAATCTTAAGGGAAAGAATATCTATAATTAGATATTTAATGCAATGTGGACAACATTAAAGGAATAAACAAGAGACACCCATACTAGACGGTTGGAAGTGATTACTGCTCCTGGGCTTTAAGTAACAAAGGGAAGACCTAGTGTTACCAGTGCCTGGAGAGCAGAACCTGCAAAGGAGGGACCACCCAAAGGGAGCAGGAATTGGGAAGAGATATCATTTTATCGCCAGAGACAAAGAGTCAGAGTGACTGTGGAGAGAATACCACTACCTCTCTCTTTGCTCTCAAATCTCTTGGTGGCACCTACCACTGGCCAAAGCCAGGCAGAAGCCAGGCACCGAGGGAGCCCACGAAATGCTGCCCACCAGGGGTCAGCCTCCTGGGCACAAAGCAGGGCAATGAAGGCGGACATCGGATTGGGCTGGGGAGAGTGGCTAAGAGAGAACGACCAGGCACTGTGCTGCGTACTTTGCGTACATGTATATATCCCTGTGAGGGAGGTACCATTTCCCTCATTTCACAGACGAGAAAACCGAGGTACGCAATTTCAACCAAGGCTGTCTGACTCTAGATTCTGTGCTCTTAATCACTACACTATTTAACCAAGCAGTATTAAAAATAATGTCTTAAAATTACTTACCTAGTTTAAAAAAAAAAAAAAACTTAGCTTGTAAAATAAATGCTCAGTGTTTGCCGCATGACTGTGACTTTACCATTGCTACTTCGATCACTTTGCCTTAATCTCATCAGCAATTTACCTTATGGTGAGTCTCATGCATTTTATGTTGATTCTGTGATCTGCAACTTGCAACCCATTTCTTGAATTCTGGAAATGTGCCTCGCTTGTCTATAACATAAATCTCCACACATGGACTAAAAGCTATACTGTCAATTCTTACTTATTCACTCTTCAAATAATTCTTAATCATTTATGCTGTGTCAGGCATTATATGAAAACAAAGGGTTTTGCAATCTGGGAGGGAAGACTGTCAGGTGAATAATCACTAGAATGTGCTAAGTACCTCCGTCACGGTACTTGTGCGACCTTAAGAGAACAGAGAGGCGGAAACACTGCTTGGGTTGAGAAGGGGGCATTCCAAGACTGGGGGAAGAGCGTTTGCAAAGTCTTAATGGAGTAAAAGACTCCCAGGCTAGGGAACTACAGTGGATAATTACAAATGATTCAAGGTCAGAGTACTTGTAGGAAGTGGGAGGTAAACAGGAATAGGGCTTTCGATTGTTAGCAACAGCTCCCATCTCTTGGCAGGACAGCATGAAGGGAGAACCCAGGACTCCGGTCCACTTGGAGATCTAGCTGGCAGGGGCTACAATGCTTCATCAGGAAATGAATGGGCTCTGTCTTATCTTCTCCATCCTTGCAGGGTTTTGTTCAGGATTCAAAGTCCCAGAAGAGAAAGTGTGACTGGCCCAGTTTGGGCAATGTAACCATCTCACTCAGAGGAAGACAAGGCACTTTGAGAGGACTCTCCAAAAGCAAATTGGGATGTTGACTAGCCTAAACACAATAAATGTCCTCTACAGTGGGTTAGACCCTGTGTCTCTATATGAAGGCGTTCTCCAGGAAGCAAAGAGGCACCACTGAAGGATTCTAAACATTGGATGACGTGGTTGGCTTTGTGTTTCAAAACCATCACTCTTAGAAACCACGTTGGAAGATGGACTGGGAGAGAAAGTGGTCAGAGGCTGATTTAACAGCTGAGGCAAAAATATATATTTGAAAATTTAACACCTAGAGAATTTTGAAATAAGGGGACCAATCTGAGAGATTAAGAAACGCCATGTAACTGACGGGTGTGGGGATTAGTGGAAAGAAAGGTTGGGGATGGATTCCAGGTTTCCCCTAAGAGCTTATAAAGAATTGCTGTAAAATTAAGAGAAGTGTGCCTCCCACTGCAGGATCCTCTAGAATAGTCCAAATTTCAAATATTGAATCTCATTGTTCTAATAAAACATAAAAAAATTTCCAAGAAACTCCAATTTAAAATATATTTCCAAGATTTCTTTTGCACTTGGATATGGTAGAAAGTTCTTCTGTCTGACTCAAATTTCCTGATTTATGGTTTGGATAATATGATCATAGGTGGGTGAACATATGCAACAGAAACAAAGAGCAAGAAACCTATTCAATACCAGTATAGTGAGTAGTGGTACGTGCAAAGTACATGCCAAAGTTTTACTGGAAAAAGGCTTGTCCTCACCAAGAAGAGTCAGGGTTGATTATTAGGTTAAAGTGACCTTAGAAGGAAGGGGCCACATCCTTTGGCAACACCAAGCAAACATCAGTCAAACCCCAGATGTACAGCTGGCTCAGACAGAGGCATGCCAACAGCTCTAATATCCACAACCAAATCCATCAGTCTGTATGTAAAGAAAAACCACTACATTTCTAAATCTAGAGTGGTATGACCCACAGTGTAAATACTTGGATTGATCACACAGATGCTGGCACCCACCAAGTGAAAGCTGAATTTACTCTCAACATCATGGACAGCAATAATTGTGGACATTTCCTTCCATGAACCTGGTCCTCCAGACATCCTTGGAGGCTCAAAGAGGCTGCTTTTGAGTATTTCAGCACTCAGGATACTTTGTGCCCTGATTATTTCTCTTAGTTACACGCGGTCATGCATGTTCTTTTGAGACTGCTGAATTTGAATCAGAGTCTTAGAACTAGTCAAGAGGCCTTGAAGATCAGCAGGTAGAGCCTCACACTTGCTGTAGCATTTAATCTACTAAGTTTTCAGATGAAGAAACAGAGACTCCACGAGGCTGAATAATAAGAGGTGGAGAGAATAGAGGATAAGAGCACACAACCTGAAGCCTGACTAGTGATTAACTCTGTAACCTTGAAGAGGTTCATTCTCCCTGTGCCTGTTCCTCATCTGTAAAAGTGGGAGAATGATACCTATCTCATATGGTAGTTGAGAAGAATCAGTGAATTAAACCACATAAAGTGCTCCAAATAGCCTAACATAATAAGTGTCATACAAGTGCTTGTATTCATGAATATACCAAAGAACCCCACTACAACTGGGAATCTGATCCTACCTTTCCTATACACAATTAGAAGAAGAAAATTCTACTCATTGACAAATTTACAATGATTATGAATAGTTGTCATATACAGTATCCTTTAAGGATGTCTCATCAAAACCTGCATCTGAGTTCTTGAAATTCACTCAAGAAGAGCTCCTATAGTGACAAGCAGGTATGATAACCAGCCCAGGAAATCAACAAAGTTCAGTGACACACAAAGTCTGAAAATTAACCTTTTTACCAAGTAGACCTGAATCTCTCCTCAAGGGTTGCTCGCACCCCACACCACACCAATATTTCTACAACTTGGGTCCATCTTCTGTCAACTATGGTCTTAATGAACTGAAGGGATGGATTTTGACTTAGATGTCATTCTTGGCAAGGCTGTTAGTTCAACTTTTCTTTGGCTGGCCAAGATTATTTTTCAACAAGTTCTTTAGCCCACAGTGTTACAGTATACCACCAAAGAAATCAAGAAATGAATATTGCTGTGGGTGGGAAAAGGAATACCAAATGGAACTCCTGTCATGCTGATAATTGTAATCTACAACACGTTTGATTCACTAAGTGTGGCAAAAGAGTATATTTTATAAGAAGTTTGCAGCTGATGAATACCAAAGGCCAAAAACTCAATCTGCAAAGAGACTGCTTATGAGCTATGAGAATTATTTGCACTACAAGGTACTCCTCCAACCACACGACTAATAAAGTGAACTTCCTAGAATCGAAAACAGCACAGAAAATATCCAGCACCTTGAACATGCCTGGCTTACAGTAGGTATCCAGTGAAAATTAATTGAATAAATCTAATTGCCATCAATGAAAAAATCTGATATTAACTTGGATCTTTATTATGTGACCTAAGGTACTTGAAAGAAATGTGAGGAATTTCTTATGTAATTAACTCTTTGATATGAAATGGGTAAAAAGGAGCCCAAAGAATGAGCTCTGATTGCTAGATAGCATAAAATAGAGATTTAAAGAAAACAGATGAAGTTTTAAAACTCAAATCAAGAGGAAGGGAGCAAATATTTTCATCTTTAGCCTTTATTTCATGACCTACTGTTTAACATTTGAAATCCTGAGGATTATCAGGGTGACAAAAATGTTCTTTTTCCTTTAGAGATCAAGAGAAACCTTTTCAAGGATTATAGATGTGGGGCATCTGCTTTGTAAAATAGTCCAGCAGTTCCTCAGAATTTAAAGGAAGAGTCACCATACGACCCAATAATCCCACAAGTTGGGGTATACCCAAGAGAAATGAAAACATATGCCCTTGCAAAAATTGGTACATGAGTGTTCACAGCAGCATTATTCATAATTGACAAAAATAAAAACAATGCGAATATCCACCTACTGATCAATGGATAAATAATATGTGGTATATCCATACAATGGAATATTATTTGGCCATAAAGAAGCCAGGCACAAAAGGCTATATATTGTATGATTCTTTTTTATATGAAATTCCCACATAAAAAGTAGATTAGTGGGGCTTCCCTGGTGGCGCAGTGGTTAAGAATCTGCCTGCCAATGCAGGGGACACGGGTTCGAGCCCTGGTCTGGGAGGATCCCACATGCCACGGAGCAGCTGGGCCCGTGAGCCACAATTACTGAGCCTGCGCGTCTGGAGCCTGTGCTCCGCAACGGGAGAGGCCGCGACAGTGAGAGGCCCGCGCACCGCGATGAAGAGTGGCCCCCGCTCGCTGCAACTGGAGAAAGCCCGCACACAGAAACGAAGACCCAACACAGCCAAAAATAAATAAATAAATAAATTAATTAATTTTAAAAAGTAGATTAGTATTGCCTAGGGCTGGCGGGAGGGGTGGTTGGGGGCAGGTTAGGTTGAGGGAAAATCGGAAGTAACTGCTCATGGGGATTAATGGGTACGGGGTTTCTTTTTAGGGTGATAAAATTGTTCCAAATTCATTGTGGTAATAGTTGCACAACTCTGTAAATATACTAAAAAAATCATTGAATTGTACATTTCAAATAGATAAATTGTATGGTATATGAACTATATGTCAATAAGGCTGCTGTTAAAATAAGCTACAGCAGATGCAATTTTAGCTCTGCTTACAGCTTTTTCATTCATCTAGTAGAGCCATGAAGCTCCCTAGCATTGTGACAAGTTAGGGGCCAGACATGATCAGCCTGGAATAATCATGGAAAAATTGCAACCCCTGGAGAGAGGATTCCTTGTTTAAAGTAAGTTGTGATGTGCACCATACAAAGGACACAGAACATCAGAGAGTCTCACATTCTCTCTTTATTCTGCCATGAGAAAGTTTCCCTAAACCAGAGAAGTTATGTAGAAGCTAATCTTTATCAATCCTACAAAATTAACTCCCCACTTCTTCACTAAGCTGTAGTCACACTGGCCTTCCTAAAGGTTTGCTGAGCTCTACCTACCGCAGTGCCTTTGTACCTGCTGTCCTTCCTGTAGGAAGTCCTCACGTGTCCCCAGATCTCCACCTGGCTGGCTCCTCATCAGTCAAGCCTCTGCTCCATTGTCGCCTTCTCAGGAAAAGTTCCTTGGCTCCTCCTAGTTAAAATATTCTTTCCCCACATAAACCCTCCCTCTCATGGCTCCACTTCACTTTCTGCACAGCATTTGGCACTATCTGAAACTCTCACGTGCTTATCAGTTTGTTGTCCGCCTCCCCCGGCAGAAGGCAATCTCCCTGAGGATGGTACTGAGCAGCACCCTGTGGGGATCCTGGGCACAAAAGCCTTTCTGTGTCCCCCATTTCTTGATTACAGGAAATAGGCTTCATTCAGCCTCCATGACCTTCCCTGAGTTCCAACCAGCAGCTTCAAAGAGTTGCTAATCAGGGAAGGGAGGGGATTCGGACAAGGGAGGAGCAGTCAAGAAACAGTAGTGCAGCCTTGGGGCAGGGTCCTGGTTCCCCATCAAGGGATACACGTGTAACAATATCTTTGAGCTGTTTTGCAGATACCAAAACCCCCACCAGGTGGAAGAAGTTAATGGTATGCTGCCCACAAGCACGTAGACCCCAGACCGGTTTGAACCAGAAGTTTGATGATGCTGACTCCCAATTACCTCACCACCAACCAATCAGAAGAAAGTCCATGAGCTGACCACGCCCTCCTCTTTGAACCATTACTATAAAACTCCTCACTACCCCCTCCAGGTCAGGACACACAGTTTTGAGGGCATTAGCCTGCTGTGGCCCCCTTTTCCTGGCAAAGCAATAAAGCTATTCTTTTTACTTCACCCAGAAGTCTGCCTCTGAAAATTTATTCGGTGTCGGGGTACAGAGGCCGGATTCGGCTTCACGGACAGGGACCGAAATATTTCCCTGTGCCTACAAAGCTAGCAGATGGGCAGTGAGCACTTGATAAAGATTTATTGAGTAAATGATCTCCATGGGGCAAGTCACAATCAACTTTGTAAACAACATCCGAAAGGTCAGCCTCTGTACCTGCCACACCTCAGACAGGAGTCCAGGGACACTAGCCCTTCAGGGAACAGTCTGTAGCCACCTCTAGGCTGAAAGGGCAAAGGGCTGAGACTGAAAACCCAGTTGGCCACCGAGGACTTCCTGCGCTCCTTCACTCATCTTCCCTCACCATGGTCCCAGGTCAGGTGGCGGAGCAGCTCTGGGGCCTTTCCTGTTGGTTTATAAATAAGTCTAGGCTCATTGCTGGTCCCAGAGTGGCCTACGTGGCAACGTGCCTTCAGCTTGCTCAGCAGGACCGCTTGCAGGAAGGGCAGCAAACAACAGCCATGTAAAAGCAGCGCAGAACCGCAGCCCGCATCTGTGCGGTCACGTGCGCACCACCCGCTTCAGATCTTCTCTCAAAGGACCTGCTGTAGAGCACAGGGAACTCTGCTCAATATTCTGCAATAAGCTACATGGGAAAAGAATCTGAAAAAGAATAGATACATGTATATGGATAACTGAATCCCTTTGCTGTACACCTGAAACTAACACAACATTGTTAATCAACTGTACTCCAATATAAAATAAAAATTAAAAAAACCAAAAAAATCCCCAAAAACCTTGACCCTGGTTTCTACAGAAGCAGTTTGTCCCAATCACGCCCCAAAGTTAGGAACTGTCCATTCTAACTCAGAATGGCTATCTGGCTTAGTTTTCTTGTAAGTTATTTCATTCGGGTGAACACTTAAAGAATCACTAATGCTTCATCAACTGTAGAGTACTTGTCACTCAATTCCAGAAAACTCGTGTTTACCTAACCCAGACTGCATACATACATAGACGCCGTGGATATTGTTGCCACTTAGGAAAACAATCCTAAAGTAGGTAGTCACAGGTCCCTTACTTCACAGAGCTACTCCTGTCTTCTTGATGTTTATAACAATGTCTTAATAGATTTCTAGGACTCCTTTCCGTTATCTACCTTCCTGTAGGTATCAGTCCAGTTCATTTAAGAGTCACAGTGTTTCTATGTGATACGTGAAGCTGATGGTATTAATGCCACTTCTGGTTTTTTTCTTGGTTCTGTTTTGTTTTAACACGGGAGGAGTAGGAGACCCAGAGAGGTTAAGCAACTTGCCCCGAGGTCACATACCTGTTCAGTGCCAAACAGTAGGAACACGGAGTCCATGAGCTTCCCTCCACATCAGCACTTCTCAATGCATCTGAACCACTGGGGAATCTGGTTACAATGCAGATTCTGAATTCAGCAGCTCTGGGGGGTTGGGGGGGAACTAGGATTCTGCATGTTTCCCAAGCTCCCAGGAGTTGTTGCTCCTGGTGGCCCTCAGAATATCTTTCACCACACCCTTCATAACACCCCAGGCATGTCCATCCTAATACTTCCCCCAATGGCCATTGCACTATTTGGGTATTCGTTCATTTCCCCCACTAACCTATGAACTCCAGGAGAGCATGAACTATGTTGAATTCACTGGTTTGACCTGGGCGCCCAGCACCACACGTGCCAAAAAGGAACTGAACAAATATTTTTGAAGAGTGGAGGAAAAGTGACCTATTTCCAATTACAAAGCCACGTCGACTGCACATTAAGACTCTGATTTCTTACACAAAACAGAAACAGACTCACAGACTTAGAAAACAAACTTATGGTTACCAAAGGGGAAAGGTGAGAAGGGAGGGATAAACTGGGAGTTTGGGATTGCCATATACACACCACTATATTTAAAATAGATAACCAACAAGGACCTACTGTATAGCACAGGGAACTCTGCTCAGTATTCTGTAATAACCCAAATGGGAAAAGAATTTGAAAAAGAATAGATATATGTATAACTGAATCACTTTGCCGTACACCTGAAACACAACATTGTAAATCAACTATAGCCCAATTTGAAAGAAAAATTAAAAAAAAAAAAGAATCAATCGACCAATCAATCAATGAACATTTTTTTAATAGGCTATTCATCAAGTATCCTCTGTTGTCTGGAGTCACATTATGACATCCAGTTGTCATCGCCAGGTCCCCAAATAACATAACCAAATAAAAGCCCCATAGGTTCAACCAGTTTATACCTACACTTGCCGCAGAACTCTGCCAGGGGTCAGGGGGACAGAATCACATCCTTGGGCCAACGGGATGGGATAACATGAGGTCATTCTAAGGGCAAGGGGGAGGTGTAGAACAGGCAGGGTGATGGAGGCTCGCTAACACTCAGCATCACCTGAGGATGTTGACGACAGCAGTCCTCCACGGACTGTGCGTTTTCCATATGCCAGGCGCCCGGCTGCGCACGTTGCACCCGTCAGCTCATGTCATCCTGTCGACAAACCTATGACACAGGCACTTATTTTACATGTAAGGAAGCAGAGACGTAAGGTTATTATACAATAAGCGGTGAAGCCAAGATCTGGACCCAGGCAGTCTGGCTTCAGCATCCGTGCCTCTAACCACACTGTTGACGGCCTGGAAGCACACGGAAAAGAAGCAATTGCCTGAGCCCGGGAGTGACTTGACTTCCCTGTCAACAGCCTGATTAATAGGCTCCAACAAATCCCAAATAGAGGGGCTTGGGGAGAAACACATCACATCCACATTATATCCAAAAGGAAGTGTTCAACAATACTGTGTAGGGAAAAAAAGAGATTCTGTTACAGCAAATGCTCACATAGTTTGTTTGGCTTATGGTTAAATATACAACACCGCTGAAAGGTTAAGTAAGAGTCAGTGAAGTAATAAGTCTCAAAGGTCCCAGATTCCTTTCACACTTCATTAGGTCTCTTATGAAACCTTGCATTAATGTCTGGGCCAAATCTGAGAAGATGGTCATCACATGGAAGAGATCAGGATTTTATGAAACATGTGTGTCCAATGTAAAAAGTCAAAAGGACAGAGAGAACTTTGTTTTTCAAAGGCTTAAAGAGCAGAGTTCAACAGTTATATTTTAACACTGTCAGAAAATGAGGGAGTCAAGAAAACTGTGGAAGAGAATGCATCGTCCATTTGGATATGAGAAAAGGGTAAACTTAATCTCTCTTTTCAATAGAAGATTTTTAAATGTGGAATAAGAAAATAAATCAGGGCAATACTAAAGTATAGCCATAGGGTCTTGAATAAAACATAATTGTGAAAAAACGTTGAGCTCTACAGATTGTTTTTTAACCACACTTGTTTAATTATTATTTACCTTTGGAGGCAATATGATATGATGGATTGTGAAGGCCCAAGACCTGGTTCTGCCACATCCTAGGTATGATCTCCAGCTAGCATAATTCTTCCAGGATTCAGTGTGTTCATCTGTGAAATGGGACAACTCACTCCTGCCTCCTAGGATTACTGGGAGCCTTACATTAAATGACATACTGTGAGCATTTAGTCCCAAACAGAAAATCAACACAGGTTGCACCTTGTTTTCTCTCCTTTCTTACAAGTTCTATTTTCCTAAAAGAATGTTGTTTAAGCATTTCTAGTCCTAACTTTAAGTTTTTGTTAGTAGAAACATAAAATTGTGGAGGGTTAAGAAAAACAATCTACCTACACACAGATGAAATGTGTATGTAAGAAAATGAGAATAAACTGTTAGTATACAGTATGGAAAGATCATCTTATATTAAGCTTGATGTGTTAAAAATAGAACCATATAATAAACAACAAGGTCCTACTGTACAGCACAGGGAACTATATTCAATATCCTGTGATAACCCATAATAGAAATGAATATGAAAAAGAATGTGTATATGTATAAATGAATCACTTTGCTGTATAGCAGAAATTAACATAACATTGTAAATCAACTATAGTTCAATAAAATAAATTTTAAAAATAAATTTTAAATTTTAAAAAATAGAACCATATAAAATTTCACATAGGTACACATCCTTAAAAAACAACTTCACTCATAATTACACCTACAAATTTTAGTCAATCTATCAACTAACGATCATGTTAAAAATCAAGAAGTTTTATGACAGTAGTGTAGATTTTTGGAAAAAATTCCATTTCAACTTATGTGAATGTTTTATAAACCATAAAGTACTAAATAATACACAATCTTGTTTTTATTGCAACGTCCTGTTGGCCTCTAGAATAATTGGAGATGTCATCAAATTAAAATCACTCAACATACTAAATTACAAAATTTTATTCACTGTAATTCAATATGAAATTCACATGTAAAGTAAGGGAAGTCAGCTAAGAAGTTATAACAACATATATAATAGACAGGAAGTCAACAAAGATTACAAACAAAATTTTTAGAAGTCTTCCCACAATTTCATCTTCCAGACTTGTGGGGTTAGTAGTAGAAATTAATATCCAGTTTTTACACGTCATATCCAAAATGCTCCTGCTCCCTAGGGGGAAAAAGAAAGAGAAAATATCCTTAAATGAACACATTTATAATCCTGATTCTTTAAACTCAATCTAATATTTGCACTGGAAAGAAACAGTGATCAAGAAATGTCTTTCAGGGCTTCCCTAGTGGTGCAGTGGTTGAGAATCCGCCTGCCAATGCAGGGGACATGGGTTCAAGCCCTGGTCCGGGAAGATCCCACATGCCATGGAGCAGCTAAGCCCATGCGCCACAACTACTGAGCCTGTGCTCTAGAGCCCGCGAGCCACAACTACCGAAGCCCGCGCGCCTAGAGCCCGTGCTCCACAACAAGAGAAGCCACCGCAATGAGAAGCCCGCGCACCACAATGAAGAGAAGCCCCCGCTCGCCGCAACTAGAGAAAGCCCACGTGCAGCGACGAAGACCCAATGCAGCCAAAAAATAAATAAATTTGTAAAACAAACAAACAAAACAAACAAAAAACAGCTCAAGGAACTACCAGAATTACCCCTCTGTTTTCAATGTTATCCATAATTAGTTTATTTTTGAAGTCTTATCTGCAAAGTCATTTACAATCATTCTTATGGCATTAGTGAAATTGCCATTCTTCTAACCTGTACAGTGGGTGTTACCAGGAAATGAGAATTTGAAGACATGGAAAGAGGCATGTGATAAAATTTTTAAACATTAAACAACAAAAGGTTTTTTTCATTCCCCTGATCTTTCCTCAAAATCCTTTCTCATATTTTGGTCACTTAATCAGACATTAAATATTTTAATTTCTTCCACACTTCTGTGTTAATCAAACGGTTTTTTAAATATCTTAAATTTTTTTAAGTATTACGGAATTTTTAAAGATATTAATTTGTGGTCTGTAGAGCACACAGTCGGAACATTTCACATGCCTGTCAGGTAGGGAGTTTAGAACCATTCTTAACTCCTTTTTTCCAGGAATGTAAGGTCAAATGAGTTAAGTAATTTTCAAAGCCTTACATCCAAGTCCCTTATACACACTCAACTTAAAATCAGCATCAAGGGCTTCCCTGGTGGCGCAGTGGTTAAGAATCCGCCTGCCAATGCAGGAGACACAGGTTCGAGCCCTGGTCTGGGAAGATCCCCCATGCCATGCAGCAACTAAGCCCGAGTGCCACAACTACTGAGCCTGTGCTCTAGAGCCCAAGAGCCACAACTACTGAGCCCACGCGCCACAACTACCGAAGCCTGCGTGCAACAAGAGAAGCCACCGCGATGAGAAGCCCGCGCACCGCGACGAAGAGTAACCTCCGCTCTCCACAACTAGAGAAAGCGCGTGCACAGCAAAGACCCAATGCAGCCAAAAATAAATAAATAAAAATAAACTTTAAAAAATTTATTTAAAAAAATGAGCATCAATATTTTTAGAAAGTGGCAAGATCGGGGTGGGAAAATATTTTCTGCTATTTTTCACTCAAACCCAGAAAGGCAGGTCGAGTTTTAAGAGAGAAAGTGAAAGAGAGAGGGGGAGATAGATGAGATTTATACAAGTATCATCTTCTTCCACTTTTAGCAATCTTGATTAATTTCTGTAATAACTAACTCCGTTCCTAAAGGAGGGAATGACTTGCCCCAGATTACACAGCAATCACTGGCAAAGTAAACGCCTAGAATTTCCCTTAAGTTCAACAATTCCTTGTGCCTATGTTTGGGAAAGAAGGGGTAAGAATAACACATGGGTTCGCAAAGTGATTTTCCTTCCCTCCTATGACCTCCACCTCCATCTTGTGTTTCTTCAGTCTGTGCTCTGAGGGGTACCTTCAATTTTCTCCAATAGCGGTAAGACAGAGACTGAATAGGAAAGACCAGACAACTGGTGGGGGTCGAAGAGTGCACAGAAACCCATTTCTCACCTGACTTAATCCCGGGTAGTGGTAGGTAATGCTGCTCCTGGGTTTTCTCTCCAGCTGCTCTTGCTAGAACAAAGTGCATTCAGTACAGGTGGTCTCTTAGCAACCTTGGTTCCTGTGTCAAAGCACAGTGAAAGCTTTTATTGGATGCTGAGGTGGTCTGTGAAGTGGACGGGCAGGGAGCCTGCCTGGAGAAACTCTAAAATTACTCTCAAAGAAGTCAGGAAGGAGATGTCGAAGAGTGGAGTTTGGCAAATGTGACACGTTGATTTCAACATATCACAGAATTGTATAGCTGAAAACTAAACTTATCACAAAAAGTTTAAACTGAATTCTATAATGTTCCCGGCAGGCCAAACATTTACCACGCTTTTATTTCTTTATTTTATGTTTTGCCCATGCCATGGGGCATATGGGATCTTAGTTCCCCCACCAGGGATTGAATCCACACCCCCTGCAGTGGAAGCAGGGAGTCTTAACCACACTTTTAAAACAATAGTTCTCAGGGGGTGAGGGAATGGAAGAGATGTGTAAGGGGTACATATGTGCAACAAGTAGATAAATAAGTCCCGGAGACCTAATACACAGTACAGTGAGCATAGACGGAGAAGCGTGTTATAAACATTAAACTTGCTAAGAGACTAGATTTTCATTGTTTCCAGCACTAGAAGCATTAGAAAGTAGAGGAGTGAATTTATTACAAAAGACCAGGCTGTAACATTTGGCCATAAATGGAAAAGTATCCAACAAAATGATGGTTATTACAACTATGAAATAATAGAATACACTACTTAGAAAATTATGTTACAATATTTAATTATGATTAAAAGCCATACCTTATGAACACCCATTACACTCCTGGACAAGCATGGATAATCACACCAGGACACATATCCAAACATTATTTGTAATATTCTCAACTTAAAAACAAACCAAAAGCCCATCAGTAGGTAGATAAATGCATAAATGGAATATTATACAATAATGAAAATTAAGCTCCAGCTACATACAAAAACAGTGGTGAATTTTACAAACATAATATTGAATTTTTACAATAATGAAAATTAAGCTCCAGCTACATACAAAAACAGTGGTGAATTTTCCAAACATAATATTGAATTTTTTAAAAGCAAGGCACAAAAGAAAATGCACAGTGTAAATATATTTATGTAAAATAGGAAAACAGAGTTAAAGGTGCATGGTTTAGGGGTGTATATGTGGGTGGCAATGGTGTAGGTGGTGAATTGATCAAGAAAAGCAAAGGACTGGCTACCATAAAATCAGGGTAGTGGTGGTGTTAGTGAGGGGAAAGGAAGGGCTGCGTGGGTGTGGGGAGCCTCCAGCAGTATTTCATTTCTTGTCCTGGTTGGTGGTTACATTGGCAATCACTTTTTAACTACTTGCTAAACTGCACACAGAAATTTTATAGGCTTTTCTGCAGGTATGTTAGACTTCACAATCGAAATATTTTAAAAAAGGAAACAGGACTATCTACAAATGTCAGTAATGGTCATAGTGGTCAAGTTTGGGTGAAGGACTATATGTGATTTTTTTCCCTTGCTTTTTCCATTTCTCACATTTTCATTGAAAAGGATGTTGCTTATATAACTTCAGAAAACTAAAGAAAGTAGTCCCATAACTACCAAGTCCTCTTTCTTTCCCATATACTTAAAAGTAATGTATACTGATTTTATTTTTGTCAAACCAATCATTTTAACAAATATGAATTCGGGAAAATTAAATGTCAGTGAAAGATTTTAATGAAAATATTTAACTTACACTTTATCCAATAAATTACATATTTTCATTAAAATGTTTCACTGAGACATTTCATTTTCCTTGAGTTTACATTGTCTCTTTGGCTAAAGAACATGTTCTTGTCTCATTCAAAATGTTCAGGAGAAACAGCAATGTGAGTGGCTTCTGTTTGGTTCTTCTCAATGTTAGATCTGTTTCTAGATCTAAATCATTGGAAGGACATGAATCTGTACCATCATAAGTTTACTAGAACACTGAGATTTTACTGTGGATTAAAATTATGATTGTCACAGTGTTTGATTTACATTTTGCCTAATTAGTTCTTACTTACTTAGCTAGAAGCTTGGTAATCACGTGTTTTTTCTTTGCAGGGACATTCTTTTAGAGGAAAGGCTATTTAACAGCAGCATTTTCAGGAAAAAAATGATTTGTAGTGTTTTTTTATCGGATAAAACATTCACTAAATAAATGTAAAAAATAAATAAATTAATAAATAAATTTGAAATAAGCTAGGACACTTCTAAAAGTATGCTAGAATGTATTGAGTGTGACTATCTCAAGACCGTGGTCTTATCTTGAATGCAGTATTTAAAAGTCGTAGCTAAAATAACATCACCTCCAATTTCTGATACAAGACATCCTAGGTTATAGAAAAATGGTACAGATGAACGGTTGCAGGGCAGAAATTGAGACACAGATGTAGAGAACAAACGTACGGACACCAAGGGGGGAAAGTGGCAGGGGTGGTGGTGGTGGGATGAATTGGGAGACTGGGATTGACATATATACACTAATATGTATAAAATAGATAACTAATAAGAACCTGCTGTATAAAAAATAAATAACATAAAATTTAAGACATCCTAGGTTATTTGGGGCCTAATATATTTCATGTTGAAATTTCAGATGACCGCAAATAATTTTCCCTCCCATTTGAATGCCTCTACGTTCCTTTCTTTTCCCTACTTCCAAAAGGCACTGAGAATCAATTTATTTCATAGAAATTAATTTATAGAATGTTATACTTAAAATAGAATGAATACTCTCTTATCTAGTTTTAAAAACTTGTCTTTATTATATTTTCTTTTGATTCCATCAAGAGTCCAAATAATCTAAATCCAAACTGACCTGTTCATTGAATGGTTGAATAGTGGAATCCCACAAGGTAAGTTAGACTAATGGCGAGTAGCAGTGACTTTTGGTCTCTGGGGGTTGAACTTCATTGCATTCTCCGTTCTTCACCCTGCCATCAGTTTGTAGGCTCTGGCCTTTCAAACCTTTATAATCTTGTTTTTATATAAAACAAAGTTTCTCAAGTCAACTCTGACTCCTGGGACCATAGTGCATTTGTTAAATGGTTTGGTCCCCTGGCAAAAAACAAAACAATGCAAAACAAACAAGTAAAACGCCCTCTATTACATAAAATTATTACTGGTACTAAGACTTCACCTGTTTCTCAATCTCTCTCAGCCTCTACTATTTCCCCTTATTAGGTGTGGATTCCTGGTCAAGACAAAGAACAGAACATACTTTGCAAAGTCTCTTTTTCAATCAAAAGAAAACACTTTTCATTGGATTCAAGATTATAGTCTTAAACACATGAGTCACACTTCAAAAATATTTCCTTTTTTGATAAGAATTTGCTAATCCTACTCCTTGTTTCCATCAATATCTAATGGTCAAGATAATATTGACAGAAGTTCCCTAGAGACAAATGTTGAAACATGAGACACTCCTGTTGAAATCTGTCCACTCTTGCTGAATAGGTCACTTGAGTAAAGTATAATAATTACCATTTATTAAGGGTCTAGTATGTGCCAGGCTGTGATTATGCACTATTGGGGGATGGAGCAACTGCCCAAGGTTCTATGCTGGAGTCTTCATGCTGCTAACGCAGGACTCCCATCCCCAGATGCCACTCTGTTTCAACTACATGGATTTATTAATGTTTTCAAATGAAAAGGAAATGGGCTAGACTGAAATGGAAATATCCACATGTAATTATCAATGGCCACTCTTCTTCCTCAGTCCCGGCTCCTTTCTATATATGTGAACTGCTGGTTGAACAATGGGATGGATAGTCTTGCAGTTATCCCTCTGGGCCTGAGAACCCTACATTTGCCTGAATAGTTTTACAATAGTCAGTTTTATTCATATCAAAACAATCTGCTCTTTGTAAATGGATCACTCACAGGCCACTACTATGAGCTTACTGTCTAGCAACCCGATTAGGTGAAAGTTCAGTTTTTTTAATCTATGTTTTATTAGCTTTTACTCTCTGCAATTTTATTTTCTTTTATTATTAGTTTGTTATCTACCCACTGATCAACTTATGACTGACAAGGTCCTCCCCTTGAACTTTTTTTTTTTTTTTGGCTGTGCACGTGGCTTGTGGGATCTTAATTCCCCGACCAGGGATAGAACCCATGCCCCCAGCAGTAGAACTGCCGAGTCCTAACCACTAGACCGCCAATGAATTCCTCCCCTTGATCTTATTAACATTAGCTGGACAGAGAAATAACAAGAATGCTTCCAGGACTTGGTGGTTGAGAGATGGGTCTGGCATAAGACTGATAGGGTTTGATCTGCCACTTACTGTGAGACCTTGGACAAGTTACATTAACTCTAGGTGCCTCAGTTAGCACTTCTATAAAATGGAGATGATAATAAGAGTAGGGTAGTGTGAGAATTAAATGAGATAATATCAATACTTGTGCCAAGTGAGTGCCTAGTGAGTGCCTACTAGGTACAAGTCACTCTTAATAAGCAAGAGTTAACTATCATTGTTAATTATATTCTACCGTATTACCTCCTAGATGGTACCCCTTGAATAAATCAGTCTTCTCATTTTCTCTTTGGACACCCAAACATGCATAACTGTCACACACCTACTCATCCTTTGAAACCCAACATACCTCCTCTGTGATCCTTCCTGACATCCTCAGGCAGAATTTATTGCCCACTTGCTGTAACACATTGCAACTGACAACCGTGTATTGTGGTTATTTGTTTGCATGCCACCCCCCATTGGCAGGGCTGTCTTCCTAGAAAGTGGGGATGGCCTTACCCATCCTGGATCCCAGTGCCTCATGGTACTGGATGTTAATCAGCTTTCAACAAATATTGATTTAATAACTGCACATCAAGTAGAAGCTTTATTTGGAAGACCGAAAGTTCATTTTGTTCAAAAGACGATTACAACAAGAAAAACCATATATTAAGTTTACTTTTCCCACAAATTTTTATTCTTCAAAAATAAAATCACCAAGTTGGGTATTTTCAATATTGTCTCCATATGGAAAATGTCTCTTTCCCATAAAATTTATGTTTGATAAAGTTATCTTTTAGAAACTTGAAAAATCATATGGGAATTATATCTTGTTGATGTTTTTGCTTTCATTTTTATTTTTTTGCTTGTAATTAGGGAAGCTAGTCAAGTTGTTGGATGGCAACAAGAGTTTGGCACTGGCCTACAGGGTTTTAGGATTTGAAGTGTCCTGCTGGGACGGCCACTGTTTCTCTGGCATAATTGAGATTTGTCCCCTTAAGATTCCAGAAATAGACGATGGCGTGGTAGGACAGGAGACATAAACCGCTCAAATATGAGTCATTCAGAAGTCAACTGAAACTCAGGCATATGCAACAGTAAATGGGTTTTGTGTGTTCTGTAAGCTTCTAAAATGGAGTTCAAGGTGCATTTTCTGAACTAATTATGTGAGGAATTACATGAGGAAGGGAATTTAACAGACATCTGAGAAATTAACTCATCAGTGATATGAGCATTGTATGTGAGAAAGCTTGAATGAGAATAATAATAAATGGCATATGGTTTGACACTTAAATGATTACAGGCATGATTGTTATACCTTGTTTCCTGATTAAGATACGATTTCAAGGAGATCTTTCTCTCTCCAGCTACAAAAAACCAACTGTAGTGGAAAATCTGAAAGATTACAGAAATGTTGGCACTGGAAAAGAAATTTGAAATTTCTTAAAACTTCTCGTTTGACAAACGAGAGAAGGCACCTTGCCTGAAGTCACACAGGTACTTTTCTTCTGAGCTACTATAATAATTGCCTCAGCGAGTTTTTGACATTTATGATAAATTGGATTCTGTGTTTCACCAGACTTGGCTATTTGAAGATATTCTACCTTCATCACCTCCCAACTGCTTTGATTCAGGCCAAGGGAAGACCAGAGTATCCAGAACAGAATAAGTCACAAGTGAAAACTGGAAAACTTGGCAGGTCAGACTCACAAAACTTGACAAAGTGGACTTCGCCTGGAAACACAACCACGTGCCTCGTCACAGATGGTGGGTCAGCAAGGTTTGGGAGCCGGATGGAACTGGTTTGCGATCCTGGTTCTGGCTGGTATTAGTGCTGGAGCCGTGGACCAGGCATTTCACCTCACCTGCTACCCCATCTGGAGACAATCTGTTTTGCAGGGGATTGAAAGGATTTTATTCGTAACTACAGTTAGGAAGGGCCTACACACGTTGTGATTTTAATCTCACAAAGCCTTATGAGGGGAGTTACTAATTCTCCTATTTCCTTAGTTGGAGAGATTGATGACCCGAGACTTTAGTGAGCTATTCGCGATCACACAGCGGGGATGACCGGGGATTTGAACGGAAGTGTGTTTGGCTCCAAAGCCTTAGCCGCTGCAGTATCTCAGGATTGGTGAAAAGAGGCGAGCCAAGAGCCCAGCTTGCTGCCGGGCACTTGGTAAAATAATGGTTAGGGTATGACAAAGCATTGGAGTCAGAAAGGTGGCCACTTCCTGCAGCCCAACAAGGAGGGAGAGAGGTGAGCACGGACTCAGTGCACGAGGGCAAACAAATGGACCTCAGCGACGGGAAGCCCTGGGAAGCTGAGGCAGACGCACAGACATGCAGGCCACAGGCACCCACGAGGGTCCACCCGATCCCCCCCGGGGGTACCGGGGGGGTCCCAGACCTGTGTGGAATCCCTCTACTTTTCTCTTCAACTGTACCTCTCAGACTTTCTCTGCAGGTCAATATCTGTCCAGTTTGGGCCTTCCCAAGCCATCTATGACCGTGCCTCAAATGTTCTGAGTAAATATTCCGGCCCTAAAATGAACTGTTTTTCTACACACGAACAAGCACCTCCCCTTAATCAGCCACTACCAAGACTCCCAAAGGCTGAGATTTCCCGCTACCCCATTCCTGCCCACAAATAGGAGATGGCATTGCCCTTAAGGAGACATAAATTACTCGGTTACAGGCACTTTACATTAAGAAAGATTCCGGAACCAAAATAATCAAAATGTTTTCAACCTTCTCCCTGCCAAGTTCCCCAGCCCTCGCCAAGAATCACAGCTGCAGCGCGCTCTTACGAGGCCAGATGAACTGCCCAGAGCTGTGGCCCGGGAACCTCACAGGGCAGTGCCGCTCGCCGCCAGTTCTTCCACGTGTGACAGAGCAGGAGTGGGGCTGAGGCCAGGTGCTTATTTGTCGCGTTTGGGGTTTTTATCTGCAGAACTCGCATATCCAAACATGTGTCATTCCAGGTTTGGGGTGGAGGAGAGGTTTCTGGACTGTTTGACTTCGTAAAAGCATTTGGCAAAACCTTTAAACTCCCTTCTCAGCCTGCAACACACACGCCTCTGCCTAAATTCACTGGTGGCAGGTTTTTACCTATTATTAAGGTGCAGATTTGATTTCTGAAACCAGCCAAGTGTTATCTGGAGTCAAGTTTAGCTGAGAAGGTAGATGGCCAGGTTGGAGAACAGAATTTCAAGTTCAATGAAAAACTGTGACCTCTTCTAAGGCCAAATTATATTTCTTTTTTTAAAATTAATTAATAAATTTATTTATTTTTGGCTGCATTGGGTCTTCGTTGCTGCACATGGGCTTTTTCTAGTTGTGGCGAGCGGGAGCTACTCTTCCTTGCGGTGCACGTGCTGGTGTCTTCTCTTGTAGTGGAGCACGGGATCTAGGTGCGCGGGCTTCAGTAGTTGTGGCACGTGGGCTCCGCAGTTGTGGCTCACAGGCTCTAGAGCGCAGGCTCAGTAGTTGTGGCGCACGGGCTTAGTTGCTCCGTGGAATGTGGGATCTTCCTGGACCAGGGATCGAACCCGCACGCATCCCCTGCATTAGCAGGCAGACTCTTAACCAGTGCGCCACCAGGGAAGTCCCCAAATTATATTTCTAGCATTTAGCACAGGGCTTGGAACAAAACAGGTGCTCAATTTAAAAAAACTGGAGGCGGGGAGGATGACATGCGACTTTGTGGTGCGTTTTTCTGTGCCTCAGAAGCTTGTTACTTAGAAGGTGAACCCAACGAGGAACCCTGAAAAGCACTGAATCGTTTTCTAAGAATGTACAGCTCTCAAGGGGAAGTCTGACCAATAATGCCCACTTTCGGTGGGTAAGTATTGGATGTGATGGCCCTGTGGACTGCCAGCCAGATCCTGTCTGTACTTGCCATGTACCATGGAACAAGCCCATTCTGACTTGTAACAGAGTTACTCATGAAATGACTTCTTTCTCCTACCATATTTAGAGTTTACTGACCCTTTGCTAATCTAGCACTGTGTGTTCACACAGTGGGAATTAAATAAACATTTGCAGAATGACAGCTTGCAGTGGAAAACAAAAATCTCATCCTGTCTCCTGAGCGTACAGGGTACCACTTTGGGAAGCAGGTATTCTCTGAGACAACCCTCCTTTCTGTCCCATCCAGACACGGAATCGAAGCTAGCAAGGGGGGAAAGCAGTCCTTTGGAACCACAGAAGCACATAACCAAAAGAAAAAGTTTATTTTTATTTATTGATTTTTGGCTGCACCTCGCGGCATGCAGGCTCTTAGGTCCCCGACCAGGGATCGAACCTGTACCCCCTGCACTGGAAGTGCGGAGTCTTAACCACTGGACCATCAGGCAAGTCCCAGAAAAATTTTAGAATGCTGATTATAGTAGAGCAGATAAGTTTATTAAAATAATAGTTTATGCTTTGAAATTGTTTTGATGAAGTTCCCCACCATCATTGATCTTAGCCGTAGCCTAATGTCCTGAACTAACCATATGCCATCCTCCAATGCCCCCATCCTCAGCATTCCCACTGCTGATACCATCCTAAGGATGAAGTTATTAAAAGCAGTAAAAGCCAATTATTGTCTCTACAATTTAAAGTTTCCCATCAAAGACCACATTGGAGGCTCCAGGTTAAGAAGATTCAGGAAAAATTCAAATGAGGGGTTTCATCAATAATATTACCATACTTGGCCACTTAGATACATTATGAGTAAAACCCACCATGCTGTCAAACAGGTTATAACTCTCATCTCACAAACAAGGAAACCGAGACTCAGAGAGGTTGAGTACTTGTTTAAGTCACACAGCTTGTTGAGCCAGGGCTCAATACCAAGCCGGCATCTGCCTCCTTCCACTTCCCTGTGATGCCTCTCTTATTTAGAAGCCTGATGCACATGTTCAAGAGAATTGAACGTATGTAACCAAAGCAGAAAACTGTCTTAGTCCGTAGTCCTGAGGAGGGACCAGAGTGTCAGCTTTCACCTTTCCTCAGAGGACCAGGCAGGGCACCAGCTTCAGGGTCCTCCTTTTCCAGACAGAAAACACAGTGACCTACTTTGCAGGATTCTCAGAAGCAACCATTATCAAAAAGGCTACAAAGACAAAGCCTTTGGCTAAAATCTCAGGAAGGCAGTGAATCTGTGGAAGATGACAGGTGCCCTCTCTGAACCAAATCTCAAACATGGGAAATGACAGGGCCCAAGTCTCCCATCCAACATTCCCCTGCAGACACTTTCCATATGTGAAATTTCCCTTTGGAATCACTGAAATCCTCTCTTTAGGGAGGAAACACAGAAAGGCGGAAATATCTAGCATGGCCACAAGGCTGGCTCAAGTTGTTGAGCTCTTATTAACCCCTTGCTTCTCCTCCTGCCTTTACTGAGCCAGGAGGAAATGGAAGGAATCGAATTCTAATTCTTTGATCAGTCTTATAAGCAGCCTTATAAAAATTGGAACGCCGTTGAAATGCAGGGAGGGGAAACAGGCTTTCGGCGTCTTTGCGCTTACTATATTCCCTCTACCAGAAGGAAGCAAGATTACCGCTGAACTCTCCTCCTCCGTCAACATTTTAAAAGCCACGTTTTTTAAAAAACCAAAACTTACTGTTCAGCGGTTTGATACGCGAAGTCCAAAGTCAAGGAGATGATCTCTCTCTTTTGTGAAAAACACCATCTGATCCTGGGTGGCTTGGGAGGCTGGCTGGGCTGTTATTAATAACTGGCTGAGCACTTTCCCGAGAAACCTGAGCCAGGCTGTCACGGGAGGAGAGTGGGGAGGAACTGACAGACACAGGTGGGATAAATTATGACAAAAATACCCTCAGGCCCACACAGGAGCGCAAATAACCCATGAGGAGGGGATGGGCCCCTCCACAATCAATAGACTCTTAGGTCAAAGGTCCTCAGGGTTCAACAATCAACTAATCAAAAACTCTTTCTTCCTCTCTTGAAAAATGTCAGGACTCCTGTAATGTCATACTTTCCTTTGTTTTTCTGAGTAATGCTTTTCCATGGATATTTGAATATCTTCTCAAACTATGCACTTCTGCCTTGTTTACTTTGACTTCCTCCGTTTTTCAAATATATAAACAAATGGATTTTCAAATGCACGTGAGCGATTTGTTGAGGTTTGTTCACCTGTGAGCGTATGTTTACCTCTTTCCCTTAATGATTCCAAAACCGTTCCTGGCAAAGTGTATGTATGTGTGTGCTCGGGGGTGGGGAGGTGGAGCTGGTCTTGGGACAGCATCGTACATACGATGGAAACTGTAGAATTTAAGTCCGAAGAATGGAAGCGCAGCCGTGACCTGGCTACTGGTTTACAGTGGGTCTTCCCTTTTGAAAAGCCTTATTTCCAAAAAATTCCAAGTCTATGCCTCCCCTCCCCCAAGCACTGACATCATACTGTTCAGACCAGGAACGGCCTGTCTTCGGATTTAAATTATATTAAACACTGACTCTGTGTCTGTCTGAAGTGTTAAAAGAAAACTGAGGATCACACAAAAGTTATTGGAATATAAAAAGATACAAACTTGAAGGGAACAATGCTTGTCGACTTGCCCCATTCTTAAGGATCCAGTTGCCTTTCACCCTGGCTCAGGCCTGGTAACTATTCTTTTTCCAAATTAAACTTTTTTTCAACTAACTGCTGGCGGTGGGGAGGCCAGAACATCTCACTGCAAACCTCGCACAGTGAGTGTTTTTCCGTGGAGGCCATTGTTAAAAAGAGAAAGTAACACAGCAGTTGAATAGATGGGTGAGAGGCAGTGGAGCAGGTACAGGGCCTTAATTTTTTTCTTTTTTTATTCTATCTTAAGTATTTTTATGAAAAATATTCACAATTTTAGCATTCATTGTCTTTCTAGTTATCAAAGTTAAGAATCAGCATCATACTTCAGGGATATCACATCTAGATCTGACATATACAGTCTGTTTAAAATTAAAGTATAGTTGATTTACAGGGCCTTCATTTTTTTAAAAAAGTTTTTCACACTGATCCGTTTTTAAAATTTGAATATGCACTGAATATATATATCTTTATAGAACATATTCATGTACTATTGTAAATATACTATGTATGGCACAAAACACAAATAGAAATTTTTTTTTAAAAGGGGTGATTTTGTCCTAGGGCTGGTTATTTCTTTTATTTATTTATTTATCTATCTATTTATTTATTTATTTATGGCTGCGTTGGGTCTTCATTGCTGTGTGCGGGCGAGCGGGGGCTACTCTTCTCTTCATTGCGGTGGCTTCTCTTGTTGCAGAGCACAGGCTCTAGGCGCACGGACTCAGTAGTTGTGGCTCGTGGGCTCAGTAGTTATGGCATGTGGGCTCAGTAGTTGCGGCTCGCGGGCTCCAGAGCGCAGGCTCAGTAGTTGTGGCTCACGGGCTTAGTTGCTCTGTGGCATGTGGGATCTTCCCGGACCAGGGCTCGAACCCCGGTGCCCTGCATTGGCAGGTGGATTCTTAACCACCGTGCCACCAGGAAGTCCCACAAATAGAAATTTTTAAAAGATGAAATTTTAAAAGACATTCTAGTACTCTCAACACTCCCAATGAATCATTTTTACTGGTCCTTGGGGCATGAACACCCCGGACTACAGATGATTAGGGAGTGTGGTTCAGAGCTCTCCCTCTACCACTTACTAGTTGTTGTGAGTTGAACTGTGTCCCTCAGAAAGATGGGTTTGAGTCCCATCTTTTCGTACCTGTACCTATAGCTGTGAATGTGGCCTTATTTGGAAATAGGGCCCGGCTGATGTAATCAACTGAAGTTGCGGTCATACTGGATTAGGGTGGGCCCTAATCCAATGACTGGTGTCCTCATAGGAGAGGGATATTTGGACACAGAGAGAACTCCACGTGACAAAGGTAAGAGACTCTGCAATGATGTGTCTATAAGCCAAGGTATGCTGAGGGTGAGTGGCAACAACCAGAAGCTAGGAAAAGGCCGGGGAGTATCGTCCCCTAGTGACTTCAGATACAGGATCCCCTTGCTGACTCCTGGATTTTGGACTTCTGGTTTCCAGAACCAAGACAACACATTTTTGCTGTATAAAGCCACCAAGTTTGTGGTCATCTGTATGGCAGCCTTAGGAAAAGAATACATTAGCTATGTGACGTTAGCAATGTGACATTAGTCATGTTATTTACTCTGTGTCTCAGTTTCTTCATCTGTAAAATGGCAATTAAAATCCACCCACTTAATCAGGTTATTTTGAGAAATAAGTGCCCTAAGGAGTGCCATGGCCTCAGCAGGGTGCCAGGAGCATACAAGCAATAGCTCATACTTACTGGGCCTTCATCAATGACGATGGGGCTAGCCAACTTGGGCAGAGCATCCCCTCAAAAACTCACAACTCAGAAACTCGCTGGCAGGGTGAGGACTGGGGGAGAGAGGGAGAGCGGCTGCGGGGGGCTGACGATGTTGAACAGCACCTGAGTCCTGTGATCCTGGAAAGCCCCCCTGCACAAGGCTTCCCACTCTCCATGCTCCAGGAAAAGGCTCACTGCCGAGAACGACCCTTCCTCAAGTGACTTAGACAAGACTGGAGGCTCCCTTGTTTACTGAGGACAAGGCCAGACACACACTCTCCCGTTTCCATTCTCTGTGTCATAACCTGAACTGTCTGTCCCCACTGACCAATCTGGACAAGATACCCGCTAGTTGTCTTGACCAAACTCAACTTGGGCTTTTCCTCTCCAGACAGGCCCCTGACCTTTGACCCAGCTTCAACCTGAGCCAGTATCGGAATTCAGAATAGCCCTTCTCCCTCCAAAACAAGCTGACCACAAAGAAAGACCTTCCCTGAGCAGTGGTCCAGCCATCAACCTGTTCACCCCACAGCCAACACCCAGTTCCTTCTGGCCTTGTTTACTCCCCTGTAGAAAAGAAAAGGCCATTTTCCGCCTGATCTTTGAGATGCTTGCAGATCTTGTGGTCAATGTATATTATGTTTTGCAATAGGCCCCTTGCCCATATTATAAGTCTTTTCTCTTTTTTTGCAATATTTTTTAAAGTTGTGGCAAAAAGCACATATCGTAAACGTTAGCACCTTGAGCATTTTTAAGTGTGCGGTTCGGTCATGTTAAGTACACTCACACTGTTCTGCAACAGATCTCCAGAACCTTTTCATCTCGCAAAACTGAAACTCTCATCCGCATTAGAGAGCCGCTGCCCACTGCCCCTCTTCCCCGCAACCTCTGGCAACCACCTACAGTAGTCCTTTCAAAGAGTGCCCCCTTTCCTAAATCTGGATTTGTTTTCTTGTACAGTTTTCTGGTGCCGTGTCTCAGACGGAGTGCCAGCCATACCTTGGACCATGCCGTGATCACCCAGGTGTTTACGCCGGCTTCTCTGACCCTCTGCGTCCTGGGAATACAGGATCCTCAACCAGGGCTCTGGACGTCTGTCTGTCATAACATGCTGAGTTACAATGATTCTTTCAGGCAAAGTGACTTTCCTCTGGCTCTTCCGCAAGGCCTCTTCTGTCTCTCCTATGTTCCTCTAGTGGAGATTTTTTGAGGCAGTCCCCTCAGCTCCTCAACTGAGAATTGAATGAGGGAGGATTCTTTGGACTGCGGTTGTGCAAGGAGAATTAGAGCAGTAACACAAGGAAGATGATCTTTCCCGTCTTCTTTAAGGTCTGATGTAATTATCGAACCCCATGGGTTACTACTGTGTTCGTTTCCTAGGGCTGTCATAACAAAATACCATAGACCGCGTGGCTCTAAACAAGAGAAATCTGTTGTCTCAGCGTTCTGGAGGCTAGAAGTCGCGAGAAGTCTGGAATCGAGGTGTCAGCAGGGCCAGCCTCCCTCTGTAGGCTCTAAGGGAAAATCCTTCCTTGCCTGGTCCTGGCGTTTGGTGATTGCCTGCAGTCCTTGGCATGTCCTGGGTTATAGCACTTTGATCTCTGCCTCTGCCATCATATGCCTGGCTTCTCCCTGTGTGTCTCTACCTTCTCTTCTTATCAGGACACCAGACATATTGGATTAGGGCCCACCTTAATGAGCTCATCTTAATTTGATTACATCTGCAAAGACCCCGTTCCCAAATAAGGCCACATCCATGGGTACCAGAGTCAGGACATCAACATATCTTTCGGGGGGAACACAATTTGACCCGTAACAGTAATTCTCTATCTGGCGTCTGCCCTCCTCTTCTGCCACTCACTAAATGCTTTGCCCTTATGGCATGAATTCAGTTCAATATCTTCAGTAATGGCCGCATCTTACTCAGGGCCACTGGGAGCTTCAGTGGCCTCTCTGGAAACTAGGAAACTCCCCCATCTGACTCTCATCTAGAACCCCTCCTTCCCCGTCACTCCCTGCCCCTCGCTGCTCCTTCTTCCTCCTTTTAACTAAATCTGACCATCCCTTAAACTCCCTTGAACTGCTTGATCTCCTCCCCTTCCAAACCTTGACCTGCTCCACCCCTCTCTCCCCTCCCTTTCCCACTCTGGCCCCTCAATTCCCCACAGTCAGTAGAGGTCTAGGTGGCCCCCCCCATCAGGGGTTCTAGAGGGGCTCAAGGACCCCAGGAGCAATCATCTGAGGCTGAAAAAACTACCTGGAAGCAGGCTGGATATTTTATCCACAAGGATGAGCTTTGGAGACACCTGGATAGACACTTGGTCCTGCTCAGCCCCTTGCCCCAAATTTAGTGCATAATTTAGCTTCCATAAGATCACACATCAAGGCAAAGGAAATCTTAAGGGATCTCCTCCACATTGGCAGACACTTCAGCCCTCATGTTGAGCAGATAACCTCAACTTACCCTATCTGCCAGAAACATAATCCTGGTAAAAATATTACGGTGGGATAAGGACAAGAGCCCACATTTTCATATGAACCAGTGAATTGAAATTTTATAATTGAAGCTATAAGCCCCCATATTTGTACCTGCCTCTCTGTTTACATGTATGTAATGTAGGTACGTTATATATGTGTAAAATTTTCCTACCTTCAGATGACATTACCAAGTTAGGTTATAAAAACCTCTAAAGGAGCTTTATTTTGACTGAAGTTAAATAAGCCCTTACATAAATTAAATATTCCTAAAATTTCTAGAAACTAAGAAAATTTAACTTCTAATATTTTAAAAAGTATTCTTATAAAAACTAACCCAAATGCATTAAGAATTCAAGTTCACAAAGTTTAATCTTTCACAAATAAGACTAGTTTAATATTATTGGTTTAATAAAAACAGATGTCTTCTCAGTTATCAGAGTTAAGTATAATACAAGCATACATTTTTACTCTATTTGGGCATGTTCTTCCTGAACTTACACAGGTGTATTGATTGAATAAATTAGCATTATATCTACCAGGTGTTTGAGATGATGAAAGCTGTAAATTTGGGTTTAACCAAATTTATCATTATTCAGACATACTTTAACAGTAATTATGTTTTCTAGTATGTGTCAGCTTGAGGATAGTCTCTAAGGTCTTTTGGTAACTTAGAAACATATGCTAGATTATTGACATCATTTTTAATAAGATAAAATACTGAAATATTAACTACTAAGCATAATTTTAAGACTATATATTTTGGTCTGTTAATGAATGTGTTCGTTTTTGCCACATTGAGAAGTTGTACTGTAAAGATGTATATGGTTATAAAAAGTTGTGAGTCATAAGCTCTGCTACAAAACATTGGTGTGTGACACACAGTTCACAATTATCCACCTCATACTTATTTCTGTGCAATAAAAGTTACTGTGGTTAAAAGTTATGATCAATATATGTGAATGAGACTCTCTGGGAGAAATAATTGCATAGTAAAATAACTTTGTATGCAAGGTATTCAGGATGTGCTTTTGGTAAGGGAAAGAAGAGTGGCTTTGTCCTAAAGTAAAATGATTGGTTGCTCCAGAACAAGGAATAGGAATGCAGAGGACAAAATCTGAATAGATATAGAAAGTCATAGAAGGTTTATAGAAAGGGAATTGTATTTGTCATGGTCAATGTTAGCTAAGGTCTGATGGGCTTATTATAAGATTTTCTTTAAAAGATTGTTAGTATCAAATATTATACTGATGCAAAACTGAAATTTTATTTTCTCTTTGCTAAATGACAAAATTTTCTTGGATTACTGATCTGCCTCTTAAGAGGTTATAAAAGGTTTCTGTTTACATTCTGAGAAATCTGCCTAAAAGGCAAAGATCCTGTGTCTTACCAGAATACTTTTCTGTGCTTTATTTTGACTTTATCATGTCCTTGATGACTTAAAGGAACAAAGTTTTCTCACTTTTGGAAGAGCTAAGGTTCTTAACAATCATGCCATCTCCTATTTTTAAAAATATTTTTGGTCACTTTGATTTCAGATTGATTTTATTTTGTTTTGCATATGCCCAGAAACAACCAAATTTCCTTGTCAATTGCATTGTTTTTGTAATAAACTTTTTTTTTTTAGTTGAAGTACAGGTGATTTACAACGTTGTGTTAGTTTCAGGTGTACAGCAAAGGGATTACACACACACACACACACACACACACACACATATATACATATATTAATATATTCTTTTTCAGATTCTTTTCCCTTATAGGTTATTACAAAATATTGAATATAGTTTCCTGTGCTATACCACAGGTCCTTGTTGGTTATCTAGTTTATAAATAGTAGAGTCATTTTATATATAGTGGTTCGTATATGTTAATCCCAAACTTGTAATAAACTTTTATCAGATCTTTCAGTTTTGAAAATTATCTTTAATAAGCTAACCATGGCCATTTTGTCTTTTACCATCTACAGATAATTTGTTAATTTACGCTGTTGGTTTCCTGAACATGTTTGCCAATCAGCTACAGTCCAGAATGTCTTGACTTTAACCAAAAATGGTCTCAGAGCCACATGGGAAAGGGCTAAGCCAAGTACCCTTGAGCACAGGCTTCTGATGGTATTGCTTAAACAACTTTGAGACCATACCACTGGAGTGAGTCAGGATTCCCAGCACTCTATCATGGGTTCCTGAGGCTGCTAAACCAAGATGGAGCAGAAAAAGAATCACACAGAAAAGTGAGTGAGCTAATGAGGGATGGTTTGGAATGTTGCTGGTGCTTTAATATTCTACTCTCTGTATATAGGGAGCTCCTTTCTCTTTTCCCTTAAACTGTCTGTAACAATTTTGGTGACTATGTTTTTGAAAAATAGAAATGAAACATTTACCTTTTTCTCCCTGTCTGACTCCTCCAAAATTCAGAAACTCCTATGGAATGTTCTTATTTTCATGGTAATATAATTAATTGCATCAGTTCAATAAGAATCTGACCTGCTTATTAACAGGATATGATAGAAAACATTGATTATACAACAAAGGCTTTGTCCAGAATGTTATATTTGAGAATGAATTAGATAAGACCAGTCAGTTTTAAGGAACTAGGGTTGACTTTATGGGGGTAGTGTTTACAAAGCTCTCTTGGGAAAAGCAGTGTGGTACGTGGCTTATAGGGTTCCCAGCTTACAAGTGAGTGAGATGAACTCTTGCTGGTGGGCCCAGGAAAGCTGGGCTATCTGAAGGACCTTGAGAAGAGAGGAATACACCCAAATTTATGGGTAATGCAGGTGAAACCTGATGGTTAGTTCTTGGCTTGGCTTCCCAGCCTCAAGAAGATTTTAAAAGTCCATTCTAAGACTTGTTATGAAGACTTCCAGCAAAGCAAACTTTAAAAGGTCTATACATTAAGCACCACTCTTGCTATGCCTGGGTAAATAATCAGGCCATATCTAATGAGATGAGCTTTATTTTATGATCAAGAATAATCTTTCTAAAAAAAAAAAGAATAATCTTCCTTTGAGATTATCTTTGATCAAAACAGAGGTAACTATGAAGAGAATTTTTGTGTTTCAATGGAAAACTATAGCACACCCTGTGGATTACCAAATTCTGGCCCTGGTCATTGTTTTTGAACTAGTTTAAGCCTTTGTAAACTGCAGGTAACTGATAGATATGAGCACCTGTAAACTAGACTAGATCCTATCATCTTGCATGCATTGTCAAACCTTATTAAATTTTCAGTTCCTTTATTTTCCTTCCGAAGCTGCCGACAACCATACAAACTAACATTTTCAATGTTCTTCCCTCCCTGTTGCCTTGGCATCACCAGAAACTAAAATATGACTGCCCAGATTCTTACTGGAACTCTACGTTGCCTTGCAGCTGGCGTTCCCACACCCCCCCAAACCTCGCCAGCATCTGAGGAAATACTACAGTTTAAAGCCCTGTTGACTTGATATATACCTTGAAGGACTTATCCCTACAGCAGCCTATGCAGGGGACAGATTTCTCCCTGGAAAAGGGACTGTCTCGGCTACCAAAAAAAAGTCTAGTAAAATGCTCAGGTCATGCACGCCCTTACAAGAGAGGTAACCAAGACCATGAACAGCATTGCCAAGCGCCCTGACAGCTTGGCTACAAGCTCAATGAGCAGCGTTGCATTACCAAAAGACTTCCATCCACCTACCTCTTGGTATCCACTGGATTGGATATCCCCAGGGTCCACCTCCTGGCTCTTTACTTTAATATAACTATTTATGTTAATATTTCTCTTTTTCATTCTAGTTATCCCTCTCATAAGGTGCCTGATCAGTAAGACTAAAAAAATGATCTTAGCCGCCATCTCTCCATAGATGGTTCAACTGATTTTGCAAGAACAGCACCAACAAGAGTCCTCAGGAGACTAATTCTTAGATGCTTCTGCCCACTCAGGAGATTTAAGATCACCTCTGAGCTGTTCAGTGATGAATGATATTTATTCATCTTGAGCAAAAGGAGGGACTGACAATGTTGAATTTAAAAAAATGTTTAATTGTGGTAAAATACACACAACATTACATTTACCATCTTAATTATTTTTAAGTGTAAGTGCAGTTCAGTAGTGTTAAGTACATTCACATAGTGGTGCAACCAATCTCCAGAATGGTTTTCATCTTGCAAAACTGAAACTCTATACCCATTAAACACTAATTCCCCACTCTCCCCTCCCTCAGCCCCTGGCACCACCCCTCTACCTTCTGTTTCTATGAATTTGGCTTCTCTAGATACCTCATATAAGTGGAATCATGCGGTAGTTGTCTTTTTGTGACTGGCTTATTTCACTTCTCATAATGCCCTCAAGATTCATACATGGTGGCTAATGGGAAGCAGCCGCATAGCACAGGGAGATCAGCTTGGTGCTTTGTGACCACCTAGAGGGGTGGGATAGCGAGGGTGGGAGGGAGGGAGACGCAAGAGGGAGGAGATATGGGGATATATGGATATGTATAGCTGATTCACTTTGTTATACAGCAGAAACTAACACACCGTTGTAAAGCAATTATACTCCAATAAAGATGTAAAAAAAAAAAGGATTCATCCATGTTGCAGCGTGTGTCAGAATTTCCTTCCTTTTTTAAGGCTGAATAATATTCTGTTGCGTACGTATACCACATGTCGTTTATCCATTCATCCATCCATTCATGCATTCATCACCTGAGCCCTATGTTCCTAGAAAATAGCAGTCAAGAAACCCCCCTATGCTTTTATGCATCAAAATGGCTTACCGCAAAAAACTACCCTTCAGAAGATAAATAAGTACTGGGGATGTAATGTACAACACGGTAAATATAATTAACACGCTGTATGTTATATATGAAAGTTGTAAAGAGAATAAATCCAAAGAGTTCTCATCACAAGAAAAAACATTTTTTTCTATTTCTTTCATTTTATGTCCACATAAGATGATGCGTGGTCACAAAATTTACTGTGGTAATCATCTCATGATGTATGTAAGTCAAATCATTATGCTGTCAGCCACAAAAAGGAATGAAATCGTGCCATCTGCAGAGACGCGGCTGGACCTAGAGACTGTCATACAGAGTGAAGTAAGTCAGAAAGAGAAAAACAAATATCATATAATCTCTCTTATCTGTGGAATCTAGAAAATGGTACAGACGAACTTATTTGCAAAACAGAAATAGAGACACCAATGTAGAGAACAAACGTATGGATACCAAGGGGGGAAAGGGGGGTGGGATGAACTGGGAGATTGGGATTGACATATATATACACTACTATGTATAAAATACATAACTAATGAGAACCTACTGTATAGCACATGGAACTCTACTCAATGCTCTGTGGTGACCTAAATGGGAAGGAAATCCAAAAAAGAGGAGATATATGTATATAGCTGATTCACTTTGCTATACGGCAGTAACTAACACAACATTGTAAAGCAACTATACTCCCATAAAAATTTTTAAAAAATCATTATGCTGTACATCTAAAACTTAATACAGTGCTGTATGTCAATTATATCTCAATAAAATCAGAAGAAAAAAAACACCCTTCGTGTAACTTAGATAAGATTCATGGATACCCCTTTATTTACCTAGGACGAAGCCAGACACAAGCTCCAAGTTCCCCTTCTTTGTCTCATCAATGATTAGCTGAATTGTTTGACCCCCACTGACCAATAGGGACAAAATACCTGCTAATGTGACTTGACCTAAGTTTACTCTGGCTTCTTCCTTCCCCACAGGCGCCTGAACTTTGACCCACTTTCAACCTGAGCCAGCCTCAGAATACTGAATAGCCCTTCCTGACCAAACCTGTCTGACGCAACGTTTGAGACTCTTACAGATCTTGGGCTCCGTGTGCTCTCCCTATTGCAACAGTGCCCCTCCCCCATTGCAATAGTCTTTTCAAATAATGGCTCTCCATACCTTCATCTACATTTGTTTTTATTTGACTGTAAGAAAGTGCTGAGGGGTGTACCTCTAGTTGTAAACATTAAGGACCATGGGGTACGGTCCAACACTTAAGCAAGCAATCATTTCTTAGTCCCATTTTACAGGTAAGGAGATGTAGGTATAAAAAGGCTAACAGACTTGCTGACTCACAGCACCAAGGGCAGAGTTGGGAATCCAGGGGCTATCTCTCATCTCAGAGAAAACAGTACTCTTTCCAGCACAAACATGCCCAATCCTGGTCAATGTTTAGGGTGGGTCTGGGCAAATTATTGAAACACTTTGGCAAAAAACATTCTCCAGTGTTCAAAGAAAGGGAGATTGGATCCAAGAGTGAAAAAAAGAAATGGAATACCCGGAGCTTCAGGGAACTCCTTCTAATTTGTGGAAATGAATGAAGACCATTCAAATGAGAGCAAGCAAAGTCTATTGATTCAAAGCTTGCTCTAGCAAAGGAGTCGACCACCATCACTTGCATTGGGCAAAAACTCAAAAGCAGGCAGAAGAGTGTGAAAGTTTTCTATTGGAAAAAAAAAGGAAAGGCTTCGGGTATGCCCTGACTGGAGGCTGTCAGCACGGGGAAGCAATAGACAGGCCAGCTAGACGCGGGGGCTCCTGTGTGATTGGTTGTGGGGAAATACTGGCTTTCTCCTGTCTGTCCTAAATTAGAAGTGGGTGCAAATATTAGCAAAGCTGTCAATTATTAATAAAATCCTGGCTGTTTGGGACCAACTGCCACAGGGGGTTATGATTTGGCTTTCTGGACTAGTTACTGTTGCTAGTAGCCTGGCTTCCTGGGCGGATTGCAGCAAGCTGTGGGCCAGGGTTACATTTTTATTTATATCCTGGCCACTGTGTATTCGGTCTTCCAAGTCTCTACAGGGACCGTGCATTTAGAAGAGGCTTTCAGACATCTGACTAGCCCCACAGATGATTCCACACTCAGGCCAGGGATATTGGCAAAACGCTTTCTGCTTCCCGTCTGTAGGAGGGAAAGTATGTAGCAGCTAAGTTTGCCTCAACTACAATCCCCCCATAACCCTCCTTTTTCACCAGTAGGTGAAAATCAGGGCCTGAGCATCTCCTCCAGCTTCCCGGGACTCTCAGGCTATCCAAACGGAGGCCTTCTTGCTTGCCTTCTTTTCCTTAGGTGGTTCATAGAATCTCAGAAAATCTAAAGGACTTTAGCTATCTCCTCACGCGGCCCTTATCTTTAAGAGACGGAGACAGGATCCCAGAGATTCCGGTGTCTGGGTTCTAGTCTAATG
This sequence comes from Balaenoptera ricei, assembly GCF_028023285.1. Classification (NCBI taxonomy): domain Eukaryota; kingdom Metazoa; phylum Chordata; class Mammalia; order Artiodactyla; family Balaenopteridae; genus Balaenoptera; species Balaenoptera ricei. The sequence goes on from NC_082654.1 coordinate 117,594,968, forward strand.
TCCACTGAGCTCTCTCTGTGAGGCAGGCAGAAGGGATCTGACATCCTTGAGGGGCTCAGCCAAGTGGGAGAGACAAGTAAATAGATGAACACGCTCAATTATTTCTGCAAACCTACCATGGGTTGTCTTGGCTCTGAGCTTGCAAACGCCATCCCTTCTGTCTAGACAGCCTTTCCTTGCCCTAGTTCCTCACTGTGAATTTCTTTGCATCTGTGAGTTTCTCATCTCCCCACACCCCAGGCTGGAGTCCTCTCGGAGTGCCGGGTGATCATCTGTCTGGGATGCTCGTGCTGTTCTGCTCCAAGGTTTTTGCCTCTTTTCCCCAAAGGGCCCTAAGATCCTGAAGACCACCTCTCGATCGGGGTTTCCATCGTCTGTCTCATCCCTAACATAAAGCAGCGTCTCAGATATTCAGAGGTGTGCGTGGAGCACAAGGGCAACCGGGTGGGAGGACTGAATGATGGAGGAGGTGATGCCAGGGTCAAGACTGAAAGGAGAAGTAGGAATTTGCCAAGGAGTCAACAGGAAAGGCATTCTAAGCAGAGCTATTAACAGGAGCAAAAGTATGGGAGGACGAGGAATGGATACGGGTGGGATGAGAACAGCATGGAGCCTGCATTGCTGGAGGATAAAGAACAAGGCAGGGACCTCCCTGGTGGCCCAGTGGCTAGGGCTCCAAGCTCCCAACGCAGGGGGCCCGGGTTCGATCCCTAGTCAGGGATCGCAACTAGGAGTTTGCATGCCGCAAATGAAGGATCCTGCATGCTACCACGAAGATCCGGCGCAGCCAAATAATTAAGTAAATATATTTTTTAAAAAACACCAAAAAAACAAGGCAGAAGTGGCCAGAGACAAGACTGAGACTGAACAGGGATACATAAAATTTTAATGTTCTGCTTCCTCACTTACTAGCAGTTTAACTCCAATCAAGTTATTTCACCTCTCTATGCAGTAGTTTCCTCATCTGTCAACTGAAGATCAGAACAGTCACCCTCACATAAAGCTGTGGCAAGGATTAAGTGAGTTAACATGCATGGAACATGTAGAAGAGCACACAGTAAGAACGATGAAAGTGCTTGCTATTCTTACCATGTTGAAGACTTCATTCTACAGGCAAGATGGGGCTAATGCTTCTATTCTAATCAGGAGTGAGATGTGGTTGGTGGAACAGGACCTGAGGCCAGAACAGAGAAACTATTTCCTACAAGGGTGCAATGAACGATAAGGACGAACTGACCTGGGGCAGGGGTGCAGAGGATGAGCAGGATTCGGCAGCATTTAGCAGGTAAAACTGGCCAGACTTACTGCCTGGTGAGAACCGGGTGGGAGAGACTGCAAGAAGCCCAGGACAGCGCCAGATCTGTGGTTTAGGCAATTTGAGTGGGTAAGATACAGAAAGACGAGGAGTTTGTGAGCACTTCCTATGTGCCAGGCACGCAGCTAGATGCTTGATGCCAAGAGATGCGGAGGAACTGGTCCAGGGCCAGAGGAAGCAAGTGGCCAAAGAACACTTGAGGGACTTCCTGGTGGCGCAGTGGTTAAGAATCCGCCTGCCAATGCAGGGGACACGGGTTCGAGCCCTGGTCCGGGAAGATCCCGCATGCCACGGGGCAGCAGAACCTGTGCGCCACAACTACCAAGCCTGTGCTCTAGAGCCCACGAGCCACAACTACTGAGCCCATGCACCACAACGACTGAAGCCCGTGCGCCTAGAGCCCGTGCTCCGCAACAAGAGAAGCCACCACAATGAGAAGCTCGCGCACCACATTGAAGAGTAGCCCCCGCTCGCCGCAACTACAGAAAGCCCGCATGCAGCAACGAAGACCCAACACAGCCAAATAAATAAATAAATAAACTTAAAAAAAAAAATCAAAGAAGACTTGAAACTCTATCTCCCGACGCCCGGTTTATACACTTTTCAACACACCCCACTCCAATCCGAGAACTGGGTCCTTTCCAGGGATAAGATTTCTGCCTCACATCACAGCTCTTAACCCTGAAGAACCAGCAAGGAAAATTCAGGCACTGGGGGAGATGAGAGGGGCTACTTTTGAACTGCTAGGTCTTTCCACACCAAATATATATATATAATAAAAGTGTACCTCAAGCCACCTCCCCTTGGCAAATTCCTTTTATTCCATTCATTTTGATGCAATCCATGTTATACAAACTGAAATACTTTGCCTCTAACATCCATTCTTATTGCAGGAGGCAGACCTCTCACATTTATTTCTTAAATTTCGAAAAGGGCTGTAGTTTAAAAACTGCCAGTGAGTATAAGAAGTGAAAAAAACACCCTACGGAATTATGTATGCAAGCTGTTTCTCAAGTATTTTTCCCCAACTTCAACTCAAGAAGCTGGTGTGGTTTTTTCCCCCCGACCAGGGATAGAACCCAGGCCCCCGGCCGTGGAAGCACAAAGTCCTAACCACTGGAACGCCAGGGAGTTCCCTGGGTTTTTGTTATGAAGCAGAACCTGGCTTGATAAATGTGTGTTGAATGAAGATGTCTGTGAAACTGGTAAGAAAACTCAGCGAATCCTCAATCGGTAAGAGTCAAGAACCAACACGCTCTCTTCTCACAAGCTCACGGCCCCTTCCAGCACTCTCAGAGCAGCAGAAGAAAGCGTACATCCAAATCCGGGCTCTGAACATCCCTCGACAATACTGTTAACATCAGATAGAGCCTGCGGGTGTTTTCGCTTAGTGGAAGGCACAGGATGTTTGCGCGAGGGGGACTGGCTTCTGGCAGGAAGGTTCATTCAGGCGAAGGTAATTGGCAACAGGCAACTAAAGGACTGCGCTTCAGTCCTCGATAGTTATCAGGAAATTAACTTCCTGCCCTTAATCAGCCCACAGTTTGTTAAAGAGATGAGAATGGCTTGAGCATGGTAGGGGGCAGTGGAGAGGAAGTGATAGAGAACAGTCATCAAAAGCTGTTGCCTAGTGTCTCTGCCCTGACCGACTGGCTCAACTTTGGCCCAGTTTCAATTTCTGGGCAAGTCTGGGGAGACTTGTGTGGCTGATACAGGCATGGACCTCGGAGGTAGAGAGTTTTGCTCAGTTTTCAGGACTGACAGGCAAGTCATTGTAACCGAGCAGGACCTCCCCGCCCATCATGTCCTCCACCTGCCTTTTGTCTATAGAAAAACTTTAGTCAAAGAATAAATTTAATCAGAGAAGTAAGAAAATGCAGAAAGAAAGGAAAACAGTCAAGCAAGACAAAATAAAAATAGTTTAGCCATTAAGCAAAGCCAAGGACCTTTAGTTCCTCCTCAAGGGCTATAGATAATATTCTGAGCCACGTCCTTTGAGCTGTGTTGCAGATACTGAAAGCCCCACCCGGTGGAAGAAGTTAACTGATGCTGCCCACGGGCACGTAGACCCCAGACCGGTTGGAACCAGGTTGATGGTGCTGACTCCCAATTACCTCACCACCAACCAATCAGAAGAATGTCCACAAGCTGACCACACATCCCATAACCCCCTTCCTCGCCCTGTCTTTAACAACCTTTCCCTGAAACCTTTGGGGAGTTTGGGTCTTTTAAGTACTAGCTGCCCTGGACTCCTTGCTTGGTGCCTGAAATAAACCCTGCACTTCTCTTTACCACAAGCCGGTGTCAGTAGACTGGCTTTGCTATACACAGGTGAGTGGACCCAAGTTTGGTTCGGTAATGTTACCACATTTTCCAGGTGGGAAGTTTATAAGGATTAAGCGCATAAGTAATTCTTAACACAGTACAAAGGAGACTAAACAAAACTCAGAAAAAATCAGTAAGGTAATCTTACATATTTGGATGCATCTTTCACACACCACTACCGGCAAGAAAAGTAAGTCAATTTTGAAGACTGCAACTGTCTTTTTTTTTTAATTGCATTTTCAGAAAGTAAACATCAAAAAAGAAAAAGAAAAACTTAGAGGTATGAGAAACTAAGTTGACATCTATCAATAGAACTTAATATTATGACAATTCTGGAATGGTAAACCCAGGAAATACAGAAATGTATAATAATAGTTCTTGTATATTGAGGGTTTAACTTGTCCTAAGTTCTAGGTTCCTGTCCTAAGAGCTTCATCTGTACTGTAGGAACATGCTTATTCCACACAACTCTATGAGGAAGATGAGAAAACAGACTCTGAGTGGTTATGCAAATTGTCCAAGGATCTAAGTTTCAGAGGCAATATCTAAAATCAGGCACTCGGGTCCCAAGGCCCAGTCTCTCTCCTATGCTTTCAAAACATACATGGGTAGCTACAACAAAAGCATATATTTTTTTAGTTTTTTAATTTGGCCACGCCATGCAGCTTGTGGGATCTTAGTTCCCCGACAAGGGATTGAACCTGCACCCTCCATAGCGAAAGCTTGGAGTCCTAACCACTGGACCACCAGGGAATTCCTTAAAAGCATATGTTTTGATTCAATGAAAAAAAGTTGGGGGAGCCACACCTCACATCAGCTGATCAGAGAGGTCAATCGGATGAGCGCTAGCACCCTCTTTATATTTTTTTCTTAATTTTAAAAAATTAATTAATTTATTTATTTATTGGCTGCTTTGGGTCTTCGTTGCTGCACGCCGGCTTTCTCTAGCTGTGGCGAGCAAGGGCTACTCTTCATTGTGGTGCGCTTCTCACTGCAGTGGCTTCTCTTGCCGCACAGCACAGGCTCTAGGCGTGCAGGCTCAGTAGCTGTGGCACACCGGCTCAGTTGCTCTGCAGCATGTGGGATCTTCCCGGACCAGGGATCAAACCCGTGTCCCCTGCATTGGCAGGCGGATTCTTAACCACTGCGCCACCACGGAAGTCCATAGCACCCTCTTTAGATACAGACTGAACTTTCCTTCAGAGACATAAATAGGCCGATCCAGCTTATAGCGAATTCCATTTATCACGCAAAAACAAACAAAAATGCAACTCATGGTATTGGTTCATGGATATTTCATTTCAAACCTGGCTCAGAGTCTGAAATGTGGGTATTTCCCACCTAACCTTTGAAGGGACTCTGAATGCATAAAAAAAGCCAATAACATGAGTAACCTGCACTTTATCTAAATGGTAATAAAACTTACTTAACAATTGAGGATCTTAATTGCAATTTAAGGCATTTGCTTTCCTAAAACACAGATAGTAAGTAACATTAAACAGCACTTGGTTTTTAATTGCTTTACAAATAAAATCATTCCTTTTCCCCTTTAAGCTGCTACAATTGCCATCTGGTAAATCAGCTCTGGAGAACTGAGCCGAACTAGTCTCTGAAGTATTTTCTTTAGGACCAAGGAAACCAAGGATCCGAAACCAAACTTTTCCAGATGAGGGAATGGAATTTAAGACAGGGTTCCTCAGATGAGGAAGGTGGCTGGAAATCTGGGGACCGGTAGAATCTAATCAAACTTTTGCTGGTTCCATGGCTCACAATGTCACTGTCCCAAACTCTCACCCAGTCAAATGAACAAATTCTACCCTTGGGGGGAAGCTAGGAGGAGAGTAGAGAATTTAAGAGCTTTCCTCCAGCCAACATTTCTTTACATTTAGTTTTATTAAACCATTCGCTTTCACAGCCAACATGAAATATGTGATGACCCCTTTAAGAGAAGGAGCTCAGAGTATCAGAAACGCGCTGTCCACAACCATGTGGCCATTTAAATTTTTTAAAAATTACTATTCTTAAGTACTGACCTAGGGTTAGTGAGACAAGCCAGTTAGAAGCTGCGCCCAAGGTCTGAAATTGGTCAAACCGGACATTAAGCACACTTCAGAGCTGGACCCTTGGAGGACTGACCCCTTATTCTGCATCTCACCTTGATTTATGCCCAATTGTGCTACCCGACCTGGGGTTACATGTTATATAACCTGAAAGGCTAATACAATGAGTGACGAACACTCCCCCCAGGGAAGTCCAGCAATTTAAAAAGCACTCCCAGGGACTTCCCTGGGGGCGCAGTGGTTAAGAATCCGCTTGCCAATGCAGGCGACACGGGTTCAAGCCCTGGTCCGGGAAGATCCCACATGCCGCGGAGCAACTGAGCCCGTGCACCACAACTACTGAGCCTGTGCCCTAGAGCCCGCAAGCCACAACTACTGAGCCCACGTGCCACAACTACTGAAGCCTGCGCACCTGGAGCCCGTGCTCTGCAACAAGAGAAGCCACCACAGTGAGAAGCCTGCGCACCGCAACGAAGAATAGCCCCTCCCTGCCGCAGCTGGAGAAAGCCCGTGCGAAGCAACGAAGACCCAACACAGCCAAAGATAAATAAATAAATAAATTCAAAAAAAGAAAGTGTGAATTAAAATAAAAAGAAATAAAATGGACTCTTCTTGGATTTCTTAAAAAATAAAATAAAATAAAATAAAAAGCATCCCCAAGTTGAACCTCAGAGTCCCACAAAGAGATTGAAAAGCCAAAGTGATTTTCTTTCCCTAATCTCATCGTAAACTCAGGTATACTAATGGGAGCCTCACTCAATACTCAGTTAAATATAGACTATTTTTTTCAGAAACCTCGTTACTGATTACCTTCTTCAGGACTCCCAAGCTGTATGAATTCACACCAAGACTCTTATGGTCCCAAAGTTCCATAAGGCCAACCCAAAACTTAGTGACAGTGACATCACGTCTCAACTCAAAAATGAGAACCCCACGGGACACCTGCAAACAGCGGCCTTTCCCAAGTGAAAGGGAAGCCCCCCCACGCCAGCCAGCCCTGCTATCTGCGGAAATGTGGGTATGAGAACAAAATGGAAAAAAGGAGAGGACATTCTCTTGTGATGAACTTCACCAGGTTATCAGTCACTCCAAGCCATTTGCCCAGAGTCCGCAACTCCCAAACCCAGACACGCATGCTCATTTCAGAGCAACTTATCCCCAGGTTTCTCAGGTTGGAGGGTGGTGTACAGAACGCTCCCGCTTTCCTGCAAAAATTAGAATCTTCTATGGCGGCATCTCTCCCACTTTCCCAAGACTCCCTTCTCCCTTTCCATCCTTAAAAATCTCTTGATCTCCTCCCTTCCATTTCTGAAAAATTTACTAAGAAAATCTTAAACATACAAGTGTAGAGAATAGTATGACAAACTCTCAGGCGTCTATCACCGAATTTATCACCGACATGCTCCCCATCCTGTTCTCCTGTTTTCTCTATACCTACATCCACCTGCCCACCACCTGCCCCCTCAGTGAACCATTTTAAAGAGAACCCACAATACCATATCATTGCATCAGTAAGTATTTTATTTAGGAACTTCTAAAAGATACAGATCTTTTAGAAATATTATTTTTATTTACAGAGAAACAATAGGATGAATGCATCTTACACAACAATAAAAAACAGGAAAAAAAAAAGGAAAATTAAGAGAGATTTATGGAACTTCCATAAAGTCGTGAGCCAGGCAAGAGTGAGTCTATCTGTAACCTGCATCTTCTGTCGCTTGGAATTCTGTCCTTCTGCAGTTATACTCTGTGACCTCTCAGGCAACCCTATCTCTGATGGCTCTGCTGAGTAAGCGTTTGAACTCGTGTTTAAGGACAAAGCTCCCCCAAGTAAATAATCTGCCTAAAGCCATGAGAAAGGTCTCACGGTCAACCTGGAATCTTCCCCGGATGGATTCCCATCTCTGTAGCCTTCCCCAGCACCTTCATTCCATGGTCCTGATATTTCTCATGGATCTGGGGCCCAGGTTCTAGGGGAAATAGTCATTGTCTAAAATAAAAACTTTAAAAAAAAAAAAAAAAAAAGGAAACAGTTACAATACCATTATCACAGCTGGAAAAGAAATGAACAAGAATTCTTTAATACCAACTACCCAGGGGGTGTTGGACCCATTTCCGCTTTGATCCAGGCGGCCCTGGTCTCTCGGGGGCTGGACCGGGCATGCAGAAAAGAAGCCTCTTCGCTTCTGAGAGCCCACTCAGTACCCCAACACACACCTAAACACACATATGAATGGGGCACCTCTCCAAGCAACGTTCACAGGCTTCCCTTCCCTCCACTCTGAACCAACGCCTCCAACCCCGCTCCTCTGCTCCCATATCCCAACACATCTTCCTAAGGATTTTGTGGCAGCTGCCAATGACCACCGCTCCAGAATTCCTTAAGTCTGTGAGGCCTGCCTCATGGTGATACACCCACCCCGTTACCACATTTCTTTGCCATCAAGTGGTTAAGATTGCACGTTCTGGAGCCAGACGGTCTGGCCTTGCCACTTACTGCGTGATTCTGGGCAAGTTATTTAAACTTTACGTGTCTTGCTCAGTGGATAGTCTGACCGAGACAAAGAGGAACGGGACGAGAGGCAGCCCGTCTGGAGGACAGCCGAGGGAGAACCCATCACCCCGCAGAGCTCCCCAGCACTCTGGTAACGCCCTTGCTTCTGCAGAATGAAGCTCTAACCTCCTGTCCCGCTGAAACCTAGGATGGTGGGGAGGGGAGGTAAAGGGAGAGTAGGGGGAAAACTGTGACTGCAGAAACGGTGCCGCCTGAGCGTGCCTGGGTCTAAGCAACAGTCCTGGGATCCTTCCCGCAAGAGCAGCTGCCTCAGCTGCCTTGACATTCCTGAGGTAGTCTCACTCTCAACCTTTTGTCCTCTGCCAAGTCCAGATCCAGCCTTGCTCAGAGCCTGCACCTGTGCTTGGGGTTTAAGCGCCCTCCAGTAAATCACTCTCCCTACCATCACCACTGCCCTTGCAATGGGACGTATAAACACCAGAGGCCTCTGATAGAGGAACCTCCCCTGACCTCTGGCCCGCAGGTATCCTAGAACAAGCTCAAAAGCCTCAAGAGAGCTGATTGTTAAATTGCCAGGAATTTTGTGAGCTGGTTGTGAAACACAGATACTATTAAAAATTAAATTATTTAAGATAATTTACAAGATTGTATTGAAAATACAGGTGAAGGGAATTCCCTGGTGGTCCAGTGGTTAGGACTCCACGCTTCCACCACAGGGGCCACGGGTTTGATCCCTGGAGAGAGAACTAAGATACCGCATGCCTCGCACTGTGGCCAAAAAAACCCCACAGGTTTAAAAAAAACACATAGGTAACAAATACTCAAACCACCCCGCTTCCTAATTATTTGACTACATTTTACTATTACTATGCATTTAAGGTTATTTATACCTAATATATCTGTATGGTAGAAATACCATATACGGTGTTACTATTGCACCTCTCTCTCCAACTCCAAGTTTAGTGACTTCACATTGGTGGCTTGAAACCAGCCACGGTGGGGAGTATTTACACCACGAACATCCATAAGCAATACAAACCAAGGTTTATTTTCCCAGAGGGCAGACACTTATCAACACCCCTGTCGGACTCATCTCCTCTATAGTTCTCCACCCACGGGTGCATCCGCCTCTCAGCCTGCTGAAACCACGCTGTCTGTTGAATTGGGGGAGAACAAGGGGCAAAGTAGATGGCATCACAGCTAAGAGAGTCCAGGAGCACTTTAATCCCATCTCAAATCTTGGCCAACCTTCCCTATGAGGCTCACAAGAAAGACTGATTTCCCGACGTCCACTGTGCATCAACAAGCCACCTTTTTTTTTTTTTTTTAATATTTATTTATTTGGCTGTGCCAGGTCTCAGTTGCGGCATGCACGTGGGACCTAGTTCCCTGACCAGGGATGGAACCTGGGCCCCCTGCATTGGGAGTGTGGAGTCTTAGCCACTGGACCACCAGGGAAGTTCCCAAGCCACTTTCTTATTAGCTGGACTTGCGCTGGGAGCTTCTGGTAGAGGCCTCTTTCCAAACAGGGCTTCAGTTTTCACCCCTCACTCTCCTACTTTTGCCCCCTTCTCTCTTTCTCATGCACACACACAAGCTCTAGCCTTCACTTCTCAAGGAGCCTATACCAGGGGTCCACGAACTCAAAGCCCACAGGGACCACACTGTAATAACTTGTGGGGTGGGCAGGGGGACCACCGTGGCTCTGCAGGGGCAGGTGTTCTCTGCTCCCCGGGCATAGCTACTGCTCAGCCCCTGCTGACTGAGCAATGGAGGGCGAGGCCCTGCTGAGCTCTTATTTTTTAAGAGTAATAAGAAATCTGGATTTTTTAAAAAATAAAAGTCTCCTTCATTTCAAATCAAAAGGTATTTCAACTTTTCATAAATTGTAACTATGGGAAGCGACAGATATGTTCACTAACCTTATTGCGGTCATCATTATGCAATATCTATGTATCAAATATTACATTACACCTTAAACTTACACCATGTTATATGTCAGTTATTTCTCAATAAGATGCGAGGGGGAAAAAGGAAAATAAAACACATTACATTTTTCTACCTTTGGGGAAAAAACGTTTTTCATGCATACTTAGGCCAAACCAAATGATGGTGGGAGGTGTTTAGCCCCCAGGCCACCTGTAGCAGAGCTGATGCAATCCATCCCACCCCCGCCCCCGGCCCACCCGATTTCACTGTGAACACTCATGCACCTGGCCAGCATCCCTCATCAAACACGGAGTGACCATCATAGGGACACAAAACAGATCAGTGGCTGTCCCGTGGTGGCGGAAGGAGGTGACTGGATACAAAAGGGAATGAGGAAACTTCTGGGGGTGATGAAAATGATCTACAGATTAAAGAGAAAACTACTATTGGGTCTTGGGTGATGGTGTGGAAAGGGACAAAAGGACATTGTAGGAAGGTCATTTTAAGCATAGAGTACGGTTCTGGGACTTCCCTGGTGGTGCAATGGTTAAGGATCCGCCTGCCAATGCAGGGGACACGGGTTCGAGCCCTGGTCCGAGAAGATCCCACATGCCGCGGAGCAACTAAGCCCGTGCGCCACAACTACTGAGCCTGCGCTCTAGAGCCGGTGAGCCACAACTACTGAGCCCGTGTGCCACAACTACTGAAGCCCATGCACCTAGAGCCCGTGCTCCGCAACAAGAGAAGCCACCGCAATGAGAAGCCCGCGCCCCGCAACGAAGAGTAGCGGCCCTGTTCACCACAACTAGAGAAAGCCTGCATGCAGCAATGAAGACCCAACGCAGCCAAAAATAAATAAATTTATTTTTTTAAAGAAAGCATAGAGTATGCTTCTGTTGTCTTGAGAAACAGGTCAACTGCTCAGGCTTTGGCTTTGGCAAACGGCACTAATTCATTTCTATGTTCTTTAGACCATCCGTGAGGAGTTGGTAAACACAAGATTCTGCAGAAGGCTGAGAACACCCTGTAAGCTGAACTCTGGTTCTTAAATACCTGTGAAAGGCCTTAAATAGATTAAAATATGATTCTCCTTAAGAAGAACGCATTGCCGTGTTTTACAGAGGGTGCTATGTGTTCATTTTCAGTGTTCTATTTTGGAGGGAGGAGGGGGTACTGTGGTCTTACATGACTTGTTTGTAACTGACAGATTTTGCCTCAATAAAGGATCCTTCTTATTGAAGTACATCCTTGACTATTTACCATGGTCCCAAGCAAACATGCCTGTAAATGATTATAATAAAATTGTGGGAATCCCAGCACCTAGAAGGAGGGCGATGGGCAGGGGGAGAGTGAGGAACAGATACTTTTTTGGTTGAAGGGACCTGTCCAATACTTTAAGCCACATCACACAAGCAGCTGCCTATTCTGGGACAATTCTGACCACAAGATCCTGGACAGCGGTACCTGAATTAGTGTCTACAAGGTGATCTGATGAAGAAGCTTGGTCCAAATAATTGGTGTCAACAGAATCCCATGGTTATTTGGGGGCTGGTGTATGTTTTTTAAAAACTTGTCATCACTGATGTAAATTTTCTCCCATGACTATGTGTTGTACGTATGCATGTCCCTGCATCCTGATTATTAAGCACTGAGAGTTTGTAAATATGCATTCCACTCAGATATAACACTACTTCTGAGTTTCAAAACATGACCATTTCAGAACTATGGTATCAATACCTCCATTCCCAGATACAGGATTTTCAAAACTGCAGATTAAGTGCTAAACAAACGAACAAACAAAACTATGGGGCAGCGCTCTCGGCTTTGTTGTCTCAGGGTCTCCAGGAAGCCTCACACACAACGGAGAAAATTCAAATCTGGGGGTCATTCTCCCCGGGGTCACCTTCAACCCCTAGAGGAAGGAGTAGGTGCATTGGACAGCATTCCTGTCCCCTGGTGGGATAATACTGAGGCACACTCTCAATTCTTCCTCGGGGACACCCAGTGGGATTGAATTCCAGTTGTCCCCCGGTGCTAACGGGCTCACCCGCGCACCCTTCACTGGCCTCACCTTCCCCACGTTCTCATTCCGCTTTCTGGACTCCCCTTCCAAGGAAGCTCCCTGCACCCAAGTCCCTGTCTCAGTTTGCTTTCAGGGAATCCGAACAGTCACCACTTGTGTCATGCTCGGACCTGCAGGTTTCCGCACATGCTATTCCCTCTGTCCCAAACACCCTTCACCCAATTTCCACCTGTTCTTCAAGAACGTGCTTAGAGATCAACTCCTCTGGAAATCCTCTCTGACCCTCCCTCTCTTCTAATGCCATGGGGTCCCACTGTGCTGTTGCCCCGCTCACAGCACCCACCACACTGGGAAACGCCAAAAGGGAAGGGAGTCGGTATTCATGTCCCCTCTCCCCCTGCCCCATCCCCCGAATTCCCAGCACGGCACACAACAGCTGGCGTGGCTAGTAGTTTTAAAACAGCTGTAGAGTGAATGAAATGATACTAGAAGTAGTTAAGAAGTGACACTATGAAGACTCTTATACTCCCATGTTTTAACAATGTTCATTGGATCCCAACCACCCCATTTGTAACAGAGAAGAACAAACGTGACCGCACATTAGATCTATTCCTTTAGCTCTAACCCCTGTGCTCTGTGGCCTGTACTCAGTCGTGCTGGCTCTGCACCTCTGGAAAAGAATGTTGCCCACAGCCTGAAATACACAGGAGGACTCTCAAGGCTCTGACCTTTAGAGATGCAAAGTTGCAGAACAGAGAATAACATCTGTCTGGTTGGAGGTTCACAGGGAACACAGTGACCAGATCTATGTGGACCGCTGTAAGAACAAAGCATCCCGGCGCCACAAAGCCTGCACCAACCAACCTCCATCCCGCCCCCCCCCCCACGCCCGTCCCTTTTTAGTATAAAAGAAGCCTGAATTCTATCCCTGCTAAGATGGTACTTCGGGACACTAGTCCACCACCTTCTCAGTTGGCTGGCTTTCCAAATAAAGTCGCCGTTCCTTGCTCCAACTCCTCATCTCTCGATGTACCGGCCTGTCATCTGGTGAGCAGTACGGGCTTGGACTCGGTAACACATTCTCATTCTTATCTTGTAGGTGAGGAAACCAAAGCCCAGAAAACTGGACTTAGGCCAGACCTGAACCCACAGGACACTTTCTACTGTACCTGGGTACCTTAAATCTGAGGCTTCGTGCCCAACATTAAAGTAACAAATAGCAGTAGTCAGTCAGTTCCCCAGCTTAATGATTTCCCAATAGCATTTCACCAGGACCCAGACAAAGCTATCCCTGGGGAGATGCGGTGGGAAAAAGTAGGTTAAGGGGGCTTAACTTGAATTTCAGCAGTTGCCTTTCAAAGGAACATTTAAAGAGCACAGATACGAATCCACAAAAGATTTAAGTTTTTTGTTGCTTTACATATTTCAGATACTGTATTTTTTTGTCTCTAGAAGTTCAACTGGAGGCTTTTTTATGTTTCATTTTCCTTATCATGCTCATGTATTCTTCTGCCTTCTAGAATGCACGAAGAATGTTTATAATGGCTGTTTTCACATCCTTGTCTACTAATCCTATCATCTTGTTTCACTTCTGAGTCTGGCTTTTCCTTTTCTTGATTTCTAAGATGAAAAATGTTCAGATTAATTACTAAGCTCTCTTTTTGGGATAATTAGTAATCTTGAAAGTTGCACTCAATCATTAGTAAGGTATCAGAAAATACGATCTTTAGAAAAAGATCCAAATACATTTAGTTCAAAAGGATTCAATGTAATATGGAAATGGGGGTGATGTGAAAGATAGAACAAAAAACTTTAAAGGACAGAAAAATTCAACGTCTCATGTTGACAGAAACATTTGACACAAACCGTATTTACCATGCACTGACGTCTTCCTCTGTTTCTAAAGAGAATGCTTAAAAGTTTGGGCCTGAATTACACATGAGTGAATACAATTGAATTTCCCCAAGTATTTTTTAACTTAAATAGCCCATACGTTAAAACAAGGACCCAGATTTACCTACAGAGTTTTACGTAAACACAAAAAAAGTTTCTAAACAAACCGTTTCAATCTTAGAAGCACCACGTGGACACACAGCCTCTAAAAGGTGTTAAAAGAAAAAAAGTGCACATATAGCTTAAACTTTACAACTTACATGTTGTTAAAGCACTTCGTTTTGAATCCCATTTTCTTCAAATTCTACATGAAATAAGAATGGCTATCTCCATTATATAGGTTAGAAAACTGAAGCTGGCAGATGCAGCCAAGTCCTAAATTCAGAGGTCCTGGGCAATTTCTTGGTCAACATTTTCATCAAGTTACAACTAAAACCTCACTGCCATGAGAACAGAGGCATTTTGAGATTTTGGTCAATTCACCAAATGACACATCAAATTAAAAGCTCTTTTCATTAACTAATAGTTAATATGAGATCTTGCTTGAACCAGAGTGAGTCAAGAGTCACTCAAGGTTTACTTAGCTCTTTAATATGGAAAAGGACCTAGATTTAAGCAGTTCGCACTCCTAAGATGATATCACAACTGTGTTCTTGAAGACTATGCTCCTAGGGCAGGATCCTAAGTCTGTGCTTTTCCCCCACAGAACAGGGACTAACTGCTAGGGGCTTCCTAAAACGCAAGGTGTATAAAACATCACCACAAATATTCATTCTACCATTCTACCTAAAGGTATGGACATGGAAAGGACTTGTGTCTTATTGTATATGTGAAGGCCTGTACTAGAGGGTTTCATCTTGATTTTCTCATCTTAGCAAGGCATATAGTATTGTTATTTTACAGGTAAGAAACTTGAGTTCCAGGGAGGTTAAGTAACTGAGCCAGTGAAGGAACTGGTACTCAAACCTAGAACTCATTCTAAAGCCATGCTTCCTATACGTAGGAAGAGAAAGCCATACAAACAGACTTAAAAATTTAAGAATAAGCTAATATACTGAATGTAATTTCCAAAGCCTGACTATATATGTGCGTATATATACATATATCTAATTGTTTATACGTAACATTTTGGGAACGAGTGTGGTTTTCCTTTCCTTTTCATAATCTCCTCGGTTTATGGTTTTCAAGTGAAATACAACACAGCTATGGAACAGTGCACAGATCATAAACGCACAGCTCAATGAATTTTCAAAAACTCAATACATCCAGGTAACCAGCATCCTGGTTAAGAAACAGAGCAGTACCAATCCCTTTTGTGTCCTCAACTTAAGTTCACTTTCTAAGGCAGCCTTTAGTATTCAGAATCTAAGCTGGATGTCTATCAGAAATCACAGGGAAACAATGTTCATTTTCCGACTCAAAGACCAGAAAGAAAGAGATAGGGTATAAAGCTCAAGAGGTTCATTTTAAAAAATTATCTTTATTTAGGTTTCTGATTCAGCACATGTATCAAAGACTAATCAACATAAAGAAGTAAATGAGACATTAATTGGAAGTCTTACATCTCTCTAAACTCTGACCAAGAATGTCAAGATTGCCACTATTACCAGAACTCCAACCTAGTCAAGTTGTAGACAAGCTATCATGAACGACGTACAGTGTGCACAGATACACAGAGGCCAAAGACATGCTAGCACTTGGCTCTCCTCTCTTCCTTGTTGATGTCTTTCCATGGGACAGTCCACTTTTGCTGTCCATGCCTAGTTCCAAATAAAGTCCAAAGAAGGCTCAGGGTCAACCTGATCCAACACTCTGCTGGAGGAATGCATCCTCAAACTGTTGTGCCTGCAACTTTGTTTTTGCCAGGATGAAGTTCAGATCGAGATGTACAATACAATCTAGATGACGGTGCAGACTCAGTGAAGAACTAAAGTTGAGCAGTAACCCGAGTTAAGGCATGAATGCACACACATGTGCACACACACAGCACCCACGCTATCATGAACACAGGATTCCTTCCATTGCCTAGCGAGAGGCAACCAGGGCTCGGCAGTTAACCACAACTGCCGAGCATACTGAAGCATGCCCCCCGTAATTTTATGCTAACAGCTGTGTGTGTATGTTTTATCAAAAAAAAAAAAAAAGTAAAGAGAAAAAGGAAAAAAGAAAACTAAAAAAACCAAAAACAACAAGAAAAAAAAAAAAAAAAAAAAAAAACCCAAAACCTAAAAACCCCTTAATCTCTTACAATGGCTCTTGAGCATGGAACTCACATAGCAGCGTCAATGGCTGGATCTTTAGTAATTTGGAAATAAAAGGTTGTTTTACTATGTATTTCTTTGGTAGTCATCACTACGAAGTTTTCAGTGTCGGTTACCTATAAGACAAGTACTAGATAGAAGATCAAGTTACGCAGAAATATTTCTTCTGTACTGATAAGATAAAAATAGTAAGCTCTCCAAGCACAAGTTTCTATGCTTTTTCTTGCCTTATTGGGCATCCTCTACAAGCAAGGCTTCGTGCGGGAAAAGTTCGCATCTACCTAACAAAGGGCAAATACATATTCTATCTTCCTACAATTGAACCGTTAACGAAAATTCACATTATCCGTTATTTCTGGTCAAATCAGTTAGAAGCCAATTACAAAGGGGCAGCAAGCACTTGGTGTCAAAGCCACATTCTGGTCACACATTCATTCCATGGTTGTGGTCAGTCTCTCAGGAGCTCAGAATTTAAAACTCCTTTCAATTAACAAAGGAGCAAGTTAAATCAAATCTTAAATACTTCCACCATCTGCCAAATCTCTAGAAGTCTGTCTAGAATGCCAGCATGCTGGATGAGAGAGAGCAGTTCAGAGCCCAGAGAGGCCTCAGGTGCTAGGGAAAGTAACTTGGTTTTGTATAAAAGGCATGGTCATCTGGCGAGGAGTACTTATCCTATCAGCAGCACAGTGGTAGCCAAGGGTCTCCGTCAGCAAGACAGGAAAATGAAGTTACTGAACCTGCTGTGGCTCCCACCTGCCTTCCAAGGCCTCTGGGGCCTCTGAGAGTCAGTCCGGAGGTTGCCCTGGGCGGGTGGGCAACAGGAATAGCAGGAACCAAGTTCAGCCCCCACGAGAAGTGCCCCAGATAAGTCAGCTTCTCGTGGCCTGGGGGTTGGAATCTCCGGGGTCCCTGGGGGCTAAACCATTGCCAAGGAGCTGCCCTAGCAGGTACTGCCCAAGCGCGACAGGCTCCAGACGGGGTCATAAAACATTCGAACAGGACATGAAACAGCATCATTTCAAAAGAGTAGTGTTTGTTCTATCAATCCAGAAGGTCCACCGGGAGAGGCAACTAGATTTATGGTGAAAAAGTGCTGTTTGAAGGAGCTGTGTTTTATTTTACAATGAAATGACTAGTCTAAGGAAACCGGCGCTACATTTCTGTCGAAGTCTGGATGTCAAGAACCTGTCTCCAGAAGGCATTTATCAGAACTGTCTGCTCACTCCAGGTCCTTTTTTCAGTCACCACAGGGCAATGTTTTGACTTTTGTGCTTTCAGGAGGTCACTAAATTGCTAGCAAGTGGAGGGAAGATCATTACCTTTTGGACTTTCTTGTTTGAGTGCAAGATACTATCCAACAGCACTGAAATCTATAGTCTCATAGAAGATTCTTGTAAACATATACCATGTCTCCTATAAGAAAAACTGAGAACTGTACGATGCGGGCAATATTTGTTCGCCTGCTCTCAGAATTCCTCACAATGGCCAGGTGCCAGGAGGGACGGTGAGTCGTTGGTGAAATCCCCGGGTTGGACAGGACCCCATCTGACTGAATTAAAAACCTCAAGCCTCAATAATTAAATGCCAAACTTCTTCCTCATGTTTGAAAACTGTACTATGATTATGTATATTACACATGATAAATAAAATTTATAGAGACCTATGATTTCTTTCAAATGATCGAGGAGTGACACTCTCAGTTTGGAGGTGGAAACGGAAAGAGCCAAAAAAAAAAAATCCTATTGTCGCTTTTACTCTCAAATTCTTAAGATGCTAGTCAAACACTATTAGCCAGCGAGACGTTTTCTCATTCTGTAACTCTTAAATATGCATTCAAAGGCAAATATGGAGGTTTCTCTACTGTACAATATTAAATATCTACAGTGTCATGGTTCCTAATGGTTAGGAGAGTGTGCAATAAAGAGCTAGCTATTAGAGATGGGCGTCACAAAACATGGACTCTTAAAAATTACGGATAAATTCATTTTCAGTTCTCTGATTATATCCAACAGATACACATTCTCATCATAAAATATACATTCTCTAGTAAGTTATTTTTGTCCACAGCATATATAAATATGCGAACACAGGTGGTAAAAATCACTTTACTACCAAAGTACAAAACAGTTAACTGCTGAAAAGCCAAAATAAAGGTGTTGCAAGGGTTAAGAAAAGACTGACTCACGGCGTTCCACTTTAAAGTGAAACCAAATGATTTATTTGTGCTAAATGAATGGAAATGACGCATTCAGGATATACTTCTTTGTACACCGCGCTTGCTTTTACTGGGCGAACTAAGCAGTCCTCAATGTTAATGTGCTACTTTCCTCTACGCCTCTTTCCTGCCAGAAATAAAGTATTTTGGCCATTGTGCCAAGATGTTCCTATAATGTTCATTTCACATAGTATTTTCTCATAGTACTCTGCACCTTTAAAATATTTGTTCGAACTCTATTTTAGGGGAACGCAAGTAAAGAATGGAAAGGGAAAATAGCCGTTTCTGTCACCATCACATTGCCTTCTGCAGCAGAAATCACACAGCACGTTCTAATCAGCCATCACAACCACTGGCGGGTAGGACAACAGTTATTGACTCACGTGAGAGGGCCAGTTTGGGTAGGGTAACATCAAGGATAAAGAAAGACTCACACCCGGATATACGATAATTATCTATCCCATGTATGTGGAAAAGGTACAGCCATGTGATCCAATATGTCAGGAGATCTGTTTTACAAGAGACATGGATGTTGAGATATACTGAAAATAACCCACACAAAGTGTATCCGTAGAAAGCTCTATTAAACATTGTCTTGGGCACTGATGCATCCAACTTCCCATTCTATAGTGAGAGCTAGATTTTCAAAGGTCTGAATTGTAGTGCTGAATTACTGGTATGCTTGGTAAACACTATTCTAATGGGGCGGGGGGGGGGGGGCGGGTAATAACAGCTCAGTAATTTTCTGCAAATTCATGGGAAAAACAATATAAAAAAAGATATCCCTTTTTATTTTACAAACCTAAAAGCCAGGAAAATGAAGCTCTGGGGCCAAGCAAAAATTGCACACCGCTCCTGAACTACCAAATAGTCGAATAGCCGATGTCCCAGCCAGGGAATGGACGCACATGAAGATTCAAGTAAAACACCGATGGAGAAAGTCGTCTGTTTAGTGTTGTAGACCCACAACACTGGCTGCGTTTTTCCGACACACATTTACAACACAATGAATAGTGAAGCCTAGATAACCTCAGTGCAAATAAGTCAGATCCGAATGAATATGCCAGGGGAGGAAGGAAGCCTTTGGCGTCTTGAGTCGACGGCTCCACTGTACGAACGAGTCCCAACGTGAGGTTCGGACTGCGCACATGCATTAAGGCTGGGAGGAGGGGTGCACCGGATGTTGCGAGGGGGCGGGCTGCGAGGTGGCTGCCGAGGGGACCGCGGGCTGCATGGGTGGCGGAGGTGGAGGTGGCGGAGGCTGGACGGGGGTCTGTGTGTTGGGAGACGGAGGCGGCGTGGGCCGTTTGAATTTGTCGGGGCTGTTGCTCCTCCGCGGTGAAGGCCTCTGTAGACAGGACAGGAACAGCAGGTCAGAGGAGGCACAGACGGCTGGCTCAACCCTAACCCAGCGAGACTCGGAGCCCAGGCTGCCCCAGAGCGGACCAGCAGAGACCAAACACCAGCGAGGTCCTTGGCCATCCCTACTGGTTTCTGAACCAGTTTTCATGAAAACTTCATCAAGGTAGAGTTTACACCGCCATCTATGAAAAAGCTATGCAAAGTCACTATGACACGTGCATCGACCGAACGACTGGACTTTCGCCCTTCGATGAGACAGTCCTAAAATTAAAAAACTGCTGTCACGTCCTCCCCTTAAACCTTTTCTGTTCGTTGTATGTCTCCAGTTCCTTCCGTCCCTCAAACAAGTTGTCAATATCCTGAAAGCTACAGCTCAACCAAAAACGTTCCTGCTTTAATGTAAAGCTCATCAAACCAGCAAAACAGATTCAGAAATATCTTGCATGCTTTTTTTAGAGAATGGGGTTCTTCTTTTCAAGATTCCCTCATTGGGAATACCCTCAGTTCTACCCTAGTCTCAAATCCCTATTAGCGACATTTCTAACCGGTCTATTAGTCAACTAACTAGCCAGCTCTAATGAAAACACTCCCCTGAATAGAGTTTGAACCAGATACACTTAACGTTCCTTCTAATTCCAGGAAAGAAAATTCTGGATGAAACTAGAAACAAGTCTAATTTCAGGAAGAATACTGAGGGTCAGTGAACTGTGAAGGTGCGGACAATAAATATTTTAGACATTATGGCAACCAACGATAATTCGCTATGGCAAGGAGCTGGCTAGAGTTCAAACGAGGCATAGGCCGGAGGTCAAATTACGTTTCACAAAGGGCAATATTTCATAGAAAATGAAGGTGAAGTTTTGCCTCCTGGGAAGGATTTTAGTTTCAACACCAGAATGCAGCATCAAACTGTTGGGAGGTCTCTAGAAGTTTAAGGTGAACTGAAGGAAGGAAGGAAGAAGAAAGATAAATGTCCGAGGACATCAATGTTGGCTCCCACGGAGGACCAGTCGCTACCACCATCAGGAGTAAAGCGCTGCTTCCTGCCCCATGGATACTCACTGTGATACCGTGGGATGCTCCCATATGCTGCACATGAAGACCTGGGGAATTGTAATAAGACATTCCGGCTCTAGTCAGTGAAGTTGGTGGCGTGAAACCAACTGTGTGACTTGCATACGAGAGACCTGAAATATAACAACAACTTGTAAGTATTATTACAAACTCAACTATCTGGTGTCTTTAAGCATCTAGGAGGCTTTAAAATGCAGACGTTCTTAGTCACCCACAAAAATGCAAACAGATAAGAGGAGTGGTGGGCTCACCAAATGGCCTGCTGGATGGATAACAAGGGATATAAAAGTCAAGCCCTGGAACAGACTAGACAGCCCAGAAATAAGTGCACACATAAATGGTCAGATAATCTTCAGTGAAGGTGCCAGGAATATGCAATGCGGAAAGGGTAGTCTCTTCAACAAACGGTGCTGGGAAAACTGGAGATTCATGTGCAAAAACAATGAAAAGTGGAGCCCTATCTTACACCACACACAAAAATCAACTCAAAATGAATTAAAGACCTAAATATAAGACCTGAAACCATAAAACTCCTAGAAGGAAACACAGGGGGAAAGCTTTATGACATTGGTCTTAGTAATGATTTCTTAAATATGACACCAAAAGCACAGCCAGCAAAGCAAAAATAGCCCAGTAGGACTACAGCATACTAAAAAGCTTCTGTTCAGCAAAGGAAATAATCAACAGAAAGGTAACCTATGGAATGGGAGAAAATACTTACAAACCATATATCAGATAAGGGGTTAGTATCCAAAATATGTAAGGAACTCCTACAACTCAAAAGCAAATAAACAAATGACCTGATTTTAAAATGGGCAAATGACTTGAATAGACATTTTTCCAAAGACAACATACAAATGGACAATAGGTATATGAAAAGATGCTCAGCTTCACTCATCATCAGGGAAAAGCAAATCAAAACCATAAGAGGATATCATGTTACATCTGTTGGGATGGCTATTATAAAAAATAAAAATAAAAAAGATTTCTAAAGTGTTGGCAAGGATGTGGAGAAAAGGGAACTGCTAATGGGAATGTAAATTGGTGCAGCCACTATGGAAAGCAGTATGGAGCTTCCTCAAAAAATTAAAAATACAACTACCATATGATCCAGCAATCCCACTTCCGGCTATTTATCCACAAGGATTGAAAACAGGATCTTGAAAAGAAATTTGCACTCATGTGTTCATTACAACACTATTCACAGTAGCCAAGACGTACAAACAACCTAAAAGTTCATCAACAGATGAGTGGATAAAGAAAACATGGTATATACATACAATGGAATATAATTTAGCCCTTAAAAAGAAGAAAATTCCTTTTAAAAAGAACATGGATGAACCTGGAGAACATTATGCTAATATAAGCCAGTAACAGAAGGACAGATACTGCATGATACCACATACATGAGGGATCTAGGTCAAACTCACAGAAGCAGAGAGCACGACAGTGGTGGCCAGGGGCTGGGGGTAGAGGAAATGGGGGACTGTTGTTCGATGGACACAAAGTTTCAATTTTATAAGAAGAATAAGTTGTAGAGATCTACTGCACAACATTGTGCTTTTTTTCTTTTTTATTTTATTTTATTTTTGGTTGTGTTGGGCTTGTGGGCGTTCTCTAGTTGCGGCGAGCGGGCTCTTCGTTGTGGTGTGTGGGCTTCTCATTGCGGCGGCTTCTCTTGTTGCGTAGCATGGGCTCTAGGTGTGCGGGCTTCACTAGCTGTGGCATGTGGGCTCCAGAGCACAGGCTCAGTAGTTGAGGTGCACGGGCTTAGCTGCTCCGCAGCACGTGGGATCTTTCCGGAACAGGGCTCGAACCCATGTCCCCTGCATTGGCAGGTGGATTCTTAACCACTGCGCCACCAGGGAAGCCCCATTGTGCTTTTTTAACAATACTGTACTGTACAGTTAATAATGTGTTAAGAGGGTAGATCTCATGTAAAGTGTTCTTATGACAACTAAAAAAAACCAAAGTCAAGCCTTGACAGGAGTCCAACTGAGATGTACAAAGGTAGAAGACATGAGAAGAAACAAGAGTAAAGTGGAAAAAAATAGAGCAAAGGGGTAAAAATCAGATGCAAGAAAAGGGTAAGTGTCAAAAGATATACCAATAATAACGAGACAAAACCAATGGGTGTGTATAGCAGCCACAATGCAAACAAAAAAATCACCACTGAGAACTTGGCAACTTCAGGATATTCAATGAAGGAAACAAAAAGCCCTATATATGCCAATCTTCTCCCCAAAGAAACTGATATTTAAGGAAGAAACACCCCCAGCCCACTATAACCTTCTGCATAGTCTTCATCTAGGACCCCAGAATCAGCTCCAAAGTTTAATGCCCAGATCTTAGTTCCCTGACCAGGGATCGAACCCATACCCCTGCAGTGGTCGAGCAGTCTTAACAACTGGACCACCAGGGAAGTCCTTAAAGACACTCTGCTATAGTGTCTTTTGACTTCCACAGTTGAGACATGCAGCCATCACGCCTATCTTTAGTTGTCCTGTCCCAGAATTTGTCTGTGCCCTCAACGTCTATTGTTAAGGATTTTATTTCTTGCTTTGACTATCAACTAGTGTGCTGCTTTCTATTTGACATATTTCCATTTCCAATTGTGGATTTTTGGTTCGCATGTACAAAATGGAGGTCTGGGGTAAAGCACAAGTCTTTGGGAGCTCAGTGGTCATTTACTGTGACCTGTATTTGTATCGCAAGAACTTCGTCCAGCTTGGGGAGGGAAGAAGAGGTTTTCTTTAAACAACTTTGGGAAATACAACCCTAATTCCATTTCTTATGAAAGTGATGAAATTGAAGAGAAAAGCTTTGAGAGTAGGTCCTTATCCCCAGATAGAGAAGCTCAGGGGGTTTGATTCATAATACAAAATAAATAAATAAGATAAAGCCCATTGTCCAGTATGACAAGGTTAATGATGAGTAGCTTAAACTGCTAATCACGAATCTTCAAAGACCGCCTAGTGCCTGCCCCCCCCCCCCAAAAAAAGTCCCTTCTCTGGCTATTAGAAAGGCCTGCTTTTGGCTCCAAACTATCTCCTGATGTTCTAGGCCAGTGGTTCTCAATACCGAGAATCAAAGCCCTCGTCCGACCCCAAATCAAGTGAATCCGAATCTATGGGGAGCAGGGCCCCAGGGCAGCCGGTGATAAGACCCACAGTGACCTGATCACTTTTGATTCTGACCTCCACGTCTCAGTTCCCACCACGGCCTTTGCCTGGGATGTCTTCTCTTTACTGCAGGACTCGGTTCCTCCTTCTCCCCTTGTCAATCAGGACCTCACTCAGCCTTTGGAGGGGCAGAGAGCCCAGACTCCAGAGCCGACTGCCATATTATCTCGGGCTCTAGTTCTGCCACTTGGTGCTGAGCGACAGTGGACTTTAGATCCCTCAGCTGTGAAATGAGATTATCACAGCGACTGCGTAAGGTTGTTGTGAGGATGAATGAGTGCCTGGCACAAAGGAAGGGCTCAGCATGTTTCCGCTCATTAACCGCTCCTGCACCGCTCCTGCAGGGCTCTTCTCAAAAGCTCTCTAAGCTAGTAGCTCTTTCTTCTTTGAAGCTCTCTTTATTTAGCTTTTTTTTTAAAATTTTATTTATTTATTTATTTATTTATTTATTTATGGCTGTGTTGGGTCTTCGTTTCTGTGCGAGGGCTTTCTCTAGTTGTGGCAAGCGGGGGCCACTCTTCATCGCAGTGCGCGGGCCTCTCACTGTCGCGGCCTCTCCTGTTGCGGAGCACAGGCTCCAGACGCGCAGGCTCAGTAGTTGTGGCTCACGGGCCTAGTCGCTCCGCGGCATGTGGGATCTTCCCAGACCAGGGCTCGAACCCGTGTCCCCTGCCTTGGCAGGCAGACTCTCAACCACTGCGCCACCAGGGAAGCCCTATTATACCTTTTAATTCTATCCTAACTTCTTATTTTGACATAGTTTGTGATTCATAAGAAGTTGCAAAAAAATACTACAGGGCCCCTGTCTACCCTTCACCCAGCTCCCCCCCAGTGATATCTTACATAACCACAGCACACTGTCAAAACCAGAAAACTGACACTGGTCCAATACGAGTGACTAAGGTACAGACTTTATTTGGATTTCATCCATTTTTAATGCATTCTTCGTGTGTATGTGGGTACAGGTGTAATTTTTATCACCTGTGTAGATCCAAGTAATTATCACCACAATCAGGATACAGAATTGTTACGAAACCACAAACAAGCTTCCCTGTGTTGTCCCTTTATAGTCACCCCTTCCCTCTAATCCTAACCCCTGGCAACGACTGATCTGTGCTCCATCACTGTAATTTTGTCACTTGGAGAATGTTATAGATATGAAATCATATAGTATATAACCCTTTGAGATTAGTTTCTCATTCATCACAATGTCCCTGTGATCCATACAAGTTATTGTGTGTATCAAGTTAATTCCTTTTTAGTGCTGGGTAGTATGTCATTGAGTGGATGTACCACAACTTAACTTTTTAGGGGATATAAAATACATAAAATTCGGGCTTCCCTGGTGGCGCAGTGGTTAAGAATCCGCCTGCCAATGCAGGGAACGTGGGTTCAAGCCCTGGTCCGGGAAGATCCCGCATGCCACGGAGCAACTAAGCCCGTGTGCCACAACTACCGAGCCTGCACTCTAGAGCCCGTGAGCCACAACTACTGAGCCCGTGTGCCACAACTACTGAGCCTGCGCTCTACAGCCCGTGCTCCACCAACAAGAGAAGCCACCGCAATGAGAAGCCCGCTCACCACAAGGAAGAGTAGCACCCGCCTGTTGCAACAAGAGAGAGCCCGCGTGCAGCAATGAAGACCCAACGCAGCCAAAAATAAATTAATTAAATAAATTTTTAAAAAAACTATAAAAAAGGCATTGCTTGTTAAAAAACAAGCAAACAATATATATATATATACATACATATATATATATATATATAAAAAACTTATTATACTTGGCCTTATATTAAGATTATTTTATTTCTTGTGTTTTGCCCCCTACTTCCCTAGGTCCTATAAGCTCTTAGAGGCCAGAGACCATGTCTTACTAGTTTCTGTTTTCCCTTAATCATCATGCATCTGACCCTCTTGCCCAGGAATACAACAAACGATAAGAATCCCAAAAAACCTAGGTAGAAAATATCTCCTAAACAGAATACTGTGGCTTTATAAAGCTATTCCTGGAATAAATTGCTCTTGCTGTGCTATACAAATGCATTAAGTAGAGTAAAAAATTTTAAGATTTATTTCATTGTCCACAAGCTCAAGACAACAAATCTTAAAAATGACTCATGAAAAGCAATTCACGACCAAAAACCACTGAGCAAGATGAATCAAGATACCAAAGTGTATAATCCATAGAAAACCAACTACCTAAAGGAAAATTGCAAGAGGTCGGGGGGACAGGGAGAGGAGACACTTGAAAACACTAAAATATTAACACTGCCTTTGGATAAAAGGATTCTGGATGAGTTTATTTCTGCTTCTTTATACCCTTCCGACTGCCCCCAAATTCCCTCTAATAAATCTTTGCTAAAGGAAGAAAAAACAAACATCGTCAAACCAAACTAAAGGCAGACACCTTCTGTTCCTTTGAAATTTATCTTAGTTCTACAAGTCAGACATGTCTCTGTTAACACTCGTACGCTAGAGATACGACTTCCTCTTTAACGCTCTCTGATCTGGCTCTGTCCCCATCACTCCATCAAGGCTGCTCTTGCCAAGGCCAGCAGTGTTTCCGTGCTGCCAGGTGCACTGCTACTCTCCACCCCTCATTGCACTTGACCCTGGGGCAACGATGGACAAAGCTGACCCCTCTCTTCTTGCTGAAATGCTTTATCTTAACCTCAGTGACATCGGATACCAGTTTCCCTTCCCCTTCCCTGGTAGCAACTTCCCAATCTCCTTCGCCAGGTTTCCTCCTGCACCTGACCTCTAAATATTACATCCTTCAGGATCAGATGGGAGGATTTTTTCTCTTCTCCCTCCATCTTCCACGACTAGGTGATTTCATCTATGTTAGTAGCTTTCTTTAAAATAAATTTTTTATTTTAGAATTGTTTTAGGTTTACAGAAAAGTGGCAAAAATAGTACAGAGGGTTCCTGCATCTCACACTCTCAGATTCCCCATTATTATTATTATTATTTTTATTTTTTGGCCGTGCCCCGAGGCTTGTGGAATCTTAGTTCCCCAACCAGGGATCGAACCCAGGTCCTCGGGAGTGAAAGTGTGGAGTCCTAACTACTGGACCACTGGGGAATTCCAACAGATTCCCTATTATTAACTTCTTATGCCAGTGTGGTACCTTCATCACAACTAATAAACCTATGTTGACACATTATTATTAGCTCAGGTCCATACGTTATCTGGATTTCCTGAGGTTTTGCCTAATGTCCTCTTCCTGTTTCAGGAATCCATTTAGGATACCACATGCTATTTAGTTTTCATGTCTCCTTAGGCACCTCTTGGCTGAGGCAGTTCCTCAAACTTCCTTGTTTTTGATGACCTTGTCAGTTTTAAGGTGTATTGATCAGGTATTTTATAGACAGACTGTCCCTCTACTGTCTGATGTTTTCCACGTGGTTAGACTGGGGTGATTGGTTTTGAGGAGGAAGACTACAGACGTAAAGGGCCCTTCTCATCACATCGTATCAAGGGTACATACTACTGACATGACTGACCATTGTCGATGTTGACCTTGATCTCCCAGATGAGGCAGTGCCTGTCAAGTTTTTCCTCTGTAAAGGTACTTTTTATTTTTAAAATAGCTAGGAAGTTTTAAATTATTTATTTAGTTATTTTATTTATTTTTGGCTGTGTCGGGTCTGAGCTGCAGCACACGGGATCTTCGTTGTGGTGCGAGGGCTTCTCTCTAGTTGTGGCACACAGGCCCCAGGGAGCCCGGCTCTGTAGCTGTGGTGCCAGGTTCCAGAAAGCGTGGACTCTGTAGTTTGCAGCACGTGGGCTCTAGTTGAGGTGCGCGAGCTCAGTAGTTGTGGCACACAGGCTTAGCTGGCCCGCGGCATGTGGGATCTTAGTTCCCTGACCAGGGATTGAACTCGCGTCCCCTTCACTTTAAGGTGGATTTTTTACCACTGGACCACCAGGGAAGTCCCAAGGTACTCTTTTTTTTCCCCCTCCCTTTCACACTGTATTCTTTGCAAGGAAGTCCCTATCTTTAGCCCACATTTAAAGAGTAGGGAGCTATTTCCACTTTTGTGAGGACGGAGTCTCTATGTCAATTATTTGGAATTCTTCTGTATAGGTGATTTATCTCTTCTCCCTTGTTTATTTACTTAGTCAGTCATCTGTTTATATCAGTGTGAACCAATGCATATTTGTTTTATGTTTGGGTTATAATCTAATATTACATTATTTATTTTATTGCTCAAATAGTTCCAGTTTTGGCCTTTGGGAGCACTTTCAGTTAGCTCCTGTGTCTCTTGGACCTATCCTCATCTTTTTGTTTTTTGAGCTTCTCCTTACTTTCTGGCATTACCAGATTGTCCACGCTCATCTTGTATGTTCCCTGCCCAAGGCCCTAGAAACATCCATTTCTTCAAGGAGCCCTAGTTCTTTTCATTGGAGAATGGAATTAGAAACCAAGATCTGGGTGGTGGGTATGCCTATTGCTAGTGGGGTGTAGATCCTTTCTAAAACTTCATTATTCCCCATGGCTGATGTAGGCACATGAAAATATGTTAACTGGGAATGTCTTTTTCTTAGGCTACATCAAATAGTGAACAACCTGAAAAAAATTGTTGGAAAAATAATACTGTCCCTCTATATAAACCACATATATAAATCCACATATAAGCAAGAAGATTTTTCATAAGTACTGGGAAATGCACCTTTCAATCAAATTGTGAGATAGCCCTCAAAATATTCCAAGTCAGTGAAAATGCAAGACTGCCAATGCCAACGTTAACCAGAAATGGTAAGGGAGGAAGAAGAGCCAAAGTGCTTAAAATGGAAATGAAAACTATACAAACAGCATAATTCCACTAAAGAAGTGATTAGATATTCTTAATACTGAGAACCACAAATTCTTCCAATAAAAAATAAAGTGAAAAGAAAACTTGAAAATTCAGATTTTGCTAATGTATTATGTATCCAATGGACTAGATTAGAATAGGAGTAATGCTACCGCCAAATAGGAGATCATAATCTACTTTGACGATATTATAGAACTTAAAATATGGTACAAATGTTCTCACTAAGGATGGCTGAGAGAAAAAAAAAAATCTAGGTGTTACTTATTATGATGTAGTTTAAGGGAAAACCAACTAGCTTGTCTATACAAGCAAGCCCCACATTACAGGAACAGGGGCAGTGGAAGCCAAAATTCTGTGCATGGAATAAAATCTTCCTGCAGAGTATTTGTTACCATAGAAGTTAATATTCCCAACCAAGGCCTCACTTTTGTTTTTTTCTTTCTTCAATGACCACAACACTATATTTAATGAATTGGAAGTTACATGCCTGTAGGTTTAAATAAATCAAAGAGAACATGAATTTATATCAGCACAAATCAGCATCACGATCAACTATAAAAGCCTCCCTCCTTCTTGCTTTTTCCTAACTCATGACTTCCTTTTACATCAGTAAATCAGAAAGCAAAGACAACCTTTATGATGGTAACGGAACCCAAGTGCTATTTGGGGAAAACAGAGAGGCGGCTAGGGAGAGAAGCTTCTGGAGAGACCTCAAGGCCACTGCAGAGCAGGAGAGACAGATTCAGGAGCATCCTCTGGGCGAGATCAGCCGAGGACCGTGCTGTGGATCTACAACAGAAAGCCCTTTTGATTCGCAAACAGCCCGTCTTCCCCCCCCCCCCCCCCCCCCCCCCCCCGTCAGATGCCAGAGAGCGTGCCGGCCCCAAGCGGACAAAAGCTGCCACACTTTGCGTTGGACTTTTTAAAGATCACCCCTCTTACAAAAAGAAAAAGTCACAGCAGCACAGTGCTTGGGTTGGATCCTAAACTCACAAAACCAAGCCTCTTCTGCCTGCCACCATCCACGGCCACCTGCGAGGCTCCAGCCATTTCCCCTTTGTCAACCTGAAGGGCGTCCCTGGTGTCTAATTATTACAACAGACAAAATGAGATGTCATCCTAACCTGAAGCTGTTTTACTGTCCAAACCCACGAAACCTTTATTGCTGCCACCCTTCTAAGCCGTCACCTCACTTTAGTCTGTGTGAAACTGCTCCCCCACCTCCCTTCCCCCCTCCCCACACACTTTTTTCCCCAACTCTGTTGAAAATCTGTTTACCAGTGAGCACAAGAAGATCAGCCTGGACACTTCAGTCACAAGACACAATCTCTTGGCAGACTACCTTTTCTTTCCTCCCTCCACCCCACTTGCCAACCACCCCCCTCCGGCCCCCTGCTTCCTCTTTCTTCCCTGCTGGATCATTTACTTGCCCTCCTGGTCCGAAAGCCCCATGCTGTGCGGGTACGGAGCCAGAGACCCTGGGGAGAGAGTTTTTCAGGGTCAGATGAAGACAAGCATGCCTTTGAGGGAAAGGCTTCTGAGGAGCAAAGCCAGAGGCAGAAGCAAAGCCAGTTCCTCCTTGCGCGGCCTGTCTGCTAGGGCCGAGGCCCACTCCCCCATCAGTGGAAATAGCAGGAGGCAGCTCGTGCTCGAAAGAACACAGGCTTTGTGTGAAGCGAGACATGCCCTGCCTGACCACTGCCACTTCCTGGCCACGTGACCAGCAGCTACAGAACCACCAAATGACTGCTTCCTCAATTTTAACACGACGCCTGCGTTAATTATTCTGAGGATAAAAAGGAGATGAGGTATGTAGACCATAATGAGAGAACCCATAAAAGATATGCTATGATGCATCTCAGAAATCTGCCCAAGGTTTCTGTCAAACCACCGGCACTTAAAATCATAGTCAAAGACAGTCTTTTTAAAAAGGTTTTTTAGAGTTAAATTACTTTTTTGGTTCCAGAAAACCACCAGCTGACACTGTTTCAAAATTGCAAGCTAAGACTCCGTTGTGATAGCACTGATCGTTTCTGATGTTTTTAGACAATGCATGACCACTCTCTGTTCACAAGATTTTCATACGCTGGAAGGGAATGTATTTGGGGCTACGTTAAATACGGCAGAAACAGAGGTAGCTGAGAACACGTACTCACCAGGTGATATCGGCCGGCTAGAACTGGGAGAAGGTGTGTAAGGG
Organism: Balaenoptera ricei; assembly: GCF_028023285.1. Classification (NCBI taxonomy): domain Eukaryota; kingdom Metazoa; phylum Chordata; class Mammalia; order Artiodactyla; family Balaenopteridae; genus Balaenoptera; species Balaenoptera ricei. The sequence goes on from NC_082654.1 coordinate 117,626,146, forward strand.
ATCGGGCTGGACACAGTGCGAGGTCTTAATCCTTGTGCAGACATCTCGTTAAAATACCTAAGAGGAGTGGAGGAGATGGTTAGAGCCGCCTGCATTCCAGTAGTTCCTAAGAAAGCTCCTGTGAGAAAATGTTTGGGGTTCACATCTTGCGGTCAAACTCCTGAATGTTTAGAAATCAATGCTGTAGTGAGGAGACACGTATAATAGGGACTCCAGAGCCATGCTGTTTCACTGCTTGGCAAAGCTCTCTCCCCAGGGGCACAGGTGAGGGAATCCGGGGTGTTTTCGCTCAGGATGGAGGCCTGGTGACAGAGCTGCGTCATGCAACAGAGAGGACCAGGCTTTTCTCCATCACACTATGTACAAATTCACCACCACTGTCCCAAGAATTAGACAAATCCACGTTCTAGTGGCTACCTGTAAACTGTTACTTGAAAGGCAAAACCAGACAAGCCCTCTGAGACGCATATCATCGGATTAGAGATATGTGATCCCGTGAAATGGATGTCAATTGTCTACAAGGCAGGCCTTGTTTAACAAACAGTCACGTGTTCAAATGCAGAGCGTGGAATATAATAAATGACACATGGGCTGAGCACCTCTGCAGGTCACACCGTGCCGGGTCTGACTTATTACTGGATTCGGAAGTCACATCAGGCCTCACTTTGTGAACAAGCACAGAGAGCTGATGAGGAGGAATTTCCGCTTGAGAGACTCCCTAATAAGCGCTCCTTCCCAGGCCTTCGGGCCAAAGGAAGGAACGGCCACATGTGCAGGCGTTTCTATCCCAGGAAACGTCTCAGCCCTGATATGCAACCAGTTCATGTGAGGAACTTCAACATAGGTAGTTCTATGCTAGTTTACTCAACTCGAAGAAAACCAGACTCCCAAGTTCGGCATGCACCTCTCAACGAGCTACCTACCACCGATTCTTCCTACTCTCTTTAGCACGGCCCACCATAGTGCCACCAGGCTGGACCTCTTGTACTCTACAGCCAGTGAGGTGGCTAAGGCCACCTCTTGGTCTTTAAGGAATTAAGCACACTTGTAGACGTCTCAAGTGTCTGACTATTTTCTTTCTCCCAAATAGGACATCATCATTCCCAGTAGAGAAAGCATATGTCTTTATTCAACAGCTGTACTCTACCTGGGATAGTCTGACCTAAAAAGGTAAGGCAAACCTTCTGGAGTGAATACCAATTCTGGAAAAAAAAAATGTATCTGGAAAGCCTGAAGTAGCTTCAGTGTTGTCACCACAGTCAGAGGAATTGTCCCTCAGAGTATGTCGTACTCAAAATCAAGCACAGGGTACTGTGTGTGTTAATGCATGCTCTGCTCCATGTCTTAAGGTAGTTAAAAAAAGTAGTTAATAAGTTATCTACTACTGTAGCTTATGTTTTCAGAGGATAAGAGTTTCAGAAAGAATGAGACACTGTCTGAAGCAGATCAGTGAAATTCACAGTTAAGGCTGATAGTTTTATCGTATAAACTTCTGAGAAAGAATCCTCTTTATTCTTTTCAAATGAGGAAGATATTTTTTTAAAAAACAGATTTAAGTCTGTTTTTTATAAAGTTTTTTAACTTATAAAAGTAGATCAGGAATTCCCTGGCGGTCCAGTGGTTAGGACGCTGTGCTCTCACTGCTGAGGGCCTGGGTTCCATCCCTGGTCGGGGAACTAAGACCTTGCAAGCTGTGCAGTGCGGCCAAAAAAAAAAAAGTAGATCTTCACCACAGAAAAATTTACATTTTTCATGAAACGATAATACCACTGTCCACAGCAAATTAATCAAAAGCCTCGTTAGCCCTCTGGACCTATTCAATAAGAGAAAGAGAGTGCTGATCTGCTAACACCGCCCACATGTGTCCAAACAACACGCTCTGGCATCAACAGCTAGTACCAGTCCTCACAGCCGCTGGCAGACCCGGGTCTGAGGCCCTGGCTTCCCAGCCCAGGTGCATGCTGCTTATCTTAACGATCACCTCACTCCCAAGTGCAGAGGAGGCCGGCAGGTGGGGAAGGAAAGGAAAATCTGGGTGAGCGAGGAGAACTGAGACATGTCCTCTAGTTGACCAAAGGATGCCTCTCTTATTCCGGCCCATTTCCCAGCGGGACAGTGGGGGGACTTGACATTGAGACCTGAGCAGATAAATGCACTGCGTGAGTTCTATTTTTGAAAAGTAGCTGCAAAGAGGTTGAAAAGTTACCAAGTGTGTTAGACCAAAGCCTCTGGCTTTCAAGGACTTCCACCCACCTCCGGTGGACTCTTTCGCCCCCTGGATGTATTCGCTTCCTCAGGCTGTACCGCGCACCACCTGCTCACCTGTACCCAGGGATTAAGATATGCGCCCACGCTCTAAAGAGACGTGGCCCAGGATGAGGCGATTCGACGACACCTGCAAACGCTGCCTCCCGACACAAAACCCGCCTCCATGTCTGTCCCACTGAGTAATTTGGGAAAGGCCATTGTTTTTTTGTCTTTTTGTGTTTAAGGAGGACGGTCAAACATCTTCGTTTATCCCATTCTCAGCACCCGCACTGAGGCCACGGAATTCATCATCACAATAAATAAGCGTGCCTGCCATCTGCTGCCTCATCTTACAGGAGGTGAAGAGGGGCTGCAGCCTGGGCTGCTGTTGTTTTCCCGAGGCTCGTGAGACATGCACGCACCTTTCATCATCCATCTCTAAGCTGGACTCGCTCTCGGAGAGCTGTCGACAGAGGGCCTCTCTTCTCTCCATCTCCCTCTGCAGCTTCCTCTGCAGCCTCAGGTTCTCTTCCCTCATGTGACGTTCCTCCTCCAGATACTGCGCCATTTTCTCGGAATCTGAAAAGCCAGAGTTCTCAATTAAACCACGGTCCGTGCATATTCCACTCTTCAGAAAGACGGTGGTCCAGCTCCTGCGCCACAGACCAAGAAGGGCTGAAAGACAGCCATTCTCACTCTCCCACACACAGACGAGATCTGGATTTCAAGTTTATCCCAAGTACCAAGGTTGACCCATGATATGCATTTAGAAAAACAGACGAAAAGCAGTGCTGTCAGGTTAGGCATCTTCCATCCTGCTTCCCTGCCTTCTAAAGCGCTTTATGTAGAGGAAGGAACGCTGGAGCTATGTGTGGCCTGAGCAGCTCCCAGAGCTCCCTCTATACTGCTGGAGCGGAGAGGGAAGGGGGTCCAGCTGGGGAAGCAGACTCAGCCCACGGGCTCCCCTCCAGGCACCAGTTCTGCTGCCTGTCAACTCCAGACACAGCGGGGTAGGTCACCGATGGGAGCACACCCATAGGTCACACTTGTTAGCACACCCCCCAGTGCACTGGGAGGTGAGGGGGGGAGAGGTTTGCACACGGAGAACCAGTGTACTCAACGTGCTAGGTAACAGTTATAAATCTTTTTATAAAACTAGAAACTGACAGAATAAGCAACTTTAGATCAATATTTCAAATCAGTCTAGTTTTTGGTGTTTGTGTTACTGTTTCGTGACTTACGTACAGCCTTTCGGAGTCAAACAGCAGGTAAAGACCTACATGCAGCCAGGATCTTGGGATGGCACCATGCTTATGACAAATACCCCTTCCTTGGGAGCTGCCCCATATGCAGAGAGGTCTCTGCTACAGTGCCGGCCAGAGCTAACCAGCCCCAGGGCGAGACGCTGGACCAGGCTAAGCCAGCCAGATCATCCTTCCTGCGAATCTGAAATGTGGAACTGATACCTTCCTGGGGCTCTGGAATCTCGTTCTGCTGAGTTGCCTGGACCCACTGTAACCCCTGCCCTTCTGAGTGACTGTGCAGGATTCTGTGGCACGCTCCAGCGTCCTTCCAGGCAAAGGGAAAACATGACCCTCCCCGCTTTCCTGGTTTACCTCAGACACAATATGTTGTTACTAAGTATCTTGAATACTTATCTTGGTATCTTGAATATCCTTATTTCAGAAATTCAAATGAAAATACCAAAACTATTAAACACTATTATGTGCACTAAACACCAAGTCCCTGGGCCGTTTTCAATCTACCCAGAAACCCTGCTGTCTAATCCAGATGCAAAAATCTCTTTAATGGAAGGCATGCTGGGGAAATATTTACAAAGTACACTTTTCATATAAATGATTTAAGCTATTTCATCCCAAATATGTCAGCAGACGGAATTTTTCACTTGCTCTACAGGCATCGCTACATTGGCCTCTTGGAGTATCTACTGTTTCTAGACTAGAGGGACAGTTGTCGGAGGAGGTTGCCTTTCTTTTCCATAAATAGGAAAGCTTCACAGAACTGAGGATTCATGAGGCTTTGAGGATAATTACTGAAGAGGAAACACTGTTTTTCAAAGAAAATGGCAATCCTCTAGCATCTGGGGAAACCAGCAGGGGGATCCTTAAACAATAAGCTACCGACAAGAACATCAGTCACCAGGAGTGATGGCTGAAAAGACCTCCTGGCAGCCTGGCAATTAACCCAGAAGCTGGAGGCACCGAGAAGGCACCAGGCCCACAGCCTCTGGGAGTGAGAGACCCAGGCACAGATGGCTGACACCGTGGCATTCCTTGGGTGCCCTCTGCTGGCTACCGCACACCTGACTTCAAAGGACTAGATTTACTCGCAGGAGTCCTCCTCTTTCTCCCACAAAGAGCTCCCTAGGACTTAGGGGCCAGAGGTTATGACGTCCCTATCTTCAGCCATCTCACAGCAGTTAGTCAAAGACAGTGTCAACTGAGGGTGACTTACAGACAGTCTCCCAAGAGATGATTCCTACCTGATCCCAAGGTGTCCTGTACCTTTTAAATTCCCTTTCAGGTTTATGGCTAGAAAATACTAGCCATATTGGATGGGGTGCCCAGACCCCATCCAAACCACTTAAATCAGAATCCCCGAGGATGAAGCCTCTCCACTGGTCTACCAAAAACTCCCCAGGGGACTCTCATGTCAGTTGAGAGCTACTGGGAGAGCGGTTCAAGTTCAGACACAGCTGGACTTGGGGGAGAGGGACCAAGTGCCCCAGGAGCTTTCACAGTGGACAAAGTTATCCAACCTAAGGAGGCAGAGGCAGGTGGATGAGGAAAGTCATTAACTCATACTCTACTCCCAACCCAAACCGACTGCGTGCCGCTAAGTGCCACGGCTTTCCCTGTCCTCACAAAATCCAAACAGCACTTTACAGAAGCCTCTGTTGATATCCGCAGTCTCTCCAGAGACCAAACAGTGCAGTAGGAAGGAAGTAGAGGAAATAAGATATTCTTCCCAAATTTCTTCTCAAAATGTTGTCTGGGGAACAACAAGGCAAGTATATACAAGAACGAAAAATATAAACTGACAGCCGTGGAAAGAGTTCAGAAAGCTGCTACAAGACCTGTGTCTGTCCAACACAGCAAAAGCTCAAAAAATATCCTAACCTAAAGCAACTAATATTTGAGAACTCCTTGATGTGTTTTCACGGAATACACATCCATTATGGTTCTCAAGCAGGGGTACATATCAGAATCACCTCTATTTAAAAAAATACAGAGGACCAGACTTCACCCCTAGAGTAAAAGCCCAGCACCCTGGATGGGGTCAGACAGGACAGTGGACTCCCAAAGATGTCCGCATCCTAATCCCTGGAGCCCGAGTCCATGTTGCCTTCCATGGTAAAAGAGACTTGCAGGTGTGATTAAATTAAGGACCTTGAGATGGGAACTCATCCTGGATTATCTGGCTGGGCCCGATGCAATCAGAGTCCTTATACAGGGAAGGCAGGAGGGTCAGAGTGAAAAGATGTGACAAGAAGCAGAGGTGGGAGTGGTACCAATGCAAAGGAGTCATGAACCAAATAATGCAGACAACCTCCAGAAGCTGGAACAAGCAAGGAAACGGATTCTCCCTTAGAGCCTTTTACAAGGAACCAGCCCTGCTGACACCTTGATTTTAGCCCAGTGAGACCTATTTTGAACCCAGGCCTCCAAAAAACGTGATATAATAAAATTTGTGTTGTTTTAAATTACTAAGTTTGTGCTCGCTTGTTAACAGCGGCAACAGGAAACTGAACACACTGTACTTCTTAAAGGCTCCCAGGATAACCTTGATGCACCCATCCCAGATGCACTACTGGACTAGGACTTGAAATCAACTTCGGAGAAGAAAACGTAAAGATAAGAAGCACTGAAATCTTAAATGCACATTTCATCTGACTCAGCAAATCCACGCCGTGGAATTTACCCTGAAGGTGTTCGTGCACAGGTATCAAACGTCTGTACGGAGATGTTCACTATGGTTGTAGCATCAGCACCCAAACGGGTCTGTTGGTAAGGGATGAGTTAAATGAGTTACAGTGTATCCATACACTCAAATACTACAGAGCCTTTAACAGGGGGGGAGGGGACGCCCCTGGCGGTCCAGCGGTTAAGACTCCGTGCTTCCAAAGCACGGGGCGCGGGTTCGATCCCTGGTCGGGGAACTAGGATCCCACATGCCACACGGTGCGGCCAAAAGATTTTAATAAAAAGGGGCAGGGGGAGTAAGGCAGCTCTGTACATACTGGCAGGGAAAAAACTGTAAGACATAGTAAGTGAAAAGAAAAATGCAAAAGGGTATGTTCATTGTGCTACTATTTGTATAAAAGAAGTCTATACACACACACACCTGAAGAATATATTAAAAATGTGTTAATTGTGAGAACTGGGCAGCTGGGGATCAGGGGTGAAAGGGAGACTTATTTTTCCCCCTGCATACCTTTCACTGTATTACCTATTCAAATAAGTTGAATGGCCTAAAAACCAAAACAGAAGAAACCCAAGTGAATGCACAGTGACGTAATCAAGTGTCCAGAAATTAGTTCCTTTGATTTCCAAAAATAAAAAGGAGAAATTTCAAAAGCATTTATTCCTCAACCACCATGAACAATCGTTAACTGAGGCCAAATTTCGATAGTAAAGGAGATAAACACTATTCTCTGCCTAATGCCCCCAAAGTACACTGAGGTCTCCTGCACTGCTTCTGTTAGCACCATCCGAGAGATGAACACCAGGGGGAAGGTTAGAAATAGTACCTCTGATATAAAATAGATAACTAATGGGGGCCTACTGTATAGCACAGGGAACTCTACTCAATATTATGTAACGACCTTATACAGGAAAAGAATCCAAAAAAAGAGTGGATATATGTGTATGTATAACTGATTCACTTTGCTGTACCACAGAAACTAACACAACACTGTAAATCAACTATACTCCAATAAAAATTAATTTAAAAAAAAAAGAAAGAAATAGTACCTCTGATTCTGGACCATCCTGAAATTACATGATTTTCTAGAAGTATTCTAAACTATTTGCCCTGCCCTACTGTAATTTTTTTTTAAATAATCTATTCCAGGATGACAGACACATGAATATGTACTAGCAATGAAACACAATATGAATTTGATTTATACAAATCCAATAGTAAATATAGGTAAAACTCTGTACTTGGTAAGTGGATTAATTCTGTGGACAGATGACCAGCGACACCAAGGCTACGTACGCTGTAACTGGGCAGCTCTCAGTTGCTTCTTCAGCCTCTCCACTTCATTCTTTAAAAACCTGATGTGTCGCATCATGTTTTCTGGAGAGTCGATCTCCATGGAGATGTCTCTAGGCGATGGGGGAGCAGACACCGGCTGGTCTAATTTCTCCTGCAGGATTCTTCATTGAAAAGAAAATTCCAACAATGAAAAACAGTTTGCCTTTAAAACACAAAACGTTGATTTGATGCTCACCATCGTCTATTTAAAACATACACGAATAAGTTCTCAGCAATCAGAAAAATAAATAAATAAAAGACAAAAACAACAAATTCTAGCCGGGAGGTTTAACAGCATGCTCATGTTAATTGCCAAAATTCACTGAATTGTTTAACCCCTGTGCCCATTTTCCATCAACTTCTGGTCGCCCTTACCTGACAGTCAAGTCAAAGGGCAGAGCTGAAGGAGCCACCTTCCTTTTTCTCCTTTCAAATGGCCACTGGTAATTAAGCCTTACTGAAAAAAATGTCTGTAACACTGGCTTCTGATTATCATGCCGGAATACACTGGGCAATCAGAATGATCCGCTGACTAAATGGTCCACGTGCTGGGTTGGAGGGAACGGCGACACTGGAGGAATTTCCTCTCAAGGCTTTCAGTTGAAACTTACAAACTACAGACTACGAATCTCCTTGGAGAGTGACATCATGTAAAGACACTGACTTCTCAACTCCCCTCCTGAAAAAACCAATCCTGAGGGTATGGCAAACTGCACTGAAGGCCCTTTGCTTCTGGCCACAGCAAAGGTAAAAAGAGTTAAAAAAACAAAAACAAAATGTACTGGGTTAATAACTGGTGGTGCCACCTTCTCTACCAATTATCATTATTTTGAAGCACCTAAAACATGAATATTCTACAAAATGACAATTTCATAATGTTCGATGCAATAACTTGGTACTTATATACATAAAACCTCCCACTGCTTTTTGCAAAGGAAGACAGACTGGCAACAGACCTCTCTGCCCCTTTTATAAGCTGCTGGGAAGTTTCTGGTTTAGTTTGGTTTTCACCTTTCTACCTCTGAGTTTACCCGAGTGCAAACTGTGAATTACCTTCAGGCCTAGCCTTGCTGAGAAAACTAGTAGGTAAAATATTGTAATGGTCCCTCCATCTATTATATGAAATAATTTTTCAAGCTTCAATTTATTAGCACTACTGTAATAAGGCAAAACACAGCTGATTCAACTACTGCTTGAATAATTCCCTATAGATACACCTCAGATTGTCAGTTTTCTTAAAGCCTGGGGTATGGCTCTATGTTGCAAATCTTGAGATGAACTCAATTTATGGATGTTCATCCAAAGTACTTATGGAAAATGTCTCTGGTTAGCAAACAAAAGATCGTGGTGAAGTAGATGAATGAATATTTTCAAGGAGCTCCCTTTTGACACCCAGACGCACATCCCACCCACAGAACCTCCTGCCATTATTCAAGCTCTGCTCCACCCACCCCAAAGCACACAGTACTTGAATCTAAGGGCCAAACCGGACCTCGCACACAGGGGTTCAAGAAATACGTGCTGCTGAGTATTCCATATCCATGTACATACATTCAACACCAAGAACCCTAACCTTAAATATGTACCAGTATTTCTTTATAGCAAGTCTTAAACACAGAGATGATCATTTTTCTATCAAAATCTCAGCCTCCCTAATGAAGTACCTTCTAGAAATGTGTGATAATTCACAGTACATAGCACATATCCTAAGCACTTCAGAAAATGAAGGGGGAAGCCGGTTCAATTAGGTAAAAAGCTGGAACTGCAACCTTCCTCCAGAACAACAGAGGTAAACAACAGCTCCTTAGTGAATTTCTTCATAGGCTTTAATACCAAATGAAAAGAAATTCTACCGGGTCAGTAAGGGAGAAGTATAAAGAAGTGACCAACAGGAGGATAGGCTATCAACATTTTTCCCAATTGTCAAATTAAAATGATGTGCATCAACCAAGGAATTAAAATGTCCCATTGTCATTCCTCGGTCACACCCAGCAAGCTACCCCACTACTCCAACACACACATACATACAGAATACTGAACAGCAAGACTAAACAAACCGCTTTTCAGCTTCAAGTTTATCCATCCTTTTCCAGAGACGATTCACTAGTGCCTCTTGTTCTTGTTCCAAAGTATTTTCAAGGTCAATCTTCTCTCGTCTCAGCTGAAGGAAGGAAAACAGTTTTACTGAGAATTGTAGACCACTTAAACTTCGTTAATTAGATTTTTTTTGACTGGACCATTAGGACCCCATTTCACGGAGAAAACTGCAAAGGAATGGCCAATTTTCTGGCACAGACACATTAAGCGCATCTAGTTCTTAAACTTTGAGAACATCGAGACAGGTTCATTCTTTGATGTTAAAGCTTAATTGCTATCTGGTACGTGAATCACAGTGGTTGCTTCAGCATTTATTCAAGGCACATGGAAAGTCTTCCTTAAAGAGGGTTTGAGGAGTTCTGCTTACTAGTTGTCCCAGGACTTAACTGGGTTTGTCCCCACAGTCCTGCATGTAGTTCAACATTAAACCAGAAAGGTTATATTACTATTTATATAAATAACTCAAATACCTGAAGACAATTCTACGTAGTGGTTAATGGGTACACATAAATATGTCCTAAGATATAAAAAGCATATGCAAAAAGGATAAACGCCAAATTCACAATACAGGTTACCTATGGTGAGGTAGGAAAGAAGGAAAATTTGATTTGGGGGGCGTGGGCAGTTGCAGAGGGAACCCCAAACTGCATTCTACTTCATAAAAAGAAGCAATACGTGGAAGCAATTAATTTAATTCATTAATAAAGAGCAATATGCAAATACAGAGAACAATGTCAGACATTGGTTAATAGAGATGATGTAACAGGGAACTAAGGAGTCAGAAATGTCTGCCCTCAGGGACCTTACATTGTAGTGGGGGCCAAGACAGTAAACGAAACAAATTATAGACTTTGGTAGAGGGTGAGAAAGAGATGAAGAAAAAGAGGGCTAGTGAGGGGGGAAGAAAGTGCCACAATGAACAGATTTTACAGAGCCGGGTTGAGGGAATGTGTGATATCATTCTTTGTATTTGTCTATATACTTGAGATATTAAGTAATTTTAACAGAAATCTTTTGTAAAAGGGGGAAAAGGTTGTGTTACTGCCCCATGCTGTCTCTTCAACCAATAGCAATTTACCTTTTCAATCACAGGCTCAACAAATTATTTTTGATTGCACAGCTGTAAAGACGTCAAAGTAGCAGAGTTCGTATCTTTTTAGCAGGTTAGAGGCAAGCTTCTCTTTGATCAAAGATCCCTATATATACAGTAAAGTGAGACCAATTCCATGGACAAAAGGTAGTCTTTTAAAGCAACCAAAGCAGACAGACCTTACTCCACAAGTGAATGAGCCAAGATCACACAGAGTCAACTGGAAACATAGCCTCGGTATACTTTCTTTGCATGGGGAAAGGCAGAGGAGTCACACTGAGTCGGAAGCATTCTGTGCTGAAGCTTGGAGCCGCCTAATGCACAAATGCTCCTCAAGATATTAAACAGTTCCTACCCGCAGTGAGGAGGAGAAACCCAGGAACACCTCGCAGAACTCCTAAGAACCTTGGTGATCCTCTGACCACATTTTGGGCCAAGCTTTGAAGTACAATTCACGGCCATTTATTTAAAGAAACAAAATGCCAAGGCATTTACCCTTTAAGGACTCTATTCACAGGTTTAACTAAAACATGATACGGGGTACTTGGTAGGTGAGAAAAAAATTCAAGCAAGGCATCGTTTCGTAGTAGAGATGCCTGGTAGAAACTTATGCCCAAAGACTTTCAATTTTAGAGTAATCATGCACCATGCTAATCAGTAACTCTGAAAAGCCAAGTCAAGACAAAGCTCTCTTTGCCCACGTATAACTGACCTGGCATGCGGCTTTGAGTAGGTACTCACCTGCCCTCATCTACGCTGGCCTTGATGACGGCCGAGGTCCCTTCCAGGGCCACCCACTCTATCATTCTCTGTCAATCTCAAGAGGGCAGCTGTCTTCAGTCTGAACTAGCTCCGTAAGAGATTTTTAGAGCCAGAAGCAGCAAGAGAAATCATCTAAAGCCACCCTTTCATTTTAGAGCTGAGGAAACCACTGGCCTGGGAGATGGTGTGACTCAGGAAAAGTGATGGATGCTGCCAGGAGAGGAATGGGTAGCAGTCACCATGGTGACCAAAAGAGCTGGGTCCCATCCAACCAGCGAGTTCAGAGCATCTTAAGGGGCTAGTAGGATTTGGGGTAAATTATCCAATAATACTTGGGAGGAGCCGAGTAGGGGTAGCTTAGTGAGTCTGAGAGTACGCAGAAGCAAATAAGAGAGCAGGAAAAACAGGAGTTGAAAAGAAACACGAATCTCAGCTTCTTTCTGGTACCTATTGGTAGAGCTACCAGCTATCAATTTGCTGCCCACTTCAGTGAACCAAGGCCTCCTGGGGGTGCAACTTGGGTTTGCTGTACCAGTTTGCTCTACTAATTTGTTTCCATGAAGCAGGCAACACAGGATGGCTTTGGGTGTTTCATTACACAGGCTGGCAGTGCTATGGGAGTCCATATTCTCTCTGGCCTTAGAAAGAACAGCGCTTCCAGTCTTGTTTTTTCAGCTAAAAAAAATCTTATCTTTTCAGCATTGCTGAGGCGCTCTTACACTAAAGACCAGAGAAGTTCGAGGAAATGGTACCAATTAGGATCATGATTAATTCCCCCTGAAGTTCTTTATCAGAGCTGCCCTTCCATCTCCTGTGCATCTAATCCCACAGCCTATAAAGAGTCCACACCAGTACTGCCAATTCGGACAGGAGTAGATTTTCAGTGCTTGCATTGCCCTGAGATCAAGAAACCCTCAAATCTGACGGGATACGTTAAATTTACAGCGTACGAAGTCAGAAATTCTTGCTGGACTGGAATGGAAATGTCAGCCCAGGGCTGCATTCCTTGCCTGTGCAGATGATTTTTTCTGTGCTGGTCTCCATCTGTAATACTCTCCCCCATCTCCTTCCTCATAATAGCTAACAGCCTTTTTAGTTCAGTGTTCACGCAACAGGCACCTACTGTCTTCCATTGCCAGACATCAAATTCTCAGGCTCACCCAAGCCCCTTCTGACTGCACAGTCTGTGAGCACGCGGCAGCAACGGATACAGCCGGTTCGTAGAATATTTATTTGAAAGGCTGCTTTGTAATTAAGTCAGGTCAGTGGCCTCCCGGCCAAACTCTTTACTCCTCTTTAGGAGCCCTTCCTCCCACTGAAAGTAAATTAACGTGGCACCAAGAGTTCTTATTATATTCCCCAAATAAATACACAACTTCTTCAATGGATAAACTTAGAGCGTAAAAATAGAGCTGGCTTGTCTGAATTCACAGCCCACCCTAGCTGCGTCTTTGCAGTGGGCAGACACTCACCACTAAAAAAGCAGAAAAAGGGGGCAGCCAAGAGACAGCTCCGAACACCATCGCACTTCTCTCTCAGCGTAGCATTTTCCAATTTAAAGAGAACCATGATGCTGGGGTGGAGGGAGAAGTGGCGGAAAGGAGTACTTGGCCAAAAATAGCCTGATGAGAACTTCAGCATGACCACTGCGCTCAACGATAGAATTTTGGAAGGTTTTAGTGCACCTTTTCAAGCTACTTTGTTTTAGTCTAACCGCCATATTATCATCGTTTCTATGGGAAAATATATTTTGAACCCCAAACATCTGACTGAAAAAACGAATTTTGGAAGGCAGCCCATGACAACTAATCCATGTAAGGGCTACCATATACATGGAACACAGACACAAAGTTTGTTACAACGTACGGCAAAAAGTACTTAGAATGATGGTGCCACAAGAGGTGTATACCAGATGTAAGAAATAGCAGAGTACTCTAAGACCTACACTGACCAAACTCTTATTAGTTGGCTGTTTTTCTGTTTTTTGTTTTTTTAAAGAGCTAGGGGTAATTCCTAAGAAAACAAATGGGTGTGGGGATTAACACAATCCCCCAAAACTTTCCAAGTTAGGTAGCATCTGAGAGCCATTAACAGTTCAGCGCGATTTCCTATCAATTTGTTACATAATACCGTAGATGTTCAAAGTGGGGACCTTGGAGGTATATCAGAATCACCTGGGAAAATAAAACGTACAAGGTTCAAAACATGAGTAAATCAAAGTCAGAAAAATGAATGCAGTTTCTGCAATGGACTGAACGTTTTTGTCCAAAGTCACATGTTGAAGCCTAAATCCCCAGTGTGATGGTATTCGGAGGTGAGGCCTTTGGGAGGTAATTAGGTTTAGCTGAGGTCAGGAGGGTGGGACTCCCATGATGGGATTAGTGTCCTTTCTAGTCAGGAGCGACCTTGCAGCTTGCTGCTCTCTGCTCTCTACCAATTGAGGACACGTGCAGTCAGCAGTCAGCAGAACTCCATCAAGCTCCCTGATCCTTGACCTCCAGCCTCCAGAACTGTGAGAAATAAATTTCTGTTGTTCATAAGCCAGTCTGTGTTATTTGTTATAACAGCCCAAATGGGCTAAGACAGTTTTGTTTATACTGCAAGAGTAGAGACAGTAAAAGATATTACCTCATTCCATCCTACCTTGCCAATACATCTGAGTTAGTCATAGTTTTACTTATATATAGGAAAGAAGTGACTAATAGGATTCATGAAGGGACTATTAAAACATACCACATGCAAATGATGTGAAAAGCACTGAAATCATGCACAATGGTCCTTGCTCTGTGGCAAAGGTCCCTCACAAATTAAAGCAACAGAGACAAGTAAAGTAAAACTTAAACACTGCCTCTGCTGGTGTGGCTATCAGTGGAATTTTGCTTAGCCCTGGCAGTTTTCCTAGGCTGGAAGACATCTGATCTTTGCCTTCTGGAAAACATATATATATCTTTAAGAAATCAAGCAGCCAATTTGTGTTATAGATAAGACAGGTGTTCATAGACTACAGCGCTCCCAAGGTACCTATTTGATTAATCAAGCTGCAGCTGGTTTCATAATTAAAAACAAGTTCTAGTTCATCACCACTGGCTTGTGTAATGTTGAGCCCAGAAAGAGCCAATGGAAGTTCATCAGTAAGGAGCAAGACAAAAGGAGAGAAAGGATGATCACTTTCAAGTCTAGGTGGTCAAAAATTACAGTTGAAAAGAAATTTATCTATGTGCATCAGAAACATACTGATAGGGGGACTTCCCTGATGGCACAGTAGATAAGATTCTGAGCTCCCAGTGCAGGGGCCAGGGTTCGAGCCCTGGTCAGGGAACTAGATCCCACATGCATGCCACAACTAAGAGTTCGCAGGCCACAACTAAGGAGCCGACCTGGTGCAACCAAAGAAATAAATAAATTTTTAAAAAGAGAAAGAAATATACTGATAGAAGGAATTCCCTGGTGGTACAGTAGTTAGGACTCTGCACTTTCACTACTGAGGGCCCAGGTTCCATCCCTGCTCTGGGAACTAAGATCCCACAAGCCACGTGGCATGGCCAAAAAATGAAAAAAAAATATATATATATACACTGATAGAGAACAGAAAAAGATGCAAAAAAAAAAAATCATGAAGAACCATACAGCAAGATAAATAGGGTCGGCCCTTGGGTGAAAGTAATGTTGGTGGTAATTTACCTTCCTACCTTTTCTGGCTCCCACCCAATTTTTTAATGAACATTTACTATTTTTATAACAAAAAAATTTAAAGACATCTAATCTTAAAAATTAACAATTTCCTAATAGTACATCCATTAATTTAGGATATTAATTCACATATCTAAAATACAGAGTGAACCAATAAACTCTCAGAGGAGAAATGATAGTGAAGGCTTAGCTATCTGAAGACAGAATTTTCCAGATAGCCAAGAGTTAACCTTCTTTACCATAGCTTATAACTTTTTTCTTCTCAAACACTGTGTTCCTATAAAAATTAGATTTGTTCTTTGAAATGGACAGAACTTCAGGATAATATTAATACCCCATTAATATTTAATATGTGAAAATAACACTTTCATAGTTTACCAGCTCAATAAATTTTGCTTTTGTTCAATGATACTGAAAATGAAGGTCCTTTATGAAATAGATACACATATTATTAGTCAGATTTATATGGTTTCTGAGCTTAAGTTTTTATCACTTTGACATCAGCACAGTATTATACAAATGTGCATAATGGGTTCATAATTCCAGGGGACTCTTTTACCAAATAATTACCATCGGTGGAAAGCAGGTTTCAAAGTCTGGGGTGTAAACTCTTTTGCTACATCAAGAGCCCAGTGGAGAAATCCTGGGGAAAGAACACATACCATAGTGCATGTTGCAAATACACTATCACATCAAGAAAAAATATCAATGGCAGTTGTTTGGGGAGGGCTGTAGTCTAGGTAATGTTTTTTCATGTTTGTACTTCTATGTTTACATTTTCCACATTTTCTTGAGAGAGCAATGGATTACTTTTACAGTGCAAATGCTTGATTAAAGAAGTTTTCAAGACTTCCATAATTTGAGATTAGTATTTGAAATCAAACTTCAAAGGATGCATAGGGGTCACTAAATTTCAGCTCCTTAATGCAAATGAACCCTCAAGGAACTTGGTAGTTCTTTGGAACCAGCAGGTGGTCCCCAGAGCTACTGCCACAAGAGCCCTCCCACTGCCAGAATCTGCAAGGGCAGCCGCTGGCATGAATGGAATTCTAATAAAACCCAGTAAGGCCACACTACCCGTGGACTGAAGGAAATAACCTATTCCAACTAAAAAAATCAACCAAGGATGCAAACCTGAACATGAGCCACTAGCCACTCAATTCACTGCTAAGTCACAAGGTCACACAGATGATCTGCGTAACTCACTAGAGTCAGGCATTGTAGCTACTACAAATAAGTAGCATCAGAATTGTATGTGGACTGATTGTGACGTCAGTTGGCTTATATTACCTTCTAAACAAAAGAGGCAGAAAGGCCACCGTGTTTCCTTAACTTAGAACCATTGTTCTAAGAGCTGGAAACCTAAAACGTTCCTTTCTTCTTTATAGAACTTAAAATACGCTAAAGGTTTCCTTATTTCATTTTTAGAAATTGAACAAAAAAAAGAAAATTTTGTGCCGAGGATTGAAATTCATTCTAAATCCCAGCCCCTGTGCTTTGCTACAGTTGTAGATGGTGAGGGACACTGGGAGAAGTGGGTGTCACCCCTGCAACGCCCCTGGAAGCTGGGGTCTTGTCAAGTCTCCGTAGTCACCTGATGTTGGCTACTGGCTGAAGGTAACCGCTGGGCACGTGCCAGCACCGAGGCCTGCACGAGTCCTAGTACAGCCACGTGGCTGGCTTCTGCAAGACACTCACTGTAAAGACTAGCTTATGTCCTCAAAGACACCGCACATGCCGACTGCCAAAACCCCTACTCTTCCCCTTCCCGGTAACAAAGAAGAGGGATTCAACTTCACGTCTTCTGCAGGAGCTCTCTTCTGTGTTCTCAGCGTCTCTACTCCATGCAACATGTATCTACATTTTACTGCATTATCTTCTCTCCCATCTCTGTCCCCTCTCACACCCCTGCTTCCCTGCAACAAGGCTCGATTTAGATTTATCCAGCCCACGTGTGTTAATTAACAAACAATCAAACCAAGTGCCAAGGAGCTTCAGGTCCTTCTCCGTCGGTTATGCGGGAGGGGGGAAGCCTGCTGCAGCAGTAACGCTGTTCCCCTAAGCACAGCACGGCACACAGCATCCCTCATCACTGTCCCCAGGTCCACTGGCCTCCCTGGACCAGGCCCCACGGGGCCAGGGACCTGACGTCAGCTTTCTCAGTAGAGTCTGTGGCAGACGGCAGGCGTGTTAATAAAGGTGTGTTGAATTAACGCAGAATGTGTGCCACACAAGGGCAGCATGGACAAAAAAGACAGTCACACAGATGCATGGATTAAAGAGATGGGTAACCAGATCGAGGAAGGTGGTGAGACGTTTGAGGCTCAAATAATATGCATGCTCATTTTCCCGGAAAAAGGGGAGGGCAAAGTACCGCAGAAATTAGGTGAAAACTTTGATTATTAATGGCAGCACGTACAATTTTTGGAGCGCTTACTATATGGGAGTCACCAGGGATACAGGGGTGAGGTTAACATTGTACCTTCCCTCCTTTACCTTACGAGGAGCTCACAGAAAAGAAATGATTTAACTGTTAATTGCTGTTTGTGTACCAAGTGGTACAGGAAAAGGACTGAACGTTATGGAAACACTTTGGAGCACAGGCCCCAAAGTGTCTAGAGGAGCAAACCAGGTAACAGTTAAATAGGGATGGGGCAGGGGAGGGAGAAGATGGGCCAGGCAGAGGACACAGATCCATGGAAACCTGGGGGCAGGAAAGCACTGGGCACATCAGAGCATGATTTTTAAACTGCAGGTTGTGACCCACTATTGGATTAGGCAATGAGTTCAAGTCAGTTGTCACCTACATTTTGGCTAAAAACGAAATAGGATTGAACAGAAAATCAGTGCAAAGCACATAAGCAAGGGTTTCACAAAGCTTGTCCCAGTCATAAATACAGTTACAAAAACATCAGTGTACTGGGTTACCGTGTAAACTTATTTCCTGCTGTGCAATCCACGTGGGAACAATTCTGTGCAGGGGAACAAAATCTGCCAGCCCAAAATAGGCCTATTTGGTACGAGGATTAATTTAGGCTGATTGTGACACAGACAACAGACTGGGGGTTGCCGAGGTGGGGGAGGGGTGGAGAGGGAAGGATTGGGAGTTTGGGATTAGCAGATGCAAACTATTATATATAGAGGATGGGTAAGCTGCCAGGTCCTACTGTACAGCACAGGGAACTGTATTCAACATCCTGTGACAAACTATAATGGAAAAGAATATGAGAAAGAGTGTATATGTATGTATAACTGAGTCACTTTGCTGCACAGAAGTAATTAATACAACATTGTAAATCAACTATACTTCAATTTTTAAATAAGTAAACAAACAAATGATTCAGGCGGATTCTTTTTAAAGCCCCGAAGAATCAGGAGGAACCTCTGACCTTCCCCCTAACTGCCTACAAGAATGTAGGTAGAGGACCTGTTCCAGAAAGGGAGCTATCACCACGATAACGGTAGCATGACCTAGGTTTGTAGAGTGGGAGGAATCCAGCAAAGCCTGTTTGTTAAAATTCCTCTCTGTGTCCCACCGTCTCTGCCTAGCAAACATTTGTTTGCCCAACGTTTGCTTTTCCCTCTTCATGTCAATTGCCTTCCTCGCCTCCTCTGAAGTTCCAAACCTCTGCCCACAACCACCTCTTTTGTCTTTAGTGCTGAAGACAGTATTAAAGTGAGGGTTTCGACAATTTTGGCGAATTTTCTCTCCCACGTATACATGTCATTAAAGTTCTGTTGATTTTCTCTGTCTCATGTCAATATCATTCTTCAACCTGCCAGAAAAACCTAGAAGGGAAGAGGATAATTTCTCCTTCCCCGACAAGAGAAATGAAAGAACTTCAATAAGGATGGAGCATGAGGAGAGGCAGAATGGAAGATTTATCCCCCCAACAAACCTACAAGTTAGAGAGTATGTCTGTTTCACAGAAGAGGGTCAAATTGCTGGCCTGAAGTCAGTCACACAGCTTATTCCGGTGAAAGGGAGATATGAACCCAAGAGCATCCCGAAACTACAGGGGCTAAGATACTGTAATTACACGTAGGTGCTAATAAATAAAATGACTATTCCAATCCTAAAGCCAACCTTGAGAAATGGGTGTCTGTGCTTTGGGAAGAAAGGACATCTCCGATAAGAAAATACACCCCAAATTCTAGAAATAACTGAGACAACTTTACTGGGCCAACCACAAGAGAAAAGAGTAAGAGGTCTAGTACCTGACAGGCATCCAGGTTCGTCATTAAGTGTTAGCTGAATTACATGACTAATTCTCCAACTAATTTATTCCAGATTTTTCTACTGTACTAGCTAATAAGAGTTAAGTGTCAAATCCACCTGTTTATGGCTACTGTTTTCTTCCTTCCTATAATTTTCTGTGCAAAGTGCACAGAAGGTCCTCACGTCTGCTGAGCTGAACTTCACTTAATAAATAAGCTAATTTGTGCCTTTACATGCTAGCTATCCTCCGGAGAAGGAAAATCCTTCCTAGTTGACAGAACACGTTCTGATGAAGAGTTCTTGACACTTACAGAATATTTTTAAGTTCGAAATGTTCTTATCACCTAAATGTAACAGTGACCACATGCTGGAACGAAAGTCTTCAAATAAAGATTTATAGGCAGCGCCCACCAGTGTGTGCTAAAAACAGCCCTTAAGAGTACTAAAGTCATATTGACTGAAGTAATCCAGTGTATTAGACTAATAAACTAATTATTAGTGCTGCAAAGACCTCCTGATGTTACATTTTTCTGAACATGCTTTTTTACATCTGCTTATAAAGTATCTTTTGGAGTTAAACATTCAGAATGCTAGGTTGTGTGACTTGAAGAAAGCCTCTTGATCTCCCTCTGGGTTTCCTTCTCTGAAGAAGTGTGAGCAGGTGTGAGCAGGCGGGGCCACCTACAGGCCAAGCTGGTCCATTTTCCTCCCAAGCCTGCTTCCTAGGCAGCAAGTTCTGGAGGAAGAGGAAACAGGTGCAGGTAGCTGTGGTTCCAAAGCCTGGGCAGATCTGATGCCCCTGCCCCTGGATTTCCTCATGATTTCCCCACTCTCACATCCCCATGAGGGGCTGGGGACAAAGTAACGACAGAGGTAGTCTTCCCCCGCAATGTGGCCTTCCAGCTCTACAATTCTATGAATTCTCATCCTGCAAAACAACGACAGAACCATTGATAGCCCAGAGCCCTTGATGATCAAGCTGGTAACATTCCCTTTTTAAAGAATGAAAAGATCTCAGATTCTAAGAGAAGAACAAATGCTATCTGACTAATTCGAGGGTCCATGCCGAAGGCCTGACTTTTGGTGAGATTAACTTAAAATTAGGCCTCCAGCACGTGAGTTACTTGGAGCCCACCTTGCAAGGAGTCTAAGACTTAGTCCCAAACCCAGATAAGTTCTGCTTTACAGAGAATAGGCAGAGTGCCTTCTTTTTCTTTCTTTCTTTTCTTTTTAAATTAATTAATTAATTCATTTAGTTTTGGCTGCGTTGGGTCTTCGTTGCTGTGTGCGGGCTTTCTTTAGTTGCAGCGAGCGGGGGCTACTCTTCGTAGCAGTGTGCAGGCTTCTCATTGAGGTGGCTTCTCTTGTCGCAGAGCACGGGCTCTAGGCACGGCAGGCTTCAGTAGTTGTGGCACAAGGGCTCAGTAGTTGTGGCTCATGGGCTTAGTTGCTCCGCTGCACGTGGGATCTTCCCAGACCAGGGCTCGAACCCGCGTCCCCTGCATTGGCAGGCGGATTCTTAACCACTGCGCCACCAGGGAAGTCCCCAGGTGCCCTCTTAAAAACCGTTACAACCTAAGCTACACCTTCAAAACAAACATGTTATGGTCAACACGAATCCCTGGCAGAGGCCTTCCAATACCCCTTCTGCACGTTCAACCCATTAGGTTCAAAATATAGACGATTTTTTTTTAGTTTCTTTTTATTTTTAATTGAAGTATAGTTAATTAAAGATGTGTTTGTTTCAAGTGTACAGCAAAGTGATTCAGTTACATACACACACATATATATGCTTATTTAAAAATTAACAGCAGCAGCTACCTTATGTTGAGTGCTTATGTAGCAGGCATCATGCAAATCACCTTACACTCTCTCTCATTCATTGTACCTGACACAGGTTTGCTATTATTGCCATTTTACAGATAAGGAAACTGAGGCTCAGAAATGAACTGGTTGAGACAACTAGGTAGTCACATGCAAAAGAATGAATTTGGACCCTATTTTACACCACATATAAAAATTAACTCAAAAGGAATCAAAGACCTAAATGTAAGAACCCAAAAAAGACAACGGGGGTAAATCTTCGTGACTTTGCATTCTAAGATATGATACCAAAACACAGCAACCAAAGAAAAAAATTAATAATTGGACTTCACCAGAATTAAAAAACCTCTATGCTTCAAAGGACACGCTCAAGAAAGTGAAAAGAACACCCGCAGAAAATGAGAAAATATTTGCAACGATGTATCTCATAAGGGACTTGTACAAAATACATATATTATATGTATAAGAATATATAAGGAACTGTTATAATTCCATAATAAAAAGACCTTGAATAGACATTTCTCCAAAGAAGATATACAAATGGCCAAGAAGCACCTGAAAATATACTCGACATCATTAGCCTCAGGGAAATACAAAACCACAATGTGATGCCACTTCACATCCACCAGGATGGCTGCAATAACATGGTGCAGCCACTTTGAAAACTGTCTGGCATTTCCTCCAAAAGATAAACAGAGAGTTGGCATGTGACCCTGCAATTCCATTCTGATTTCCAAGAAAAATTAAAACACATGTCCACGCAAAAAATCATACATGAATGTTCACAGCAGCATTACTCATAATAACCAAAAGGCTGAAACAACCTAAATGTCCAGCAAATGATGAATGGATAAACAAAATGTGGTACATCCACATAATGGATTATTACTTAGCCAGGAAAAGGAATGAAGTACTGATATATGCTACACCGTGGATAAAAATATTGTGCTAAGTGAAAGAAGGCAGTCACAAAAGACCACACACTATATGATTCCATTTATAGGAAGTGTCCAGAATAAGCAAATACACAGAGACAGAAAGTAGAGTAGTGGTTGCTTAAGGGGATTAGGGGATTGAGTGACAAGGTTTCTTTTGAGGTGATGAAAATGTTCTAAAATTGATTTTGGTTATGGTTACACAACACTAAATATACTAAAAACCACTGCATTGTACGCTTTAAACGGATGATTTTAATGGTATGTGAATTATATCTCAATAAAGCTGCTGGCAAAAAAAATAAATAAATTAAGATATTTAGCAGAGGAAAGAGGTTCACATCTGGTTCCATTCAAGTCCAGTACCCAGGCCCTGAACCTACCCTACACCGCCTTTCAAAGTACAAATGACAGCTCTCCGGGCACCTGTCTAAATCCACACTTTATTTAAACTCTTCCAACAAAGCAGCGGCAAGGCACGGGACACATAGGACAATTGCCTTCAAGTAGCTTTTAGTTTTAAAAATATGTTTATTTTCAGATAGAAGAGCCAAGGCATGTACTACACACATATATCGTTATAATGTATAGTGCAGCACATGCCTTGGCTCTTCTGATAATAATTGCAGTATAGGGTATATTATATTATACAGACTATGACATACAGTAAATATTATAATACAGGTGATAATCCCAAGAGATGGCCACAAGAGAGGATCAGATCACATCCATGGAAACATGGAAGACATTTATTTCTACAGTAGAAAAAAACAAACATTCCCCCCTAAACACCGACTAAAATTACTTGTAGCTAAAACAAATAAATTCCCCAACATATAATCATCTTAGACATACCCAAAAGAAAGAGGGGAAAGTTTTAGGATGGTGTTACTTTTCTCCATCTTAATTAAAATGAGGACTTATAATGGCCTATATGGGAAAAGAATCCAAAACAGAGTGGATATATGTATATGTATAACTGATTCACTTCGCTGTACACCTGCAACTAACACAACATTGTAAATCAACTATACTCCAATAAAAATTTTTAAAAATTAAAATTAAAAAAGGAAAATAAAAATTAAGGACTTGATATCCCAGATCTGAGGATAATTTCTAGTTTAGGGCTTTGCAATGCACACATTCCATTATGGAAATCCATTTCTTTAGTGCTGAGGTCTGAAATAAGCCTTACAGCGGACTAAATCATTAACTTTGGGAGAATGTATGCCTTGGGCCTCATTTTAAAAGCATTTAGTTACTAAAGTTTCCGAAGAGCCTTAAGACGGTGCAGCCATCCATCCTCTCTCCCAGGGACGGTAGGATCAGCCAGCCAGCCCCCTTCTCTTTCTGACTCTAGGCCACTACCTCCACCTTGTGGCCACAACTAAACTCTGGGGGTCAGCGCTCCAAAGTCTCCTCAAGGACCCTGTAAACGAATACAAGATAGAAGCTACTTCCGTTATTGACAGCCATCACAGGGAAGGTATTGACCAAGTGAAGTTCTCACAATACCAACCACTGTGAAAATTTCACCTGGCCACTTGGTTAACTCTTGATTAACAAGTACCAGTAACGAGTTCTTGGTATGTCAGGGACTTAAACAAGAATCTTCAAAACTTTAACTTGAAAAGAACTGGCTATTGCCTACCCTGGAAATTAAACAGGTGAACTTTGGAACAAAATGCTTTAAGCTGGGGGCAGGGCCGGGGGGACGTGGAGGAGTTTTCTAAATTTAGAAATTGCATCTGAATTCCAAAGAGGACGGGTAAGAATAGATTACTCTGGATATGTGTAAAACAGCCAACCCTTGGAAATGAAACGTTTTTGTTCTTTAACCTAGAAGGAACGGAAAAATTTCCAAGGCCATTATTCATAGTCTTAGAAAACCCAGTGGCGTTCCACCCTTTGATATAGGGAGACACAAGAATAACACAAAAACCAAAAGTCAGTCCAATTAGTTTAAAACAAACCCTGACTTCCTCTCAAGCCTGACATTCCCGTCACCGTTTCAGTCTCAAGTACAACGATGAAATGAGAATGGTCCTGAGGGTGATTCAAGAACCAGTCAGCATGGATTAAGATGCACAGAAAGATCCTAAAATTGGGGAAAATCAGACAACTTGGCACGAAGGGCCTGGCCAAATCATCAAAGTGGTAATTGGGATCCACATCGCAAAGAGCTAGAAAATGTGAATACACCGAATTTGACATGGAAACCAGGTGGCAGTAGACTACGGTCAGCCTCTTCTAACTTTGGGAAAATAAATTAGCGTGGGGAAAAGCACTAGGAGCTTCTGTCTGACACCCCAACTTGGAAGGACTGATAACGGTGGCCCACGATTCTGTGTGTTGGCAGATAAGGACCAGCCTGGCCTCCTAAGGCAAGACCTGTGCTCAAATACCAACATCTACCAAGGGCAATGGCCAAAGAAACTGTGCACTATCACCTTCCGCCTTCTGTACCTTTTTAAGCTTGCCACTCCTGGCTTTAGTTTGTGCTTCTCTGCTTGCAAATGGAAAACCTGGGCCCAGAGAAGTTGATGAAGTTAATGCAAGGTCACAAAACTCATTAGTGGCTGAACCAGGATGAGCAACTAAGTCTAGGACTCCATACTTGTATCAACAAATCTAGGTGGGAAAAGACAGGGTTCATATAAGGTTGCTAATAATTCAAAGACAAAAAATGCTAATTGTTCTGAAGAACCCTTGAAAGAAAAGTTTTAGTTCCATAGCCACACTGTCTCAGGAACTTTCACAGAAACGATCCTGTGGTTAAAAACATATTCTTCCCCCTTTTGCAAAAGGAACCTAACATTTCCTGCCTATAAATCAGTACATCACAACGTATCCCCTGAGACTTTATTAACTGTGGTTAAAAAAAGCAAAAGTGTGTGAAAGAGTGAGCAGGTGCTATGCAGATCTGCCAATGTGTACTTCAGATAGGAAGTTGCCACTGTGGGAAGAAAAAGTTGAAAAATATTTTTCACTGATATTCCTCAGGACCTCTTAAAGCTTGAAAGAACAGTTGATGATATGAGAAATATATATATATATAACTATAACTATCCTAAAAAGGGTACAGAGAGAACCATACATTTTTACCTGTTCTAACGTAAGCTGCTTAGAAATGGTATCGTTCTCCAGTTTTTTAATTTTCTTCATCAGTTTGTTGACCTGGAATTCCTGCTCCTGCTCGAGATGCTGTTCTAGTTCAGCTTTCTCATGCTGCAACTGGAAAACGAAAAAACACAGATGTGGAAATCAAGACACTCAAAAGCCATGGGAACAATGGCTCCAAAAGCTAGTTAAACCGAGTATAAGATATCATAAAAGTTACATTAGTCATTTCTGCTCATATGTCCAAGTGTACACCTAGTAACTTGCTCCTGATTCCTCTAACTTATAACCAAAAATTATAGTGCATAGTCAGAGGCACTTGATTTTAGTCAAAAGGCCAAGAAATGATAGGGCAAATATATCAGAGCATCAAACCATGATTAAACACCGATTTCAATTTTTAAGAACATATAAGTGGTTATCTCTGTAGGGAACAATTGGGGATGAGGAAAGGAAGAAAACTTACTTTCCAGCATATATATAACCTTTTGGTACTCTTAAATTTTTATACCATGAGCATAAAAATTATTAAAAAAATAGAAATTTTGCAACTGTCGGTTTTTATTGAATGAATTACAGTTTACTTGCATTTATACAATGTGTGGAGAGAGGGAAGAGATGCTACAAGCACAAAAAATACTTAGTACATTATTCTGAATGCTGTTTCCCAATGTACTAGGAAGCATGCTTGGCAAAAATAAGTACAAATAATTAACTTTCTGTAATGAGACCAAACATCACACCTCCTACATCTTTCCTAAAAAACCAAGAGGCAAGGCCTCTTATTTATGAAATTAAAAGATAAGGTTATGGTGTTGCTGCAAGAGAAATTTTTTTAAAAATGTACTCCAACCTTCAACACCAAAAGAGAATAGAAGAAATTCAGTGGACACACAACGACTGGGGTTCTCATGAATCACTGTGCATTATTTCTAATGTTCTCAGCTGGGAGGGGCTGTTGATTCATGGTAGGGGGTGAAGGGAATGAGAGCCACAGGGCCTGGTATTTTCAGAACCGTGGGCAGATTAAGCAAAAACTACTAAAAACAATGAAGCACACGTAGTTTGATTGTGGGGTCTAAGATGACACCACTCCCTAATTCTACCTTCAAAACCATTTCTTCAGGCAGGCAGTGTGTACCAGGCTCATCACATGCGTGAGGCAGGCATGATCACCCCCATTTCGTATGTGACGAAACAGGTTACTGGACCAAGGTAATTCATCTGGAAGGCGGCAGAGCTTGGGACCCAAACCCTGCTCTGAACTCTAAAGCAGAGTTCTCCCACCGGATCCTGAGCAAACTTCAGAGGGGCTGGCTTCACACTCCTCCATCCACAAGTGCCTAGTGCGCCCTTGGCATTCGGAAGGTCAACTGACTAAACATAGAAAACAGTGAGCCATATACGCTCGCCCAGTGGATGCTATATCTCTTTGTAAACCTTGCACAGGGTGAGACGGACAACAGAGAGCTCAGTGGGCCTGATGGACCTCAAAAGGCTACACCTAACCATCTCCACATTTGAAACAATTTCCATTGCTCTGAAAGCACCATACTTGGTGTTTAAAAAGGAAACAAAAAAAGTTTAAAATCTGACATCTTCTTCCAACACTGGAAATGTTGACTAAACAGATGCTGTTTTCCCTCCAACTGTTTTTGATGCACAACTCCAAAAAAACTGGTCAACCTTGCAGGGACCGAGAAAGAAAGCAGATGTGAAGAGGTGCTTACAGCGGACGAGTCTATTTTTAGCTAACCCTTTAAAACTCAGGTTCTGCAAGACCAAGCAGTAATTAAAAGAACGAAGAGTAACGCACAGAGAATGAGGAGAGTTTCCAGCATTTCGGACACAAAGACCTCAGTGGGAAAAGCATCACTTACGAGGAAAAAATAGCAAAACATGTACATCTTCAACTAACACCTGTATTCTATAAACATTACCTGTGTGGCATGTCTTCTACCTGAACGTATTGTGTCAGAGGGAGTACAATCTATGGTTAAGACATTATCCTTGCCCTAAAATAGTTTATGAACACCAAGCTTAAATGACATCTACTGGTTTTAGAAAAATGAACTGCAGTCTTAAAACCTTTAAACGATTTGCATAGCTTTTTTAAAATATTAGCTGTGTTTTCCTCTGTTTTCAATTGCTGTCTTTTTTATTTGAAAGAGCCCCCTTCCGCCTTTTTTTTAGCGTTATGCTTCTGCCTTGAAGTAAATTAAAACAATAAAGGATGCAATCTAATGTTGAAAAATCTCTTGCCCCTCAAGCAGCAGTTTTCGCAGAATATCAATCTGAGCAAAGGTAAGGTTCTCATTGGCTTAGAGGAAAATACTCATATACAGACAGATGGCCTAACACCGTCAATATCTGATTAGGTATTTCCTATAAGAATACAGATTCAACTAGTAATGAAATCTATAAAAAGCTCTCAATTTGAAAAGGCTTTTTCCTCTCAAGAGCCATACCCTAAGGAAAATTTGATGGTTAAAGCTGTCGTTACCAGAACTCAAGCGAGGTCCCTGGGTTATGCTAACCCATTGGGAAAATGTCAAGCCATCCTGAGCTCTAACTCTGCCAAAGACTCACAGCTTTCATCATCCCCCAAAGACAGATCTGGAACAAATGGCTCTGCTGCCTGCTTTGTTCTGCCATCTCTCGGGCGACAGGCAATCTAGGGGCAGGGCATGGAGTTTCTGAACAGAATACTGGAAATAGAAAATCTGGTTCTTCCTTGGAACAAAGGAACCACCAATAATAAGAAAAGCACAGAGAAAAATACAGAAACAACCCCTGCCAAAGCAATTATGAGATGAGAATTAAGATGGGCAAGGAGAAGGGGGCAGAGCAGGGCAAGAGAACTTGAGGAACTCATAGCCATAGCGTTTGCCTCATAACAGTTTGCCTGAGAAAACTTCAGAAACCGGTTCTGTTTTAAATAGATACCATGTATATTTTCAAGCCATCTGGCCCCCATAGGACTGGAACCAACACCCTGAATCCACCTGCCTATTTTATTTTATTATTTTCCGCATTTGGCCACGCCTTACAGCATGCGGGATCTTAGTTCCCTGACTGGGGATCCAACCGTGCCCCCTTCAGTGGAAGCACGGCGTCCTAACCACTGGACCGCCGGGGAATTCCCTCCACCTGCCTATTTTAAAGCTGTAGCCCATGACACCACAAACAAAAACCCTAAAAGGAAGCCTGGTTTCGGCTGACCCAGGACCTATCAAAAGAACTAAACTCCAGTTTCATCTCTGAGTAGCATCTTCAACATGGGCATAAAATTCAAGACATGATTTTAAATTTCTAACCAAAGGTCTTAACACTTTATGAACAATTTTTAATTTTTCAATTAGGTCAGAGATCCTGAACTAGAACAAAAGTCATTCAACCTAAGAAGTAAATAGTCAAGCAAATTCTATTAGTGTGTTTGAAAAAAATTCATGTGTTTGCCTTCAAAATATCTAAAGCAAAATGCTTAAGTAGATTAAAATTTGTTTCCAAAATCAGAATTTTCTGTAAGTATACTTCTTATAAAGTCAATCTCAAAGATTATGGAAGAGTTTTGGAACTCTTACCTGTGCAATATATTGTTAACATTAACAACAAAAAACCTTATAGAATGGAAATTATATTATATAACCGATGATCCACTGGCAGCACATTTTCAATGGAATTAGGGTTATATAAATAAAGATTTGTTCCTTAGGATTCAGCATGAAAAATATATTAACATAAGTGAAAAAGCTATAAGCAAAAATACAGCTACAAACCTGTAAAATTCCAAGTACTCAAACATGAGCATTTTTTGACTGTATCCACTCACATATGGAGTCCCAAAGCCAATTTCCAGCCCATTAAAAACCGCAAGTATAGCATTAAGTTGATCTAAAAACAGGCAAGCCTTAAGCATCAGTGAATTACCAATAATTGTTGTCTTTCTCATAATTTACAAAAGCTTTCTGGAGACACTTCAGTAAACCAGGCTTCTTATATCAGAGATTCAAGAACTCTTCACTGAATGGCTTTTCTTCTGGGCAAAATTCTCTCCAGCAGGTAAAGGCACCACCGCAGGTGCACATGGATGAGTCAGGCCGCCCACCCAGCACACAGCAGGCGTGCCAAATCCCAGGCTGGGCGAAGTGTGTTTGCAAGTGTGTCTGGGCCTGTTGTCAATCCAGCCAGTGCCAAATGAGGCATGCCTTCTGGCCACCAGCCCCGGGACCCAGCTTTCTCAGTGCAACTTGAGGATAAACCCAAGATGCTCCCACCTCTGTTTTCACTAGTCAACACTAATCATTCTCTCTGTGTACGACCCACAGTTCTGCAACCAGCATCCCTGGTTTATTGACAACCACCAAGGACTAGAGCCATTTGCACTGGACCAAGTAAAGCCCACCATAGGACACTGACCACATTAAGTCATTGGACTGTCAAAAACAATTTCAGTAAATCCCCTGCACACGAACCTTCAAGCTGCAAGCTTTCAGAGATGCGAACGTGCGTTCGATACATCCAATCACGTAAGTTAGTTCACGTGTCTGGCGTACACTGTCATGTGTGTGCATCCTCTACGAGTGGTTGTGCTTTTGTGTACTTTACTGTACAGTGCTGTATAGAGTACAGTAGTACAGTATCTTTATTTCAAGCCCAGGATGTCCGGAAGCAAGTGTAAAAGCAGTGATGATGCAGCTGGTACTACTGTACTTTTCAAGGTACTGAACTGTAAGATTAAAAATGTTTTCTTTTTTGTGTTTGTTTTTTACGTATTAATATTATTTGTGTGACAGTACTATATAGATGATTGTGTTAGTTGGGTACCTAGGCTAACTTTGTTGGACTAACGAACAAATTGGACTTACAGACGCGCTCTTGGAACAGAACTCGTTTGTATGTAGAGAACTTACTGTATCACGCAGTTAACATGGCCTTTGAAAAAAAAGTTCAGAACTCTCTCTCACAACACTAAGTGAGTCTCTTAACCAACTCTGAACCGTTCTGCTGAGCAGAAAGCCAGCCTCCCACCTCAAACTCAGTGCCTCACCACTAAATGCCTCCTGGGCCCACACTTATGCCCACCTCCTTCCCCCCTTCTGTTACTGGTACTATTATTCTCAGTCAACACACATCTCATCAGTTACCAAATGGCATTAAGTCAGCCCCCTGAACAGCTGTCAAATATACCCTGTGCTTTCTGTGCTCTAGTTCAAGTCTTTTATTCCTTTTCACCGGGCCACAGCCAAAGCCTCCTAATGGATCCCCCAGGTCCAGTGTAGATCATGCTAGACTAAACTAATAGAGTTTTCTATTTATTCAACACCCTGCTCAAAACCTTGCAATAGCTCCCTACTACCTGCAGAGTAAGTCCAAACTCATTGGTATGACGTTCAACTCCTCCCATGATCCAGTCCCCGTGCAAGTTTCCCATGCTTTCCTCAAGCTACTTTCACACTCAGCCCAAGTGACAGTCTAAGGTTTATAAACATCAACGCCTTCAGGGTCCAGGTATCTGGCAAACAAAGAATGATGGGTCTCGGCACAGAGAGTGGTGGTAACTGCGGTTAGAGGCACAGCTCGTGTCTTTTTCTAAAGACTCTTTCCCTGAAAAAACACATTTTAAAAAATGAAGCCTATCATCCCAGGCAAACGTGTCTGCAGACCACTCCAGCCCGGGGGCTTCCAGATCGCAAGCCCCGCCGGTCACACAGGACTACGCTAACACAAGCCGCTGCTCCCCGAGCCCACAGCCCTGGTCACACTGCCCTCTGCCTACAGTACCTGGACCCCTCCCTCCAACTTCCTGAAACTCCCACAGCTCCTTCCCATGCGCCCTCAGCATCATGTATACTCCCCGTTCTTCAGCTGGGATGAGTGCAGTGTGCTTCCGGTGCATCTCCACATCTTGTTCATGGTGGTTTCACATCCTTTCTATGAGTTACTTCAAAAAGCAGCCAATACTTCAAGGCACTAGTTACTATGCAGCAAACACTTTATGCACATCAGTGCACTTAATATTCCTAACTCTGTGGTACATACTACCATCTGCATTTTACACATTATGAAGCCACAGCTTAGAGAAATGAGGTAAGCTGCCCAGAGTCACACAGCTGGTTAACAGGTAGATCCTGGCTTAAAATACAGGCTTCTGGCTTCAAAGCCTTTATTCTTATCCCTGACATGTGCTGCCACCCTTGAGCGCCTGGGTACACTCTCAGTCACCCTTACAGCACTGTGAGCTCTATGAACAGCAGTGACCAGGACTGGCTCAACTCTACCCCAGAGCATCTAGAAAAATGTCTTATCTATGCAAATACTGACTGGATGAATGGTAATGACCTCACTTCCTACAGACTCTTTCCCCCTAGATTAAGCCTCAGGATGAGCAAAATAACCAGGCAAGTAGAAAGGATACCACTGGTGTATATTAATATATATATATGGCCCCAAATCAAGAAATATAACATCGCCAGCACCCCAAAGCCCAGTGCATCCCTTCCAGATCACACCCTCTATCCCCTAGAGGTAACCGCTCTCCTGATTCTTATGGTATTCACTTCTTTGCATCTTTTATCTTAAAAGATTTTACTATTATTTCTAAGCATTAGTTTTTGCTGGATTTTATATTCTTTTTTGTCTAGCACCTTATGCTAAATGAAATTGCGATTTCATTCACCCCTGTTATTGAGTATAACCGAGGTGTGTATTTTTATTGCCTGATAATATCCCATTGGATGAGTATATCAAAATTTATCTACTCTACAGATGATGGGATTTAGGTCATTTCTAGTTTTTCGCTATTATGAACAATGTCACAAAGAACATTCTTCTACACATCTGGTGTACACGTGCAAACATTATAAGATATACCTAGGGGTGGAACTGCTGGGTTAAAGACAATGAATACTTCCAACTCCATTAGGTAATGCCAAATTATTTTTTAAATGGTTGAAACCATTTCCATTCTCTGACAGTATGCATGGGGATTCTCTAGTAATATCTTTCTTTCTGTGGTTTATTTCACCTTTCCTGATTACTAATTGGGTTGTGTACCTTTCCATATGGTTACTGGCCGTTTAGCTACCTGTTTATACGAAGAGCCAGTTCAAGTCTCTAGCCATTTCTCTTTGGGGTTGTCTGTTTTTCTTGCTGATATGTAGTTTTGTGTTGGTTACATATGTTGAAAATACCTTCCTCCACTCTGTGGCTTGTCCTTGCATTCTCTCTACGTGATTTCCTGTGTCTCTGGTCTTCTTCCCCAGGCATTAATTAATTAATAACAACACTCCCAAATTTACATCTTTAGCCCAGACTTCTCTTGTTGAGAGAACCTGCCTATTTGTTACCTACATTTGGATGTCTAGACATCTCAACTGCACTTCTGACCTTGCCACTCCGAGTCTACTCCACTTGCCATCTTTTCCACCTTAAATGGTGGGAAAGAAGTCTATTCTTCCAGTCACTGAGGCCAAAACCAAAGTCTTACATGACCCTGTCTTTGACTCACACCCACTTCTAATCTCTCCTAAAATCCTGTAGGATAGTCCCTCAAAATGTACCCAAAATTCAATAAAATTTTATTTGTAGGTGAAACTTGTGGCCTAGGGTGATGGTACCTTCCTCCAGAAAATTCCATTTTCTTCTGCCAGGCACCAGAAGTCTGGGTCTACCTTAAGCCAAAACCAAAGCTAGCTCTCTCTAGCTCACCCAGATGATGCAAAACTGGTTCAGTCTTGTCCTGAGGGTGTAGCTCTTCATGATTCCAGCTTAAAGTGGGGGTGATTTTTCTTTGTCCTCACCTTTGGCCAGCCCCGAGCTCTGATTTCTGTAACCCCAGCTCCACACAACTGTCAAAAGCACAATTCAGTTTCTTGGCTGTTCTGTAACGAATAAATAGCAAATGTGCTCAGGACAAAAGGAGCCTTGGGTGCTGGGTCTCCTCTCAATTCCTACCCTCCCCAGATCTCCAACAGTTCTCCACGATCTTGTTAGTTCTTTCATTTATCCCCGGTGAGGTTTGCCTGAACTGTCGAACCTGTCATTTTCTAAAGGGAAAGGCATATATAACTTTTGCAAGGGAGAAAAATAGGTAGGCCCTTCCAGAAAATTAATTATTTTATGTTATTTTCTTGTCAGCATCCTCGACACCAAGGACAAGCTCTCACCTCTGAGTGGAGGGCTCCAGTACATGGGGCTTCCCGTCCACTCACAATACCTAAGGGGCTAAGTCTGAGTTTCCTAGATTCCCAGTAGCATCATGCTGCTTAAAGCATTAACACCTTTAAAGAAATCTGGTTAGGAGGGAGGTTTAAAAAAGATGCTCCACAAATAAGATAAAGAAGTCCTTTAGGCTCTAGAGTTAACCTGCAAAAAAAAAAATCCATTTCGTAAAAACTAGCTTTTTCTTCTTTGAGGAATAGAGAGTATTTAGCCCAAAGAAAGAATTCACTCTAAGCTGAGACCTTACTGTAAATTAAAATAAAAAGCCCCATCTTTCTTACCCAGCTTATGAATAAAGAGGAAAAAGGAAAGTAAAGATAATTAGCAGCAGGATATAACTCTGTATTTTAAGGTAATTACTAACTGG
Source organism: Balaenoptera ricei (assembly GCF_028023285.1). NCBI lineage: Eukaryota > Metazoa > Chordata > Mammalia > Artiodactyla > Balaenopteridae > Balaenoptera > Balaenoptera ricei. The sequence goes on from NC_082654.1 coordinate 117,660,000, forward strand.
GCTGAGTGTAAACTGTTTTGAAAATGAAAAAAAATTTACCCAAGAAATGCAAAACGTTGCAACATTTATAACTGTAAAATTTTGAAATCATTTGAAAAGTGTTTCCAGTGATAGCTCAAGTCCATCTACAGTGGAGCCAAGTATCCTTCAAACACCAAGATTCACCTTTTCAATTAGAAATAACAATGCTTACCCCTAACCTGGTGAAGAAAGCAACCTCTCACTCCAGCTTCACCTCATTATTTTTAATTTCCTTTTCCTTCTACCTTTATTTCCTACCCGTGCTTTCCCGTATTTCGTCAAAGAAGTCAGCCTGGGAGGCTTCTAAGCCCTTGCCCTTGCCCTTGCCCTTACACTTTGGGGAGGTTGGCACATTAACTCCGGCCGTAACGACAACACACATGCACACACTTTGAAAAAAAACTCAGTGATTTCTGAAGACTAAAGAACTGCATCAAATTTAGTGTATTTTCTAATCACAACACAAATTATGTTAGACTGAGAGATTTCTGGCATGCTGCTAACAGGAAAGTTTTGGCTTATAATTTGCCCTCTGGTGGTTGCAGCATTTAAAATGCAATGAAAACATCCCAGAAGCCCTTTGCAGATGTATTATGAACACAATGTATAAGCCCCTTGCTCCGTGAAAAGAAACAAAGAACACACAAAGCTGAGGTTCAGATAATTTGGAAAGAAAAACAACAACAACAAGAAAACCCAACTTTGCCCCAAATGTCTGTTAGCTATTAGGTGATAGCCAATTTTTCTGCTCAGCATTAATAGCCCTGAAAAACTAAAAGCCAAGAGGGCCACTGGTCGAGCCAGCTTAATGAAGAACATATTTCAAGGTCTCTTCTCCCCTGCCATCAGGGAACAAGTTTTCACCTGAATGGATGCAATGGCAGTGTTAGCCTTGGTGCCTTTAAAATGAACTAAACAGAGTTTCATACATATTTATCACCCTGACATGTGATTTTGCTGCCTGAACAAACAAAATCACTGCACTGCCGTCTTAGTGACTTGGAGAACTTGAGGTAAAAAAAGGGAGCCTCACGGATGGACCTAGAGTGTGTCATATAGAGTGAAGTAAGTCAGCAAGAGAAAAACAAATACCTTATGCTAACACACATATATGGAATCTAAAAAAACGGTACTGATGAACCTAGTGGCCGGACAGGAACAAAGACACAGACGTAGAGAATGGACTTGAGGACACAGGGGAAGCTGCGACGAAGTGAGAGAGTAGCATTGATATATATACACTACCAAATGTAAAATAGATGGCTAGTGGGAAGCAGCTGCATAGCACGGGGAGATCAGCTCGGTGCTTTGTGACGACATAGAGTGGGGGGACAGGGAGGGTGGGAGGGAGACGCAAGAGGGAGGGGATATGGGGACATATGTATACGTATAGCTGATTCACTTTGTTATACAGCAGAAACTAACACAACATTGTAAAGCAACTATACTCCAGTAAAGATATTTAAAAAAAAAAAAAGCCTCAGATTCTGGTGTACAGGCTTGAGAAGGGAACTGGGGGTCTACACTCACTTCTAATGCCTGCGGACACTCCTGCTGCCCAGAGACACAGGCTTGCAGGGGCTAGGGAAGTGCACGCTGCAGAAAAATCCTGCATCCATTCACTTGGTATTGGAAGAAGAAACTACTTCTCCAGACTGAGGGGAGGAGAGGGAGAAGGAAAATGAAGGTAAGCCTTTGCCTAGATGAATAGGCAGATTTGGGGACTTACTGAAATCCTTCCTCTCAGTTTCATTCCGAACTGCTCGGCAATACATCATTTGGTATTGGCGGCTTCAGCAGTGGTTTTTGCCCACAACTTCCTTCCTTCCCTCCATATATCATCTTTCCATAGATGCTAGGAAACTGCAAATGCTTTAATTCCAGGAGGCATTTTCACCTCAGGGACCAAGTCAATAATAGCAAAAATAAGCCATGCCACTTAACAAGAAATCCAGGAAACCTTTATTCGTAAGTGCTTTCAATCATCAATAAGAATGTGCCTCCCCCATAAGAAAATGAGTACAATAATTTCTATTATAGCTATAGTGGCATTATTTTCTGAGGACCAGATCCAATTTCAAGTGTGAATCAAAAGAACAAAACTACAAACCTATCTGTTATTTTAAGGTCTAAAATTTGAATACTGGATTAGAGTGAAAAGATTCAGAGATACATATAATACCTAGTACTCTTATCTCACTCCTGTTCCAGCCTTTTAAAAAAAGATTTAAAAAAATATTCATTACCTTTTGGCAGTGGTATTGGTTGAGAAGAGTGTAGGCCACAACTGAACAGGGCTTCCCAAGAGTAGGAAGTGAACCTGATGTCTTGGGCTTACAAAAAACTGAGGAGAAAATCCACGAGTGCTAAAACCACTATCAATCTCAGCAACAACAGATCTTCCAGTTGGCACTGGTGATGGGTGGTTGGTGGTTAACAGTTAGGCAGCGGAATTAAGGATTTTTTTTTTTTAAGTTTTAAGACTGAGGGGCCAATGGAATGAATCATATCAAGAGTGACAAGACAGTTAAGCCAATCATTAGAGCATTCTGTTTATGCTAGCCCTTAATGATTTGGGCAGTCCAGAATCTTCCATCACTGCAAAATGAGCCTGACTTTGCAAGGAGCTCCCATGCATTGCTGTCCATGACAAACAGATGCAACTATGATAGTGAAACCAAGTAGGACCCTTCAGGGCCTTACCAGGGAGAGATCTCCATCCTACCCCCGTCCCTGTTGCAACCCCTGCCTCTTGGTTTGTAAAAAAGCTTTAGCCTCCTTGGTCTCCTCTGAGTTCCAAAGAGCAAATTTAATCAGAGAAGTGAGAAAACAGTCAAGCAAGACAGAATAATAATAGTTTAGCCATAAAACAAAGTCAAGGACCTTTAGTTCCTCTTCAAGGGCTATAAATAATATCCTAAGCCATATCCTTGAGTTGTTTTGCAGATATTAAAACGCCCACCAGGCAGAAGAAGTTAGCTGCATGCTGACCACCAGCACACATAGACCCCAGACTGGTTGGAACCAGAAGGTTGATGACTGAGATTCCTGAAACATCACCATTACCTCGCCATCAACCAACCAGAGAATTGTGCACGAACTGATCATGCACCTTGTAACCCTCTCCCCTCACATTGTCTTTAAAAACTCTTCCCTAAAAGCCATCGGGGAGTTCAGGTCTTTTGAGCATAAGCTGCCTGTTCTCCTCGCTTGGTGCCCTGCAACAAACGCTGTACTTTCCTTCACCACAACCCGGTATCAGTGGACTAGCTTTTTTGTGCATCAGGTAAGCAGACTAAAGTTTGGTTCAGTAGCAACTGCAGGACTGTGAGCTCTAAAAGTGAGTGACACAGAAGGAGGTTTCAAAAGGTAAGGACAAAACAGGCATCAGAATTTTTAAGTTTCCTTTTTAGGAAGTAAGATATTTTCTGATTACAAAAGTAACGCACATTGCTTTCTACAAAATGAGAAGGAAAGGAGCATAAGAAAATTAACATGGGGGGGTGGTGGTGGGATGAACTGGGAGATTGGGATTGACACCTATACACTAATATGTATAAAATAGATAACTAATAAAAACCTGCTATATAAAAAAAGTTTTATAGACCAAAAAAAAAAAAAAGAAAATTAACATAACCTATAAGCTCAACACCCAAGTATAATTACAGCTAACATTTCAGAGAATAGTCTTTTAGACTTTTTTTCTAACATAGATTTTATATATCAAATTCTTCTGAAGAGTTTGCCCATAAAACATTTCTTATAAATTTTAATTACAAATTATGATTAAACTAAAACCTTTCTTCAAGGCATTCCAGGGCTGAATTTAGTTCTAATATAGGCTTGGCATTAGACTAGAAAGCTCTTTTTCAGACAATTTTCACCAATCAGGTCAATCAATCCCACGGTCTGGGCTCAGAAGGATGCAGATCTTTCAGACAAGAGTGTTCACAAAATCAAGGTAACTATCTTGCAGATATATACAAAAACAAGGGAGGAAAGCTGCATGCTTTTGTGAGTGTGTGTGTTTTTGTTTGTTTCAGGTGGGCTTAACATATTTGGAGACATTTAAGCTATCTTCCAAACTTGATCTTCTAAAAGGGCAAAGGGATTTCCACTCATCTACACTTAAATAAACTTGATTCAGTTTTTAAAGGTATTAGATACCACCTCTATCATAGCAGATGGGAAGGGAGGTATCTCCTCTATAGTAATAATCTCGCTTTGTTCTCAGGACCAAAGAATTCCTTTGAAATGCATATAAAAGCACTGTTCAATCACTATCGGAGACAATGGCCATAGAACAAATGACAAAACCAAAATTGTTTCATAAATAGCCTCTAAGCAGCCTTTGGGTCAAAAATGCTAAACACTTCCCTGGTGAACAGGTCAATTTACTTCTTTGTCCATCAGTATCACCTGCAACACAGGTTCTCTTAGTAGGCTATCATAACAAGGTCTTATCCAGAAGCAAGCATCCTAGAGAGTCTTACTGAAGTAATTACACAGTTGGAAAAGTCTACTGATATCAATTACTCTAAAAATCTTCCAGATGGAGGTTAGTTCTACCATACTGGGTGGCAGAAGATGTGAGCCTTCAACAAAGGACTGGCTGAAATCCTTCAGGAAAGCCTGGGGGATGGGTACAGTAGGCCTACAGCTCTTCCTCCCTGCACCTATACAAGATCCTTCCAACTGGCCAACAGTAAGAGGGATTCTCGGGTATTTACCACAAAGTGGCATGCTGTGATATCTGGCGTCTAAAGTGAGAGATCACCTACCATGCCACAGAATAGACACAGCTCCAGAACTTGCCAGAGACCTCAACCTCAAACTACCTGCCAACCGTGTCCTTTGAAAAGGAAGGACCAGGAGTGGGGAATAAGGAGTTATTTTTTAATGGGTTCAGAGTTTCAGTCTGAAAAAGTTCTGAGGATGGATGGGGGTGATCGTTGCACAACAATGTGAATGTACAATCCTTAATGCCACTGAATTATACACTCAAAAATGGTGGAGAAGGCAAATCTTGTTTTGTTTGTTTATGTTATTTATATTTTACTACAAAAACAAAATATATATACGGCGTAAGGACCAAGCTGAGCTTCATGAGAGATTGTCTCAGAGACATGCTGACCACCCATTTGTCCAGATTCGACAGGTGAGACCACTGACGAGCTACAGGCCCACCTAGAGCTCCCGAAACAACAGACTCGCACCCTCGTACCGGACGCTTTGTTCTGACTGAGGGCAAACATAAGACCCGGCCATGTGAACGCCAGCGCTCCACATGACAGGCTACTTTGGGCAAGAACAGTTTCTTGTGTTGTTCAGTTTGTTTATTATTCAGTATCTTTAGAAAGATCCATGCCCCTCAAAAAGATTTAAGTTTTTAATATATGAAAAATTTTTTCTCTTGACCAAGTAAAACCAATTTCTTTTAATGTAAGAATTGTGAAAAAAATCACTATGTTTTTCCAAGTTATAGCTTTATTTGTAGGATGCTCAGAGCTTAAATTTTAAGTTCAAACGTCCTTATGCCGAGTATATTTCTATAACTAACCTCCTTTTCTGTTGCACACGTCTCTTGTGCTTTCACTCTATTCAGCAGCTTATTTTAAGGGACGTCCACGTCCTTGGAAAGTAGGTGGGTCATGATAATAAGCGAATGAGAGATTAGTTATAAACTACACTCTACAGACCACTCAGAATGAAAATGAGTCTTTACAGAGAAAAGGAGTATAATCTGGCTAGGCTTTGACTGCTTTATAATGTACTTTAATCAGACTCCAAATACCAACGACTATGCAAGTTGAAAACCAAAAAATGTTTCTTGAAGTGTTAAAAATTAGGACACCTGATTACACACTAAACTCAGAAAAGCAAACCATAATCGATTGCATCCTTATATTTCTAGAAGCAACATGCAGAATAATTCACCTAATGCTGCCAAGGTGAGGTAGAGTCAAAGGTCAAACTAACCTTCTTCCTCGTTTTTTGTCTAAATCAGAATACACAGGAATAAAGAAGAAGTTTCAATGCAGAAATTTCACCATAAATCTCTGCTAGATAATAATGCCTGGGTACTTCTATCCCTCACATTCCATCAGCTACCATATAAATCAAATTTTGTACTAGACTGCAATGGTATCTTTATTCAGTAATTAGGTAAGAAAATGAGAAGGAAAGAAAGATGGGGTAAAAGTTGCCTGGACCATCGCATGGTCTTAACCCCAAGGTTTCTGGTCTTCTCTTCTAACATTTCATATGTTAGAAGGTAAGAGAAGAATTTAGGAAGTTTTTTAAAAGCCCCAAATATCCTTTTGTTGTAATCTCACTAAAATATGTATTTCAATCAAATTAATGAGTGAAATTGTTAGTAATACCAGTGAAAAGAAAAATACAAGGACGTATTCCTACCTTTTACAGCCATCTGACAAAATGGTAATAGTGGTCCTCCTTGGAAAATTTTATACCTGCCCACTATTTTGGACACGCTTTGTTAAAAAATGAAAACTCAATGTCCTACTTATTCTCAAGTTCATATTAAATAAACCGCAAAATATTTGCCCTAAACAAATTTTACTTTTGTACTTTACTAGTAAGCTTCGAGGAAAACCAAACCAAACCAAACTAAACAGGAAGGGGAGGAGGAGAATCTCTGAACTAGAAAAATCAAAACTTCTATATGTTTTGTGTGTTGTCTTCTATACACCATTAGTGATAAATGTTAAGTTTCAACATTTGTTATTTGTTCAGTAACATATTACTCACCCATCTGAACACGATTGTGTAAAATTTTAACTATCACAGATACATATCTTTTTCTCCCCCCAAACTGACATTTCCCTTTGTGTCCTCATATATTCGTGCAAAAGATCCACTTCTGCTTGCCAAAAATGTTTATGTATTCATTACAGATTCAACATTAAAGGAAAAGAAATCTCATATTTGGTGTTAATCCTCATAATTCCAAAATACCGCATACAGCACTTACTCCTGTGCTAAGGCTTCAGGCTTATCAGCAATTTCTTGAAATGCTCAGGGTATAAAATATCTTACCTAAGCAGATGAGCTAGGAACCACAGAACCACAGTCTTGAGTATTACACTGCTGCCATATTCACCAGGTATTTTTAATCTCTAAAGAATTTTAGCTACAATCTCAGCAGCAAACGTTTCAAGCGAAGTGCTGTATCAAAGTCATTTTTTTCCTAGAGAAGAAAACAGGCAGGGAAGATGAGAGGGGAGAAAAAGTAATTTACCTGCATCAATTTTCTGGAGAGCTCATTAGTGAGGAACTCTTCTTCCTTCTCGTAATTTACAGCAAGGGTTTCTTTCTCCTTCTGCAAAGCCTGAATTTTCTTGAATAAAGTGTTACTGATGAATTCTTCTTCCTGCTCAGCCCGGGCTTGCTGTTAAAATAAAAAAATAAAAGAGAACAAAAAAATATGTTAAGGAAACAGGAATTTACTAATTGAAATATAGTTCTTATTTCTAGAGAGGGCACCCATTTTAATTAGAGCTCTATTTTTAACTGTGAACCAATATACCCCAAGAAGCACAAAACAGAGGAACTCAGTAGCAACCATAAAAGTAAATCTGTTACCCCAAAGGGCCTCCCTGTATTATGCATGGCCCCTCTTCTTAAAGAGATATTCCAAAGAAATTAACAAAGATTGTTTTGCAATTTTTAGAAGCCATCCCAAGTCAATCACCAGAATACAGAAAGCTTCTTCTCGTATAGGGCAGACGGGTCCAGTACTGGGGTATATGCATCAATTCATGACAACTCTCTACAACTCTCCGCATCCCAAAGGTTCAGAGTTAAAATATCTAGGCAACATTTTTACTGAAGCAGGGAAGTACCTCTCGCTTAAAAGTGGAATCGTAAAATCATGTCACCTCTTTAAGATGTTACAGAAAGGGTTTCGATATGCAATTTAAAAAGCAACACAGATAGACATAGATTAATTTACATGTTCATTGAATAGCTGCTGGAAGGAAATACAGCAAACGGCTAAAAAGTAGTTAATTGCAAAGCAGCAAGAATCCAGGGAGTGAAGGGTAAGGATGTATGAGAGTGTCATTTTTCACTTATTTATTTCCCTACTGGGAATTTTCTGGAGGTGAGGGCACGGACAGGCATTACCGAGCATTAAAAACAGAAGAAAAGGGGGTCAGGCGTAATTCAATGGAGATGAAAATATTTTTCTGCAGATCCCTTCCTCCACCCATGTTCTAACAGAATAAACAGAAAAACCAGCCATCCTTGAAGGAAATTAATCTTTTCAGAAAAAGGGTACTTCTTCCAAATGGACTCAACTCTATTTAAAGTACTTTTTAAACTGCAACATTTTGATGTGTTAATCCCCAATAATGCATTCCTGTTTCATCTGCCAAGTCCAGGAAGGGAGAACTGCATCGACTCCAAGCCTCCAGTACCTGTCACTTATAATAATACAAGAGAGCTAGAGGGCAGGAGACAAAAGGGCACCTACATTATACAGTTACCACCTTTTATTGAAAAAGGTCCGACAACCACTCCCAACTCAGCCGGTCTGGATTTCTGTACATACGCACTGACTTCCCCGACACCCAGGCCCCCCTGAGAGCCCTGATTTCTGGGGAACCCATCCTCCCTGCTCCCCACCACAGCAGCAGAGATGAAGGATGCCAGGGCCTGGAACTGCCTGCGAGGCAAATCTACCAAAGAAAGCCACGTGTACGTAGTCCTTAGACTGAAAAACAGAGCTACGTAGAAAATGGAAACTTCAGGAGGAAGTGTGGCAGTCCAGTCCTTTAAGACAGCATTTGGGATAGGCCGGGAGACGTGAACGGCGAAGAACACCTCACTCAGCTAATAAGGTTTTATGACCAGCCAAGCACATCCGGGGAGCAGGCCCTAGGTTCCCAGGCCCTTACACACTCCGTAATTCATTAGCACTTCTCAAGGTCATACCCTTTACTCCATGGTCAAGGGAACACTGCCCAGGACTGGCGCTTCCCCTCCAACTTTAAATTAACCTCCAACTCGGCTTCAAAACTCTCAGACCTCAAGATCTCATCCTAGTGCAATGGGCAGGAATCCAAAGCACTTCTTTCAGGCATATCTGACACACATATCCAAGCCCGCAATCTGTTTGAGCTACCTGTTTTTCTGGTTTTGACTGACAAAGTTCTATATGATTTGGATTCTGATTATTCTAAAAGCTACAGGACAGAAAAGGTAGAGAGGGGAACTGGAATGCCTTTGCAGGTGACTGTGCACTTAGATTTCAAAAGGTTTGCCATAAATTCATTTCATTATCAAGTCAGACTCAGCTTCTTGCGTATTACCAGGCATTCCCTATTTTCAATGACTGGGAAATTGACCCACAGGCAGTAACAGAGAACCAGACTCAGAGGCCCAGCAGACTACCTCCCGCTGTGCACAAGGACCCAGAAGTGAGAAGCTGAGAATAAGAGGCCAGGCCCTAAGAGTTTACTCGTGAATCTTCCACCTCGGCCCCTCACCCTTCCCATATTTCATCCAATCATTAAGTTACAGGGGCAACAGGTCTCAGTGTATCATAAAACAAAACTCTGTGATAAAAAATAGATTAGTGGCTGCCAGGGGCTGGGAGGGGTGGAGGTGGGAGAACTGGGAATGACTGCTTCTGAGTACAGGGATTCTTCTGGGGTGTCGAAAATGGTGTGGAATTACACAGTGCTAACAGGGTATGTAACCCGGTGAATATACTAAAAGCCGGCGAACTGTACACTTGAAAAGGGTGAATTTTATGGTATGTGAATTATAACTAGATTAAGGGAAAAAACTCTAAGAATTAACAGGGTCCTGTATTTCACAGAGCACTGGGTTTCCTTTGCAATTCTTCCCAGGGAAAGTAGCAAATTTATTATAAAAAGGATCGGGAGGACTTCCCTGGTGGGCCAGTGGTTGAGACTCCGCGCTTCCACTGCAGGGGGCGTGGGTTCGATCCCTGGTCAGGGAACTAAGGTCCCACATACATGCCTCGCCGCCCGGCCAAAAAATAAAATAAATAAAATAAAAAGGATTCGGAGAGGGCGATGTTCGAGCTGGATCTGCTCTGAAAGTGCCTTCCAAAGTGAGTGATGGTGTGAGAGACTCGAGCTTTAGCCAACAAAATTCTTCACCATTTTAGAGTAGCCACTCATTTCCAGGCAAAGACCATTCATAGAAAACTCCACTCTCAGGACCCACCGCCAGCGTGAGGAACTGCTCTGTGGAAGCTAGTTAAAGCCTCTCTAGCTTAACAAGGGGTTAAGCAGGCCTGGCACAGATTTTGTTCAAGGCTTCCTTTTGCTAAGGTTTAGCACGGGGACTGTCACTCTGGCTCCCACTGTCATCCCAGAGAAAAACCACACATCTGGAGGGCAAGACTCCAGGCCCCCGAAACATAAAACCCCAGTTCACCCTTTTTCCAACTGGTCACGGGGCACTGTTAGAAATTAACACGTAAATGAGGACAAAAGACAAGGTGCTGTATCCAATACAGCCCCAAAGAAAATTGCTTAAAAGACCAGCTCCAGGGGCTTCCCTGGTGGCGCAGTGGTTAAGAATCCGCCTGCCAATGCAGGGGACACAGGTTTGATCCCGAGTCCGGGAAGATCCCACACGCCTCGGAGCAACGAAGCCTGTGCGCCACAACTACTGAGCCTGTGCTCTAGAGCCCGTGAGCCACAACTACTGAAGCCCGCGTGCCTAGAGCCCGTGCTCTGCAACAAGAGAAGCCACTGCAATGAGAAGCCCGTGCACCACAACGAAGAGTAGCCCCTGCCTGCTGCAACTAGAAAGCCCAAGCGCAGCAACGAAGACCCAATGCAGCCAAAAATAAATTAAAAAATTAAATCTTTAAAAGACCAGCTCTAGTGTACTGACAACCGTGGGTAAACGTGATCATCAGAGTAGGCACCATGCATCACAGACAAGCAGGAAGCATCCATTTGGAATTCTCCTGCAGATTTCTTCCCATTCTTTGTGCATTATCTTCTCAATCTTAATCTTAAATCCTGGCTTTTTCTTCCCCTAAACTCCAAAACAGGCCTTTTTATTTAGGCCGTAAAACAAATTACCTTTCCAATTTATTTCCCCCAAGCCAAGAGCTAGGTAGACAACGGCCTAGGAGCAAAACAGGCCACGTGCCATTTGCAAGGAACTAGGGGTCAGGCAGGTAGACAGAGCAAAGATAAAACAGGCTAACATGGAATCTCATCAGTTTTATCAATCTATTTCCCTTTTATCTGCAATGCTTTAAAATCTCAGCATACCTAAACAAACTCAAAAATAAAACTATATTTCCAAAGCTAAAATTTATTTTAAAATTTAAAATCAAGGTTTGCCTATAATTCCATAAACTCTCAAAAGAAAATGTGAACCAAAAAATTAGGAACTCTTTGTTTTGCATATGTTTGTAGAGTTGAAGATTGGGAAAATCTGGGGGGAAATTTTTAAAAACCTGTGATTACAGATATAGAGAACAAACTAGTGGTTACCAGTGGGGAGAGGGAAAGGGGGAAGGGGTATTAGAGGAGTAGGGAAGTAAGAGGTACAAACAATTAGATATAAAATAAGCTACAAGGATATATTGTACAACATGGGGAATATAGCCAATATTTTATAATAACTATAAATGGAGTATAACTTTTTTAAATTGTGAATTACTATATTGTACACCTGTAACTTATATAATATTGAACAGCAACTATAGTTCAATTAAAAATGTGATTATATTTTCATGTTCAATAAGGTTCTAACTGCTATGTTCAGAAGCAGAGTGAATGCTGGTATAACCTTATTCACTTATCGGTGTCTGCTACTTTGACCCTCATCCAGCAGGGATCACTCGATGTCTAGAGTGATGTGAGGCCTAGAGTACAAAGCAAGTCTCCATCACTCTTCCCCGATCCTCCAAGAGTCCAATTAAAAAAAAAAAAAGGAAAGGGAGAGTGGAGAGAGACAGGAGCAATTTACCAAGTCCTCTGGGAAACACACACACACACACACACACACACACACACACACACACTTAGAAAAAATTCTTTTCTCTTGAGTCATCACATATTGAGGCAACCATACTCTAGGTGAGCACAATTTTCTGATAAGGAAATCATTCTCACCCACTGCTATCATGACTGGGGCACAAATTTGATAGGAGATTCCCATGTGATTGTTTAGTGCTTCTGTTCTTTACCAGTGGTATTTTGGAGATCAAGGGTTAGTACAGAAAGGAGAATTCAAAAACTCTCAACAATAGCACTGCTGAAAATTCAAGTACCCAAGACCAAAATTATGTAAAATGATGCAACTCATCATCTGTCAAGAGTAAAAAAAAAGACAGTTTCCAAAGCAAAAAAATATAGGCACTATTTCATAGCAGGCATGGTAAAGGATATAATCAAGAGAAAGTTCAAGTGCCTACCAAGATAACACATTTGCATTTGTTTTAAAAACTTACTTTTAAGTTGAATGCTGACTTGCTTTAATAACAAAAAATCATAATAAATAATAAGATACCTTAAAGCTCTAATGCTTAAGAATCCAGGCAGGCTCTATTTATTATTTTAATTATTTAAATTCCTTAAATTTAGGAACCTATTTAAATGTATTATTCTAATTATTTAAATTTATTATCCTGTTGCTTAATCGCTTACAATACAAATTTTAACGATCTTAACACCTCAGTTTGAAAGAGCATCTGAAACCAAACTGTCAGGATAGCAGAAACCACCCAGCACCAAGCCAGGCGACCGAGTAACACTAGGTTCTTTTCTCTGCTGTCATATTTATTAGGTGCATCACTGCCCATATCAATTGTTCTGGGAGATGCTCGGCGTTCAGTAGAGCTCATGACTGATGGCTGGCACCTCTCGTAGGATTCGCTTGAACATCGGTTATACCCATGGGTTTATCAACACAAACCACTATGGTGCAGTGGTCCTGCACTGGCTAACACTTTAAGTGGCAGTACTGCAGGGGTGGGTGACAAGTGATACATGTGACAAGCCCAAATTGCACACCTACGTTTCTTCTATTAGAAGAACTAGGGAAATAAAACAGCAAAAATGTGACTTAAAAAAAAAAAAAAAAAAGAACTAGGGAGGTGATGTCAATTACATGCCTAAGTATTACAGCTCTCTATTTCGTGTGTGAAAGCACCAGGTAATTTTGTGCTTCCTTCACACTGCGTACCAGCCCGCAGTAAAAACAATTAATAGCTGATGGATGAAGCACTTACATTATTTATTTCCTTCCAGTATTGCCAGCAAATCACTAAGTACACAGGGGCCAGAAAAGCATCATTATTAGCCCTCACAACTGGGCTGTTCTGCCCCAGACACTACGCCCAGGCCACTGTTCCAGGGCTGGAGGGCAAGAGAGCAAACGGCAACAAAGGGTGACTTTCAGGACAAGAAAAACTCAGAGAATCTTGATGTTAAAAAGGACCCTAATGGTTACCGAGTTTCATCAAGCTACAGCGCCTCTCAAACCAGCTTCAGTGACAGACCAGTCCTCACCACCGATCTGCAGGGGACAACACATCCCTCTGTGCACGTCCTATTAGACATGACCAGAACACAGCTCCACAGACATGCCTCGCCCCATGAATTCAACAACACCCAAACTGGTCCATGCCTGGCTCAGGAAGATAAGTCCACTGGTCACTTGCCTGGATACAGAGCAATGAGAAATTGCTAGAGAAGCTGCTAAATGTTTGCATGGATTATGGATTAAGAATTTATCTCCCGGTGACAAAGAGTACAGGTCCACAGGCCAAACTCTGAAGAGTGTGGCTGGCGGGGGCGGCCGCATATTCACCATCAGACTCTGGGGTCAGGCCGCCTGGTGTGCAAGGTGCCTATGGCCACCTCCAGCTGTGTGACCCCCAGGGGAGCCATGGGACCTCTCTGAGCCATTGCTTTCTCCTCCCTAAAGTGAAAATAATGGCACCTCCTTCTGGGTTGGTTATGAAGATAAAGTAACATAATTCACATCAAGAGCTTATCTTAGTACCTCGCACGAGTAAGCACTCGAGATATTTACAAAAAAGCTTGAGGAGGGGGCATGTACAGGATGATTCATGAGAAAACAGTGAAATCTTAACAGAATCCCCATTTAGCTAAAAGGAGAAATGGACAGAATTATGGCACATCCACGGGGCGGGGCGGGGGGGAACATAGTGGAGCCATTTTTTTAAAAATATGGTTTGTATGTACCGTCATAAAAAGACGTCTAGCAAGAAATGGCCAAGGGAGGGCCTCCCTGGTGGCGCAGTGGTTGAGAGTCTGCCTGCCAGTGCAGGGGACACGGATTCGAGCCCTGGTCTGGGAGGATCCCACGTGCCACGGAGCAACTAGGCCCGTGAGCCACAACTACTGAGCCTGCGCGTCTGGAGCCTGTGCTCCGCAACAAGAGAGGCCGTGATAGTGAGAGGCCCGCGCACCGCGATGAAGAGTGGCCCCCACTTGCCACAACTAGAGAAAGCCCTCGCACAGAAACGAAGACCCAACACAGCCAAAAATAAATAAATAAATAAATAAATTTATTTAAAAAAAAATATCAAGGCGAGATGAAAGTTTTAAGTTGGGTCGAGATAGTGCTAAAAAAAAAAAAAAAGAAACGAGGATCACAAATGTGAAAGACATCAATCGACACAGGAAAGAAAATGAAAAGATGTAACACACAAGTAACTAAAGACTAGGATGAATAACAGTAGAGAAAAAGAGAGGGAGCATATTTGAAGAGATGGTGGCTTCAACTCTACAAACATATGCAATCTGAGAATATCCCAAAACTAATCTAATGAAAGACCTGGCGGTCCAGTGGTTAGGACTCGGTGCTTTCACTGCCAGGTCACTGGTCGGGGAACTAAGATCCCAAAAGCCTCAGGGCGCAGCCAAAAATAAATAAATAAATGCAGCTCCTCATCCTGTGTTTGTTTTTGCCGAATCTGCCAACCCTATCTGGTTTCCGAGTCTCTCACCATTACACCAAGTTCAGCTCTGGGGGTAGAGCACAATACTCACACCCTTGCCCCTTCTTTAGCAACAGACTGCTGTTCGAGACAGTTTTCAAAAAGTTTCTTTGGTATTTTCTCATTTTTCCTCTCAAAATTCTTCCTCTCCTACTGCAACAGTTACCAGATCCATAGTATACTCAAACTGCTGTTAAGTCCCCACTCCAGTATAACTCCCAAACAACCCTTTCCCCAAAGTGAATCATGCCCCCAAATCAGCGACCTTCTTTCCATTACAAAACAAAGCTGTGAGCACCTAGCAGCCCTGTCTTTGCTGAAGAAAGCAATCAGATTGATTGCTAAATTATACTAAAATGTGAAAGACTTTTTTCCTAACCCTGATGATTTTTTTTTTTTTTCCCTGAGAAGACAGGAGGGCATAATAGGATCCCTGCCTGAGTATTTTCATTCAGAACAAGTTCGTTCTATCAGTTACCTATTGCTATGTAACAGACCATCCCAAAACATACGTATTATTTGTCATTATTCTATAGGTTGATGGGTGGGTGATTCCTTGGTTGGTTTCACGGCGCTCACTCACGAGGCTGAATTCAGCTGGAGGTTCAGCTGAGTGAGATGATCCAAGATCAAGGGGTAGGAAATAGATTCAAATAGACTCCACGTCTTAATGGGAAGAGCCATCACATACTGCGCTGGTGATTTTCAAGTGACCACACTCAGCCAGAATACTTCCCTTTTTCAAAGCTTCTTCCTTTCTTTTGAAGGCACAGATTTCCTAAAATCTCTCAAGGTTTTTTGGTAACGGATTAGAACGGCAAAGGAGCAACTCTAGAATTTGGTTAGAGTGTGCAGTCAGATCTAAGTGGGAAGACTATCTGCACTGGTAATGACCACCAAATTCAGTACAGTCAGAAGCCTTTTTCTTGTTAAGCTTACATGATATACTTGCTCTCTAAACTCAATTCCTCTCTTACTGACAGCACTAGAGAATGCAGTCTCCTGGCGAAGTAACAACCCATTTTCCCAATTATCAACACAGGAACGGGTCCTGCAGTATTATCATGGGTAATCTCAGATCTATCAGCAATATGTAAAAAGAGATCAGACAAAAAATATCGGTGCCTGTCTCAAGCCACACAGATTTGTAAGAACAGGGCTCACAAACTAGACAGATGCAGAGATATATGGACAGAAATGCAAAGGGAGAAAGGACCACATCAGTGTTGTGTGTTTACGACTCACATCACTGATTAACTTAAATCCATGATCTTCACGTTGATTAAAAAAAAAAATTTAACTGAAGACTTTCCTTTTTTTTTTTTAACGTCTTTATTGGAGTATAGTTGCTTTACAGTATTGTTAGTTGCTGCTGTATAACAAAGTGAATCAGCTATATGTATACATATATCCCCATATCTCCTCCCTCTTGCGTCTCTCTCCCACCCCCTCCCTATGCCACCCCTCTCGGTGGTCACAAAGCACCGAGCTGATCTCCCTGTGCTTTGCGGCTGCTTCCCACTAGCTATTTATTTTACATTTGGTAGTGTATATATGTACATGCCACTCTCTCACTTTGTCCCAGCTTACCCTTCCCCATCCCCGTGTCCTCAAGTCCATTCTCTACTATGTCTGTGTCTTTATTCCCATCCTGCCCCTAGGTTCTTCATGACCATTTTTTTTTTTAGATTCCATATATATGTGTTAGCATACGGTATTTGTTTTTCTCTTTCTGACTTACTTCACTCTGTATGACAGACTCTAGGTCCATCTATCTCACTACTAATAACTCAATTTCGTTTCTTTTTATGGCTGAGTAATATTCCATTGTATATATGTGCCACATCTTCTTTATCCATTCATCTGTCGATGGACACTTAGGTTGCTTCCATGTCCGGGCTATTGTAAATAAAGCTGCAATGAACATTGTGTGGACCAACTTTTTTTAAAAGAAATATAGAAATCTATTTTATTTTCCATGCAGTTTCTTTTCTCCTACCATCCTTAAAACATGGTCTTCAAAAGGCATAAAAATAACAGTGAAACCTATGCTTCCACTCCTAAAATCTTTTCTACTTGTCACACCCACATACACAAGGACTTTTTTTTTTTTTAATATCTTTATTGGAGTATAATTGCTTTACAATGGTGTTAGTTTCTGCTGTATAACAAAGTGAATCAGCTATACATAAACACATGTCCCCATATCCCCTCCCTCTTGCGTCTCCCCCCCACCCTCTCTATCCCACCCCTCTAGGTGGTCACAAAGCACCGAGCTGGTCTCCCTGTGCTATGCGGCTGCTTCCCACTAGCTATCTATTTTACATTTGGTACTGTATATATGTCCATGCCACTCTCTCACTTCGTCTCTGCTTACTTTTCCCCTCCTCGTGTCCTCAAGTCCATTCTCTACGCCTGCGTTGAAGGCTTTTCTTTTATTACATTTAAAGAGCTCCACGAGGCTTCCCTGGTGGCAAAGTGGTTAAGAATCCGCCTGCCAGTGCAGTGGACATGGGTTCGAGCCCTGGTCCGGGAAGATCCCACATGCCACAGAGCAACTAAGCCCGTGCGCCACAACTACTGAGCCTACGCTCTAGAGCCCATGAGCCACAACTACTGGGCCTGCGTGCTGCAACTACTGAAGCCCACATGCCTAGAGCCCGTGCTCCGCAACAAGTGAAGCCACCGCAACGAGAAGCCCGCGCACTGCAACGAAGAGTAGCCCCCGCTCACCGCAACTAGAGAAAGCCAAGTCCATGTGCAGCAACGAAGACCCAACGCATCCAAAAATAAATAAATAAATATATTAAAAATAAAAATAATAAAAAAAATAAAGAGCTCCACGGAAACAGGTAACATTTAACAGGTAAATAATCTCCAGGGCTTATTTTGGCTCAAAAGCCATGGGGGAAGTTATGCATTGCCCTTGGAAGATGTGTCCTTAAAACAGGTCTTGGGGCTTCCCTGGTGGTCCAGTGGTTAAGAATCCGCCTTCCAGTGCAGGGGACACGGGTTCGATCCGTGGTGGGGGAACTAACATCCCACATGCCGCAGAGCAGCTAAGCCCGCAGGCCACAACTAGAGAGAGGCCAGTGCACCGCAACAAAGATCCCTCGTGCTGCAACTAAGACCTGACGCAGCCAAATTAATTAATTAATTAATTTTAAAAAACAAACAAACTGAGGTCTCTATCATTCTCTTTCACAAGTAAACCACCAATGCCACACCCTCCATACCTCTACCTCCACCCAAACACCCTGAGGTTTCTCAACCTGGCGCCAGGGCAGTGACGGAGACCCGGAGAACAGGGATATGAAGTGTCTACAGCTCGACATTCTTGGGAAATGCGTGTTGCTTCTCCGTTGCCACTTGTGCAGAGTCAAGCAAGCTCTACGCCGAAGAATCAATAGGGGGAGCTGTGGGCAAGTGACCTCTACGGAACAGGAAGGCAGGCCAATTCCGGACAGAAAGACTGAGGGATCCGCCCCTCCTCCACTCTTCCCCTCATACAAGACAGTCCCCAAAAATAAGAAATGGTGAAGGAAATGAAAAACGACAAAACAAAACAAAATTTCAAGCAAAGAATGAACTCACTGGCAGTCAATTTCACTCTGAAGGTAAAGTTGACTGCAAATGAATGATTCCAGATTGAATACTGGTCACGCACGATTCGTCATATGCCTAACTTGAAGCTTCCCTATATCAGGAAACCTGTGCTTCTAACCACATCCCCACTGTTTCTGACACGGTAGGGGTCAGCCTCATTGCTACTCCCAGAGGCATCGCCCCCATATGCTCCCCCCTCCCCCAATAATAAGTTCCCAACCAGAACTGCTGACAAGTAAGAGCAAACTACAGTCGTTAGATTTTTAAAATTTAATTCAACACGCATGACAGAGTATCTCGTACACGGTAACCGCTGTGTGGACATGGCAGTGAATAACAGACATTGTCCCCGCCCTGAAGGGGTATATAATCCTTCTAGCAATTAAAGAAAAGTAACATTTTAATCCATACATACAGCAATTGGCCTTGGAATGATCTTGGCTCTATAAAACAGCCTGAAGAACCAAAGGATTTAAAATGAGATTAAGATGCACAGAAGAAAATGCTAAGTATTGTATCCACCACGGTAACAGAAGAAATGGTCTGGCACATAAGCACTCATACACCTGTTGAATAATGAGGAGTGTAATCGTATACAAATATACAAACTTTATATTATGTATGTATGTATGTGTGTGTGTGTGTATATATATATTTATTTATAAATGAATATTTAACTCTTTGGACTCTCTTCCTATAATAAATGATAAAGGCAGTCAACGTTAAAGAACTGATTATATTTCTGGCACTGTAGCAGCCTCTTCCATATGGGCTCTCATTTCATCCACACACTGGCTCCACACATTTTAGCCCCATATCATATACGGGGAAACAGGGGCTGAGAATGGTAAAGCAACTTGCCCAAGGATCCAAGCTACTAAGTATCAGGGCTACAATCCTCAACCCTGGACTGGTTCCAAAGTGCCTAGGCCTTCTATGTCCTATCCCACCATCCAGGAACAATGTCTTCCACTGGGACAAGGGCTGTAGAACCAAGCTCCAGAAGCCAAACCCACTAACTTGCTACTAAAGCCAACATCATTTGTGCTGTCACACAGTGACTGAGCATCACAAAGCAGTTCATCTTTGCAAGGAGATACCCTGTAATTTCCTTGCCTGAACAAAGTAAGTAAACATTAGGTGAATGACAGATAATCTTTAAGAACTGCAAAAGAGCCACTTTTTGCTACTGCTACCGCTGCTGCTACAAGAAGGAGACCACATATTTCCTGGCGGCACACACAGCATATGCGTACGTCTATGTATCATTCCTGTGTGTTGACAGCAAGCTCTTCTCCCCTCCTCCTTCAGACAGTGAATAAAGGTGTAGCTGTCGGGGGGTAAGGAGAGACATGTCAAAGAGCCCAGGGAAACAGGTCTGCCTTAGGCAGGTCAGTGAGGATATGGATTCAAGTCTACAAAGAAGTCTACTGCAGGATAAGGAAAGTCACACTCTCCATGTGTAGAAAAGAGTTAATGTAGCAGGCCGAACTTCTATCCTTTGAAAGCCTGTTTACAAGGCAGCCCTTGGCTGGTGACTCAGCACTTGGATTTGGGAAGGGTTCCCACCACCCTGATAAAAGTGGCTCACTGTGTCAAAACTTTACAAACAAAATGGTTTGTGATGAACACCTGCTTTCCTTTAGGAGTCTAAAGGACTCCTGGTACATGTACATGTACATGTACATGGTACAATTCTGGTACATGTTAGGCAGAGGGTGCCTACAGGACCAGTCCCCAGTGAAAGAGTCTGGGTGCTGTGTCTCTAACGAGCTTCCCTGGTAGACAGCATTTCACATGTGCTGTCAAAACTTGTTGCTGGGGGACTTAAGTACATCCTGGATGACTCCACTGGGAGAACACTCTTGGAAGCCTGTGCCTGGTTTCTTGCAGACTGGAGTGGTACAAGCTATAACCCAAAGTCCGGAATTCAAGTGCAACCTAAGATGGACCTGAGACCACTTAGCCAGAAAAATCTCCCCAGGTCTCCAGACGCTTAATCGACTCCCTACTCACCAGCTCCCACTGGAGATCATAAAGGCACCTCAAAGAACCAATCCCCAGCACATCTCGAGTGAACCTTGGTTTTTCTCTCCTTTGCTGCCTTGTGCCCATTCAATCCACCAGAAAGCCCCGTTTCTAACTGAAACAGATCCAGAATGTTCCGTTCTCTTCTTCTTTGGTCTAGCCGCCACCACCTCTCTTCAGGTTTCCAACAGCCGCCTAGCTGGCCCTGCTGATTCTTCCCACTCTTCCTCTCATACAGTCTACGCTCCACCCTACATCCATAGTGTTTTTAGAGGCAGAAAACTGATCACTTCATTGCCCTGCTTCAAGCCCTCCAAAGGCTTCTCGCCATCCTCAGGAATAGCAGTTCCCTCCCATAACCGCCAGCCCTCCCGTGATGGAGCCCCCGCCTGCCTCTCCCAGCCAAGCTCACGATGCTCGGGCCACACCAGCAAATCTGTTCCCACACACGCCATGCTCACAATTCCTGTGGTGGGACTTGGGCACTAGCTAGACCCTCCGCCACACAGGCTGGCTACCTGCCATCTCCCACCTCCCCAAAGGGGCCGTCCCTGCACCCAACCTAAAGTCAGCCCCCAGCTGCTTGCCATCCCATGACCTTGCTTTCTTTTCATCGGCGCATCCGCTGCTACTGGAATTTTTCCCCCCCTTTCTTGTTTGCCATCCTGCCACTCCTCAACAGAATGTGGGCTTAGGGTGCAGAGCTGGGTCTGCTGGGGACTGATGCGGCCTCAGAGCCCAGAACGGCACCTGGCATAGGGCAAGTGCGCAAACGCTGCGTCAACAGGCGCACACTAAGATGCGGGAAAAACCTTCTCTTGATCTCTGGACCTTTTCTCCCTCCCCTCCTCTGCTGGCTAGCTGATGGTCAAAGCATTAAGTAGGGTTCTCATGACAGAAAAAATGATGATGGCACTGTCACTGCTCTTGGAGGAACTCACAGTTCAGTCATTCCAGACCCTTCAGAGCCTTTCACACCCCGACATCTGCTTTCACAGACACCGTCACTGCCAAATCACGGCCCGGTACTCGGCAGCTCTAACTTGCCTCCTGCCAGCCCGTCACCGCTGCTGGCCAATGCTCGAGGGGCAGCAGACGGTGAGTGATGGACCCCCAGCATTAACTCGCTCCTTCCTCCTTGTGCTAACAGGACCCTCCCACGCCCTAGCTGGACACATGTCCACCCACTGGACTACATCTCCCAGCCTCTCCGCCAGCTAGGTGCGGCCACGAGACTAACTTCTGGTCAGCAGGGGGCAACGACTCAGGAGTCACATCTTTCTTCAAGAAGGAAGCGGGTGTCATCCGGGCTCATTCCTGCACCCCACAGGCTGGAAGCAGACCAGACCTGGCGGTCAGGAGCCAGCTCCCACCCCAGAGGCCAGGGCTACCCCCCGGCCAGTGAACAACCTCACCGAGCCCCGGGCTGTTAAGTGGGTGCAAAAGAAACTCGAAGCCACTGGATTTGGTGTCTCCCTTTCAGCAGTTTAGCATCTACTTTAATTAATACAATTCCTGAAATGAAAGCTCATCAGTACGAGAGGAGAGGCAGATCTAAGTTTAGAAATGAAAAGCTCCCCCAAGACGTAGGAAATTAAAAAGGCAAAAGGCTAGAGCATGTGTATTATGATCCCACCACAAATAAAGTTTTATTTAACAAGGGTATATAAAACGCATTTATTTAATAATAAATATAAATTATAAAAGTTTACTATATTATATAAATGCATGTAAGTATCAAGTATCTAAACCATCATAAATATTTTAAAAATTAATAGAACTGCACCCCAGAAATGTTAACAGTGCCTCCGGAGTTGTTAAGTGACTAATTTGTCACATGACATCCACGAGGCAGACAGCGTTGCCTTGTACATACTACGCACTCAAGTACTATAAAAATGAATACTCACCTTGCATTTCTATGTGTGTACACACACACACGTGTAAACACCCCCACACACACCCGGGAGGGACTGCCTTGTAGGCAAAGGGTTTCCAAAATCCAGTACCAAGATTGCATTTGCATCACCTAATACTCATTTTAAAAAGCGGGGTGTGGGGCTTCCCTGGTGGCGCAGTGGTTGAGAATCTGCCTGCCAAGGCAGGGGACACGGGTTCGAGCCCTGGTCTGGGAAGATCCCACGTGCCGCGGAGCAACTGGGCCCGTGAGTCACAACTACTGAGCCTGCGCATCTGGAGCCTGTGCTCCGCAACAAGAGAGGCCGCGATAGCGAGAGGCCCGCGCACCGCGATGAGGAGTGGCCCCTGCTCGCCGCAACTAGAGAAAGCCCTCGCACAGAAACGAAGACCCAACACAGCCATAAATAAATAAATAAATAAATAAATAAATAATTATTTAAAAAAAAAAAAAAAAAGCGGGGTGGGGAATTTGTGCTCCCTTCCACCTTCCTGTACTGTGAAGAAATAACTCCACCCCCGCTCCTAGCCCGGCCCTGGCCTGGGCTGGGGGGAGCTAAAGTCTAGAGCAGCCCCAGGAAAAACCTGCCCCCTCAGCCGTGCCCACTCAAAAGCCACAGCGGGTGAGGGGGGACAAGCGGAGCGCCCCGGGGGGGTCTGTGGGAGCAGGGCTGCCTGTTTCCGGGTCTCCCCGCAGGCTGAGCTGGGCCCCCACCCCCATCTACTGGGCGCTGCCCCCCAGGCCAGGGAGCAGAGGAAGAGGCCTGTGCCCAGTGGCCTCGCGGAGGTGGAGCCGCTGAAGGCGGCCGAGCTGCTCTTGAGGCTGGAGTTGGGGCCCCGGGTGGCGCCAGGACCGCGGGGAGCATCTGCCTGTGTCCCGGGGAAAGGCCAGGCTGAAACCAGGCTTGAGGGGCGGGTGGGATGAATACGGTGGCTGCCGTGACCCGACAGGACTCCCACCCCAGCTTTCAGGTCCCCCACCGCCGTCTTCCCTCACCTGCCCTCAGCACCCCTTCCCCGTCCGCGCCACTTACACAGATGACCAAAGATCCTTCTTATGCCGGAAGCAAAAACCAAAACTTTCTGCTGGCTTTTTCCTTTGTCGCCTCCCGTATCCCCTGCTCATTCCATTCCCCATCCCGGCCGCAGGCTGGAAGCCCTCCCCAACTTAAGTTATTGTTTTAAACCAAACTTTACAGTGTCTGTTGGTGGCCGAGACCCTCTCTCCACCCCACCCTGAGGACCCTGGGACTCAGTAGAGGTTGGCGGCCCTGCTCACCTCCCCTCTGCTCTTGCCCGGCCCGGGGGAAGGAAAGCAGGCAGAGGGGAGGAGATGGGCAGCCCTCGGCACCCCGCGGGGTCCTCGGCCCCTTGGGCGGTGGGCACGGAAGTCCTCTTCCCAACCCTGGGCTGCGTACTGGGGGCTCTCCAGACCCCTCTCTCCAGCACCAAGTCCCCCATCGCACTGAGAGGGTGGATTCCAGCGAAGGAGCTGGAGAAAAAGTGAGACTCTCCACAGACCCCCTATGGGGGACCCCAACTTAAGGCCAAGGACTGGGTGTGTGTGATGCTTATGACACCCCAGGCCAGGCCCCTCTGCCGAGAAGACTCCTTGGACTATTTCCCAGGAAAGCCCCACATACACCCCTTCACAAGGCACCCCTCCCCTATGTGCTCCCCACCTGTGTTCTGTTTGACCGGCACAGAAATAGTGAAGGTCCTCTATTCACAGGGGAAAAAAACAAAAACAAAAACAAAAACAAAAACAAAAATGGGGTGGGAGTGGGAGTTACACTACTGACGCCCAGCCCCTCTCCCGGCACACTGGGCCAGCTCCGAGGGGTGGGCCCCAGGGGTTCCAACCAGCAGCAGATGGCCGGACACTGCAGCAGCCCCGGGGAGACGTCAGCCCTGGTCCTGGCTCTGGTCCTGGCTTTGCTGTTAATGTGTAATGAACCTCCGCAAACTTCCTTCTCCCCTAAGCCTACACTCCGCCCTCTGTAAAATGTGAGACAATCCCTTATGACACAGCAGCTGAGAAAAACCAGTCACCTACTCAAGAGGGACTCTAGGGAAAACCTGTTGTCATCGGAGGAACTGAGGCCAAGCAATTGGGCTGGTCAGTAGGGAAGCGAGAACCAGAGGCAAATATCCCTCTTCCTTCATCACCATCCTGCCCTGGGGGCGGTGGGCATCCGACCCGGCTTGGAACAGTAACCTCTATGGCATCCCCCAAACTCAGCTGATAACTGGCAGCAATGAGGATAGTGCTGTGATTAAATATAAGAGAATACAATTCTCTGTTACAAAGTAACAGGCCCCTAGACCAAAGGACTTAGAGGGGAGGAAGGGAGGAAGGGGAAAAAAAGGAAAAGAAGAGATTACAGAAAAGTAGAAAAGTCCCAAGTACAAAGCAAGTAAGCAGTCTATTAGCAAACACACTGCTATCCATGCTTTTCCATGCTTTCTAGACCCTATGTTTACGTATTTGACAAAATTGGTTCCCATTACAGGTAAACTGTATCCCTTCACCTCACTTGTTATATTGTAAGAATTCTCTGTGACTAAATGTTCCTCTAATAATTTTTAATGTCACGAATGTCCTATCTCACTGATGGGCATCTCCCTGACATCCCAGATGCTTCCAATACTTCTGCCATAAGGACTGTTACAATGAACATGCTTCAACAATGCCTAATACTGTTCTGGCTGGATATTCCTTCCAGCACGTTTCCGTATGCAGTTTAGATGTGGGGATGTAAGCAAACCGCTTCCTACTTTGGCAGCTACAAAGCTGAATCGGTTTCCTGTGCAGTTGCAGGCGAGGAGATGGCAGCCAATCGACTTTCCACTCACCCTCCGCTTGCTCCTTCCAAGGTGCCTAGGGGTTTGGCCGCTACGCTGACTTTCTGTGGACGCCAACCCCTCTGAAGAGGGGAAAGGCACAATGCTTTGGTTAAACAGAAGACTGGCTTCGTGACTTGGGGGTTGTTGGTGTCTGGAGGTGCTCAGGGAGGAGGGAGAGAAGTTTTAACCTCGAGCAAGGGTTTAACTTTCAGAACAAAGTTTCTATTCTGGTTGGACACGAGGATATGGGGGTCAAACTACATCAGCTCCTTGATACGCAGGGCTGAGGGACCGCCTTAGATAGGGAAAAAGGAAAAAGAAGAAGACAGCAACATTAGATAGTACACGTGCAGCAATTCTCCCCTGACAGAAATGCCAAGAAAGCTCACTAACCGGCTGTTAGGAATCAAGGTGAAAACCTAGCACAGGTCCTCAATCCTTTAAACACAACTCCAGATCCAAGAGCCTCTGAAAACCGAAAGCTACAGCCATCTGGCGGGGAGCCAACCAGCCTGGCCTGCATTCACGTGGTGGCAAAGCCTGATCTGAAGGGACCTGAGGCTGTTTGCAGCTTTAGTAGCAGCCTTAGGGCGGCTGCCGATGCGTCTGACGATGGGCTGCTGCTCCAACCCCGCGGAGGTGCTGTGTTACACGTGCACGTGCTCAGTACGACCTCCCCACACCCCACCCGGTTATGGGTCCAAATGTGTGTGTCTCCCCCGTCAAAAGATATGCTGAAGTCCTAACCCCAACAGTGCCCGTGGATGTGGCCTTATTTGGAAGTAGGGCCTCTGCAGATGCAATCAAATTAAGATGAGGTCATTAGGATCGGCTCTAATCCAATATGACTGGTGTCCTTATAAGAAGGGGAAACAGACACACAGGGACACTGCCATGTGACTGCAGAGGCAGAGGCTGAAACGCTGCAGCTGCAAGCCCAGGAACGCCTGGAACTGCCAGAAGCTGGCAGAGGCAAGGAAGGATCCTCCCCTCAAGGCTTCCCGGTGGGCACGGCCCTGCCAACGCCTTGATTTCAGACCTTTAGCCTCCAGAACTGTGGCAGAATAAATTTCTGCTGTTTTAAGCCACCAAACTTGCGGTGCTTCGTTACGGAAGCCCTGGGAGACACATACACCCCCATCCCCCCACCCAAAACCCTTAATTCTCAAACACATCTGGCCCCATGGATAAGGGACTGCAGAACAGTCATTTCAAGCGTCATCTGATTCTGCTTATTCCAAAGTAACTCTCGGTTTCATTCACTCTTTCTGGCAACTGGTATTTATATAAATCTGTGAAGATTTTATAATAAACTTTTCATATTAAAAAAGAAAAAGGAAGGAAGGAGAAAGACAGAGAACACAGGACACATACTTAGCCTTTAAAATTAGCAAGATGGGGGTCTTCCCTGGTGGCGCGGTGGTTAGGAATCTGCCTGCCGATGCAGGGGACACGGGTTTGAGCCCTGGTCTGGGAAGATCCCACATGCCACGGAGCAACTGAGCCCGTGCACCACAACTACTGAGCCTGAGTGCCACAACTACTGGAGCACGCACGCCTAGAGCCCGTGCTCTGCAACAGGAGAGGCCACCCAATGAGAAGCCCGCACATCGCAACGAAGAGTAGCCCCCGCTCGCTGCAACTAGAGAAAGCCCGCACACAGCTACGCAGACCCAACGCAGCCAAAAATAAAAAATAAAAAAAATTTATAAACAATAAAAATTAGCAAGACAGAACAGTTAAAACTATCCAAGTACATCTTAAATGCTCGATGTGAGAATCAACGTCCCCCATTCAGTGGTGTCCAGGCAGTATTACATTTAATCACAAAACAGGTGTCAACATCCAAAATGCTGCAAAATTAACCATGGCTAGTAATTCAGACCGATTATCTACTAAGATTTTTTTTTTTTTAATAAAGTTGGGCTTATCCTTTTTTTTTTTTTTAATTTATTTATTTATTTATTTATGGCTGTGTTGGGTCTTCATTTCTGTGCTAGGGCTTTCTCTAGTTGTGGCAAGCGGGGGCCACTCTTCATCGCGGTGCGCGGGCCTCACACTATCGCAGCCTCTCTTGTTGCGGAGCACAGGCTCCAGACGCGCAGGCTCAGTAATTGTGGCTCACGGGTCCAGCTGCTCCGCGGCATGTGGGATCCTCCCAGACCAGGGCTCGAACCCGCGTCCCCTGCATTGGCAGGCAGACTCTCAACCACTGCACCACCAGGGAAGCCCTCTACTAAGATTTAATACTGGAAAAGAAACAGAGTGAAAGAGGAGTTTAATGGTGAAGCGTGTATGCGTGCACGTGTATGTAACTTCCTTACTCGTTTATCCAGCCAATCGATACCAAGGAAACGCATGTGACATACATGAGAAGGCACAGGGAACATAATAACGCTCTTAACGAGAGACAGCACCAAACACCCCAACTGGGATGCAACAGAGGGACAGAATGATCTCCTCCGGGTTCTGAACATTTCTCTTCGGCACTAAACTCGCCTCCTGTTCTCCTACCCAACCAAGGCTGGAGTTTCAGTACTTTGATCATTTTTTTTTGTCAAGCATATGAAAATGATCACTTTGAAATATTCCATTTACAGAAAGGTGGTCCATGGATTAACCAGAGATCCACAGAGATCAACGTATGAAGGCGTTCACTGAATTGTCATCCACACTAAAGCAAACAACCAATTAATTCATCAACCAGGAGATGAGCAGGGGCAGAATAATGCCCACCCCCATCCCGCCCCGCCCCAAAGATCCTGACATCCTAAATCCGAGAGCCTGTGAGTATATAACTTACATGGCAAAGGAGAATTAAGGGAAGAGATGGAATTCAGGTTGCTAATCGACTGACCTTAAAATAAGATTATCCTGGAATATCTGGGTGAGTTCATGTAATCACAGGGGTCCTTTAAAACGGTAAATAAAGGCAGAGAGGAGGTCAGAGTGAGGCCATGTGAGAGGGACTCGTTCTGCCATAGCTGGCTTGGAAGATGGAGGAGGGACCACCAGCCAAAGAATAGAGGCAGCCTCTACAAGATGGATGAGGCAAAGAAATGGATTTTCCTCTCGAGCATCCGGAATGTAAGGCGGCCCTGCCGCGCCTTGACTTTAGCTCAGGGAGACCTGTGTTGGACTTCTACAGAACTGTAAGATAATAAATTTATGTTGCCCCAAGCCACTACATGTGTGTAATTTGTTGCTGCAGAAGCAGGCACCGATAAATGTTAGTTTATTCTAACGATGGAATAATTATGCTGCCATAATTAAGAACAAGCAACGATTGTCACATGCATTCAATAGGAAAAGAACAGGGTGAGATGAACAACACGATCCCAATTCTGCTTGCTGGAAAGATCCACACCAACCCTCGGATGCATTAGAAATGATAGAAGCACACAAACCAGAGCAATAGAGGGGCTTTTGAGGGATGGCACTGATGACACAGTCTTTGTACAGTGAACCTGTTTTTCAAAGTTTCTGCAATAAATAATTATTTACCTTCCAGAAAAAAATACTTAAAATCTGGCGGAGATCTGCTCATCTAGGTTGACTGTGACAGCTTCCTTCATGACTGAACCAGGGAAGGAATGGGATGGACAAACTCTTTATAAGGGGTGACGAAGAACATGCAAGAGGTTAGTATACCATAGAAGTTCAAAGATTCTTGTCCAGGTGAACTTCAAGGACAAAGAACTTCTTTATCTTTCTATCTGAGCATACAGTGGGAACAGCAAGCATTGGCAGCTCATTTGAAAGTTGCTGATCTACTGAAAATGACTCCACAAGTCCAAGCTGTATCTCCCAAGTTACCAAAACCCATGCGGTTAGTTCTCCAGTTACAACATCACGTAGTGAGTGGTCTGCCTCAACACTGGTGTTCCCTCAAGCTCTGATATTTGTAGTGTGTGATTTTGCAGAATGCAACATTTTTCAGGAACACATAGATCATGTGAGGGCAGAAACCCCTATACTCAATTTGATATTTTAAGACCTACATAGGCACTGAACTGGCTGAAACTGACCAAACCAAAAGCGCTGACCACTCCAGACCTGCCAAATGGCATTCTGAATGTGTCTGATAATTATGCAAAGAACATTGATATGTGGATATAATTTGGTACTATTTACTCATACCAAAACACTACAGTAAGTTCTGCAATCCTGAAAAAACAGTGGTTGCTAAAAAGCCTTGAGGAGCGATTTCACAATGCCAAGCCATGTGTGTGAGCGACATGCATGCACACAGACAAGAACGTGTGGACACACCTGTCATTTTTTAAAAAGCATCATCACTGATGTGTGACATGCCCAGCTGCCCCACTGAATAGGTTACTCGTCACCACTATTCTCCTACCACGAAAGCTTCTGACACTTTTGAAAGCCTTCCCTATCTAGAAAAGATACCATGCCAGAGGTTTTTTTTTTACAGTAAGTTCCACCAAATTGTTAAAATAAAGATAACTGCCATGTTATATAAATATTAAAAAAAATAAATAAATCAAGGAAAGCTACCCAAAAGTGACCTTGCTTCCAAACCTGTACAACACAAAATCCAAAGGCCACTTTTGCATAATATATGTATAGAAATCTTGACTAAAATATTAGCGGAATGAATATGAATGCAGCAATGTATTAAAATTAAAAATATTACTTAGGCTGATCTCAAGAGTAAGTGGATAGTTCAACATGAGATGATGTATTATTGTATTTCATTACATTAAGATTTTTAAGATATTAATAGATGCAAAACATTTGCCAAAAACTCTGCTCACTTGTGATAGCAAACAAAACAAAGCAAAACCCTATGTCCAGGTTTCTACCAAATGCTTTCGTCAGACAACATCTTTATGAATAAAGCTCTAGAAGCATTCCCATTAAAGCTGGGAACAAGAGAAGGACACCTGCTCTCATCAATATTATTCAACGCCATACAGAACATCTTAACGCAATCAACAGGAAATATGGTGGAGGGGCTTCTTATGTTTGGGTTAGCTTTCAAGGTCAGCTTGTAAGTGGGAAACGGCATAAAGTCAGTTTTCCTTTGATTATGATATGGTTGGGATAGGGGTAGGGCATCCTGTTCTGCTTTAAAACAAAAAACCAAAAACAAAAAAACACACGCACCAGTGGAAAGGTATAAGGAAACATCAGTAGCCAACCAAGGCAAGGAGAGACGGATCCAGGGCCTACAAACGCTCACGGAATAAGAGAGAGAGGCCAACACTGTTTAAATTAGTACTCTCTTCTGTTTACTAGGTATAAATAGCTGAACATGTTAAATTAAACGTATGACCTGATTCTACGGTAAGGGATGAGAAGACGCTAGAAAGGAGGGAACACAAGTCTGTCATTCCAGATGTCATCCACCTAGAAGGTCTAAGGGAACCAACCAATAATTGTTGAGTAACATAACCAGAAGCCAAGCAACATATTAAAAACACACATACACAATAATCATGCCTAAATATGAGAAAATAAAACAGAAAAATTCCTATTCATAATGGCAAGAACAAGATACAAGAAAAAAAGATAGAGAGCCCACAAAACCTACATGAAGGAGAGTAGTTTTAAAAGCCTCACTAGAGGGTTAAAATAAAGAAATACAAACCTCAATCAATGGATAAACAGGAGGTTTTTTAAGATGTTAATTCTCCCCAAACTAAAACCTCCACAGGACTTAAGGGCAGAGACACGGAGGGGGAAGTCATCACAGCCCGGACAATGTGTCAGAACTGGCCGCAGGGCAGAGTGAAAACTACTATACAGTTATAATAATCAAAATAGAGTTATTCACACAGGAATACAGAGATTAAAAAATCAGAAAACAGCGTACGTAACTAAAGCTGGGTATTTATGAATTTAGATGCCATTTCAAGGTATTTCAATGGGATAAGTAGCCATAGATTTAGACAAAAATAAAATTAGACAGTACATCGAAACATGCACAAAAAGTGCTACACAACCCCCAAAATATCTACTTTCTAGCTCCTCTCTTGTTTCTTTCACCTCCTTGCATTGGCTTGAAGCTTATTCAATTGCTCCAAACTCTCCTCTCTTCATCCTTTTCCCTTCCTTTTCTTAAGTATCGTCAGGCTGGATGATGGAAGGTAAAAACACCACTCTCACTAGCCAGTTTCCCATTCTGGTCCACGAAACCGGATGAGAATTCATACACAGCTTCGGCTCACAAAGAAGGCTACGTTTACAAGCATTCAAGCTGCAAAAAGGAGGGGCCAGAAATCAGAAGGTTAAATGCTCTGTCAGACAAGAAAATTAGAAAAGCATGTGATCAAGCCCCATCCCTGGCCCCTGTGAAAAGGGCAGGAGTCTAAGGTGACCCGCATGTGACACACAAGCCCCTAACTCTTCATAAGCGACCAGAATGCAGGGCTCACCAAAGTACTGGGTTGGCCCAAAAGTTCGTTCGGGATTTTCCATAACATCTTACAGAAAAAGCCGAACGAACTTTTGGGCCAGCCTAATGTGAGCCCTCCGATCACACCCTACTTTAGAAAGCAATGAGAGAGAACACATACAGAGAACCAACTAGTGGTTACTAGTGGGGGGGAGGGCAGAGGGAGGGCCAAGTGAGGGGCAGGGGAGTAAGAGACACAAACTACAACGTATAAAATAAATAAGCTACGAGGAAATATGACACAGCACAGGGAATACAGCCAATATTTTATAACAGCTAAAAACGGAGTATAACCTTTAAAAATTGTGACCCACTATGCTGTACACCTGAAATATATAATACTGTACAACAAATACACCTCAATTTTTAAAATATAAAAAAAAACATTATGGAAAAGATTTTAACGCAGTCAAGAGGTATTTCAGCACCTCCATGGGGCATCCTTAGATGTAGCTTGCTTAGGTGAAGAACCACTCCCGACCCCCCGCCGCTTTCAGAGACATTTTTTTTCTTTGTGGGCAAAGAGTTGTCTCACAACTGTGACTGCTCATTTAGGCCAGGCCATGAGGGAAAGGAAAGAAAAAACAGGTACAAGATGAGGTTGGACTGCTCAAAGGGGAATGCATATCACCTTGTGCACCTCGAATCCCTTCTGGAAGCAAGTGGGATGTGAATTAGCAGGTATCATCTCGTCCTGAGATCGAACCATTAGATCACAAGAGGCCATTAAAAAATTTGGGTCACTGGGCTTCCCTGGGGGTGCAGTGGTTGAGAATCTGCCTGCCAATGCAGGGGACGTGGGTTCGAGCCCTGGTCCGGGAAGATGCCACGTGCCGTGGAGCAGCTGAGCCCGTGCGCCACAACTACTGAGCCTGCGCTCTGGAGCCCGCGAGCCACAACTACTGAAGCCCGCGTGCCTAGAGCCCGTGCTCCACAACAAGAGAAGCCACCACAATGAGAAGCCCGTGCACCACAATGGAGAGTAGCCCCCGCTCGCCGCAACTAGAAAGCCCGTGCGCAGCAACAAAGACCCAACACAGCCAAAAATAAATAAATAAATTTATTAAAAAAAAAAAATTGGGGTCACTGTTATAATTACCCTCACTCAACAGGTAAGGAGAGAAGGGTCTGGTGTGAATGAGCAATTGCCAAAGGCCCACGTGACTTCACAAGGATTACCTAAAACCACTAAAAACCAGTCCACACGGGGCAACCCAGTCACTTAAGAAGCCTGGAAACAAGGATCTAAAGGGTCATGTTCTAAATATACTTTCTGTTTGGAATTCTTATTTAGTATCTTAAGGCATAGGTATCTACTAAAGGTCAATCCTATTTTAAGAACACTCACAAAGTGTAGATTTATGGGAAACAAAAGCCTGGAAGTTTTCCTTGAGAAAGAAAGGAAAAACAAAACAAAACAAACAGCAGCAGCCCCTGATATCCAGGAGCTGATCCGAGGCTAACCCCTAAAGCTCAACATTACCAAGCGATGTGACACAGCTAAGCCGTGATGTTCTCCCGTAGGACATAAACAATCTCACAGAAGGTCCACGTCAAACAAGGTCACTCTGAGACCACGACAAAATGAGACAAAACAAGATCACTGTGAAACCCACAAAATACCTAACATCCCCTCTCTCGGCTAAAATCAGTGACTGCTGCTTCTTTACCAATTAACCATTTACAGCTTTCATCTGACTCTACTCTGCCCTCGCTCTAGATAAGATGTACTGAGATACCCCATCAGAGAACTGTCCCCGCTTTTTGGAAACACCCAATCTAGAAGGAACCTGTGCTTTTGCAGACCCTCCCAAGATGAGCCAACCCAAGCCCAAATCCTAGAGTAGATATGCCTTCTATCCACTCTTACTCCAGCCAATGTTCTTCACTGCAGTGAGGAATATACTCAGTTTGTTCAGCGACAGGTGTGTTCCTGGTGGTCTTTTGTAAAAGGGCACAACTTTCACTTTGCAGATTTCTAATTGCTTCTCCCATCAAGATCCCACATATGGTTACTGTTTGATAAAACCAAATTTTATTTCGTTTACAAACTAACTTTTCAGGATCCTAGCTATTGCATAAAAGCACATGCCCTCTGTAAGAGAAAATGTCTCTGACGGAGACCCTGAATGCATCAAGATTTTTACTTCGTTGTTTTAAAAATACCAAAAGGCATTTCCTTGAATATACAGGGAATCCTTTACACCAATGACCCTGAAGATCCAGAAAGCTTTTTCTTCTAAAGTTCAAAGGACAGCAAACTGTGATGACACCTAATTGACTACATTTTCCAAATTTACAAGTTTTGAAAATTCTAACTGTACACTAAGGGAATTTTATAGCCCTGGAGTATAAATGGTTTTTCTAGATACTCTAAGTCCCAATACCCAATCTAAAAAAGGAAGAGGGCAACAACATGGATGAATCTTCACAGACATAATGTTGGGAGAAAGTCAAACACTAAAGAATATAAACTGTAAGATTCCAGCTAGATAGAGTTCAAACTCAGGCCAGTGGTAACTCTCGGAGCGATAGTGACTGAAGGGAGGAAAGCAGGGTCCAGGGCGTTCCTCCTGTATCTTGATCAGGTGCAAGTTATACAAGTGCCTTCAATCTGTGAAAATTCATCCAGCCATATGTTTAGCATATGTGTAAATTATTTAAGTTATACTTCAAAATAAGTTTAAAAAACAGGCGGGGGGTACTTCCCTGGTGGTCCAGTGGTTAATACTCCCAAATGCAGGGGGCCCGGGTTCGTTCCCTGGTCGGGGAACTAGATCCTGCGTGCCACGACTAACAGTCCGCATGCCGCAACTAAGAAGTCCGCATGTCACAGCTAAAAAAGATCCCTCATGCTGCAACGAAGATCCCTCATGCTGCAACGAAGATCCCACTTGCTGCAACTAAGACCCGGCACAGCCAGATAAATGAATATATTTTTAAAAGGGGGGGGGGGTGGAGGGGATGAAGTAGCAGCATGGCACAGGGCAGCCTCCAGTTAACTGAGAATCTGGAGGTAACACAGGTCCACATTTAAGGCCAGTTTCTTAAAACTCTCTGAGCCTAACCTTTTCCGTCGGTAAATGAGGAGAACTGCTTAAACTTCACGGGGTTCCTCTGAGGGCTACATGACATAACACTTGTACATAGCCTGGTAACTAGTGCTCACAACATGGTGATTCCACCAACTGGATATGCCGACATCCCGTCTCCACCCAGGGTCCCCTCCCTACACCTCAGGGAGGAGCGGTCATCTCCGGCATGATCCGAGGAGACGGCACAGAGCAGACTGACGTCTGACCCCATCCGCACTCCCTTTATCTCCTCCTCCCCCGACCTGGGCTTCTCGTCCTGTTCAGCAGGTCTCACCAGGCTCCTCCTCCAGCCCCTGGTGCCTTCTGACCACCTCCACGTCCTCTGCTAATTCAGGTAATACCCATCCTGTCTCAAAACCCCACAGCACTGTCTGTACCATTCAATCCAGACCCTTCCCACTGTCTTCACTTTGTTCTCACAGACATAACCATCAAAAGGGCGCTCACTTCCCACCAGGGTTAGGGGCCGATGGTACCGAAGTCACCCAAGGTCTGAGTGGGCAGAGCTCTCCCAAAGAGACCGTGAGACCTGGGGATTTCTCTGAGAGGCGGGCGTGCGCCAGAGTGTGACACGTCCTGTAAGACTTAAGATGAGAATGCCCTTAAGATGAGCATCGAGGCAGTATATTCAAAAGGAGAAAGAAAGTAGTGGGACTTTAGGTGGGGGGAATTCCACCTGCTTTGTCTTGATGACCCAGAAGGAGCACGAGAAGGCTGGATAATGACGCCCTGTTCCTCTCTGAAGGGTCAGCGGAGGGCATACTGCCATTTCAGATTCACGTTGAGTTAATTTTTTGGGGGCCTCACTGTGTGGCTTGCAGGATCTTAGTTCCCCAACCAGGGATTGAACCCGGGTCCTCGGCAGTGAAAGCGCTGAGTCCTAACCACTGGACCGCCAGGGAATTCCCGAGTTAATTTTTATACATCAATTCGTTCTCAAGTTCATGGGGGTTCTCTGCATAAATATATAAGATTTTAAAAGGGAAAGACGTATGAATGGTCACAGGGGGGGAAAAAAAGTCTAATAGCCAAATAAAGCTAAAAGTTACAGAGATGCTAATCAACAGGTCCCATGCATTTTGAAAATCTAGTTCTGAGTGTCCTAGCAGCCTAGCAGTTTGTGTTGCCCAAAAGCTGAGGAGCTTTACTTGGTATTAAGACCTAAGAAAACAATTTCTTCTGTGAGTTCCCATAATGGGGACACTGTGGGATAGGGTGGATGGCAGCCTCAAAAATATTCTCACTCTCATGTCCCGCTCCTGGGAGATGCACACTGAGTACTTAGGAATGAAGTGGCCTGATAT
The DNA here is from genome assembly GCF_028023285.1 of Balaenoptera ricei. Classification (NCBI taxonomy): domain Eukaryota; kingdom Metazoa; phylum Chordata; class Mammalia; order Artiodactyla; family Balaenopteridae; genus Balaenoptera; species Balaenoptera ricei. The sequence continues at coordinate 117,696,231 of NC_082654.1, forward strand.
TTGAGACTGACTTTCAGAGGGTTGGGCAAAAGGAGACAGAGACAGAGACAGGAAGGGAGAGACGTATGTGATGGAATCGAATGATGTTAAAATGGGTGAGTTTAGGTGAGGAGTATAAGGGTCTTTGCTGTACTGATCTGTCTACGTTCTTTTTTTTTTTTTTTTTTTTCAGCCGCACTGCGCCACACAGCTTGCGGGATCTTAGCTCCCCGACCAGAGACTGAACCTGGGCCCACAGCAGTGAAAGCACCAAGTCTTAACCACTGGACCGCCAGGGAATCAATCCCCCGATCTGTCTACATTTTAAGTGAAAAAAATATTTAACTCAGTAGGAAAAAAAAAAAAAGGGATATACTGTTACCCCCAAAGTACAGTGAGTAACAGGGATTCTGAAGGGTCATCTCAAGTTAGTATCAGCTGGGTTCGCTGCCCACGGCGCTCTTTCTCTCTCCATGTCTCTGTACTAGCGATGCCTTCAGGATCCTAGTCTTTGAGTTCAAACACCATGTGTCTCTCCAGTTCTGCAAAGCACATCAGTTCTGCAAAAGACTAAAGTTTAGCGATGAAGGAAACATGACAGTGAAGTTGGAGGACCGGAAACCGGGAAGGGAAATGAACGCGCCCTTTTGTGACCTCCAAGTGAGAGGATGGCATCAACACCCTGCAAAGGATGAAAGGTTCAAAAACTAAGACACACTCAGAGGCAGCCAATGACCCAGCTGTCACAAGTGACACCAGAAGCTGCGCTAGTACCTTCCATGGGATCCACCACCTGGTGCAGCTCTGTATTTAGAAATCCAGGCTGTCCTTTTCCTTCTCTTTGCACTTTCCTATTCTACCAACTGAACCCATGTAAGCGCGAGTCAATGACAGGAAAACTATCATTAACTAATTAGTAAGTTTTATTGCAACGTTGCTCAAATTATATATCCTGTCCAACTGAACCATAATATTAAAAGCTTGTGTTCCTTTTATCAGTTCAACTTACATAAATTGGAGTGAATTCAATTGATTATGTACTTAATGAGGAAATCCACTTTACTCTAAAACTCCCTAAAATATCTTTGAGAACATGGGGCTAAGATTCCTACCATGTTAGTGAACTGATGGAGATCAGGACAGAACCTGTTTTACGAAACTGAACTTTGTACACAGCGCACACCAGGTAAAGTTTGATGTGTTGTTGTCAGAGTTCAAAACCCTCAACGGAGAGCTCCAAACTCCGAACAAATTTCCTAACACTTCCTAGCATCTTACAAAGACCATCACCTCCTTCTGTCACCTGAGGGAGTGGGCCATGCTAGTGACAGGTCTTAGTGGTACTCCAAAAACAGTTTTGAACTCCCAACATCTACCAATTCATATTCTTAGTAAAAGGAGAGTTTGGTCATAAAAGCCATGTACCTTTGTTCTCTCACTGACTTCTAAGTTATCAATATGCAGACAAAAGGAGTTTTCAAAGCTAAGAAAGTTGACTAAGTTCAGGGGCAGGGAGGAGGGTAAACAACATGGCAGTTATTTCTAAGGAAAACCAATGCCTCCAAAACTCAATAAAGAATAAAAAATATTTCCACCTAAGGGATAAAGAAAAGGCCGAAACAGACAAGAGAGTAAAAAGAAGAAAGGATTACAAGTGCAGAGAGAGATGACAATAAGCAAAACATGACTCAATACTGCCCATGTGAATATAAACAAGAACATTAAGAACACATATACTTTGAAACCCGTAATTCCACTCTTAGATATTTATCCCATAGATAATACTCACCAACTATCACTAAGTTTTATGCTAAAATTTTTTTTAAAGAATGTTTACTGTAGGGAATTTCCTGGCGGTCCAGTGGTTAAGACTAGGGCTTTCACTGCTGTGGACCCGGGTTTAATCCCTGGTTGGGGAACTAAGATCCCACAAGCTGTGCAGTGCGGCCAAATAAATAAATAAATAGTTGCTGCAGGTGTCAAAAACAAAAAACGAATGTTTACTTTGGCTTTGTCTGTAAAAAGCAAAAGACTGGAAACAATTTATAGAGAAAGAGTTACAAAAATAGAGAGCTCCCATTTCATGGAATCCCATTTCACGAAGTACTTTATAGGGGGCCCTTTACAGAATGAGGCAGCTCTAGGCCCGACAGGAATGAACTCATGACATATACTGCTAAGTGAAAAAAACAAGAGCCAGAACAGCATGTACAAGGAGCTCCCATTTCTGTGTATGTTTTAAGGGGGACAACAGAGGCCCACAAGTGCATCTGCATAAAATATATCCAGAGAAAACCCTTAAGAAACTGCCTAAGAAACTAGTGACAGCAGTTATGGCTATGAGGACAAACCAGGGTCCAGGACAAGAGAGACCTAACTTTCATATTTGTGTGGCTTGAATTCCAAAGGCACCAATTACGTAATTTTTTAAACCTGCCTTTCCTAAAAATATAAAACTATTCGTTTTTTCAGTTTTAACATGGAGCCTATGCATTTTTTATCCGTGAAAGAGGAGTCCCAGATGATCTCTGCAAAGTAAATAGCAGTAGAGGGCTCAGTGCTGGGGGCAAAACAGAAACAGTTAATAATATTTAATGATGGAAGGGCGTTAAGAAAGAACACAGAATACAGAATGGGAAAATGCCAGTAGAACTTTCCTGACTGTCTTCATCTATAGACTGAAACCCACCAGCAAGCAGAGATGTGACAACCTTGGGCAGAAAACACAGAAGAGCAGCTCTCTACCTTACCACCTTGCTGAGCAAGCCCTGTTCAGGTTCCTGGTGCCCTCTGCCGACCAGACCACCCCCTAGATAACCTGATTCTTCTCCAATCACCTCCCCAGGCAGCTGATCCAGGCAGGAGGGAGCCTTCCTACATCTGACCCCTGCCTATCTAAGACCCTAAGATTAACTGTTCCTCCCCACTCACTTTAACCTCCCCTCTGGCCCACCTCATTGGTAATACCACTGAATCCACCTTTTCTTCCAGGTTTCCTTTCCATCGCTCACATAAGCAGCCAAGATCTGAAACGTGTACCTGAGACATTAGAGGGACAACCACAGCACAGAAATGTACAGGCTCCAATAAGGGAAGGTCTCGAGGCTCTGACTCACTCAGATACAGGTTGCAGGACTCCTCAACTCATTAGTAAGATGCCAAGAAATCCCACTGAGGACAGGGAAGAGCCCTCCACCACCTAAGGATCTAAGACTCTAACAGATGTAGAAAGATCATAACCCTCGAACACTTCCCTTTTTTTCTTCCCTTGTACAAAGAAAGCCCAGAGTGGGCTACTCATCTTTCAACTTCAAACAGGCACAGAATAAAGTGTGAACCAAGGGCGAGGAAGGGAGAAACCCATTTTTGGACACATTTACTATATATCAACAGTCCTCCCATCTTTATTCCTTCTTCAATCCTCCAGCCAAGTGGAGGTTTGCTTAACAAGCAGTAAATCTTTTTGCCACATATGGGTTTTGAAACAGGAAGACTATTGGCAAAAACACATCCTAAAGAAAAACTAAAAAGGGATGGATTTAAATGCCACTTTTGCCGGCCAAATTTATTCATCTGATGAATGTTCTAGATTGGCACAGACATTGGAATAAACACCTATTCCTCATTTAAAAGACATACACGCCAGCATTGCTCCTTGAATTAGATGCTCTAGATACTAAAGGGTGTACAGAAGCTGTAGGATTAGAGGCACGGAAGTGGTCTCAGCAGATTCCACCTTCTAGAAGGCATTCTCTTCCCTTTTGTATGGTGTGTGTGTGGGGGGGTTGTTTTGTTTTGTTTTTGTTTTTGTTTTTTTTGGCCGTGCCACGCGGCTTGTGGGATCTTATTTCCCCGACCAGGGATCAAACCCAGGCCCTCAGCAGTGAAAGTGCTGCGTCCTAACCATTGGACCGCCAGAGAATTCCCTGTGTGGTGTTTTTAATAAATGTTACTCAACAAAATTCTTAAATGATTTAATTTTTAGACCTTCGTAAGAGTTCTCATACAAATCAGGGAAAAACTACACATCAAAAGACACTTCCATTTTTAGAACACATATTCTCTGAGGGAAGAGGAAGTGCAAAGTACAAAGAACACCGTCTACAAACCAGGAGACCAAGGTTCAAGTTCTGACACTGGCTAAAAGCGTGGACTCATACCATTTGATTTCCCTAGTCTGTGTTCTGTAAAAGTGAACATCAGACTAGCAATAAGCAACACTTAAGGTATTCTCAGCTCAGAAATTCGAAGACAGCCAGAGACAAAGCTAACGAGTAGATCTCTTCCCTTCAAATGGACATCTTACAGATTTCACTAAGGGTTCAAGGTTTACGCAAAGGAACACTCGGTAGCGTCAGAAGATAGACTACCACCCCTGTCAAAACTGGCCCCACCTACTTCCAGATCCTTCCTCAGGCCACATCCAGATCGTACTCTGACCACATCTTTCAGTTCCTCAAACTCGCCATGCTTCTGTTGCTTTCAGGACTTTTGCATGGCCTGTTATCTTGGCCCAGAACGTGTTTTACCAGTCCTCTGCGTGGCTAACTTTTACTCATCTTTCAGATGATGGCAGCCTACAGGGCGTCTCTGGGGAGCTCTCCCGGGCTGCCCCCGACTAGTTCAGTTCCCCCATCATATCCTCTGAGAACCACATGCATATCTTTCAAAGCACCTATCACAATTTTAATTCTGTAACTTGAAATCAGTTGTCTGATGTCTATTCCCTCCTACCCACCCCGTCCCCCCATTAGAATATAAGCTCCGAGATGCAGGGACTGTCCCCTAAACCCTAGCACAGCAGCTGGCACACACAATATCCTCAGAAATATTTGAAAGATGAACAAAGATGACTGGCTAATTGGTCAATATGGAAGATAATTAAATTTAACGTCCAGAGCTTCAAACCTTTCTTTAAGCAGGGGAAATGGAAAATACTGCAGAGTAAAATAAAGCCACCAGATAAACAGTCTGAAACTGACCAGGAGAGAGAAATAATGCCAATTAAATGGAAGGTCATTTAAGAAGGTTCTGGAGAGCGGAAAAGGCTACAGTAATAATATCCAAAATGCACATATAATTCAGGAATTGATCAGTTCCTCACAGGGGGGGATTTATCCTAATTCAAGATCTTATATGAAATATAAAGTGATACTGCAGAGAAAGATGAGGGGGAAAGACACCAGGAGACGTGCCTCTATTATTCAGCTATGAATTCAAGAAGTTCAATGCAACTTAAAAGAACATCTAGCATCTTTACTTCTATGATTTCTTCTGAATCTCTCTTAAATGCATTGTTTACCACTGAAACAAAATTGCAACAGAAGTCTGTCCTACATTTTTTTTTCAAAAGCGTAAATACCCAGTTTTATCATAACAGTAATTCCTGTAGATTATAAATGGCATTAAGAAAGCATAAAGAGGGCTTCCCTGGTGGCGCAGTGGTTGAGAATCTGCCTGCCAATGCAGGGGACACGGGTTCGAGCCCTGGTCTGGGAAGATCCCACATGCCACGGAGCAACTGGGCCCATGAGCCACAATTACTGAGCCTGCGCGTCTGGAGCCTGTGCTCTGCAACAAGAGAGGTCGCGATGGTGAGAGGCCCGTGCACCGCGATGAAGAGTGGTCCCCACTTGCCGCAACTAGAGAAAGCCCTCGCACAGAAACGAAGACTCAACACAGTCATAAATAAATAAATAAATAAATAAAAGAACGTGAATTTCTTTAAAAAAAAAAAAAAAAGAAAGCATAAAGAAATTTCACTGTGGCTTTAAAAACAAAAAAATACTAAAGCCAAGTCAAAAGATAAATGACAAGTGGGAAATGTTTTTGCAACTCAAAATTAGAAAAAAGGGCAATTCTCTGTAATATGGAGAGTACTGAGAAAAATGGGTAAGAGAAAGACCAACGTCCCAAAAGACAAATGAGAAAACTATGAACTAGGCATTGACAGAAAAGGAAATCCAAATGCTCTTACACACATATGAAGAGATGCTTACCCATCCCCTTGAGAGAAATGCAGAGAGACTACATCAACTTGACATTTTTGATCTTACCAGATTGGCAAAATCCAAGTTTGATAAAAACGTGGTAGGAGGTCACACATACTCTCTCTCACATCCTGCACATGGAAGCATAAATAAATCAGTACAAGCCCCGTGGAGGGCAATTTGGTAACATCTATTCAGATTACCCGTGCATAGGGCATCTGACCCCACAATGACATGTCTGGGAATTTACCCAGAAAGGCAGTATATCTCAGAGTGCAGGGACTCCTCTGGCATCAGCCTGACTAGGTGTGAATTCCGGCTCTGCCACTCTCTGGGGTGTTAACTTTGGGCAAATCACCCAAGTCTCTCTAAGCCTCAGTTTCTTCATCTGTAAAACAGAGGTAATAATACTGGCTACCTCACAGACTAATGTGAGGATTGAGCCAATAGAAGGAAATGGTTTAAAAGAATAGCCAGTACGTAATATGCGCTAGGTAAGCATTAACAAATGCAATGTATCCCCTTCGATATACTCACCCACATACAAAATTATCCATGTTCAAGGTTACAGTAACATTGTGAGACCAAAGACTGAAAACAAATGAGATGCCCAATGGTAACACCCAGCCATACAATGGATCACTATGCAACTGTAAAAAAGAATGAGGAAGCAATCAGTGGACCGTTACCAAAAAATCTCCAAAATATAATTAAGTGGGAGAGGCACAGAACAAAGAATCATTTACACCACCTTTTGTGCAAAAGGGAAGGAGAAAGCATATCATGAGCTGCCTCTGCTATTCAGAAAATGCAATTAAAAAATAAAAGAACATTTTAGGTAATTACATGACTGACGCAATGCAGGTGGTTAGCTGATGCTATAGTAGTTAATCATTTTGCAATATAAGAGTCTATCAAATCAACACCTCCAACCTACACAATGTTTTATTTATGTCACCTATATCTCAATAAAGCTGGGGAAAAATAACTAATGGGAAAAAACCACAGAAGAACAGTTTAAAGGGGCAGTAGTTTTTCTCTAGCCTCAGGTGAGATTAATATGTACTCAAAAATGTATTACCTAGGAACCTTTAAAAAAAAAAACAAAAAACTAATGCCTGGCTCCTGTCCCCAGAATTTGAAGGACGTGACACCAGGTATCATGACTTCTGAAGTTCTCCAGGGGATTCATATGGAGAGCGAAGTCTGGGAACCACACAGTGAAAGGTGAAAGGCTATTGCCTACAGAGGTCAAATTATTCCCACAAAGAGCAACGGCTCCAGAAGTAACCAAAGGCCCAAGCCCCCAAGCCAGCGGCCCACTTTAAACACTAGCTGACACAGGCAAACGAGAGCAAAGTCAAATAATCCGGACCATCCCATGGAGGTCATTTCAACAGCTGGACCGCACACCGTTTCTTTTCCTAGACTCACAGAAGTCAAAGGCCTGGCCGTCCTGCCCCAACCCCCGTGAGACTCGGACCGCTGTGTGCCATGGGGGCTGGGAAGCCAGTCCGCATATTTTCCTGAGGACAGACAGATCTAGCATGACTGGGAAACAGGGCAGCAGGTAAGAGGTCCCAGAGCCTTGGGTCAGCACACTGGCGAGGAAGAGATTTCCATCTGTGCCTCAGGGCACAGGGGGTAAAGCGTTAAAGCAGAGGGGAAGCAAGGATCACACATTTAGTTCCAGAAAAGCCTCTGCTGTTTACCTTTCAAACACAAATTTATTACAGTAAATACCACTATTTTTTTTAAACGTGATAATGGTATGGTGGTTATAAAATCCTTATCAGAGATGCAAACTGAACCATTTCTGGGTAAAACCGCTTCAAGACTGACCATCTGTTGATCACTGGTGAAGCTAAGCGGTTCGTACATTCACTCTACTTTTGTGCACGCTTGAAAATTTCCATCATAAAAAAAGTTTAAACAAAATCCTCCATCGTCATAAAAACAGATTTCACAGCAGGCGAAAGTGAGAAATGGATTCTAACAGCGCGATCGAGTGCCAGACGTTGGGGGCTAGGGGACAAGCCGCTAAAAGTCACTCATGTGGAGCAGCTCTGTCTCGTCCCAAGGCATCAGCATCCTCATCAGAGCCCTGGGGCGGGAAGGGTCCCAGGCACCATATGTAACCGGCATTGGCCATAAACTGCTTTCTGGGCTGGGAGGCACCCCAGCTGTTGAGCACCGTGAGAGGACACGTGCTCTGTGAAGGAGGGAGCAAGGTGCAGAGCTCCCCACTCGGCCTTCCCCGTGGGAAAACTCACTTCAGCCATACATGAGAACACGGACACGAGAAAGCACTCTGGGAAAGGGGCTTCTGAGGCAGAAGAAAGGGGGACAGAACAAGACCGCAGGTACCAATTCAGCCATCTGGAGGCACCTGCGATGCGGCAAGGGGAGCCCGCTGTTTCCGGCTGCTGTGCCTTGGTCCCTGCAGGTCCTCCTCCCGGAATGCCCTTCGCCATGAAAATCTACAAGTCCTCCAACATTCTGTCATCTGTGAAGCGTTCAGCGACCACCCAGGCCGACGCCGCTCACTCCATTTTCATTTCTGCCCGAGCCAGTCCTGGGTGTGTCTGGCGCAAGAGCCCTGCCCTGCCTGCCCTTCTCCTGCTCAGCGGGGGAGGGGGAACCTCTGCAGGCTGCATCTCCCAGTTCCCTGAAATCGGAGACCTTCAAGCCGATTCAGCCAATGAGAAGCACAGGCCAGAGGCTGGAAGGGTGCAAGGAGGGAGGGTGGGGGTGTTTCTCCCCTCTCCTCTCCACCTTGGGCAGCATTCCTGTCTCAAGGCCCCCACGGCTCCAGCCCTCTCCCTGAGTGACCCCTGCCCTGGGCTCTGATAACACCACCTCTACCCTTTGCCCCCTGGAGGAGGAGGTATGGGAGGGCTGTCCTGCTACTCCAAACACCTGGGCTGTCTCACTGCACCTCCCGGAGAGTTGTATTCTCGGCGACTCTATCATTGCGATAACCAACTCCCGGGATTAAATTCTCTCCCTCCTGTTCTGCAGGGTCTGTTTTCCTGTGTGAACCCTAAATGGGTTCCATCTCCCTTCAACCATGCTGTGGTCACTGCTTTCTCACCTGTCTCCTAGCAGCCTCCGAGCTCCTTCACAAAGTCTTCTTGAGCTCTTGATGCCCTGCCTTGCTCCTAAAAGGACATCTCAAGCATACAGCCGGCACTTAGTAGGTGTCCAAATACTAAACTGAGTTAAACGAACAACAAGGATACCTGATCATCTATAAAAGCTAGAGGCAGGCCGCAGGAAGAGAAAACTTTTGGAAACATCTTTACGGTGGAAGCAGATAGGGGAGGGGGTCCCTGGAGAAAGAGAACCAGGCGTGGCTTTCTTGACATAAGGGAAGCCATTTTGGGCCTAAGCCATCCTGTGATCAAAGCCTAGCCACAGTGCTTGCCCTTGAACAGGTCTCAGTAATTAACGATCTTAAGGGAAGTGAGGGAATGCAGAAACAAAGGAAAAGCAGCCCGGAAACAACAGCTGAGCAATAAAACAGAGTCCTAGTTCCTCCTCAAGGGATATATAATCTGATACTTATCTTTGAGTCCCGAAGGGACAAAGGTCCACACCCAGGTGGGGGACGGAATGATACTGACCTTTTCTGACCCTCGTGACTTCAATAAACTAAAGCTTGGACTCTGTCACACTTTGCCCCAATTCTATGCTGAAGTCTCTGCTCAAGCCACTTCACGAATATGCATGTACCCTCAGCTAACCCTAACCCTAACCCCAATTTTGCAGTTGGGGAGACACTGCTTTGGGGAAAGATCCCCGGTGTCCTCCTTACTTGCCGCAAGTAATAAATCCTTCCTTCTCCCGCTCTTTGGCTTGGTTGTGTCTTTTGGCCTGAAACCCACCAAGAGGCAAACCCAGTTTTCAGGTAACAAAGGGAAAGAAGAAGGAGCCTTGAGAGGAAACTGAGTCTAAGGATTCACTACCCAAGAATATAGAGCAACTGCCCAGACGACAGGACAAGGACTTAAGATTATGAATGTAAAAGACAAACTTTGCTCTACTCTGAACTCCTACAAGGAATTTCACGGAACCTCACAGCTGCAAGTGGTCACAGAAATACAACACGGTGGTTAAGAATGGGGGCTGCAGAGCCAGGCTGCCAATCCAATGACTCTGGCAAGGTAACCTCTCTGTACGTCGGCTCTCTCGATCTGTAAATCTGCACCAACTGTGCCCTGTGGTTTTGTTTCAAGAGCTCAAAGAAACAGTGCATGCTGGCTTCATCAGCCATTACCTGAAACATAGCTCCGGGGTTTCAAACCCGACTGCCAGCAGGATGCAAAATGAACCAGCCTGTGAAGCTGAGAGATGATGCCCAAGGCAAATGAGAGCATCAGTGCCTTTTCTGTCCTAAGACCTCTCTTTCCAAGGGCTTTCCAAACTCTGAAGCCAAACCACTCACCTGTGGGCCAAAAGCAGCCTGCCCGTTTGCAATCCCTGAATTCTCAAGAAGCCTTCTCAGTGAACCGAGGAGAAAACAGAGGCCCCAAAAGTATTTGTGATCTGTGCCTGGCCCTACAGCGAGAGGCCGAAAGGCCCTGTTCTCCCTGTGCCACTGCAGGCTCAGAAGGAAAGGAGAAATGAAACAAGAGGGCTGGTAACATGTGGCCAAATAAAGGGAGACATACAGTCAAAGACAGCTTGCAGGGAGGAAGAAATAAGGAAGCTGGTGGAGGAAGGACAGAAAAAGTGAAAGCAAACTGAGAGCAGCTTGAGGAAGAAGAGGAGGTGATGCCCTGAGAAGACCCCGAAGAGCCACACTAGGGACTTCCCTGGCGGTCCAGTGGTTAAGACTCCGCGCTTCCACTGCAGGGGGCGCGGGTTCCATCCCTGGTCGGGGAGCTAAGATCCCGCAAGCCACTCCGTGTAGCCAAAAAAAAAAAAAAAAAAGGAGCCACACTAAAGGAGATGACAGTGTGGGCTGGCTTCACAGAGGAGGAGAGGAGGAAAAGGAAGGGCAAGAAGCAAATCCACCATCACCACATAAAGACAGAAAAGGAAGACACTGAATGCGTCCTGAGGGCTTCTGTGAGTCTCATCAGTTATCCCCCAAACCTGAGAGCTAAGACAGCATGAGCCCTTTTTAGAGAAGGCACAGTGGCTTAGGGGTCAGGTAAGAGGCCATATGATCACAGAGGGAGGCAGGAGCAGAACTGAGTTGTTTGTTTGTTTATTTTTTAAGTCCTATGGGTTTTAGGATTGCCAGATAAAATAGAGGATGCCCAGTTAAATCCGCATTTCAAATAAACAACGAATAATTTTTTAGCACACGTATGTTCCATGCCACAGTGGGGACGTACAGACACTAAAAAACTATTCATTGTTTCCCTGGAATTTAAGTGCACCTCCTCATGCTGGGTTTGTTTTTGCCGAATCTGGCACCCCTACCTGGTTTCCGCGTCTCTCTCCATTACACCAAGTTCTCTCCAAGAACCCAGGGGTGGAAAAACAGAAAGGAGTTAATGAATAAAAGGAAAGAAGGGATGATTCACACAGACGGCCTCACGGAGAATGCTCATCTACAACACGTCAAAGCCTAAGAACAAAAAATGTAAGCGGTGGAACCCACGGGAATTGGAGAACAAGAGAAAGAATGTACTCATGAAAATCAGCACAGCCTACTGGCTTCCGCGTGTGGGCTGACAGGTGGATTCCAGGTGCCTTTTCACGTCACCCATCAGGTACCAAGGACCCAGAGCTGCAAGGCACGGGGTCAAGGAAGAACCAAACAAATCAGGCGTTCAAGTGATCAGTGCTGCTCTCTCCCTCACCTCAAAGGGTTCGATGGGCAGGCGCTCCAAGTAGCCCGGGAGCGAGGCAGGGAGAAACCAGAAGACCCTAACGGCCTTGGCTAGAGCAGACAGATGACAGCGAAGGCGGGACGGGCATTCCTGGGTCCCAGACGGCTTACTGCAACTCGTTTACTGACAATGCCAGCTGAGTCCCTGAATTACACCGACTGCCTGTCTGTCTGTCTGTCCTCCTTGCCCCCTCTCATCACACCAAAAGCCTTCATAGCAGGACAGTAAAACCCCAACGGTGCCCTGGTGAAAAGCATGCTCCTTCAACCTTCACGAAGTCCCCAGGCTACCATTTCTACTGCTAGAGAGAGAGCCAGAGGCAACAGAAAGAAAACCAGTCCCTTGAGGAGTCCCCAGAGAACAAACTGCTGGCCTCCACAGACCCACTCAGGGCTCACAGGCCGGGCGGTCCCTCCAGCACGTGGGCACTGCAAGCCTGCAAAGTTGGGCAGTTTCAAAGAGTCCTGTTTTGCTTTCTGTTCTTCAGACCAGCCGCTAAGCAGGAGTGGCATTCGTGTCTCAGCCATCAAAGTGCACCCTCTAGAACCCACACCCCCATGAAACAGGGTCAAAAGTCACGCGACAGAGAAGCAGGACGACTGCCTGCTGCCCACAGCGCTAAAGGCAGAAAACCGGGCAAAGGCACGCGCTGGGTCTTTTTTCATGAAATAATGGAAGGAGCCCGACAACTGGCCCGTAAGAAAAAATGGATCTTTTAGGAAACGCGTTTGCCTCCTGCTGTCCTGTTACTTTTACACGGCTACGCAGGCTGCCTTCATCCTGACTCACCAAACCCTAGGAAATCGGCCGAGTTCCCAGGCAGCCCCAAGTGCCAGAAAAACACAGGCCCTGAGAAGCCAGGCTGCAGAGCTCGCCAGCCTGAGGTCTCCGCAGAGCTCGCCAGCCTGAGGTCTCCGCAGAGCTCGCCAGCCTGAGGTCTCCGCAGAGCTTGCCAGCCTGAGGTCTCCACAGAGCTCGGTTCTTGCTGCCTCAAACCGTCGCCTCTCAGCCTGCCGGACGCTGCTTTGCACCGTCATGTTAGATATAGGATTAACAAGAACAGTTTTCATCTTGAAACACATTTTGGAGAACAAGAGAAAGTGTGTATGGGCGGGGGGGGGGGGTGTTACTAATCATCTTTAATATCATTTTCTACAAGAAGAATAATTCACAAATGACCAAAACACTTTGATGTGCACCGTTTCATGTGATCCTCATGACGACAGTGGGTGGAAGCAAGACAGGTACTAACCCTAAAGACTCTGGTTTAACCAAATAAGCCCACCAAGGCTCAAAGGCTCTGAGGGCAGCATAACATAACTAGCAAGGTAGCTAGAACCTCAACTAACTGGGAGACACGTTCTGCAGGGCCTGTGTCCCCTCCCAGTGCCCAGTGATCAACACTAGGGAAGTGGGTGGGGCTACCCAGGGGGCAGAGCTAAATGGAAAACAATTCCACAGATGCTCACACACTGGGATACTGCATAGCAGTGGCAAAGAACCACCGCTACAGGTAACACAGATGCTGACTAATTAGTCAGTGTAGGAACTAGGATAAGCAATCAAAGAATTTACGCACATACAAAATACATTCTGTATAAAGTCACTTATCATATGAAGTTCAGAAAGAAGCAAAATTAATCTATAGTGATAGAAGTCAGAACAAGGTTACTTCTGGAGGGGTGATGAGTGGAACAGAGCACAAGGGAACTTCGGGGGGTGCTGATACCAGCATGCATTTTGATTGGGGTAATGATTTTACCACTGGTGAATTCATTTGTAAATTCATTGAGCACTTTTCCATAAATTGGTACATTCAAAGCTTGGGTACTTTACTGTATGTTTAACTCCATTAGAGTTTATAAGAAGCAAACCTGGGGGACTTCCCTGGTGGTGCAGTGGTTGGGAGTCCGCCTGCCAATGCAGGGGACACGAGTTCGAGCCCTGGTCCGGGAAGATCCCACATGCCGCGGAGCAACTAAGCCCGTGCGCCACAACTACTGAGCCTGGGCTCTAGAGCCCACGAGCCACAACTACTGAAGCCCACGAGCCACAACTACTGAAGCCCGTGAGCCACAACTACTGAGCCCGCGAGCCACAACTACTGAAGCCTGCACTCCTAGAGCCTGTGCTCCGCAACAAGAGAAGCCACCGCAATGAGAAGCCCGCACACCACAATGAAGAGTAGCACCCGCTCGCCTCAACTAGAGAAAGCCCGTGTGCAGCAACAAAGACCCAACGCAGCCATAAATGAATGAATGAATGAATGAATGAAATAAACCTGGGCACCCCCCAAAATAAATTCCACAAACTTTACTGAGCAGCTGCTGTGCTAAGGCTGTGGAGAAATGCAAATGATGCTTCAAATGGCAGGGTTTAATGCGCCGACCAAGGTACCATCAGACTGCCCAGTTCAAATCCTGGGACACAGAGACAGCAAAACGTTGCTATGAGAATGAAGTGAGTCCCTGAAAGTAAGGTGTTCAGATATGCACCGGGCACAGAGTGAGACCATAATACGGAGCTATTATTATCATGGAATAAGACAGATCATCTTATAGAGGACAAATGACAAAGTACCTGTCTCCCAGTAGTTTAGAAGGAAAACACCAATGTCTGCACTAAGCAGCCAGAGCAGATTATGAAAATGCAGAAACGCTCCTACTGTTGCCCCCTCCCTGCCCGCTTCTGTCATTAGCCCCTGCATGGGACCCAGGAAAAGAGCCCACGCCGGCCCTGCTCTGCTCCCCAGTTTCCTTTCTTTCCCCACGTTCATGGAATGCCTCCTCCGGCCACCACCCCTGCCCACACCTAGACGAACTTCAATTTATCCTTCAGCTTTTAGCTTCAGCATCACCTCCTGAGAGAGGGAAAGCCCCCCTTGCCTGTGGTTCCCACTCCCGGCCTAAGTCAGGGGCCCTCCACCAGCTCCGAATGCAGTCTCCTCCCAGCCGCTATCCGTGGCACACTGGCTGGCATACAGCAGGGGATCAATACAGTGCTTGAAAAACAATCCACTCTTACTGTGCTACTCAGACTATTTTTAAGTAGAGGTTATAACAGAAGTACAAAGAGACTTGTTCCAACCTGGGATGGGGTGGGGGGAGAGGAGGGGAGAGAGGCACCCAGATGGCTGAGCTATCAGCAGAGGTGGCACCTACTGGGGTACATTAGACAGGGTCAGGGATGGAACAGACCAAGGCCCAATACTGGAGGGCGAGACAGCCAGAAAGGTGCTCGCAAACCGCCCCCCTACCCACTGAAGGCACCCTCTTTATCATTGTTTCTTTTCCAAAGCAGGGAGTTTGCTACCCTGGATACACTCCCTGAGGCCTGGGTTGGCATCCTGGGAATTTGCTGTGCTAATGCGGCAGCCCTCACTACTCTAAATGAAGGAATACAACAGTGTGGGAACAATCAAGAGGAAAACGCCCCCAACAGGATGAAAATAAAACTGTTCATAAATTAACTTATGGGTAGCCTTGTGCTTAAACTCTGAGGCCAGACTGGGAGTTCAAATTCCAGCCCCCACCCCCACCCCCGATAGCCTTGGGTCTTCAGGCAAGTTACATAACCTCTCTGGGCCTAAATTTGCAAATTTGCAGGCTACCCATCAGTGGTGCAGATTAAATGAGAGGATATATGCAAGCCCTCCCGACAGCACCTTTGCCACAGTAAAAGCACTGGGTAAACATCAGCTGTCGTCACAGCAGCACAAAACGACTTGCAAGTACAGCAATGCTGGTAAGGAAGAATCTCAAGCTTTTTTTTCTTTTTCAGACTTCCTTAAATTATGGTTTATTCGAAATGCCATCAAGGAAATTAAACATGAGACATTTCATTAAAAAAAAAAAAAAGGGCAACCATCATCTAGAAGGTTTCTTTCCTTTCCCAGTCCTTTCTCTTTCCCAGAGGACAAGCTTTCACTGTGGGTTAGTCCCTCCCCAGGTTCTCCACATCTGGGTGCTCACTCGAAAGGCAAATTCAGAGCAATGGTGCGGAGCCCAGAGCTGGGGTGCCATGTGTTTGCTGAATGACAGAAAAGAACCAGATGTGGGATAGCCAACAGGCAATAAAAATTGAAGTCGGAGCAAGATATCAACAGCACTTTAATTAAAATGCTTTGGGTCCTAATTCACAACTTCAACACCAAGACAAGAAAAGGCAGCTAGCTGCTTTTGTAGATCAGACTAAATTTTTCCTACAAAAAATACACAAATTTTAAAGTCACTAGAAATAGAGGTTACCAGGAGCTGGAGGTATAGGAGAAATGGAGAGCTACTGTTTGTTGGAAACAGAGTTTCTGCTTGGGATGATGAAAAAGTCCTGGAGAGAGATAGTAGTGATGGTTGCACAACACTGTGAATATAACTAACGCCACTGAATTGTACGCTTAAAAATGGTTAAAAGGGTAACTTTTATGTCGTGTATATATTACCAGCAAAAAAAAGAAAAATTACCAAAAAAAAAAAAAAAAAGTCACTGGCCCTCTTCTCTGGGTACTTAGGGCATTTCTCAATAATAAGCTACACGCACTCCAGGTTTAAAATGATGTGAAATACTTAATATATTTTTCAAAGGACATGGCACCTTATCAGGTAGTGATTTGGACCTAAAGAAGTCCAAACCTCTGCTTTATGGCACATATACTCAAAATTGTATTCTTTGATTAACAAAGACGTTAAAATCATCTAGCCGATTTTTTTCTCAAATTTTTGTGTTTCTATAATCAGGAGCTACTAAACGAAGCAGAGACACAATGTTTTGACTCTTAGCAAATGTCTTTGTTTAGATAAATTAAGGCCTGCCTAGTGAAGAACCAAAAAAAAAAAAAAAAAAAAAAAACCCCAGACAAAACCAAAAATCTCAATAGAATAAAAGTTATTATTTTAGTTGGTATATTGGGATAATTGAAAAAAAAATACCCACTGCTTACATGCAAATAATTTCATGAGTTGAGAAGCTCTTCCTATAATTAAACACCAAATAATTTTTCTCTCAAGACTATTTTAGCCCTTCTAATTCAGTCTCAAAAACCTTGACTGCACAAGACTGTTCACTAAAGAAAGAAACACATGAAGGATTTAATGCAGGTACTAGATTTCTAAGAACTTTCCTTAGCTCACCCATACTCCATGCTGTTTTCATTCTTTTACTTTCCTCTTTCCTTCTATGGAAAACTTTTTTGAATTATGACCTACGTCTGTCTGGCTGAATATCCCAACTCTGCTCCTCAGTACCGAATGGCCTCATTTGATCCCAAGTGCGCTGAGACGCCCTGGAGGGTATTAACCAGCTCACTGGTGACACAAACCTGGCACCCACAGAGGCTGGTTTGATTTGGAACAGATGCATGGAAGATTATACCGTCAATCAACACCGCTTTTCTAAAAAACTGGAGTTTGAAATTGTCCATAAACTAGTATCTCTAATTAACTTTAATGTAAACACAGTTTCCCATTAAAGACTTAAGAAATTTGGTCCATCCAACAATTTCCATGTAAGGAAAGTGGGTGGGCCCCAGAGTGTAACAGGAATAGATGAAAACACCACCTACATAATTTCCATCTACAGGCAGATGTAAATTACGAAATTAAAAACATCAATGACATTTCTTTTCAATCATCACCACATACAAAGAAAATTAAAAACAAACAAAAAGCCTTTCGGTGCCACCTGGACAGACAAATTGAGCAACAGTTCTCCCCATCTCTGCCTTACAAAATAAAAATAAACTCCAAGCTAATTAAACTGTGAGTGAATATGACACATTGTTTCCCTTAGATGTATTCACCACATTAGACGAACTTCATTTTGGAAGGTGGAAGGTAAGCCAGCCCTCCCTGGAACCCTGGCACCAGTCTGCCTGAACTACCTTTCTTGTTTCCACTTGTATGTTGGTTATTTCTGCACTTCACAACTCTCTGGGCTGCAAAGTGCTGGAGAGAGAAGGACCGTTGCCTCCGCTCTGAATTCCCTACAGCACCCAGCTGGGGCCAAGCCGAACGCAAGTCAAGTGCAATCCTGCTGGAGAAGCCCTTACATTCCTTCTGGGTATTTCAGAGTATTTGGCACACAGTAGGCAGTTCCCAAGTACTTGTAGGTTGAATCCTATTTCAGGCTGTATTTATCACACGCCATTCTGTGCCTTACTGAAGAGGTGAAAATTTCCCAGCATTAAACGAGTACTAAAATGAATTTT
The DNA here is from genome assembly GCF_028023285.1 of Balaenoptera ricei. Taxonomy (NCBI): domain Eukaryota; kingdom Metazoa; phylum Chordata; class Mammalia; order Artiodactyla; family Balaenopteridae; genus Balaenoptera; species Balaenoptera ricei. The sequence goes on from NC_082654.1 coordinate 117,714,248, forward strand.
AATCACCAAACTGCACCCCATGCATCGGATCTAGGGACTAATAATAAGTAAGGAGGTGAGTTCATTCGAAATAACCATCAAACTATTAACCCTTTGTTTAATACTCTCCCTAAAAGAGAAGGCCTACACAGTGTGACATTTGCAATTTACTGGTAGGAGCACTGGGATAAAATCCACAGCTGTGGGCTTGAGAAGCATCAAAGATAAGAAAATCTGACAGCCTTGGGGAAGGAAAATAGGAAGAGTCTGCAAGTTAACCCCACTCCAAGATCCTGACGATTAGAAATATTTTCCAGAACATTCGTTCCCCTGTCAAGAAAATTTCAACCCCCACCAAGAAAGAACACCCTGAACCTGTGAACATTTACTCCGCCAGCTTTGATGATCAATCCATCTAAAAGCAACTGCACGGTGATTGAAAACAAAATGCAACGCCTACCCAGTGAGGGAACAAGGAAGATGACTGTTACTCCTTGCTCAGCCTGGCTGTATGAGTCTAAAAGCTCAGATTAGCATTTCTAGGTGTCAACACTGCAAGGCATAATTTGAGGAAAAAGAAGAGAAAAAAACAAAAAAGAATGCAAGTACACACTGGGTGTGACACTCTATCGACCCCCCAAACTCCACTCTGCAAGCCACATGTGGAAATCCACAAGAATTCAGCAAGTCTCCCCATCCTGTCTGCAGCAACTTCTCCGGTGTGGAGATTCAGGTGCCTGGTACCTGCCCTGATTCCTCCCCGCCCTTGATGGCCATGCTTGTTTCCCAGAAGCCGCTGTGGGGCATTTCAACATTAAATAAGGTTATAAGAAACGCCTGGTGTGACCTGCCACCATCACCAAAACTGAGGTGGCAAATCTGAACGCTTCCAACAAAGCCCTTGGAAAGGTGAACCCAAAGACACTTTGTCCCCCTTTTAGAGGTGAAATGTATCATGAACGCCTAGGTATATGCTACAAGGTAGCCTACAACATCATCCATAGTTAGAAGGCAAAGGCTTGGGACACTCACTGATTGTAGTGTTCCGCCAAAGTATACAATGTATCCATTCATCCATCCAACGATGGTGAAGATGCCGTTTGCTGTTGTTCCGGATGCAGGTAGGAGAGTGGCTCTATGAGCACAAGGTCAGGAGACAGCCTTGGTGCCCTTGCCCAGTAAAAAACAAAACAAAACAAAATACCTCATGACCCGATGCCTCTGCGGTCAACCCAACATCCCCTTGAGTGTCTACTGCATGCCAAGCACTAAGGAACGGAAGTGAACAAGGCAAAGTCTGCCCCTGAAGGAATGAACACATCTCCCATCTCCCAAAGGGGAGACCTATGTGATGGGGGCCTGGAGAGGGGGGCAGTCTCATGAATGGGCACCTAACCCAGCGTGTGGCCAGTAAACAGGCAGCGCTAGCACACGCTGGGGTCGGGGAGAAAGTATAGTCTACTTGCATTTACTAGGTGAAGGAGTAGGAAAGGACATTTAAGGGCAGGAGGTACATCTTAGAGAAGCCAGAGAAAGCTACTGAAATTCCAGGAACCAGCAGTTCAGCAGAGAGAGAGCTTTGAGAATGTGAAGGGTGTGTCTGTGAAGCAAGCAGGGGCCAGAGCACACAACCACAGAAAGTTTACCTGGATCCAGAGGGCAATGGAAGCCACTGAAAATCTGTGAGCAAGCAACAGCCAACTTGGATTTCTGCTTCAGACCAGTGTCTCTGGTCTTGAACAAGAGTCGCCACAAACTAGATACTGGTGATTCTCTGAACTATTCCCCATCCTCGGCAAAATAAATAAAAGCACTAGAAAAGACTGTCACAACTGTCCTCTACGGTTTTGTGGGGATTTTTTCTTTAATCAAATACAAAGAGATTATATGAAACATACAGAAGAAATCTAAGAATAGCCTCTTTAAGAAAACTGGATTTGTGTATAATTAGACCTAACTGTGATGTCATGCTTTTCTCAGAGTTGTGTCTAAAGTTGGGTGTTACCATAAGAATCTAAGAAAAAAAGTTTTAAAGCAGGAAAAAAAAAAATGACACACACTACACCTTTTTATAAGGGCAATGTTGATCTGATAGCTTCATAGAGTCTGCCAAACCAAAGTCTTAAAAAATGGAAAATAATGTATTAGGCTTCCAGAACAAATAATCCAAAATCCACAATATTAACTATACGGTGGCTTTTACTGGTTAATGAAATCATTACACTGTTGATATTTAAAATAGCCAGGTTTTCTAATCATGCCGTACCAACATGTTTTTCTACTATAACTTCAAAATGCCTTTGTATTCCTCTACTTCCCTAAACTTCTGTAATGAAAGACTAATTTTATAGATAGAAAAAGACAACTGAATTCTAGTGATTTATCATAGGTCTTTATTTTCTAACCAAACACATGGCGAAGGCCTGAAGTGGTATAGAAAACACACCTTAGAGAACTAGAGAACTAGCCACGCCAAGTATGAGACCCTGCTTATACCCTGAGAAACTAGTCCAGAACTTAGAAGCCATTCAATTACTGCCCACAATTGCATTTCCTCATCTTCTCAGAGACCACGACCCCTGGACACATCTCACTACACTGAGTCAGATAGTCTCCGATTACACTTTAACCCACAGGACAAGCCAGACAGACTTAGCCTAACATCTAAAAGCTACTCAACAGTGTGACTGAGCATTTGTTGTTTATTTTCTCCACTCCAAAGAAGAAATTATGATCGATAATAAGCAGTCTGGTTCCACTGCTGATTTACTGGGAGAAATCAGATAATCACTCAAAACGTTCCATTCCACCTCTAACCCAAAGAAAACACACCGGGGGCAAGTGGTAACACCAGACACTTGCAGACATGGATGAAGGGCCTCGTACAGTTGGTTCTTCCCCACAGATGATGTTTACCTCTATCATACAGATGCAGAGAACATAGACCCATGAAACGAGTCCTTTAATAAATGGGTAGCTTGACCAGAATAAACGCCTACATACCAAAAGAGACAGAAAAGACCACTGGTTAAGAACTTCTATTGGCCTTTGGACTTGGCTTAAAAAAAGCGGGCACGATAATGAGCTTTACTACACACCTATTAGAATGGACAAAATCCAAAACAGACAACACCGAATGCTAGCAAGGATGTGGAGCAACAGGAACTCTCATTCATTGCTGGTGGGAATGCAAAATGCTACAGCCACTTCAAAAAGACTGGCCGTTTCTTTCTTTTTTTTTTTTAACGTAATCTGAGACCGAGAGAAACTGCAACCTATCTTATTTATTTATTTATTTTTGGCTGTGTTGGGTCTTCGTTTCTGTGCGAGGGCTTTCTCTAGTTGCGGCGAGCGGGGGCCACTCTTCATCGCGGTGCGCGGGCCTCTCACTGTCGCGGCCTCTCTTGTTGCGGAGCACAGGCTCCAGACGCGCAGGCTCAGTAGTTGTGGCTCACGGGCCTAGTTGCTCCGCGGCATGTGGGATCTTCCCAGACCAGGGCTCGACCCCGTGTCTCCTGCATTGGCAGGCAGATTCTCAACCACTGCGCCACCAGGGAAGCCCTGTCTGGCGGTTTCTTAACAAAATAAAAACACTCTCACCATACCATCCAGTAATTGTGCTCCTTAGTATTTACCCAAATGAGCTGAAACCTTCTGTCCACGCAAAAACTTGCACACAGATGTTTATTGCAGCTTTATTAATAATCGCCAAAACTTGGAAGCAACCAAGTCCTTCAGTAGGTAAATGGATAAGTAAGCTGTGGTACAGCCAAACAATGGAATGTTATTCAACACCAAAAAGAAATGAGCTATCAAGCCATGAAAAAACATGGAGGAAACTTAAATGCATATTACTAAGTGAAAGAAGTCAATGTGAAAAGGCTACAGACTGTATGATTCCAACTATATGACTTTCTGGAAAAGACAAAACTATGGAGACAGTAAAAAGATCAGTGGTGGCCAGGGGTTAGGGACGGATGAAAAAGCAGAGCACAGGGGATTTTTAGGGCACTGGATCTGCTCTATATACTATTACGGTGCTACATGTCATTTTACACTTGCCCAGACCCATGGAATGTACAACACCAAGACTGAACCCTAATGTAAACTACAGACTTCGGGTGATTAAGATGTTTCAATGTTGGGTCATTGATTGTAACAAATGTACCACTCACATGGGGGATGCTGATAATGGACGATGGGAGGAAGGGGAGGGAATATTGGGGGAATCTCTGCACCCTCTGCTTCAGTTTTCTGCAAACCTAAAACTACTCTAAAAAACAGTTTTAAAAAAAGCACGCTGCTCTCTTCCCAGGGTGTGGCTGATTAGCAAGGTACCTTCCTGAATACGTTCAAGGAAATCAAAAGACATCCATAATCGCCTTTTGTGCTCAAAACATGAAAGTTAATATCACAATTAGAGGAACTAGTAAGAGCCATGAAGGCAAGTAGTAATAGGCTTCTGGTACCATCTTCCCTTCAAATAAACTACATAGTGAAAAATCTAGCAAAGCCTTCACTTAATTGAATATCTAGACCTTGTCAAAAAACTTCCTGGGCAGCTACCAGCAAGGGCTATATTTCAGTTAGCGTTGTCGGGGGCTGTGCAGCTTAACCTTGACATAGACTATGACAGCGTTTTTCAATGGAATCCTTACATCCACAGACCCACTTCACGTGGTCGCACACATTTCTCCTCGCAAATTACACACCCTAGAGGTCAAACCCACCAAACACAATCTGTGTCCTAGGTCAGCTAACAAAATTCTCAGAAGCTTGAAGGAATCTCTCCCCTGCATTTGCCTTAGTAACACCTGCCAAGTACTAGGGAACTCAGGAAACCACAAGCACTTTGTTTCCCTGAATATATTAATCAGAGATTAAAGAAGCATGGAGAGACTTCTGGTACGTATAGGCTGTCATCTAAAACAATTTTAAAATTTGACTCAGTGAGGCCACAGAACATTTCACAAGGCGTATTTGGTGAAATGTCAGTTTTAGTTGAGGGAAGTGCCAAGGAAGCCACCACGCTCTTCACGCCAAGTATTCAGAGGCCTCTGATCTTACACACCAGGAATGAACGTGTTTGTCCATGCAAAGGCAACGTGTGGTGTACAATTTACAGACCTACTTTTTAATATGGCCAGGTGTCAAACAGATAACCCTTTCCTAGTCTCTCCACCCCCCTTATCCTCCCTCCCAAACAAAAACAGCCTGAACTGCTCACAGTACGCAAGAAGCCAGAGATTCTGTTTCGTGTAAGTGTTACTGCTTTTGGTGGTTCACATTCTCCAAGAGACCAACGAACCCTCTCATTTACTCACTCCAACCTTAACTAAATTGCTTCCACCAGCTTCCCCCTCTTCTCAAACCCCCACTCACCATAGACATCTCTCTCAGCCAAGAAAGCTACTCAAGAGGCTTGGAAGTGGCTGCCTCTGCAAATTCCTCCCCCTTCCTACCGACAGAGCACTTCAAGAACTTCACAGTCTGCAGACACATGAACATGGCTCCAATGCCATTCACCAGGGCTGGATTTGAGCATGCGGGGTGTCTTTCAACAACCAATTTCTATTTAGGCTGCCCATCACACTGAAACTGGGGTGAAAACCTGCTTTCTAAGCAAATTCAGAATGCCATCCAGTTCCCAAGTGTGAGCTAGCACTGGGGGCGGGGGGGGGGGGCATACACACACTCCCTCCTCCACTGAAGACTTTTTCCTGGCACAGGGGCATCCTAAACTTGCCCCATTTCCTTTCCAGGGTTGTGATCTTTGATCTGTCCCCAAGTCCATGCCTTTTTCTCCATCTGAAGGTTCAGCCTAATCAGCTATTGTGCAGCAGCAATGGCAATTTATCCCCTTGGTTTCTTGACACTTTCCTCTCTCCTCCTGGCTGGGAATCTGTTTTGATCTCAACAGGGTTGTCTGTATGGGGATCCTGCAAGTTAATGATGCAGCTAGCTGGCAGGGATGGTAGGTGAGAGCACACAGTGTACTTTTCCAGTTATGTTTCGCTTCATCATAGCTAATAGTGGCCTTTCTAAAGGCCTGCTACACTAAAAGGGAGACCTACACCCCTAATCTTCCCCTCTTCGGGGGCGCCTCTGGAGGCCAGGTGGAAACAGAACAGACAGCCCGTTCTCCCGTCAAGTATCTGGACTCCGAAGCAAAATATCCCTAGACACTCCACCACCAATGAAGCAAACACACGTACATCTTGCTCAGCGAGGGAGTCAGTCGATCCCCTTCACCCAGGTTTCGGCCGGTTCAGGCTTCGTAGCCTTCACTCTGTCCAGGCCGGTATAAGATGCTGCATTCTCCCGGCTGTACACCGCCGCCGCCACCCCCCACCCAAGGAAAGGGCTTCCGACGGAGGTGGGCGCATCAGCTCCGGTACCCGCCCTTCCCTCTCGATCCTGGCCAGAAAAACTCCACTTCCCGGATTCCCGGCCACTCTCTCCCGCCCCCTCCCCGGGCGATCCAACTATAGCGCCGTCCTGATGCCAGCGAAGTGCCCAGCCCAGCTGCGCACCCCCCGAACCCCAACGCAGGCCCCCGGAACAGGCCCCGGCTTCCTCACTCTCTCTCTGCCTAGGGCTCCCGGGTTCTGCACGCACCCCTCAAGCAAACTAGGACTGAAAAAAGTCCCACCCCGCCTCCCCAGCCACGCCGCCAGCCTCCAGCTCCGCCCGGGAGGGGCCTCCTCCCCAGAGGCGACAAGGAAACGCGGGTGGTGGTTCCAGCAGCCTCCTCCCGCACCCCGCGAGGGCCCTGGACCCCGGGGAGGGCAGACCCGCGCGGCCCCGAAGGGACACCTCCCTCTCCCCCACCCTCCGGGGCCGGCGGGGCTTGGCAGGGAGCGTGCTCTCTGCGGGTCCTCGGGAGCCTCGGGGAGCCCGGCGGCCGCCCGGGTCTGGGTGCAGCGTCTCCCGGGGGCGGGCGGAGGTCGGCGCTGCGGCGCGCCCCTGGGGGACACTCACGATGGTCACGCTGGCTTTGCGCAGGTCGCGGTTCTCCTCCTGCAGCGCCTTGCACTTGAGTTTGTAGGTTTCCAGCTCGATCTTGAGCACCTTGTTCTCCTGCTGCAGCGAGGCCAGGCGGTTGGTGAGCTCCTCCAGGCGGAACGGCGAGATGACAATGCCCCCCGACTTCCCACCGCCGCCGCCTCCCCCGCCGCCACCGCCGCTGCCGGCGCCCGAGGTCGACGAGCAAGACGACTGCATGGCGGCCGAGCTGCCGCTGTTGCCCCCCGCCCCGTCCGTGTCGCTCTCGCTGGCGCTGTCCGCCATGGCCGCGGCGGGCTGGGGAGACGACGAGGAGGAGGAGCAGGGAGGCGGCGGCGGCGAAGGCTGGGCTGCGAATGAGTGGGCGCCGGGCGAGCACAGGGGAGCGCCGAGCTGGGAGCCTGGCAGCAGGGCGCAGACTCGGAGCGGCTGCGAGAGAAAGAGAGGGAGCTTCCCGCTGCCAAGGGACCTCCTCTGCCAGAGAACAGAGACCCCGCCCGGGCTCGGGCAGTATTGCACTGGGGCTCGCTCCAGCCGGGCCTGGCGCGCTCGCTAGGCCGCCCTGCAAAGCCGGCCGAAAGCTCCGAGACCCGCCCGCAGCCGCCGCCGCCGCCCTCCTCCTGGCGCGCGCCGGCCGGCTGGGGAAGCGCGGGCCCGGCCGGGGCGGGAAGGCCAGGCCAGCCTACGCACCAGCCGCTCGCCGGCTACGAGTGTTCCGAGGGTGGGCCTCCCAGCCTCCTGACCTAAGCCCGAGGCCGCCCAGCCTCTTCCGGGCTCGGGCCCGCTCCTGGGAGAAGGAAACCTACCGCCCCACTAGCCTCGCAGGTGCTGGGGACACGTGGAAAGGTCAGCCCGGCTCCGGCATCCAGCCCCGGCCGAGCCCGTGGCCCCATCTTCCACCGGCAGTGTGTGCTCCTGTCTCCCTCTGTCTGTTTCAGACATACACGCAGCCCTTTTAGTTTGATCTCCGTGAGCTTGCCTGGGAAGCTTCGGATTGCGCTCACAGAACAACAGAAAGTTACCCTGCAAGGAGCCGAGGAGGGCGAGGCGACAGCAGCCACAGGTTAACCTCGTTAAGAAAAAATTTGCAGAAGAGACACACCACCCTCATTACTCCTCTTCATAATCTCGTAAACCACACTGCGCTCAATTGTTTAAACAAGGTGCAACTTTTTTTTTTTCTCTGTATCTTGCAGACAACGCCAGGACCTGTCGCGCAATAGGATTAAGACAGTAACATTAATCTAATCCCAAAAGAAAAAAAGAGAAACACTTTCTGTGGATTAAAACATCTCTTTTAAATGCCAGTTTTCCAAAGTAACTGCAGACAGAGCATTCGGCTATACTAAAAGTGGTGATTAAGTGGGAATACAACATAACCATCATTCTTCTTTACGATCATTTTGCCCACTTCTAGGAAAGTTTAGTAGGTCAAAAATAAAACAGTAATTATGCTACTGTGGTCTAATTCAGGGTTCTAGTTTTGAAAAGCATAAGAAATTCAAAATCAAAAGTTGTATTTCCGGGCTTCCCTCATGGCACAGTGGTTGAGAATCCGCCTGCCAATGCAGGGGACACGGGTTCGAGCCCTGGTCTGGGAAGATCCCACATGCCGCGGAGCAACTAGGCCCGTGAGCCACAACTACTGAGCCTGCGCGTCTGAAGCCTCTGCTCTGCAACAAGAGAGGCCGCGATAGTGAGAGGCCCGCGCACCGCGATGAAGAGTGGTCCCCACTTGCCCCAACTAGAGAAAGCCCTCGCACAGAAACGAAGACCCAACACAGCCAAAAATAAATAAATAAATAAATAAATAAATTTAAAAAAAAAAAAAAAAAAAAAAGTTGTATTTCCCCTCTCCCCTCCCAAACAAAGGCTTACAGGAAATTGGCCCAGCAGGTGAGATGATTCTAAACACTTTACACGGTTGACACAAAACAGCTTTCACTTATGTATAAAAATCAGAAAATGAAACTGACCAGACTAGTTTTATTATCCAAGCTTAGCCAACGGAAGAACAAACACATGGAAACAAAAAATAGGAAAAAAAAAAAGTGTAAAATTTTTTCTATTGCTTTGAACTCTGGGGGAAGTTTATAAAGTGTTAGGAAGGATAAAGAAGTGGCTTTAATGATTTTTATTCCAACTCCTCCATTATCTTTAAACCTAAACTTGACTTAATGATTACACTGTTATTCAATGGCTAATGAGACCTGGTACCGGGAGTAAACTGAAACCTCCAAAGAGTTCCAAATGACATCGTCTTCTACCAAGATGGCTGCTTCTAGCAGACAGCTCCAAAATGCCAACTGCAATTAAACCCCAAATTTCTCCTAATTATTTTTTAGTTTAGTACTAGAGGACTTCTGAACTTAGTCACTGTTGCTGTAGCAGGAACAAAAAGAAAAAAAAATAGAGAGCTGGCTTTACTCTTCAGAAGCATACAACCAATGTAAATAATTCTGTTAGAAGTGATCCAGTTTAATTTCACTGAAACTGACTCCTCTCGCTGACTTTTCCTTTTGGGGATCTGCTACATGAGACAAGCAGCTCGTTAAGTTGGAAACGGCTTCTGGAAAACTCACTTGCTGGGTGAAATGGAGGAGCAATGCTAGCAGGGAGCGGTGCTACAAGGCGAAACTCAGACTTAATAACAGCATTCTTTCCACTTTATCCAGCACCGTGATAGAATCTTAAGAGCCAGTCTGGCTTCCATACTTCACAAGTTTCCATTGTTCCCTATCCCACAGTATCTTAAAGCTTCCACTTTTCAAGCTTACTTAGAAACATTCCTTCCAGGCAAAGCAGGGGGCAAGTTGGCTCTCAGCTTTATCACCAACTGCCTCAGAAAGAGGACCTACTGCTACAAGTCAGCAGAGGGGTGGGGTTTAAAGTGCCTGACTTTCTTAAAGGGCCCATGGTTATGGTAACTTAAAATGGATTGGTCTTGAACAGGATTTGGAGGAAAACAGCATTTTGACATGGTACTCACAGGCAGTAACTGTGTTTAGAAGACTTTAGGGAGAAAGCCATCTTCTAAAGCTTCCCTGCTGATACAGATGGGAATAAACTGGAGAATATTTTTTCACTGTGGTTTTTTATTGTTATTGCAAAGCAGAAGCGTGTCTAATTTTCTACTTCTTGTAAAAGTGGTTCCCCTTATAAACAGACCATTTATCACAACACTGGTTCAGTAATAGCATTACAATGAAAACACTAGTTACAAAACCAGTAATATCATTATAAAACTTCTCAGCTTTCCAGGGGAAATGAATCAGAAGACTAAATGGTAGTCTGTGTTGCCTGGAGGAAGAAGAGACAAATTTAGATCGTCACTTCCATTGGAGAAATAACAAAATTTTCTTTTGTCCTAAATTCAAGCTGCAAAAATATGACAACAAAGAAAAAGAATACCTATAGTCTAATTACAAAGCACAACATCAAAATCTGTCTGATGCCATTTGTGCAGCTGATTTACTCCATGGCCTTGGAACTTTCAATAACAAAGTCAAAATAAGGGCATAAATCATAGGCGACTTTTGTTGTTTAATTTTTAATGGCTATAAATAAATTGCTGTATGTATCTAATTACATTAGTGTGAGATACAAGTGATTTCATTCAAACTCTGAATGGATTTGGTGGTTGCAGAACCCACCGTTATAGTTTTAAAAAGAATTGGACTGAGCCAAGTATGAGATGGTTATCACAGACTATCAGAATTTGGATAGAATCATAGAATGTGCCACTGAGGTGCTATCATTTCTTGAAAGGTAATTGATAGTTTTGTGGTTTTTTTTGTGAGTTCCACATTTTATTTATTTATTTATTTATTTTTGGCTGTGTTGGATCTTCGTTTCTGTGAGGTCTTTCTCTGGTTGCGGCAAGCGGGGACCACTCTTCATCGCGGTGCGCGGGCCTCTCACTATCGCGGCCTCTCTTGTTGTGGAGCACAGGCTCCAGACGCGCAGGCTCAGTAATTGTGGCTCACGGGCCCAGTTGCTCCGCGGCATGTGGGATCTTCCCAGACCAGGGCTCGAACCCGTGTCCCCTGCATCGGCAGGCAGATTCTCAACCACTGTGCCACCAGGGAAGCCCTGATAGTGTTTATTTAAATATATCTTGATTTAGAGGCTAAGTCTAGTCCCTAAGTCTGGTGCAGAGTTTCTCACCCTCAGCACTATTAACATTTGGAGCTGGAAAATTCTTTTTTTTTTTTTTTTTTTTAATTGAAGTATAGTTGATTTACAATGTCATGTTACTTACAGGTATACAGCACAGTGATTCAGTTATAGATATATATCTATATATATAGATATATAGATATATATCTATCTATCTATATATATATATATATATATTCTTTTTCAGATTCTTTTCCCATATGGGTTATTACAAAATACTGAGTATAGTTCCCTGTGCTATGCTCTACAGTAGGTCCTTGTTTGTTATCTATTTTACATATGCTAATGTGTATATGTTAATCCCATCCTCCTAATTTCTCCCTCCCCACCTTCCCCTTTAGTTACCAAAAATTTGTTTCCTATGTCTGTGAGTCTATTTCTGTTTCGTAAATAAGTTCATTTGTATCTTTTTTTTTTTTTTCAGATTCTACATATAAGTGATATCATATGATATTTGTCTTTTTCCATCTGGCTTACTTCACTTAGTATGATCATCTCTAGGTCCATTGGAAAATTCTTCACTGGGGGCATGGGTGGAGGGGCTGTCCTGTGCATTGTAAGATGTTTACCAGCATTCCCAGCCTCTACCCACTAGACACCAATAGCGTGCCAACCAAGTGTCTCCAGAAGTTGCAAAATTGCCCAAGGTTGGGAACCACTGATCTAGTAGAACAATTACTTTTGCAGGGCAAAAGCAGGCCCACTTTGGAGTGGCTCTTCAGGCAACATATTGGTAACATACCACTGAGCCATTAAGAGAGGCTCCCTCTCATTTCAGATTCCCAGTGCCTGGGAATTCCCTGGCGGTCCAGTGGTTAGGACTCTGCACTCTCACTGCCAAGGGCCCAGGTTCAGTCCCTGGTCGGGGAACTAAGATCCCACAAGCCGCATGGCGCTACAGAAAAAAAAAAAAAAAAAAAAAACACAAACCAATTCCCAGTGTCAACTAGCCAGGAGATCCTGGACCCAAATAGTCACATCCACACTTCACACTTCATACTATTGTTTGTCTTCAATCACCCATTTCTTTAACATGCCTTTTCAATATTTACACTTATTAACATTTAACTACCCTTGCATATGCAGTATCCAACCCCAGCAAGAGATAAAGCCTACAAGATTAATTACATATCTCATCTCTACCCTCCCACTTGTGTTTACTCATTATTTGTTTACAGGAATCAAAACCATTTCTACCAACTGCAGTCTAAAGAACTGTCATCAGTAAATCAAGTGAGAATCAAGATTTTCAACAAAAAATGAAATATATGACTTACATGTCTGAAAATTTGGCAGTCTGCAAAACCTAAAGCATGTCTTGACACAGATCATACAGAACTGCTGAGCAGGAAATGCTTTTTAAATCCTACTAAATACACAGCAGAGCTTGAAAGAAAGAAAGGGAAATCCCAGGCTCCAAAAGCAAAGAGGAAAGCTGGAAACAAACCAAATGTCCACCTACAATATAAATCCTGTTACATTCATGCAATGAAATAATATACAAGAATGAGAATAAACAAACTACAACTACAAGAAACAATATGAGTGAGCCTCAGAAATACAATGATAAGCAAAGGAAGCCAGATTCAAAAGAATGTATGCTGTATGATTGCATTTATATAAAGTTCAAAGGTAGGCAAAATTAATCTATGATGCTAGAAGTCAGAATAATGATTCTTCTTGGGAGGAAATAGTGTTTGGAAAGGATATTAGGAGATTTCTAGTAATGTTCTTTTATCTGGGTACATGTTACATAGGTATGTTCACTTGTGAAAAGATATTGAGCTGTATATTTATAATCTGTGTGCTTTTCTATATGTATGTTATACTTCAATAAAATGTATGAATCAAAAAGGAAAGGGGCAGCGTACTGTAAACCAGAGCAGTAACCTGGCAGCTGAAACAGGAGCAGTAGAATTGTGAGTCTTCCTAACCATGACATTTGAGTTTAATGCCCATCAGGGACAGGACTTTGAGGCCTTGGGGCCATATAAGGCAGGAAGATGTATCTAAGATACCTGCAAAATACCAGACTGTCAAAGAGCTACACCACACTGAAAGGCTGGAATGGGGGGGAAGTTCTTCCTACCAGCAAACAGGAAGATAACAAGGAAGATTGTTTTCCTTAAACTGGGTTCAGAGTTTAAAAGAAAATCTCTTTGGAAAAGTTACAATCTAGACCCAACCCTCATGGTGTTAAGGGCTTCATATATATACCTCATACTAGCTACATGGTCCAGAAATCCCCAAAATGATATAATATCTTAAAAGTTGGGCTGGCATGGGAACTCTTTGGGTGATGGAAGTGTTCTATATCTTGACTGTGGTGATGGTTCCACAAATGTATACATTTGTCAAATCTCATCAAACATATTTTAAAAGGGTGTTTGTACTCTGTGTAAAATCCAAGCAAAAAAATAAACCGACAAAAAGTAGTTGGCATAGGGATGGCAATATCTCTAGTGCACCTGGCAGAAACAAATACAAATTTACTCTGGAAGCAGTCTCAAAATGAAGATGGGATTACAACTGAAAATTATAAAACACACAGAGAAATAATCCACCTTGAACAAAAACTAGCAAACAATAAACAACAGGATGGTATCACTATCCCTAGAACTTTAATTAAGACCAGTGTTGGATAGACTTGGACTGGGTAAAATTAAGTATGTTTAAAATAACTAGAGCCATAAAGGAAGGAATAGAAAGCATAAGACAGAAAAAAACACAATCAGAATTGAAGACAGAACAATCAGAATCACAAAATTATTAAACAGAACATTTAGAACTTAAAAACATAGTATGGTAAAACCCATTAACCAAAGACTAAGAACACACCTGCAGTCAAAAAAAACTAGCTTCATCTAGCTTGCTATAGCAAAGGAGAATGTACACCAGAGCATTTGTTGGAGGGCTTTATTATAGAATTTGTACTTGAACTGGGTGAACTAAGCAGGGTTTAAGAAAGCAGGTGTTGGTTCTGGATCAGATGTTGTTGAGAAGCGGAGGAAATGTGGTGATCGAATATCTTGGTAATTTTTATGTAAAAAGCAGGAGTATTAAAGCATGGCTGGAGTTATAACTGGCAAAGAAGCAGTAGTCACTCACATTAGTCAAGGGTACTATGTTTAATTATTCTTATGGCTGCAGAGTGTCCTTCTTTCTGTCGTGTTCCAAACACCTAGATGGAGGGGTGTTATCTGGTCACTGTTTTTACTCTGTTAGCATTGTCGTTTTTCAATTATAAACACCTGAACTTCCACCTGATCAGTTTTTTATTTTATTAAGTGATTAACTTTTAAAACCCTCAAGGAGTTAAATTATTTACCAGATTGACATAGCTGAAGAGAGAATTAGCAAAGTAGAAAATAAATCTGAGGAAACTAGAATGCAGCATAGAGATATACAGAGTTATAAGAGCAGATAGGAGACTTAGAGGATAGAATGACAAGGTCTAGCATACATATTATAGATATTTAGGATGGAGATGCAATATTCAAAGTGATAATAGCTGAGAACTTTCCGTAATTGTTAGAAAATATGAATGGTCATATTCAGGAGGTAAAATGATAATGGCATAGGATAAATAAAAATAAAGCTATATCAAGAGAAATTCACACATATACTAGTGAAAATTTTGGAGACCAAGTGCAAAAAAAATAAAAACAATCTTATGTAAAACCAGAGAGAAAAAAGAAAACAGAGATTACCTATAAAGGACAGCTACCTAAAATTAGAGTGTCAACATATTTCTGGGTTCTTTTCTTTTCTGTTTTTTAGGCCATGCTGCACAGCTGGTGGGATCTTAGTTCCCTGACCAGGGATCAAACCCAGGCCCCTGCAGTGAAAGCACCAAATCCTAACCACTGGACCACCAGGGAATTCCCATCAACAGATTTCTTAATAGCAACAATAAAAGCCAGAAGACAGTACAATAATAACATCAAAATGCTAAGAGAAAATAACTGTGCTATGATTCTATACACAGCTATACAACTATTTAACAATAAGACTCAATTAAAGACACTTGAAGACAAATACAATACCACTAACAAAGTCCAACTGAAAGAATTTCTAGATGTTCTACTGGAAGGAACAAGATACAAGAAAGAACCATGAGCAAAGAAACCTGGAAGGAAGTGGTTAAATTTAAATAAATACTATCTACATAAATATATAATAATAATAATGATGAAAAATGGGAGTTAAAAAACCAACAATAATAATAATTACTATTTTAGGGAGAACTAAAAACTGGAAAACAACAACAAATTAGTAGAGAGGAATTAGAGTTAAGGTGTTCTAAAAACTTTATGTTTAATAGGAGAGTAGAGATAATGACATGTTTTTGTTAAGTTGAATAATGCATGTTAAAAATTTAAAGTAAACCATTAAAGGAATAGAAATGGAATTTTTAACTTCCAAATCAGTCAAGGGGAATAAAAGAGAACAGCAAATGCTGATCAATCCACTAGGAGGTTTAAAAAAATAAAAGGAGAAAAGAGAACAGAGAAAATCAGAATGAATAGAAATCACACACATGAACACAAAAATTAGAGAAATTTATGCAAGCATATGAGAAAGCATGATAACTGTAATTGACCCTACCTATAAAAACATAGCAATAATCAGATTGAAAAAAAAGAAAGAAAAATTCAGCCTTTTTAAAATAAGACATTAAAACTAAGGACTTAAAAAAATTAAAAGAATGAAAAAAGGTATATTATACAAAAACTTACCAAAACTGAAGAAGCCATATTAAAATAAGCCCCTCAAAGAAATCAAAAGCGCTATAAGCAGTATAAACTATAAGAGAAAGCAGACACCTAATAACTAAAGAAACAAATAGCAAGGAAAATTTAACAAAGTGTTTATGCACCTAGTAATATAGCCTCATATACGTGTATTAAAAATTAACAGAATTATAAATATAAATTGACAAATCCACAATCATTGTATGTGATCATAGCACATCTCTCTGTTGTAAGATTAAGCAAATGAAAAATTAAAAAGAATGTGGAAGATCTGAACACAATTAACAACCTTGATCAAATGTGTGTGTGTGTGTGCATACACCTGCACCTGACATTAATAGAACAGACATTCTATTCAGGCACACAATTTACCAAAACTGACAATGAACTAGGTCTCAAAGCAAGTCTCAACACATAATATCTCATATTTATTAGGCGCTTACTCTGTGCCAGACGCTGGCTAAATGCTTCAGTGCTTCACACGTATTAACTTGTTTAACCCTCACAATAACCCTACTGGAGTAGGTATTATTATTATCCCCATGTTAAAGATGAGGAAACTCAGGCTAAAAAGAAATAAAGAAAATTGCCTGAACTCATCAACTGATAAATTGGACTGCTGTTCAAACTAATGTAGTCTGCAGATATGCACTTTTTTTTTTTTTCAGAGAGAAAATTTTAAAAGATAGGTACAAGTACACGTTCTAAGCACCCTGAATTGATAAGTTTTGCCATTTGGTCATATTTCTTCTAGTATTTTCCTTTTTTCAAAAAGACATAGAGCCCTTATAGTTAAGTCCCCTTTAACAACCATTAACAGTTCGATTTCCAACCCCTTCTCCATGATATGTATGAATCTTTCCAGCTTTATGTGTACTTTATATATTTATAACAGCCAATGTGCCACCATTAAAAATGTTTAATATTGGTGTTGGTGACCATGTATGTGCAAATGTGCACATATACATGGACATCAATTTTAACAGTTACATGGAGAAGGTAGGGCAGAGCATCCTGAGTAGAAAAGAAAAATAGCTTATCCTGTAGGAAATACATCAGAACTGTTATCTTTTTCTTTCTAAGGAGGAGGTGTTTATCCTAAAGTAAAACAGAGACATCATAATGCTTCACTCCAAATAATTTTCCTACATAACCACAAAACAATTATTATCCTTAATAAAATTAACTGCGATTCCCTTAATATCATATAATACTGTATCGATATCAAAATGAGTGTGTTTCACGTTTGGTAATTGCAATCATTGTTGCTTTTGTTGTAGTCATCCATGTACAATGCTTGGTGTCAGTCTATTTATCTCTTGTAAAAATAAAATACAGTGTGTGTGTGTGTGTGTAAAAAAGAAAAAAAAAAAAAAATTTCCCAGTTGTCTCCAGCATGTCATTTACTGCTGGCTTATTCAAATTAAGATTTAATCAAAGATCACACATTGCATTGCACTTGGGGCTTTTCTGTCTCTTTAGTCTCTTTTATCTTAATAAAGGCCTCCCATCACTTTTTCGTGTCATTAAAATACTGAAGATAATTGTAGAATATCCCACTTCTAGATTTGCCCAATTTTTTCTTTAGATGTTGTTTTAACTTTTTTCTCTGCCCTTTGTATATCCTGTAAACCAGAATTTAGGTCTAAGGCTTGTTTAGATTCAGGTTAAATATTTTTAGCGCGAATACTTCATACGTGAGTCTATGTGCTTCACATCACAATACATTAGGAAGCACATAATGTCTGATTGTTGACTAAAAATGGATGCTAAGATTAATAACTGAGTTAAAGAGATGACACTCAGGTTCCACCATTGCAATGCTATGGTTTATCTTTTTTTCCCTGCAAATAGTTGGTGGGGTGGTATTTTGGCAATGGGTACGTTGTCATCCTGTCTCCCAACATCACTTGACGTAATGGTTTCAACATTCATGGATGACCTAGGTTCAAAGAGTCATTTCTTTAAGGGTTCCAAAATGGTTATTGTCTAGTTCTGTCCTTTCTTCTACATCTATATTAGCTGTCATTCTTTTTTTTTTTTTAATTCATTTTTGGCTGCGTTGGGTCTTCTTTGCTGCCCGGGCTTTCTCTAGTTGCGGCGAGCAAGGGCTACTCTTCATTGCAGTGCGCGTGCTGGTGGCTTCTCTTGTTGCAGCGCACAGGCTCTAGGCGCGCAGGTTTCAGTAGTTGTGGCATGCAGGCTTAGTTGCTCCGCGGCATATAGGATCTTCCCAGACCAGGGATCGAACCCGTGTCCCCTGCATTAGCAGGCGGATTCTTAACCACTGTGCCACCAGGGAAGCCCAGGGCATATACTCTTTATTTATTTATTTTTGGCTGTGTTGGATCTTCGTTTCTGTGAGGTCTTTCTCCAGTTGCGGCAAGCGGGGACCACTCTTCATCGCGGTGCACGGGCCTCTCACTATCGCGGCCTCTCCCGTTGCGGAGCACAGGCTCCAGACGCGCAGGCTCAGTAGTTGTGGCTCACGGGCCCAGTTGCTCCGCGGCATGTGGGATCTTCCGAGACCAGGGCTCTAGCCTGTGTCCCCTGCATTGGCAGACAGATTCTCAACCACTGCGCCACCAGGGAAGCCCAAGGGCATATACTCTTAACAGCCATGATCTCTTGCTTCTCCAAAGAATCAGTAGCAAGTTTTCTGATCATAATGCAATTAAATGAGAATTATTAATAAAATATGACTAAAATAATATGTATATTTAGAAATTTAAAATAGTTTCTAAATAATTGTGGGTAAGAAGTGAATTAAATGTAAAAATTAAGACATTTATAACTATGATAACTTAAAATATACCCATCAAACATGTGGGATGCTGCTAAAGCAGCAAAATAACAGAGGAACAGATAGTAAGATTCAGCAAGGGAAAAAAGATAAGGGGCAAGTACCTATAAGCAATTTTATGGCAAGAAATAAAAAATTTAGACAAAAGGTACATTTTTATAGGAAAAAAATAGCTTGCCAAGAACAAATAGAAAACCTGAATGTAAACATTTAACAAATTGAGTCAGAAGTTTAAAATGTTCCCCCCAGAAAACTCTCCCCTGTCATCTGAAAGGTTTATAAGAAAATGCTACCAATCAAAGAACAAATAAGCCCTGTCTTATACAAAGTGTTCCAGAAAATAGAAAAACAAGGAAATAACCCACAAATATTTTATGAGGATTATAAACCTGATACTAAAACCAGACAAGGGTAGTACATAAAAAGAAAGAAAGAAAGAAAGAAAGAAAGTAAGTTAAATGCTATCAGACTGCTAACTATTCACCAAAATTGTTCATATCTCCCAACTTCCCTTGCAGTTAGGTGTAGGTATATGACAATGTTCCCGAAGTGGAATATAAGTGAAAGTGATATATGCCACCACCACACATGGAGAATTAAAAATTTCAAGCACAAGCTTTCATGTTTTTTTCCTTTATGACTAACTGTAATGATGACCTCCAGGTCTACCATAAAGTACCCAAATTCAAGATGGCAGAGCCCCTGTCAGCCTCCATCCCTGAAAGACTACATATAGCAGATAAGATATTTGCATCTCATATGCAAAGGATTAGTATCAGAATATAGAAACAACTCCTATAAGTGGATAAGAAAAAAGACAAACAATCCATTAAGAAAAAAAAAGGCAAAAGCTATTGATCAGACAATTCAATAGAAGTACAAAACCAAATTGCCAATAAACAAAGGACAAAATGCTCAATCTCACTAGTAATAAGTGAAATCCAAAATAATATTACAGTGAGATACCCTTGCATAACCTTCAAATTGGCAACAAAATTTAATTCTAACAATAGCAAGCGTTGGTGAGAACATGAGGCAGTGAGAACTCTCTCATTCATTGCTGACAGAAGCATAAAAAGGAGAAAAATTTGGTAATAACCAATCAAGTTGAAAATGCACATTTCTTATAATCCACCAATTCCATTCCTTAATATACATTCTATAAAACAATTGCATGCAAACACAAGGAGACATTAACAGAATCTTTGCAAAGAGCAAAGAGCTCTTTGTGAAAGAGCAAAACATAAGAATATATAAATGTTCATCAGCAGGAAAGAAAATGAACGTATTCTATACAGCAAGAAAACTAAATTCTCTAGGACAATAGGTATCAACATGGATAATTCTCCAAAACATGTTAAGGGGAAAAAAAACAAGTAGCAGAGACATAGTACATATGATACGATTTACATACAATTCAAAAGTAGGCAAAACAATGACCATTTGTAAATACTTAACATATGTAGTAAGTATAAGTAGTAAATATACAAAAGGTATATATAATGATAAAGACCAAATTCAGGAGAGTGGTTGCCTCTAGGAAGGGAGAGAAAATAACAGAGGGCTTCAACTGTGTCTGTAATATTTTATTGCCTTAAAAAAAAAGTATGGAAAGGATTAGATGTAAATGTAAGAAAATGTTAAGATTTGACAAGGGTAGATCCTGCATGCCAAGCTGCTCAATATTTTTCTGTACGTTTAAAATACAATTGACCACGCTTATGAACTTGTCTACTCCCTAAAATTTATTTGTAATTCCCAGATCAATACACATGGTGCTTTTTTGGTCACTGGAAGGCATGCACAGTATCAAACGACTTGAGTCACTTGATACCCATATTCCCAGCTGAGGCAGAAGAAGGCAGCACTGCCTTAAAAAGTGTCCTTTTTGTGGTCTGTTTAGTGCTTCGTGTTTTGCATTTTTGTGGTTTTTGTTGATGGTTTCACTACTTAAAATGGCCCTCAAGTGTATAAGAAAGCTGTGCCGCCTAGTGTGTTAGATTTGGTGCCTGCAGGCATGTTATGTATAGTGGTGTTGGCCATGAGTTCAGTGTTAGTGAATGAACAATTATATATTGTTCATTAAATGAGGTGTCTTTAAAAAGAAACACACATAGAGCAAGCTTATGTATTGATAGTTTGATGAAAAATTGTGACCAGAAATTTACAGGAAACTAACCTTGTTCTTGTGAAGCAATGACTCCTAATTCAATGTTTGCTAATTTGCTATGTCGGGGACAGGGAAATTTCCCTCCTACCTCCCTTGAGTTCTTCTGACTGATTGAATAATTAAATTGGCACAAGACAGATAAACAGGAAAAAAACAAAAAAAACAAATGGGAGAGCTCATAGAAATGGGAGCCCTGAATTGACCAAAGCAGGCTGTCTATATATCATTTTTAGACAATTATTTGTGAAGATTTAATAAAGGTTCTTGTGCTTAGGGTAGCAGACTAATGAAGAAGTAACAAAGTTTGTTTATACATCTTTCTTAGTCTTGAATTCCCTAACTCTGGTGATAAGGATACTTTCTATCCTCCTGTTATAGGAAGGATAATTTCACATGGGAGATTTATTTCCTGCTTTCAGGGAGAAAGAGTGGGGTCAGAATGTTTTTCTATATCAATTTTTTTCCACCAGCTGTTTCTCAAGTAACTTTAAATCAAAATGATCAATATACTATTGGGCCGTATCTTGGGGTGATCTGCTCTGAGCCCCAACAGCTGATTTTTCAGCATTTGCAGAGACAGTATAGACCATAATTACCATGAATAACAAGAATCAACCGTATTTAATTTAAAATATTACAGCATATATTTCCAAGAAAGGTGCAAGCTGTGGTATCTCCCTGCAATTCCACTCCTAGGCGTACACCCAAAAGGACTGAAAATATATGTTCATACAGAAATGTGGATGCAAATGTTCGTAGCAACATTATGCACAATGGCCAAAATGTTAAAATAACCCAAATGTCTATGAACTGATAAATGGATAAATTAATGTGATATACTCATACAATGAATATCATTCAGCCATTAGAAGGAATAAGACATGCTACAACATACATGAACCTTGAAAACTTTATGCTGAGTGAAAGAAGCCAGACATAAAATGCATATTGTATGACTCCATTTTCATGAAATGTCCAGAATAGAGAGATCTATAGAGACAGACAGTAAATTAGTGGCTTCCAAGGACTTGGGGAAGGGAGAAATGAGGGTTGACTGCTAATGGGTATTGTTCAAGGCCACATATACAAAAAGGAAGCCTTCACAGTTCATTAGTTTTTAAAATGCATGTTCTCATATGATGAACCAGTGATCACAACACAGGTTCTGCCGAGCCTGAATGACCACCTCATCCAGGTTTGTTATTCTTTTCTTTCCTTCCTTCCTCCGTCCCTCCCTCCATCCCTCCCTTCCTTCCTTCCATTTTGAACTTTTCACTGTGGAAGTTTTACCACAGATTCAAAATAGACTGTATAATGGACTTCCTATTCATTTGAGAGTATAGTGGATGGTCAGACAGATCCATCACCTACCTTCAACAATTATTACGTGGCCGATTTTTAAAAAAATCTATAGCCCCATTTATTCTTGTGTTAGGTTTGGTACTCTGACAAATAACTGTGAAGACGGGATAAAATGACCAAAAGATTTACTGGGGAAAATACTTGAGGGAAAAGGGGAAGAGAGCCAGAGGAGGCCAGAGGTGGGGTAGGAAAAGTCTTAGACCTCAGTGCAATTTTAAGAAATTTTCAGCAAAGTGAATTTTGGAGCCAAGGTGACATGTCAGACAAGTCCCCATCTCCTAGGAGTGGGCCTGCCTTAGATCCCTGCTGCACTCAGCCATCGGCCAGGAATAGTTCATGAGAAGGATGGCCTTGGTGCAAACTGGTAATGTCAGAATACAGTTCAGCTGGCTGCAGTTTCCTACATTCGCCTAGTGTTTTCACAGACGAAATTGCTCATAAATTCAAATTTTGCATTATGCTCAATAATTTCTTAATAAACCAATTGCATGGAATAAATTCTCATTTTCAACACAAGTGTTACAGTTAAACTGACAGAATGGCAAAGGGTATTTCCACGTCCCCTTCAAGTAGCACTGAAAATATACATTGAAAAAAATGGGGAGACTGGCAGGTCACCAACTCACCTCCACTCCAGAAAAATTATGGGCTGGAGTTCAATCTTATATCATTGATGTGCATGTATTAATGTCTACATGTTTGTCAGAAAGAATGAGGTAGAATCAAACATGCATTTGAATTTATTTGGAGACATTTATATATCACCTGGAGAATTACCTTTAATCCTTTGATTTTTCAGCTTGTTCACTGTGAACACGTTATTTTTTCTTTTCTTTCTCTTTCCCCCAAAGTTTGTCAGTTTTGAAAGAAATTTTTCTTTTAAAGGTTCTCTGGAATGGCTCACCACTTAGGAATATATTCTTTTGTCCAGAAAAGTACTAATTAAAAATTTTAAGGGTCTTCCTTGAATTCCCTATTCCCCAGAGGCAAAAAAAATAATGAAACATAAGATGTTGGCAATATCAGTACAGTATTTCCTTGCAGTAACAAATTTATAAAGACAGTTTTCTTCATATTTCTGTAATTTGGGAAGGAATGGGGCAGTAGAAGAAAAGATATCAAATGGATATAGGAGACTGAGTTAACGTAGGTTTTGTTTTTATTTTACTGTGATATATTCATAATTCCAATCCCCACAACATTCCCTGGAATGACTATTTATTGGAGCCTACTCAAAAATAAATTTTATTTTTTAATTCTCCCAAGTTCTCCCTTTTTCCATGTGAAACAGTTATGGTTCCTCCAGCCATTTCTCATTTGGTACAGTTTTAAGTTCTTTCACTACCATCTTTGCATTTCTTTTGGAGAAGCTTCTGTTCCTTAGTGGCCCAGAGCTCCTCAGTCTTGGAACTATTGACATTTTAAATCAGATAATTCTCTGCTGTGGGAGACTGTCCTGTGCTCCACACGTAGTATAGCAGTATCCCTGGCCTTTAAGAACTAGATGCCAGTAATACAACACCTCCCTCCCCCAGTTGTGACAAACAAAATTGTCTACAAATGTTCCCTGGGGACAAAATTGCCCTTGGTTGAGAACTACTGGTCTAGCCACTGAAGAAGAGCAAAGAAGAAATTCCAAATGTAACAAAGACTTTAAACTTTCTATTTGAAAAATAAAAAGCCCTTGCACTTTGGGAGGAGCAGATTGCTCTCCATAGTAAAGAAGGATTATTTGTAGTTTAGAAAGGACAGGATGAGGAGGAGAGCAGAGAGAAGAAGCTTACCCCGGGGAAAGTCCTAATGTTTTCCTGCCTGAAGGGATTTCAGTACAGAAATGTCTCATATGTGATTATAGGATCTGCTACCATGCTTACTCTCTTACAGATCTCCGTAAATTTTACTATATTCTGGAAAGCTTTGGGTCAGATTGTATGATTTGTGAACTTAAGAAAGGGACACAGTTCCTCATCTGGGTTGATATAGTGCAAAATACAAATACTTTGTGCACAATAGGAGCCTGGAGACTGTGGAATCTACAGAACTCTCCTTTGACCTTCCTTGAGATGTGGACTCCGATCTGATCGGGTTCTTAAGAACCTGTGCAATTCCAGCTGACGTCTGTGTATTATGTGCATCTTAACCATCAGAGCAGAAGAGGTCTGTAACCTCTCTTGTTTTGGACACCTATTAATATGAAACTGAAACAGGAGGGAAGGGGGCAGGGCACCACCTTTAAAAGAATGACTTAGCTGTTGAGGACATGACATAAACCGGTTAGAATCAACTAGGTCCAAGATGGTGGGAGATTCCACTTCCAGTGGACCTTGAGCCTCATTATACGCTCATTGTAATACAATAGCTAAATGACTCACCCACAGGTGCCACAACAGTTCTGAGGGCAACCATAAAAGGCCAAAAAGTAGACATGGGCAGTGGTCCAATTCCTGGAAATTCCCTCACTTTTCCCGAAATAGTTGGAATAATTCTCCCACTCATTAGCCTATGAAATTACCCAGCCCATAAAAACTAACCACCCCATATTTCAGGGCCTCTTGCCTTCTGAAATGGCCCACACTCTGCCTGGAGAGTGTGTTTCTCCCATGGCCACTCTCACTTTCCAAGATGATCCCATGCCCTGGGGCCGCTCTCGCCTTTTGAGATGGACCACATTCTGTCTATGGAATCTGTACCTCTCTAAATCTGTATCTCTCTAAATAAATCCGGTTCTTACCTATAGCTTTGTCTCTCACTGAATTCCTTCTGTGCTGAGACATAAAGAACCTGAACTTCAGTAGGTCCTGAGACCAGGTGTGTGATTATAATTAAAAGACAGTGGGTTCAAGTCCCAGTCTGGGTTTTGGCTGGGTTCGGGTCCCAGCCTGTGGGTTCAAGTCCCATCTGAGTTGTGCGGTTTCAAAACCAAGTGCCCCTCAAACTGAGTTCCTCTGCCAAGTTCATGATTAACCTCTCTATCCAAAACGCTGTTCCCTTTCTGGTCCCACACCTGTTCTCCTCAGGACTGAGGAGTATCAAAGAAAGGGGGGATTGAAACTGAGCGGCACCCTGTGCGGCCCTCCTGGGCACAAAAGCCTTGCCATGTCCCCCATTTCTTTTTTTTTTAAAGTTAATTAATTAATTAATTTTTGGTGCATTGGGTCTTCGTTGCTGCACCCGGGCTTTCTCTAGTTGTGGCGAGTGGGGGCTTCTCTTGCTGCGGAGCACGAGCTCTAGGTGTGCGGGCCTCAGTAGTTGTGGCACGTGGGCTCAGTAGTGGTTCGTGGGCCCTATGGCACAGGCTCAGTAGTTGTGGCACACGGGCTTACTTGCTCTGCTGCCTGTGGGATCTTCCCAGATCAGGGCTTGAACCCGTGTACCCTGCATTGGCAGGCAGATTCTCAACCACTGCGCCACCAGGGAAGCCCTAGATTGGCTTTACTGTGCACAGATGAGTGGACCTAGTTTGGTTTGGTAACAAATATACTCTAGTATTTTTCTCCCAGCCACATTACAGTGATGATTCCTTTATGTATGTGTGTGTGAGAAGTATTATTTAGTAACTAAGAGCATTGACTCTAGAGTCGGACTACTTGAATTCAAATCATGGCATTGTCATTTTACCTCTACCACTATGCTATGCTGTCTTTAAACTCCAATGTCCTCGCACTCCAAAATAGGGATAATAATATTATCTGTCTCATGGGGCTACTTGTGAGGATTAAATGAGCTTGTGTGCATAGCACATATCAGAATCTGAAAAGGTGTTAGCCTTTGACAAATGTTGGCTAGAATTATTTAGTCCTAACTCAACTTTATATACGTTTTCTTCCACAGGTGCTAACTCTCATAATTCTCCCATCATGGGCTTATGTTTTTGTTGTTGTTTGGCTCTAAGTGCAGGAGTTTACATTCATCTCTCATTAATCTCATCTTGATGACAGCATGGCACTCAGAATCAGATCACTTTGGTTTCAATTTCAACTCTACTTACCTCTTACCAGAATTATGAAAATTAAATCAAAACAATACGTGGTAAAAGACTAAATCAGTGGTTCTTAACCAGGGGTGATTTTTGCCTCCCAAGTGACGCTTGGTGTTGCCGAAATTTGGCCTCTGTACACCTGTGCCGGATTAAATCTCGGAGCCAGAGTTTTGGGTGAAGTAGGAAGAAATAGCTTTATTGCTTTGCCAGGCAAAGGGGGCCACAGGAGGCTAATGCCCTCAAAACTGTGTGTCCCACCCTGGAGGGGGTAGTGAGGAGTCTTATAGTGTTCAAGGAGCAGGGCGTGGTCAGCTCGGGGACGTTCTTCTGATTGGTCGGTGGTGAGGTAATTGGGAGTCAGCATCACCAACTTTCTGGTTCCAACTGGTCTGGCGTCCACGTGCTTGTGGGCAGCATACAGTTAACTTCTTCCACCTGGTGGGGCTTTTAGTGTCTGCAAAACAGCCCAAAAAACATGGCTCAGAATATTATCTACAGCCCTTGAGGAAAAGCTAAAGGTCTTTGACTTTGTTTAATGGCTAAAGTTTTATTATTTTGTCTTGTTTGACTGTTTTCCTTTCTTTCTGCATTTTCTCACTTCTCTGATTAAATTTATTCTTTAAAGTTTTTCTACAGACAAAAGGCAGTCGGAGGACATGGGTTGGGGTACTCTGGGAAGCTCTCATAGGGTCCTGCTCAGTTTCACTGGCAGTGTTTGGAGACATTTTTGGTTGTCACAGCTGGAGGCTCTTACTAGCATGTAGTGGGTAGAGGCCAGGGATGGTGCTACACATCTTATAGTGCGCAGGACAGATCCTCGCAACAAACAGTTATCCAGTTCCAAATGTTAAAAGCACTGAGGTTGAGAAACCCTGCATTAAACTGCAAATGTCAGCTGTTATCTCTTCTAGCACCAAAAAAATCTGTTGAAATAACTTTGAATCCTGATGCTGACCTTTCTAAAACTTTAGCTCCTCCTCCCTGCTTTAGATTATGCTTAAATTTGATCAGTACACCATCTATACCTTTATCCAAAAAAAAATTTTTTTTTTTTTGGCTGCACTGCACAGCTTGTGGAATCTTAGTTCCCTGACCGGGGATTGAATCCCAGCCCTCAGCAGTGAGAGCTTGGAGTCCTATCCACTGGACCGCCAGGAAATTCCTGTATCCAAATTATTAATAAAAATTGATAGTGTATAAGGACGGAGTGCTCCAGTTGGGTTACTGTTGAGGCAGCATGCATGGGAGTTAAGTGCACTGATAGGAATTTGTTAGAGTTCAGGTCCCATCTCTATTGATTACTAGCTGTGTGACTGCGGAAGTTATTTAACTTATGTGTGCCTCAGCTTCCTAATTTGTAAAACAGAGAAAGAATAATAACAAACCCACAGGGTCTCAGGGAGGATTAAATGGGATTAAAGCAGGTAAAGCATTTAGTCTGGTGAGGAGCCCATAGGAAGTATTCAGTGTTAACCAATCCCCATCTGCTGAGTATCCTTCAGGTGCACTTGTTCAAGGAGTTATATATTCTGTGCTGTGTACCCCAGTCCACAACACATTTCATCATTTTGTCAAAATAACATTATGATAATACTTATACGATTTGTTGACATCCTCTCATCATACACATTTTATAAAAATATTAGCTCTAATGAACGTCCTTCCTTCTTTCCTTCCCTCCCTCTCCATCTCTCTTTCTTTTTTCTAAGACCACTGTTAGTATTCCAGAAACCTGAGCTCTGATTACCATAAATGCTCCCTTTGAAATCAGTTAAAAATTTATTTATTTATTTATTTGGTTGCGTTGGGTCTTCGTTGCTGCGCGTGGGCTTTTCTCTAGTTGCGGCGATCAGGGGCTACTCTTCGTCGCAGTGCGCGCGGGCTTCTCATTGCAGTGGCTTC
This sequence comes from Balaenoptera ricei, assembly GCF_028023285.1. NCBI lineage: Eukaryota > Metazoa > Chordata > Mammalia > Artiodactyla > Balaenopteridae > Balaenoptera > Balaenoptera ricei. Next base: position 117,742,381 of record NC_082654.1, read on the forward strand.
TCTTGTTGCAGAGCACGGGCTCTAGGCGTGCAGGCTTCAGTAGTTGTGGCTCGCGGGCTCTAGAGTGCAGGCTCAGTAGTTGTGGTGCACGGGCTTAGTTGCTCCGTGGCATGTGGAATCTTCCCGGACCAGGGCTCGAACCCGTGTCCCCTGCATTGGCAGGGGGATTCTTAACCACTGCCACCAGGGAAGTCCCAGTGTAGATGCTTTCTAATTTATTAGTTAAAATTCTGTTACAAATTTAATGAGACCGTGCATGTAAATCACTTATCGCCACGCTTGCCACATCCAAAGCTCTAAAAAATGTTAAGAATCCTTTATGAAAGCAGCCAGGGAGTCCAAGGCGAGGCTAAGGTGATGTAGGGGAAGGGCCTTTATCAAGGAATGGGGTTTGGATGATGTAGAAAGATGGGGCTGGCCTCGATGCCCTGGGGCCTAAATTAGGAGGCCTAGGCAATATAAGAAAAGAGTCAGAGGCCCACGCCAGAGCAAGATTACAAGAGGCGTCCTTTGGATCCCGCCGGAGGGCAGTGGTACCAGTGAGGCAGGGCCGAGAGCCGCGCAGGCGCAGTGCGAAGCGGGAAGACCTCTCCCAGAAGGCACCGCAACCGAGAGGACGCCGGCAAGGAAGGCTTTGCGCCTGCAGATGCCAGTGTCCCATCGCCGAGCTGCTGCTGCTTTCTCCTGGGTACTGGGTCAGAAATGGTGAGTCAATACGTGAATGCATGAGTGTACAAGTAAATAAACACGCAGGGCTCATACTCAAAAGTCCAGGCACATCCCTTGAGGCCGTGCAGAGACGGACGCGGCTGGCCTCAGGCCGCTGACTCTGCCCACCTGGATCTCTGAGGTGCAGGTGGGATTTGGGGCCGGGGCAGTGGAAGCCTCCGGGCCAAGTGAAGTTTACATGCCTGGTTCTGGCTGCTTGAAGAGCCCAATTTGTGTATGTGTATATATATATATATATTTTTTTTTTTTTCCAATTTGTGTTTTTTTTATTGTGGGAAAATACACATGGCATAAAACTTACCTTTCTAACCACTTTAAAGCGTACATTTCAGTGTCATTAAGTATATTTACCACCAGTTTTCATTTGTGAAAATCAACTTTAATAACAAAGAGCATTTCTTGAACTCTTACCATGGTGTAGTGCGGCACTAAGAATAAAATTCAAAGTTCTTATTGTGGACGACAGGTGAGTTGCTTTGACCTTCAGGAAAGATTGGATGCAGTCGTTCTTTAAGTAAGTATATACGTTGATCACCAGTTGGTCTAAGTGCGACGGGGAGCATATCAGTCAGCCCAGGGGAAGGATGAGAGTGCGTTTTTACAGAGGACACGTGCATGTCATCAGGTAGAAGTCACTAGATGGAAGTTCCCATCCACCTGGTTACAGATGGATGAGTAGCTGAGGGGCGAGCAGTGCGGACCTTTAAAACTGTGACTCAGCAGCCAGTTTGTAGAAAACTCAAAGGGCTGATTACTTCATTCTTGCCATATGTAGGTAATCGGCGAAACCAGGCTGTAGGAAACTCTATAAAGACCTGAGGGAGACAGGGAACATGCTTGCCAGGGGAATATCTTGGGGGATGGGGGTGGGGGAGCGTGCCTTCCAGGCAGAGGAAACAAATGCAGAGGCTCCAAGACGGGAACATCCTGATGTGTTTGAGAGGTAGCTGGGAGATAATGTGACAGGTGAGGGTAGAGAGGTTAGGGAGACTGAGAACCCTTGAATGCCACCGAGAGGATTTTGGATTTTATTTTGAATAAGATAGGATGGCACTGGAGGGGTTGAATGAGCGTTCCAGTGTGGTGGAGAGAAAATGGATGGTGATAAAGATGGAACAAGAATGGCCGTGCATTGAAAACTGTTGAAGCTGAGTGATAAGTAGGTGCGGGGTTTCATTATGCTGTTCTCCCTTCTTTTGCATTTGTTGAAAACTTTCCATGATGAAAAATAAAACAAACAAACAAGAACCCTTCAGCTGCTGTTTAATAAGTAGTTGGAAGGGGGAAAATGTAGAAGCAAAGGGGATCAGTTAGAAGGCTCCTGTACTTGCCGAGGAGAGAACTGATGGTGGCTTGGGATGGTTACAGTGAAGGTAATGAGAAGTGGTGGGTTCTGGATATATTATTAAGGGAGATTAGAAAGGATTGGTTAATGGATTTGGATGTGGAGTGAGAGAGAAACAAGAATCAAGGATGACTGAACAAGTGGAAAAAAGTTGTTATCAACTGAGATGGAAAAGGATGAGGGATGCGGGGAAGATCAAAAGTTCAGTTTTAGTCTTGTAAAGTTTTAGATGCATTATTAAAGTGTAGATAAACAGTTGAATATAAGAATCTGAGGTTCAGGGAGAGGTCAGGGCTAGAGATATGAATTTGGAGCTAGCAATGTATAGACAGCATTTAAAGCCATGAGGCTGGATGAGATCACCAAATCTAATTCTCTAATATTCTGGGATTCTTCTGAAAAACAGACCTTTCTCCTGCAAAGCTCACCCACACGCAGGTTGGTTCTCTGAATGTAGAAACAAATAGACTATCTGAAAAATGACTGTGTTCAGAACTCTGAGTGCACATATATTAATTACTTTTGTGAGGGCTTCCAAGTGTCATTGAATAAATTGTATGGTCCTCGGCCACACTAAATGGAGTCCACTTGTTCTGGCAGCATGAAAAGAAATAATTTCACATCTTGAAGGCTACAATGGAAGATAAATTAAGTCATTCTCTTTTTCAATGTCAGTAATCTCAGTGGTTTTATTGAATATAAATTGTTTAGTTTATTAATATGCTAGTCACCCTTCTAATAATCTGTCAGTGAAAATGCCGATAATTATTTAAGCCAGAAACCACGTGTGAGGGGTAAAGGAGTAAGATTGTGGTTTCTCAGTCCAGACCTGCTAAGCATCGTGTTCCGTGGGTATTCTAGATTATTCCCCACAAATATTTATAGTGTTTTCCAAACTGGCTGATCATTATAATCACTGGAGGTGATTTTTGGGCCCAGCCCTTAGGTACTCTGAGTCAATATGTCTAGGGTGGAGCACAGGGAGTTGTATATTTAACTAGTGCCCATGTTTGGGAAATACAGTACTTCTAAGCAAACAGTTTCAAGAAGCATTTGATTTCTTCTTACTCTACAAATGTGCTTTCCATGCCCCATTTTCCTGCCTTAATATAAGGTATTTTTAATATCTGCTTCCCTTTTGCAGTTGGCCGCAGGGAACCAGACTCTGGGGTGTGTTGCAGTAGACTGTGGATGTGCTGGGTCCAAGTTGTGGGGACTCTTCTTACCCTGACCCCCAAAATCACTCTCAATCTGGTCACTTTACCTAGGGCGGGGTTTGTCTTTGAATCTGAGCCTTTTAAGTTAGTGGGCCTCCAGCAGGGTTTAGATTTAAACACTATCTTAAGGGGAAAACCAGCAAAGGAAGAACCTGCCTATGAGGTTGGGAATCCTGCCACTATGGCACTCCGAAACCAGAGAGGATAGTTCAAAAAGAGAAATTGGAGGATAGACAAAATAGAGCCATGTTGAGATTTTTACTTCTTTAAGTGGCTGGGCCAGGTAATTTTCTCCCATTCAAGGTAACGAACCCCCTGAATTGTATCTGTAGACTTCTTGGGAGTGTCTCTGGACCTCTTGACCTCATATTGGGAATCTTTGCTCTTAGTATTCTCCACGGTGAAGCCAGAGTAAAAATTTAGAACATACAGATCAGAGTGTATCACTTCCCTGTTAAAACCCTTCAGCATCTTCTTGCTCTTTAAGGCCAAATTCTTTTGACATCCTTCTCCCCCAAAGCCCTCCACGATGTGTCCCAGGCTCATGTCTTCAACGGCATCTCCTAACTCTCTCCCTCTCACCATGCTATAAGAGCCACACTGGCCTTCTTTCTGTATTCGTTTAAGGGTTTGTTTGGGTTTTTTTTCCCTACTCTTCTCTGTACTTGCAGTATCTTCCCTCAGTCTTCACTGGGCTGATTTTATCGTCACAGTTTAATCTCAGGTATAATATTGCCATCTTTTTTTCTGTATAACATTTATTACTAGCTAGTATTTTTCTATTTATCCATTTGTTTACTGTTTTATTGTGGGTCTTCTCTGACTGCAGTGTAACCCATGGGAACAGAGATCTTATCAGATTTAAATACCAGTGAAACGGGTATGTTTAGAATAGTGCTTGGCCCAAGATGCCCACTCAGTAGATATTTGCTGAATCAATAAATGAATAAGCAAGAGAGAAATTGGCAGGGCCGATGAGGACCAAATCGATAAAGGTGGTTGTCTCAGGGAAGGGGTTGTTGAGATTGGAGGCGAGGAGGAAAAGGCTTGCATGTTTTACTTTATACTCTTTCCCACCGTAAAAGGAGAAAAATGACTACGGGTAATTTTAAGTTTCCCTTTTGTGTTTTTATGTTTTTTTCAAAATTTCTAAAATAAACATGTTTTACTTAGAAATCAGAAAAGTGACATAAACCATAAATAGTGACATAAACCATAAATGTGGAGGCCATAAACCTGGCCTCCACATTCTTGCATAAACACCATTGCTTTTGTTTTCTGCAGAGGACCTAGTCATCTATTGGTGTAAAGCCATATATTAGAATGTTTTCTGAAAAGGTATTCTGTCTGGGTTTTCTTCGACATCACTAAGGAAAAGCATGATTTAGATGGTCTCCATGGTAACTAATTCAGAGCCAAGACTGATCCTTGGGGATAACAACAATGGATGTTCTAGCACTAGAAAATTTTTTGGATGTCCCCCAGGTTGGGTAGCACCTTGTGTTTTTAGTTATCTGAGTACCAGTCTCAGGAACCTTCTTTAGCCGAAGACTTCGCTTTACAAATGTGATCTGAATGCAAACTGGGAAAGAGCCTTCTGGGTTGAAGCTGCTTCCTCTGTCTGTAAGATCCTGCCCCCACTATACAAGTCTCCTCCTGTCACAATCTTACTCATCCCTTACTGCTCAGGTAAAAAGTTATCTCCTGGATGAAGTGAAACTTGAATCCTGTATACCCATCATTAGCCCTATTTTATTCTGCTTTATAAATATGATCTTTACATGTCTATTCTTCTGAAATATTGATGGCAAAGACCAACACAGACAGGCAAACATTAATTAATATGATAGTTAGTTTTATGTGTCAACTTGATTGGGTCACAGGGTGCCCAGGTATTTGGTTAAACATTATTTGGGTGTTTCTGTGAGGGTGCTTGTGCATGACTTTAGCAGTTGAATGGTAGACTGAGTAAAGCAGATTACTGTCTCTAATGTGGGTGGACCGCATTCTATCAGCTGAAGGCCCAAATAGAACTGAGTAAGAGGGAACTCCTCCTGCCTGAGGGCTTTCAAGGTAGTATATCCATTCTTTCCTGTCTTTGGACTTAAATTGAAACATGGGCTCTTCCTGGGTTTTAAGCCTGTTGGCATTTGGTTTAGAGCTATGTGTGTCTTGGTCCTTCTTAGGCTTCTGGACTCCACCATCAGCTTTCCTGTCTCCAGCTATATAGGTGTGTGTGTGAGTGTGGGTGTATGTATGTATGTATATAGATATAGCTATAGATACAGATATAAATAGATATAGCCATATTCCTATTGGTTCAGCTTCGATGGAGAAACCTGACTAATATAAATAAGATCTTATTATGTGTCAGGTCCTGGGCTAGCAGTTGGGTTCACCAGCTCTCCAGCTTAAAAGAGATGATAGACTAACTTCAATATGATAAGTGATCTAGTTGAGTTACATACCTACAAAATGCTGTGAGACCAGAAAAGGAGCATCTAATGGCATAAGGAGTTGAGAGGGATTCACTTAAGAGTTGACATGATCAGGGTTGTGAAAAATGACACCAGATTAGAAGATTGAAGAAATTGATCTACTGGTGTATCCAACAACATAGATGAATCTCACAGTCATAATTTTTAGTGGAATAAAAATCAGACACAAAAGAGGGCATATGAATAAAGGTTCTGTGGACATCCTTAAAAAACAAGCTCTTTGACGATGAACTTGGAAGGAAAATATCTAATATCTCATCATTCAGTGGGGTGGCAACAGTTACCAAGGGTATGTGACACCCCAAGAGGATCATTTGTTAATGTCCCTCTCCTCTCTATGACAAAATTATTTTCAACAATAATAATGAAATAATTAGTAAAAAATTATTTTCTTGATTTGTTCTTTAGGTTAAAAACAATGAACAGTTAAAAAAGAATACATTTCAGTTTTATAGATATTATTAAAATTCAGCAAAATATTTCACAAATGAACTAAAATTCACTCTTAAAAACTTTACACTGAACAGTTCACACTATTTCATGATTTTAAATTTTTTTTGGGGGGGGGGCGGTGGCTTTTTATTTATTTATTTATTTTTGCTGTGTTGGATCTTCGTTTCTGTGCGAGGGCTTTCTCTAGTTGCGGCAAGCAGGGGCCACTCTTCATCGCGGTGCGCGGGCCTCTCACTGTCGCGGCCTCTCTTGTTGCGGAGCACAGGCTCCAGACGCGCAGGCTCAGTAATTGTTGCTCACCGGCCCAGTTGCTCCGCGGCATGTGGGCTCTTCCCAGACCAGGGCTCGAACCCGTGTCCCCTGCGTTGGCAGGCGGATTCTTAACCACTGCGCCACCAGGGAAGCCCTATCATTTTATTTTGAATCCACTGTTTGAAAGTAGGAGTGTGTAGTACTACAGGGGTGGAGATAAGAACTATGCATGAAGTAAGCTTGAATGATTCTGAATTGAGAATTTACTCTCTGAAATGGATGCATGTAGCTGAGTCTGTGTGTAGTGAGCTAACTGTAGAAGTGAAGTTCTTTGAATGAACTTCCACATAGAATAAATGCTTGTTACAGAGAAAGTAATAAAGATGTGCTAATTTGATCCTTAAATGTATTACTAAAATTCAACAATAATAGCAGCAGTTGTTTAGAACAGCAGTGCTCAGACTTTTTAGTCTCAGGACTTCATTGCACTCTTAACAAATTTTTGAGCTCTTTGCTTTTGTTTATGTGGGTTATATCTGTTGATATTTACCTTATTAGAAATGAAAACAGAAAAAATTTAAATAATTATTTTAAAAGCAAATTTCCATCTTAAAATTACATAATCAATTCACTGAATATTAACATACATAATAAACATTTATAAAAATAATTAATTTTCCAAAACAAAGGAAAATTTAATGATGAGAGTGACATCATTTTCCATTTATGCAGCTGGAGTCTCATAGATGCTTCTGAATCCAATCTGTTGCAATATGTTGTTTTAGTTGAAGTATATGAAAAGAATCTGGCCTTACACAAATATGTAGTTAGAAAAGAGGGCATTTTAATACGCTTTAAAAATAGTGTAGGTATTCTTCTTTGATACTATACCAAAACTTGACAGAGGAAGTAGCTTCTTACAGGTTAGTTATAATGTGTTCTGAAACCACATAAATGAACTTTTCATACTCTGTTATGTTAAAATCTGTTGGTCTTCCTTACATTCTGAATAAATCTTTTTACTCATGCATGACTTTGTAGCGTTATGCGTTGGTGATTTGGAAAATATTACTTCCCAGGGTTAATGCAACTTTTCTAAATGTTCACACATTAAGGTTTTTTTTTTTTTGACACATTTAGTTTTATAATAGCAAAAACATTATATTTGTTAATATCACCACTGATCTTATCAGAAGAGTGTGTAAATGCACAGAAGCTTTCAAGCTCACAGTGTTTCCAACATTCAGTTTTGGTTTGAAAGCTCAAATTTTAGGTAGCAAATATTTAAATTGTTTTCCCTGAAATGGCAGCTCACTTTGTTCATTTTCGAGAAAATGCCTGCTGAATAACCAGGTCTGAATAACTATAGTCTTTCAGTTGTTTTTTCAAGTCAAAATGGTGTTTTCTTTAAAAAAGTGGATAGATCAGCTCACAATTCAAATAATCACTAAAGTGCTTTCCCTTGAGATAGCAGAAATGCTTTATTTTCCATTTCATTACACAAAAAATATGGGTGCTCAAGGGTTGAGATTTAGTAAAATGTTTACTGTTTTATTAGGGATATTTTTCAGTAAGGCTAGGTTTCTGTTATTGTTGTTAATTGTGTGTAGTGGTGAAGAATACAGTGTACCGGTACAATGTGTGCCACTGCCCTGACTCATACTCACGGGTGAGCAGTTTTACTCACCATTGTTTCTGGACCATCAGTGCACATACTTAACACAGTGAGAAAGCAAATAATGTTTTATATTATTATGACAATATGTTTACCCCGTAGACTCTCTGAAAGGATCTTAGGTTACTCCAGGTCTTTGGATCATACTTTAAGTTCAGAACTTACACCCACAAAAGATGTTTTCTCTAGATGAGTATTTTATTATGACATTGTTTGGAATTTCCAGTGCATGGTAATAATGTGTAGACTGACTTTTAGTCAGTTTAATTATTGCTTTTACATTCTCCACAGACAGTATACCATTTTATTGTCTGTAGCAGGGCAGACTTTTCCACTGCCCTGCCCATGGTATATCACTGGATGTTTTTTATATATACACACATATATGTGTTTTATATATGTCTATATGGTAGGTATATATATTTTTTTTAAAGAATTGAGTTCTTTATTACATGTATTTATTGCAGATATTTTCTCCCAGTCAGTGTTTTGTCTTTTCCTTCCCTTAATGGTATCTTTTTTTTTTAAATGGTGTCTTTTGATGAACAGAAATTAAAATAAAAATTTTCAATTTTAGAATGGCTGTAGATTTACAGAAAAGTTGTACAGCTAGTACAGAGAGTCCCTGTATATCTCTCACCCAGGTTCCCCTAACACTGACATCTCACATTGCCATGGTGCGTTTGTCACAACTGGCAAACCAACGTTGATACATTACAATTAACTAAACTCCAGAATCATTCAAATTTCAATCATTTTTCCACTAATGTCTTTTATTCTGTTTCAGAATTCCATTCAGGATACCCAGTTGCATTTAGTCGTCCTGTCTCCTGGTACCCTCTGTTCTGTGACAATTTCTTAGTCATTCTGTGTTTTGGATGACTGACAGTTTTGAGGAATACTAATCAGATATTTTGTAGACTGTCCTTCAGTTGTCAGATTGTCTGATGTTTTTTGGATTGTCTGATGTTTTTGTCATAGATTGGAGTTATGGGTTTGATGAGGAAGGTCGCAAAGGTGAAGTGCCCTTCTCATCACATCATACCAGGGGTATATGATATCAGCATGATTTATCACTGGTGATGTTAACCTTGATCACTGGGTGAGGTAGTATTGCCAGGTTAAAATTACTCAACTTAATGGTGTATTTATACTTTTGTAGTATGGTCAGTTCTTGCTTTGTACATTTCTTGCTTTATATATTTCATAATGTCATGCATACAGTATTGAGATTATTGTATCTTCCTAATTAATTGAACCTTTTGTCATTACATAGTAACTATTTCTAGACATCTTTAAAAATTTTTAAATTTATATGTTTGCTATTAATGTAGGTACACTGGTTTTTATTAGGGTTATTTTTTTTCCCCATAGTACATCTTTTCATTGTTTGTTTTTCATCTTTTTTAGTTTTTTTTTTTTAATTGAGCTATAATTGACATATAACATTATGTTAGTTTCAGGTGTACAACATAATGATAGGATATTTTTATATGTTGCAAAACGAGCACCACAGTAAATCTAGTTAATATCCATTAACATACATGGTTACAGTTTTTTTTCTTGTAAAAGAACACTTTTAAGATCTACTCTCTTAGCAACTTTCAAATATACAGTACAGTGTTATTAACTATACCCGCCATGCTGTAAAACATACAGCAGGACTTACATACATCCCTATGACTTATTTATTTTATAACTGGAAGTTTGTACCTTTTGACCCCCTTCACCCATTTTGCCCCCCTCCCTAACCACCACCTCTGGCAGCCACCAGTCAGTTTTCTGTATCTATATGTATAAGCTTGGTGGGTTTTAAAATTTTTTTATTTTTTAAAATTTAGATTCCACATATAAGTGAGATGATACAGTATTTGTCTTTCTCTGTCTGACTTATTTCACTTAGCATGATGCCCTCAAGGTCCATCCATGTTGTCACAAATGGCAAGATTTTCTTTATCCGTTCTTCCATTGATGGATGCCTGGGTTGTTTCCGTATCTTGGCTATTGTAAATAATGCTGCAGTGAACATGAGAGTGCAGATATCTTTTCTAGTTAGTGTTTTCATTTTCTTTGAATAAATACCGAGAGGCTGGATCATGTGGATCCATATCCTGGTCACGTTTAATTTTCTGAGGAACCTCCATACTGTTTTCCATAGTGGCTGCACCAGTTTACATTCCCACCAACAGTGCACAAAGGTTCCCTTTTCTCTATATCCTTGCCACAATTGTTATTTCTTTTTTCTACAGAAATTCTTTAATTTTAGTGGTCTAATTTAAGTCTTTTATAATTTGTGCTTTTTATGCTTATTCCAAGATTACATTCCTGGCATAAATTCCACTTGGTCATAATATATTATCCTTTTTACATAAAGGAGAAAACCCATATAATCATCTCAACAGAGGCAGAAAAATATTTTTGATAAAATTTAACAATTCTTCATAAACTCTCAGTAATCCAGTGATAGGATGAAACGCCAAGGTTATGCTAATCTTATAAAATGAGTTGGAGAATATTCCTCTTCTCTAGTCTCTGGGCGAGTTTATTTTTGTTTGTTTTTTTGTAAGATTGGTTTTATTTTTTTCCTTAAAAGTGTTCTGAAGAATTTACCACAAGCTGTTTTGAAGTTTTCTTTGTGGGAAGGTTTTTACTTAAGGATGTATGTCATTGATATTTAATTTCATTCAGATTTTCTATTTCTTCTTTTTTTTAGATTTTTATTTATTTATTTTATTTAAGTATAGTTGATTTACAGTGTTGTGCCATCTCTGCTGGAAAGTGACTCAGTGATACACATATAGACATTCCTTTTTTTATATATATTCTTTTCCATTATGGTTTGTCACAGGATATTGAATATAGTTCCCTGTGCTATACAGTAGGACCTTGTCGTTTATCCATGCTGTATATAATAGTTTACATCTGCTAACCCCGAACTCCCAGTTCATCCCTCGCTCACCCCACTCCCCGTTGGCAACCACAAGTCTGTTCTCTATGTTTGTGAGTCTGTTTCTGTTTTGTAGGTAGGTTCATTTGTCCCATATTTTAGATTGCACATATAAGAGATATCGTATGGTATTTGTCTTTCTCTTGTCTTTCTCTTTCTGACTTACTTCACATACTATGATAATCTCTAGTTGCATCTGTGTTGCTGCAAATGGCATTATTTCGTTCTTTTTTTTTTTAAGACTGAGTAGTATTCTGTTGTATATATGTATCACATCTTCTTTATCCATTCACCTGTCGATGGACGTTTAGGTTGTCTCCATGTTTTGGCTATTGTGAATAGTGCTGCTGTGAGCGTAGGGGTGCATGTATCTTTTTGAATTATAGTTTTGTCCGGGTATGCACCCGGATTGCTGGATCATATGGCAATTCTATTTTTAGTTTTCTGAGGTACCTCCATACTGTTTTCCATAGTGGCTGCACCAATTTACATTCCCACCAACAGTGTAGCAGGGTTCCCTTTTCTCCACACCCTCTCCAGCATTTGTTATTTATAGACTTTTTAATGATGGCCATTCTGACTGGTGTGAGGTGGTACCTCATTATAGTTTTTTTTTTTTTAATTATTTATTTATTTATTTATGGCTGTGTTGGGTCTTCGTTTCTCTGCGAGGGCTTTCTCTAGTTGTGGCAAGTGGGGGCCACTCTTCATCGCGGTGCGTGGGCCTCTCACTATCGTGGCCTCTCTTGTTGCGGAGCACAGGCTCCAGACGCGCAGGCTGAGTAGTTGTGGCTCACGGGCCTAGTTGCTCCGTGGCATGTGGGATCTTCCCAGACCAGGGCTCGAACCCGTGTCCCCTGCATTGGCAGGCAGATTCTCAACCACTGCGCCACCAGGGAAGCCCCTCATTATAGTTTTGATTTGCATTTCTCTAATAATTACTGATATTGAGCATCTTTTCATGTGCCTACTGGCTATCTGTATGTCTTCTTTGGAGAAATGTCTATTAAGGTCTTCTGCCCATTTTTCCATGGGGTTGTTTGTTTTTTTGTTGTTGAATTGCATGAGCTGTTTGTATATTTTGGAGATTAAGCCCTTGTCTGTAGCATCATTTGCAAATATTTTCTCCCATTCTATAGGTTGTCTTTTCATTTTTTTATGGTTTCCTTTGCTGTGCAAAAGCTTGTAAGTTTGATTACGTCCCATTTGTTTATTTTCGTTTTTACTTCTATATTGCCTTGGGAGACTGACCTAAGAAAACATTGGTATAATTTATGTCAGAAAATGTTTTGCCTATGCTTTCTTCTAGGAGTTTTATGGTGTCATGTCTTATGATTAAGTGTTTAAGCCATTTTATTTTTTTACATGGTGTGAGGGTATGTTTTAACTTTATTGATTTACATGCAGCTGTCCAATTTTCCCAGCACCACTTGCTGAAGAGACTGTCTCTTTCCCATTTTATATTCTTACCTCCTGTAAGAAGAAGGTAATTGACTGTAGGTGTGTGGGTTTATTTCTGGGCTCTCTATTCTGTTCCATTGATCTCTATGTCTGTTTTTGTACCAATACCACATTGTTTTGATTACTGTAGCTCTGTAGTATTGTCAGAAGTCTGGGAGAGTTATGCCTCCTGCTTTGTTTCTTTTCCTCTGGATTGCTTTGGCAATTCTGGATCGTTTATGGTTCCATATAAATTTTTGGATTATTTGTTCTAGTTTTTTGAAAAATTTCATGGGTATTTTGATAAGGATCACATTAAATCTGTAGATTGCTTTGGTTAGTATGGCCATTTTAACAAGATTAATTCTTCCACTCCAAGAGCATGGGATATCTTTCCATTTCTTTGAATCATCTTTAATTTCCTCTTTAATTAATAAAATGTTTTATAGTTCTCAGCATATAAGTCTTTCACCTCCTTGGTCAGGTTTATTCATAGGTATTTTATTTTTGTGGGGTGCTATTTTATTTTTATTATTTAAGAAGAATATTATTTTTAAAATATTTATTTATTTATTTGGCTGCATTAGGTCTTAGCTGCGGCATGAGGAATCTTCACTGCTGTGTGCAGGATCTTCATTGCCACGTGCGGGATCTTTAGTTGCAGCATGCGGGATATTTTAGTTGCGGCATGTGAACTCTTAATTGTGGCATATGGGATCTAGTTCCCTGACCAGGGATCGAACCCGGGCCACCTCCATTGGGAGCGTGGAGCCTTAGCCACTGGACCACCAGGGAAGTCCCTGGGATGCTATTTTAAAAGGTATTATTTCTTTATATTCCCTTTCTGATATTTCATTGTTAGTGTAAAGAAATGCAACCGATTTTTGAATGTTAGTCTCGTATCCTGCTACTTTGCTGAATTCATTTATTAGATCTAGTAGTTTTTGTGTGGAGTCCTTAGGGTTTTCTATATATAGTGTCACGTCATCTGCGTATAGTAACAATTTTATGTATTAGAGTTGGTAAGTTGTCTTTTTCAAGGAATTTGTCCATTTCATCTGTATTTTTCACAACTTTATTGAGATTATAATTAACATGCCATAAAATTCTCCCATTTAAAGCGTGTAATTTTTTTTAAAGTATATTCTCAGAGTTGTGCAACTATCACCACAGTCTAATTTTAGAACATTTCCACTACTCCAAACAGAAATTTCATGCCTATTTGCAAGCACTCCCATTTCTATCCCCAGGCCTAGGTAACCACTAATTTACTTTCTGCCTCCAAAGATTTGCCTTTTCAAAATATTTCATATAAATGGAATTAAATAATGTGTGGTGTTTTATGTATGACTTCTTTCACTTAGTATAATGTTTTTAAGGTTCATCTATATTGTAGCATGTATCAGTACTTTGCTCCTTTTTTTTCCTTTTAAAAATGCATTTTTATTGTGAAGTATAACTTACATACAGAAAAGTGCACATATTTTAAGCACAATAAAAAATGTTTAAGTGAACACTTCTATGAAACCACTATACACATCAAGAAATAGAACATTACTAGGATCCTAAAAGCCCCTTCATGTACCGTTCCCAGCTTTACCCCTTCCTTACAAGAAACCAATATCCTTAATAATACCATGGATTAGTTCAGCCAGTTTCTGAACTTAATAAAAATGGAAACATATAGAATGCATTATTCTGTATCTGCTCTTAATCAACAATATATATTTTTTTCTTTTTTAACCATTCAAAAAAATTGAAGTATAGTTAATTTATAATGTCTTAGTTTCAGGTGTACAGCAAAGTGATTCAGTTATATATATATGTATGTGTGTGTATACATATATATATACTCTTTTTAAGATTCTTTTCCATTATAAGTTATTACAAGATATTGAATACAGTTCCTTGGTTCCTTGTGCTATACAGTTGGTCCCTGTTGTTTACTTTATATATAGTAATGTCAGTATAGTAATCTCAAATTTCTAATTTATCAACAGTGTATTTTTTTTGACTGCTGTCTTTTTTTTTAAAATAAATTTATTTATTTATTTTTGGCTGCATTGGGTCTTTATTGCTGTGTACAGGCTTTCTCTAGTTGCGGCAAGCTGGGGCTACTCTTCGTTGTGGTGCACGGGCTTCTCATTGTGGTGGCTTCTCTTGTTGCGGAGCGCAGACTCTAGGTGCGCAGGCTTCAGTAGTTGTGGCATGCGGGCTCAGTAGTTGTGGCGCACGGGCTTAGTTGCTCCACAGCATGTGGGATCTTCCTGGACCAGGGCTCAAACCTGTGTCCCCTGCATTGGCAGGTGGATTCTTAACCACTGCGCCACCAGGGAAGTCCCAACAGTGTATTTTTTAAAAGATTTTATTTTTTAGAGAAGTTTTAGGTTCACAACATAACCGAGAGGAAGATAGAGTTTTCCCATATACCTCTCGCCCCCATACATGCCTAGCCTCCCCCCATTATCAACATTACTCACCAGAATGGTACGTTGTTACCAAGGATGGACCTACATTGACGCATAATCACCCAGAGTCCATAGTTTATCTTATAGGTTCACTTTTGGTGCTGTACATTCTATGGGTTTGGACAAATGTATACTGACATATATCCATCATTATAATATCATACAGAGAATTTTCACTGCCCTAAAAAGCTACTTTTTCCTTTTTATTGCTGAATGGTGTTTTATTTTTTATTTTTATTTTTTTAACATCTTTATTGGAGTATAATTGCTTTACAATGGTGTGTTTACTTCTGCTTTATAACAAAGTGAATCAGTTATACATATACATATGTTCCCATATCTCTTCCCTCTTGCCTCTCCCTCCCTCGTACCCTCCCTATCCCACCCCTCTAGGTGGTCACAAAGGACCGAGCTGATCTCCCTGTGCTATGCGGCTGCTTCCCACTAGCTATCTATTTTACATTTGGTAGTGTATATATGTCCATGCCACTCTCTCACCCTGTCACATCTTACGCCTCCCCCTCCCCATATCCTCAAGTCCATTCTCTAGTAGGTCTGTGTCTTTATTCCCGTCTTGCCACTAGGTTCTTCATGACTTTTTTTTTTTTCCTTATATTCCATATATATGTGTTAGCATGTGGTATTTGTTTTTCTCTTTCTGACTTACTTCACTCTGTATGACAGACTCTAACTCCATCCACCTCACTACAAAAACCTCCATTTCATTTCTTTTTATGGCTGAGTAATATTCCATTGTATATATGTGCCACATCTTTATCCATTCATCTGATGATGGACACTTAGGTTGCTTCCATGTCCTGACTATTGTAAATAGAGCTGCAATGAACATTTTGGTACATGACTCTTTTTGAATTATGGTTTTCTCTGAGTATATGCCCAGTAGTGGGATTGCTGGGTAATATGGTAATTCTATTTTTAGTTTTTTAAGGAACCTCCCTACTGTTCTCCATAGTGGCTGTATCAATTTACATTCCCACCAACAGTGCAAGAGGGTTCCCTTTTCTCCACACCCTCTCCAGCATTTATTGTTTCTAGATTTTTTGATGGTGGCCATTCTGACCGGTGTGAGATGATATCTCATTGTAGTTTTGATTTGCATTTCTCTAATGATTAATGATGTTGAGCATTCTTTCATGTGTCTGTTGGCAATCTGTATATCTTCTTTGGAGAATTGTCTATTTAGGTCTTCTGCCCATTTTTGGATTGGGTTGTTTGTTTTTTTGTTATTGAGCTGCGTGAGCTGCTTGTAAATCGTGGAGATTAATCCTTTGTCAGTTGCTTCATTTGCAACTATTTTCTCCCATTCTGAGGGTTGTCTTTTGGTCTTGTTTATGGTTTCCTTTGCTGTGCAAAAGCTTTTAAGTTTCATTAGGTCCCATTTGTTTATTTGTGTTCTTATTTCCATTTCTCTGGGAGCTGGGTCAAAAAGAATCTTGCTGTGATGTATGTCATAGAGTGTTCTGCCTATGTTTTCCTCTAAGAGTTTGATAGTGTCTGGCCTTACACTTAGGTCTTTAATCCATTTTGAGTTTATTTTTGTGCATGGTGTCAGGGAGTGTTCTAATTTCATACTTTTACATGTACCTGTCCAATTTTCCCAGCACCACTTATTGAAGAGACTGTCTTTTCTCCATTGTATATCCTTGCATCCTTTGTCATAGATTAGTTGACCATAGGTGCGTGGGTTTATCTCTGGGCTTTCTATCCTGTTCCATTGATCTATGTTTCTGTTTTTGTGCCAGTACCAAACTGTCTTGATTACTGTAGCTTTGTAATATAGCCTGAAGTCAGGGAGCCTGATTCCTCCAGCTCCATTTTTTGTTCTCAAGATTGCTTTGGCTATTCGGGGTCTTTTGTGTCTCCATACAAATTGTGAAATTTTTTGTTCTAGTTCTGTGAAAAATGCCAGTGGTAGTTTGATAGGGATTGCATTGAATCTGTAGATTGCTTTGGGTAGTAGAGTCATTTTCACAATGTTGATTCTTCCAATCCAAGAACATGGTATATCTCTCCATCTATTTGTATCATCTTTAATTTCTTTCATCAGTGTCTTATAATTTTCTGCATACAGGTCTTTTGCCTCCTTAGGTAGGTTTATTCCTAGATATTTTATTCTTTTTGTTGCAGTGGTAAACGGGAGTGTTTTCTTAATTTCACTTTCAGATTTTTCATCATTAGTGTATAGGAATGCAAGAGATTTCTGTGCATTAATTTTGTATCCTGCTACTTTACCAAATTCATTGATTAGCTCTAGTAGTTTTCTGGTAGCATCTTTAGGATTCTCTTTGTATAGTATCATGTCATCTGCAAACAGTGACAGCTTTACTTCTTCTTTTCCGATTTGGATTCCTTTTATTTCTTTTTCTTCTCTGATTGCTGTGGCTAACACTTCCAAAACTATGTTGAATCATAGTGGTGAGAGTGGGCAACCTTGTCTTGTTCCTGATCTTAGTGGAAATGGTTTCAGTTTTTCACCATTGAGGACAACGTTGGCTGTGCGTTTGTCATATATGGCCTTTATTATGTTGAGGAAAGTTCCCTCTATGCCTACTTTCTGCAGGGCTTTCATCATAAATGGGTGTTGAATTTTGTCGAAAGCTTTCTCTGCATCTATTGAGATGATCATATGGTTTTTCTCCTTCAATTTGTTAATATGATGTATCACGTTGATTGATTTGCGTATATTGAAGAATCCTTGCATTCCTGGGATAAACCCCACTTGATCATGGTGTATGATCCTTTTAATGTGCTGTTGGATTCTGTTTGCTAGTATTTTGTTGAGGATTTTTGCATCTATGTTCATCAGTGATATTGGCCTGTAGTTTTCTTTCTTTGTGACATCTTTGTCTGGTTTTGGTATCAGGGTGATGGTGGCCTTGTAGAATGAGTTTGGGAGTGTTCCTCCCTCTGCAACATTTTGGAAG
Organism: Balaenoptera ricei; assembly: GCF_028023285.1. Classification (NCBI taxonomy): domain Eukaryota; kingdom Metazoa; phylum Chordata; class Mammalia; order Artiodactyla; family Balaenopteridae; genus Balaenoptera; species Balaenoptera ricei. The sequence continues at coordinate 117,760,350 of NC_082654.1, forward strand.
AGTTTGAGAAGGATAGGTGTTAGCTCTTTTCTAAATGTTTGATAGAATTTGCCTGTGAAGCCATCTGGTCCTGGACTTTTGTTTGTTGGAAGATTTTTAATCACAGTTTCAATTTCAGTGCTTTGTTCAGTGGTCTGTTCGTGTTTTCTATTTCTTCCTGGTTCAGTCTGGGCAGGTTGTGCATTTCTAAGAATTTGTCCATTTCTTCCAGGTTGTCCATTATATTGGCATATAGTTGCTTGTAGTAATCTCTCATGATCGTTTGTATTTCTGCAGTGTCAGTGGTTACTTCTCCTTTTTCATTTCTAATTCTATTGATTTGAGTCTTCTCCCTTTTTCTCTTGATGAGTCTGGCTAATGGTTTATCAATTTTGTTTATCTTCTCAAAGAACCAGCTTTTAGTTTTATTGATCTTTGCTATTGTCTCCTTCTTTTCTTTTTCATTTATTTCTGATCTGATCTTTATGATTTCTTTCCTTCTGCTAGCTTTGGGGTTTTTTTGTTCTTCTTTCTCTGAATGGTGTTTTAGTGTGTAGATATATACTACATTTTGTTTATCCATTCACCAGATGATAGACATTTGGATTGTTTTCACTTTTTGGCTATTATGAATAATGCTGCTGTGAACAAATTTAAGTACAAGTCTTTGTATGGAACATTCATTTCTCTTGTGTTGATACCTAGGAATGGAATTGCTGAGTCATATAGAAACTGTACGTTTAACGTTTTGTGAATCTGTTTTCAAAAGTGGCTTGTACCATTTTACATTGCTGCTAGCAATATATGATGGCTCTAATTTCTCAACAATTTTGCCCACACTTGTTATTTTTTTTTTTTAATTTTAGCCATCCTAGCATTTGTGAAGTGGTATCGCATTGCAGTTTTGATTTGTGTTTCCTTAATCACTAATGATGTTGAGCATCTTTTTGTGTTTATTGACTATTTGCATGTTCTTCTTTGGAGAAATGTCTGTTGAAATCTGTTCCGTATTTTCTTTTTCTAATTTCTCAAAGTGAATTTATTAGATCTCTTGGTTGCATATGACAGAAACCACCTCTACCTATTTTAAATAAAAGAACAGAATTTATTTTGAGGATGGTGTGGGAGAGAGATATTCATTGTATCCAAGGGCAGCAATACAGTGAAGCACAGGAAAGACTGGACACAAACACTGGTACTGTAGAACACCCAGGAAATCCCCTATCCTCTGTTAATATCTCCTTCTCAGTTGCTTCATTATTACTGCTCTTCACGGTCCGGTCTTCCATTTTCAGGCCACATGGCAGGACACAGTTATTGCTAACTATTCTTAGGTTCTCTCTCTTCATTTTAAAAAAGCAATCAGATATTTCTTAGTCATATTCTAATTTCCTATGGAAAACATTCTGCTTGTCACAACTTGGGTTATATACCCACCTCGAGACCGAATATTGTGACCAAGGGAGTGGTAACCCATATGATAACCATGTAGATCCAGGACAGATGTTGGCAACTATGGCCCTCTAGCACACAGACCATTGAGCAAAGAATGTTTTTTGCATTTGTAAAGAACTGAAAAAAAAATAGCAAAGAAAGAAGAATATGTGATAGGGACATATATGGCCAGAAAAGTCTAAAATATTTATTCTCTGACCCTTTACAGAAGAAGGTTGCTTATCCCAATCTAGGGGGAGGGGAGCAGTTCCTGCAAAAGAAGGGTGAGATGAACTGGTGTGGCATTGTAACAGAAATCTGCAGACCACCAACTCTACAGGATATTAACAGATGACCCCATACTCAATATGCTTGGGGAGCTGGATGGAAAATGTAAAAGGACTTCCGTATTGAAGGATTTCTCACAGTATTTGATATGCTAGAAAACACTGGGAATCTTCAAGAATCTTTAAGAGGAAGATATAGTATGTTCTGTTTCTCAAACTTATTTGACCACAGAACCGTATTTCCTCCCACCTCCAAGGAAGTACCATTCCATGGAACACAGTTTGGGAAGACTTTTATATGTGAGCTCTCACATATAACTAATATGGGCTTTATTTCCAGTCTTCCTTGAAATTAAGTTCAGCAATGACTATGTGCCAGGCTTGTGGTGCTACGTGTAATAGAGGCCCACAATGAATAAAACAAATCTCTGTCTTCAGGTAGTTTTTAATCTAGTGAAGGAGACCAATTAAAAAAAACAACAACAAGCTATTATAAGGGTATGAACAGTGCTATAAAGGGTAACATATTGAATCAAGAAACACAGAGAAGGGACACCTCCCCAGCTTTGTGGGGTAGGAGTGGGAACATCAAGGAAGGCTTTCATGAAGACATGATGCCTGAACCTTGAAGGTCGACCGGTAGAAGTTAGCCAGGTGAAAAGCGAGAACAAAAGATGAACTTTTGTACAGAAACAGATAGAGGGGTGGCATTGTGGATCATTCTGAGCGTAACTGAAGTAGGACTCGGTGATTGATTGGATATAGGAGATGAGAGAGGAGAAGAGACAGAAGATAACTCTCAAGATTATGAGTTGGACAATTTGATGGGGACCCATAATTAATTTGGGATCTATAAGTTTTTTTGCCCCACAGGCTATCCTACTGGAGGTGTCCTGCAAGGGTGGACATATGAGGCTCAAAAGAGTGATCTGGGCTGGAGATACAGATGAAAGGAGTCATTATCATACAGAAGGTAGTTGAAACTGTTTGCCTACTTTTAAATTCGATTATTTGTCTTCTTAATATTGAGTTATAAGATTTCTTTATGTTTTCTGTATACAAGCCCCTTACCAGATACAGTTTTGCAAATATTTTCTCCCAGTCTGTGAATTCTATTTCATTTTCTTTAATGATGTTGTTTGAAGCCCCAAACCAGATTTCTGTGGTTTCTATGAGTCTGGCTAATGCTATTTCTGTTAGCTACTGTATAATTCTGTGTAGTTTTGAAATTTAAGGAGGTTAAGTTCCTTTAATGGGCCCACGGCAAAATGCTTGCTACTGGCTCCTGGATTCCTGGTAAGGGCTCTTATTTTTGCTCCTCTGCTCTATGTTTTGTGGACAGAACCGGTGGGAAGTGATTTTATATTAGGAAGAGTTTTATAGTCCACCTTAGCTTTTTGTTGGAATAGGAACAACTTTAAAGTCATAGCTGTTTATATGCAGATTATGCCCAGAGTTATACATCCAGTATTTACTGTTCATCAGAATCAGCTGGGGATTCTCAAAAGTCTTAATGCCAAGGCTGCAGCCAAAACCAATTTAATCAGAACAACGGGGAAGGAGAGGGGGTAACCCAGGCATCAGTGGCTTTTAAAGCTATCCAGATGAGTTCAGTATTTCGTTAAAGTTGAGAACCATGGTGGTTAGATCCCCTGCTGGACTTCACTTATTCATTAATTCAATGCATATTACTTGAAAGCTGGCTGTGTTCTAGACACACGGTCAGTCAGTGCTGGGTATTTAGTGATCAGTAAGAAACATAAGCTCTGTTCAAAATCTAGCTGAGAAAGGCAGATGCTAAACAAAACATTATATAAGTAATTATTTAATTGCAGTTGTGAGCTCAGTGCCTAGTAGATATCTCCATTCAGATTTCCTCAAGTTCATTGTTTCAAAAACTGAACTCTTAGTCACTGCCACCAAATCATTTCATCCTTCCATAATTTCTAAGTTGGTTAATGGCCGTTTCAGTCATCTCAGCCTTGTTGTTTGCCTTACTCCCTTATGTTTCTCATCTAATGAGTAACTAGGCATCCTGTTTCTGCCCACACGTCATGTCCTGTCACTGCTCTTTCCCCTCAGTCCCCATTGTTACTGTCTCAGGGCAGGTCCTCAGCATCTCTTGCCTAGATTACTGCAGTTATCTGTAACTGGTAACTCTCGTTCTAGATTGGTTCCCTTCTAATCCAGTCTCCATAACACTGTCTGAATGATTGTTCAAGAGTGCAAGTATTTAATGGTCCCTCAAGACTCATTAGATAAAATCCAAGCTCTTTACGTGGCCCTCCAGGATCTGCCAATTTTTCTAGTTTTATCTCTCAACATGAAACTCACTCTCCTCCTATGGGAAGTGTTTTGATTATCTGTTGCTACATAACAAATCATCTCAAAACTTAGTGGCATGAAAACGACAACCATTTATGACCTAAGAGCCCCAGAACATCATTTCTGTTGCATTTTATTGATTAGACAAGTCACGAAGGCCAGTCCATGCGAGGGGAATTAGACCCCACCTCTCACTAGGATGAGTAGGAAAGAATGTGTGTGTGTCTCTAATTTACCACACCAAGTAGACCACATCTGTTGAACCATAGGTCTAGTTTTTTTCTAGTATTGATACTATCCCATTTGCATCTTCTGCAGATCCTTGGCTTGGCAGATTTAGGCTCTGCTAGACTTAACTCTGGTGTCACAAAGCCTAGCTTGAGTAAGAGGGCAACTGCTGTTTTTTTCTGTGACTTAGCATTTACTGAATGCCCTAAAAAAGAATAAACCAAGCTCTGGCTGATGGGCTAGGAACCATCCAAGCAGAGTTGATCATTCTCTCTTTAGTGCTGTGACTGTATATTGTATTTATGCTTACATTACGTTTTTGCAGTTATTTATGCATATGATTGCTCCTCTACTAAATTCACCTCATATTCTCTGATTTCATCTAAATTCTCTCAGTTGCAGGTGGCTAAAATCAGTGTAAGAGAAAAGGAAAAGTGTGTGTGGGAGGAGGGCAAGATTTATTGCCTCAAGATCATGTGATTTAAAAAACATTTTTAAAAAAATTATTTATTTATTTATTTTGGCTGCGCCGGGTCTTAGTTGCGGCACGTGGGATCTTTAGTTGCAGCATGCATGCTGGATCTAGTTCCCTGACGAGGCATCAAACCTGGACCCTCTGCACTGGGAGTGCAGAGTCTTACCCACTGGACCACCAGGGAAATCCCAAGATCATGTGATTTTAAAAGAGCAGGGGCAGTACTGATGTTTGGCATGACCAGCAGCAAACAATGCCCAGTGGTCTCCCTCTCCCTCCTCCTCCCCTTTCCTCCTCCCTTTGCTTCAGTCTCTGTGCTGGCTTCCTTCACTCCCACTGCAGACATTGTTCCTCCACAAGATGGATAATTTGGCCATGATGGTACTAGGCTTCCAGAAAGGTGTTCCCAGAGGCAAATGGCAGTCTTTCCTATTCGTCCCAGATAAAAATTCCTGAGAGGATGACCTCTGACTGAGGCCAGGGGCATAGAGCCCTGTGGTTGGCCAACCCTGTGGTTCTGGGAAAGGGTTTGTCTGTTATCAGAAAGGTGGTGGGGAATTGTCCCAGGTCAAAAACCATAGGCTACACTGTATTTGTCTGTTTCCCCATACCTCTCCTGAGTTACTGGCACATGACAGGAGCTTCCTAAATGTTTATTGAAGGAAATGAGTGAATGATGAATCTTTGCCTTGAAATGTCTCCCTCTCCACGCAGAAGTCCTGACCCTATGACACTCAAACATTTCTCACTGACTACAGAAGTCAGGGATTTTGCTGTTTAACTACTTCATGGCCACTCTTTGTGAGTCTACCTTAAAGGTACTAACACATGAAAGAACATGATTAAAATGCTAAATCCCTAGGCTTTTTGGTTTCACCTTCAGTCTGGGTTAGGCCAAGAAAGGTTTAGTAAGTATGGGTGTCCTCCTGAAAGATCTTTCAGGAAATCAGAGAGCTTCAAGGTGAGTTAGTGCTGAAATGCAGATTCAAGTCTCAGCAGCTCCTCATTACTGGCAACCTGGGCTTGCCTTGAAAGCTCTGTTAGTTTTTATGGACTTTAACCCTTAATGCAGGCAGTGGTTAATCCACAATTCCTCCCAAAGGCTAGTCAGTGAGCAAAAAGCTTTGTGAAGAATTTTCCTGAGATCTTTCATTCACATTCAGTGTGTTCAGAGAGATGAGAGAATTTCAAAGACCCTCCATCATTTCATTCTCACCAGCGGTTATTTCTTTCGTCACCGGTAAGAAGAAACAGTCAGAATCTTATGGAGAAAGAGAAAGAAAGGCTAGATGATTTTTGCAGCTCTCACACCTTCCCAGAGTAATTCTAAGCCCATTAGACAGGGCTTAGTTCGTTCCCTTTTAAGATATGTTGCCTGTGCTTGATAATTGTTCAGACATAGAAAAAACATGTAATACTCTCCTATTCAAAGAAACACTTGTACCACTGTCACTGCCACTGGGCTGTCACCCCAAGGGATCATTCAGGACACTAGATAGTGATAAATGAACCAAGTTCCTGAATTTAGTGGCCTTTTTTTTCTGATGGAGGACACAGTCAAACTTAAAAACAAATACTTGGAAACAAGTAGTTTCAGTTTATGGTAAATGTTATAAATGTTTCTTTACAATGTGTTAAATGTGATAGGATTTAGGATAGATTTTAGGGATGCTGGCTAAAGAAGGCTCTCTGCAGAGGTGAAATTTGAGCAGAAACCTGAATGAGAAGAAGGTGTTGATTATGTAAGGATCCATGGAAGAAGGATCAGCAAATGCCATAGAGAGTGAACCTGATGGATTTGAGACACTCGCTGGATTTGACTTGTGGCTGGAGTGTATTGAACTAGGGAGAGAAGGCAGGCAGGGCCCAGGCCATGAGGGACCTTGTGGACCAGGCAGGGAATTTGTATTTTATTTAATTGCAGTGGAAGATTTCAAGCAGATAAATTGTGTGATTTGACTAGTGTTATTCATCTGTGCTGTCCAATGTGGTAACCCCTAGTGTCATACGGCTTCTCAAGTTTAAATTAATTAAAATTAGCTAAAATTTAATTCCTCAGTTGCACCAGGCAAATTTCAAATAGCTACATGTGGCTAATGGCAACCATATTGGACAATGTAGATATGGAATGTTTCCAGGACTGCAGAAAGTTCTGTTGGACAGTATTATTATAGACAGTGGAGGCAGAGAGGCCAGTTATAGTTCAAGTGAGAGACGAGGGGCTGTCACAGTAGAGATGGTGAGATGTGTTTGTACTTAGGGTAGAGTTTGAAGGCAAGGGCAAACAGGACTTGCTGATGAATTGTTCATGAGGGAATGAAGGAAAGAGATGCATTAGTTATGTTTGCAGTTCTACTTCAGGGAGGTAGAAGGATTAGAAGTGTTTACATGCAGAAGAAATAGATCTCTGTTGGCTCAAGGGGATAGAACTCATCCTTTACATGTAAAAGAGCAAGAAACTTTAAAAATAACTGAGATACATTCATGACCAAAAAATGCCTGCAGGAGTTGGTGGGGAACTGGTAGATTTGGGAACTTGTAAATACCTGTGATTGACGGGTCAGTGGAGGTCTATCACTAAAAGGTGGTGGGAATCATTCTGAGAAAATTTTGGTCACTGCTGAATCAGGCACGTGGATACCCCTCTAGTCTCATTTCTGATGTCACAGAGAAGGTCATCTTTTTCAAGCCTCCTCCAAGGAAACTATTTTCTTTGTCATTAAAAAAAATTACTTTTTCTCAAGTTGACATGTTCAGCCTGAATCTGCAGGTACTGAAAGTTATCAACAGGAAAGACTTGGGCACTGGGAGGCTGATTGTGCACTTTGGTGGGAAGTTGGTAATCTGAAAACTGTAGGAGCAAATATTCCACTGTCGTCCCTTGCTCCTGTTCATGAACGGATTTATTTGGGGAAAATAGTTGTGCACTGGAGAAGGATTCACAAGGTCAAATCTTAAATGCTCAGTTGACTCCTTAGGGACTCTTGTGATATTGGACAAACCATTTACCATCTCTGGGCCTTCATTTCCTCATCTATGAAATGAGATTAGAAATCCCTGCTCTGGCTGCCTAATATAAATATTATGAGCTTTAAATTAGATGAAGATAATAATAACACCACTTGCCATTTATTAAGTACTTATTAGGTGCCAGGCACTGTGCTAAGGAGTATGATGAAGCTAAGACAGATGCTGTGCTACACTTAGTGACTTAAAACAACAACCATTTTATTTACTCCCCATTCTGTGAGTTAGCAATTTGGGCTCATCTCATCTGGATGGCTTTTCTGCTTTTCTTGCCTGTGGTCATGCATGTGGCTGCAAATTATCTGGCCGCGCTAATGGCCTAAGTTGTCCCCTTTCGTATGTCTGGCACCTGGTGGTAGCTGTTAGCTGGTTGGTGTAAGGGGGCCTCAAGTGGGACAGCTTGTGTCTTCTCCATTTACCTTCATCCTCTAGTAGGCTAGACCGGGCTTCTTCACATGGGAGTTTCAGGGAAAAATTCCAAGTGGTGAGAGCAGAAGCCACAAGGCTGGTTAAGTTCTAGGCTTAGAAGTCCCAACATCACTTCTACCATATTCTATTGGTCAAAGCAAGTCATAGGTACAACCCAGATCCAAGGGCAGGGAGATAAACTCTACCTTTTTATAGGAAGAGTGGAAAAATCACATTGCAGATGGGCAGGTGCACACGGATAGGTTATCATGGTCATTTTGTGAACACTTTTTGTGCTTATCAGTGTATAATCTCACCTAATCTGCACAGAAACCTTGTTATCCTCATTGGACAGGAGAGGAAACTGAGGCACAATGAAGTTGAATAACTTGCTCAAAGTCATATAGTCAGTAAGTGTCTAAGCTGGGATATGAACTCAGGCAGGCTGTGTTCTAGAGGCCATGCTCTTTTTTTATGGTCTTCAAAGTGGAAATCACATTATGATAGAGGTTAATTGCATTTGCTATGTCCAGTTCTCTCCTTGTGGGGCACTTCCCACCCCTTGCAGTTTAGGTGGGGCAGTGTAACCAGTTCTGGGCCGATGGAGGCATTTAACAGCAGGTGTAAATTCCTCATTCTCTTTCATCCCCTACCTCTGTGACCTGGAACTCTAAGATAGAAGTAGACTTGATTGCTGAGTTACCATTCAAAAGGAAGCTTCCCTGTAGAGCTGCCAGATCTCCAGCAGAAAAGAAATAAAATAGCATGTGCTAAACCACTGAGATTTGGGGATTTGTTATTGTAGTGAAGCCAGTTCTCTCCTGATTAATACACTGTATTTTTCTACTTACAAAGTGAATTCATAATCTTATAAAGTTTTTAATTAAACTTTAATTAGAAAGAATAAAGAAAAATTTAAAAATCACTCCAAATCCTACAATCCAGGGTCAACAATTCTAAATCTTTTGGTGAATATCATTCCAGATAATTCTCTGTGTTTAAAAATGCACACACAATTCGTGTAAATAGGTTCACACTCTCCAGGTTTCCTGGTAGCATCCTTTTGTCATCAAACAATATAGTTTCAAAATCATTCTAGGGCGAGTAAATAGAGACCTATGTAGGAAGTGCTTTGACATATATAATATATAAAAGGAAGGTTTTTGAGAACATACAGTAGAGGACTTAGGCATATGGGTTCTGCATCTGAGTACTTGAATTCAAATCCTCACCCCATCACTGACTTTGAGAAAGTTACTTAATCTTTTTATGCCTCTCTTTCTTCAAATGTAAAAGGGGGATAATAATAGTATGTACTTCACAGTAAGGATTAAGTAAAATAAGGTTGAAAACACTTTGGAGGGCAGACAGCGGAAGCAAGAAGAACTACTATTCTGCAGCCTGTGGAAGGAAAACCACATTCACAGAAAGATAGACAAAATGAAAGGTCAGAGGACTTTGTACCAGATGAAGGAACAAGATAAAACCCCAGAAAAACAACTACATGAAGTGGAGATAGGCAACCTTCCAGAAAAAGAATTCAGAATAATGATAGTGAAGATGACTCAGGACCTTGGAAAAAGCATGGAGACAAAGATCGAGAAGATACAAGAAATGTTTAACAAAGACCTAGAAGAATTAAAGAACAAACAGAGATGAACAATACAATAACTGAAATGAAAAATACACTAGAAAGAATCAATAGCAGAATAACTGAGGCAGAGAATGGATAAGTGATGTGGAAGACAGAATGGTGGAATTCACTGCCGTGGAACAGAATAAAGAAAAAAGAATGAAAAGAAATGAAGACAGCCTAAGAGACCTCTGGGACAACATTAAAAGCAACAACATTCACATTATAGGGGTCCCAGAAGGAGAAGAGAGAGAGAAAGGACCAGAGAAAATATTTGAAGAGATTATAGCCGAAAACTTCCCTAACATGCGAAAGGAAATAGCCACCCAAGTCCAGGAAGTGCAGAGAGTCCCAGGCAGGATAAACCTAAGGAGAAACACGCCGAGACACATAGTAATCAAATTGGCAAAAATTAAAGACAAAGAAAAATTATTGAAAGCAGCAAGGGAAAAATGACAAATAACACACAAGGGAATTCCCATAAGGTTAACAGCTGATTTCTCAGCAGAAACTCTACAAGCCAGAAGGGAGTGGCACGATATATTTAAAGTGATGAAAGGGAAGAACCTACAACCAAGATTACCCTACCCAGCAAGGATCTCATTCAGATTTCATGGAGAAATCAAAAGCATTACAGACAAGCAAAAATTAAGAGAATTCAGCACCACCAAACCAACTCTACAGCAAATGCTAAAGGCACTTCTCTAAGTGGGAAACACAAGAGAAGAAAAGGACCTACAAAAACAAACCCATAACAATTAAGAAAATGGTAAAAGGAACATACATATCGATAATTACCTTAAATGTAAATAGATTAAATGCTCCAACCAAAAGACACAGGCTCACTGAATGGATACAAAAACAAGACCCATCTATACGCTGTCTACAAGAGACCCACTTCAGACCTAGGGACACACACAGACTGAAAGTGAGGGGATGGAAAAAGATACTCCATGCAAATGGAAATCAAAAGAAAGCTGGAGTATCAATACTCGTATCAGATAAAATAGACTTTAAAATAAAGAATGTTACAAGAGACAAGGAAGGACACTACATAATGATCAAGGGATCAATCCAAGAAGAAGATATAACAATTATAAATATATATGCGCCCAACATAGGCGCACCTCAATGCATAAGGCAACTGCTAACAGCTATAAAAGAGGAAATCGACAGTAACACAATAATAATGGGAGACTTTAACACCTCACTTACACCAATGGACAGATTATCCAGACAGACAATTATTAAGAAAACACAAGCTTTAAATGACACAATAGACCAGATAAATTTTCTTTTGAATTTTATTTTATTTATTTTTTTATACAGCAGGCTCTTATTAGTTATCCATTTTATACATATTAGTGTATATATGTCAATCCCAGTCTCCCAATTCAGCACACCACCACCACCCCTGCCAATTTCCCCCCTTGGTGTCCATACGTTTGTTCTCTACATCTGTGTCTCTATTTCTGCCCTGCAAACCCATTCATAGACCAGATAGATTTAATTGATATTTATAGGACATCCCATCCAAAAACAGCAGATTACACTTTCTTCTCAAGTGCACATGGAACATTCTCCAGGATAGATCACATCTTGGGTCACAAATCAAGCCTCGGTAAATTTAAGAAAATTGAAATCATATCAAGCATTTTTTCCGACCACAACGCTATAGAGATTAGAAATCAATTACAGGGAAAAAAACGTAAAAAACACAAACACATGGAGGCTAAACAATACATTACTAAATAGCCAAGAGATCACTGAAGAAATCAAAGAGGAAATCAAAAAATACCTAGAGACAAATTACAATGAAAACACGATGATCCAAAACCTATGGGATGCAGCAAAAGCAGTCCAAAGAGAGAAATTTATACCAATACAAGGCTACCTCAAGAAAAATCTTAAAAAATCTAACCTTACACCTAAAGGAACTAGAGAAAGAAGAACAAACAAAACACAAAGTTAGTAGAAGGAAAGAAATCATAAAGGTCAGAGCAGAAATAAATGAAATAGAAACAAAGAAAATGATAGCAAAGATCAATAAAACTAAAAGCTGGTTCTTTGAGAAGATAAACAAAATTGATAAAACTTTAACCAGACTCAAGAAAAAGAGGAATAGGACTCAAATCAATAAAGTCAGAAATGAAAAAGGAGAAGTTACAACAGACACCGCAGAAATACAAAGCATCCTAAGAGACTACTACAAGCAACTCTTTGCCAATAAAATGGACAACCTGGAAGAAATGGACAAATTTTTAGAAAGGTATAACCTTCCAAGACTGAACCAGGAAGAAATAGAAAATATGAACAGACCAATCACAAGTAATGAAATTGAAACTGTGATTAAAAATCTTCCAACAAACAAAAGTCCAGCACCAGATGGCTTCACAGGTGAATTCTATCAAACATTTAGAGACGAGCTAACACCCATCCTTCTCAAACTCTTCCAAAAAATTGCAGAGGAAGGAACACTCCCTAACTAATTCTATGAGGCCACCATCACCCTGATACCAAAACTAGACAAAGATACTACAAAAAAAGAAAACTACAGGCCAATATCACTGATGAACATAGATGCAAAAATCCTCAACAAAATACTAGCAAACAGAATCCAACAGCACATTAAAAGGATCACACACCATGATCAAGTGGGATTTATCCCAGGGATGCAAGGATTCTTCAATATACGCAAATCAATCAAGGTGATACACCATATTAACAAACTGAAGAAGAAAAAACATGATCATCTCAGTAGATGCAGAAAAAGCTTTTGACAAAATTCAACACCATTTATGATAAAAACTCTCCAGAAAGTGGGCATAGAGGGAACCTACCTCAACATCATAAAGGCCATATACGACAAACCCACAGCAAACATCATTCTCAATGGTGAAAAACAAAGCATTTCCTCTAAGATCAGGATCAAGACAAGGATGTCCACTCTCACCACTATTATTCAACATAGTTTTGGAAGTCCTAGCCTCGGCAATCAGAGAAGAAGAAGAAATAAAAATTGGAAAAGAAGTAAAACTGTCACTGTTTGCAGATGACATGATACTATACATAGAGAATCCTAAAAATGCTACCAGAAAACTACTAGAGGTAATCAATGAATTTGGTAAAGTTGCAGGATACAAAATTAATGCACAGAAATCTCTTGCATTCCTATACACTAACAATGAAAGATCAGAAAGAGAAATTAAGGAAACAATCACATTCACCATTGTAACAAAAAGAATAAAATACCTAGGAATAAACCTCCCTAAGGAGGTAAAAGACCTGTACTCAGAAAACTATAAGATGCTGATGAAAGAAATCAAAGATGACACAAACAGATGGAGAGATACACCATGTTCTTGGATTGGAAGAATCAATATTGTGAAAATGACTGTACTACCCAAAGCAATCTACAGATTCAATGCAATGCCTATCAAATTACCAGTGGCATTTTTTATAGAACTAGAACAAAAAATCTTAAAATTCGTATGGAGACACAAAAGACCCTGAATAGCCAAAGCAGTCTTGAGGGAAAAAAACGGAGCTGGAGGAATCAGACTACCTGATTTCAAACTATACTGCAAAGCTACAGTCATCAACACAATATGATACTGGCACAAAAACAGAAATACAGATCAGTGGGACAGGATAGAAAATCCAGAGATAAACCCACGCACCTATGGTCAACAAATCTATGACAAAGAAGGCAAGGATATACAATGGAGAAAAGACAATCTTTTCAATAAGTGGTGCTGGGAAAACTGGACAGCTACATGTGAAAGAATGAAATTAGAACACTCCCTAACATCATACACAAAAATAAACTCAAAATGGATTAGAGACCCAAATGTAATACCAGACACTATAAAACTCTTAGAGGAAAACATAGGAAGAACACTCTTTGACATAAATCACAGCAAGATCTTTTTTGATCCACCTCCTAGAGTAATGGAAATAAAAACAAAAATAAACAGATGGGACCTAATGAACTTCAAAGCTTTTGCACAGCAAAGAAACCATAAACAAGATGAAAAGACAACCCTCAGAATGGGTGAAAATATTTGCAAACAAATCAACGGACAAAGGATTAATCTCTAAAATACATAAACAGCTCATGCAGCTCAATATTAAAAAAAACAAATAACCGAATCAAAAAATGGGCAGAAAACCTAAATAGATATTTCTCCAAAGAAGACATACAGATGGCCAAGAAGCACATGAGAAGCTGCTCAACATCACTAATTATTAGAGAAATGCAAATCAAAACTACAATGAGGAATCACCTCACACCAGTTAGAATGGGCATCATCAGAAAATCTACAAACAGCAAATGCTGGAGAGGGTGTGGAGAAAAGGGAACCCTCTTGCACTGTTGGTGGGAATGTAAATTGATACAGCCACTATGGAGAACAGTAGGGAGGTTCCTTAAAAAACGAAAAATAGAATTACCATATTACCCAGCAATCCCACTACTGGGCATATACCCAGAGAAAACCATAATTCAGAAAGACACATCAGGCCTTCCTGGTGGCGCAGTGGTTAAGAACCCACCTGCCGATGCAGGGGACACAGGTTCAAGCCCTGGTCCGGGAAGATCCCACGTGCTGCGGAGCAGCTAAGCCCGTGTGCCACAGTTACTGAGCCTGTGCTCTAGAGCCTGTGAGCCACAACTACTGAAGCCTGCACGCCTAGAGCCTGTGCTCTGCAACAAGAGAAGCCACCGCAATGGGAAGCCTGCGCACCGCAATGAAGAGTAGCCCCCACTTGCTGAAAGCTCCCGTGCAGCAACGAAGACCCAACGTGGCCAAAAATAAATAAATAAATAAGTGAAAAAAAAAAAAAAAACAAATTAGAGGGAGTTCCCTGGTGGCGCAGTGGTTAAGAATCCACCTGCCAATGCAGGTGACATGGGTTTGAGCCCTGGTCCAGGAAGATCCCCCATGCCGCAGAGCAACTAAACCTGTGTGCCACAACTACTGAGCCTGCGCTCTAGAGCCCATGAGCCACAACTACTGAGCTCACGTGCCACAACTACTGAAGCCCATGTGCCTAGAGCCCGTGCTCCGCAATGAGAGAAGGCACCGCAATGAGAAGCCCGTGCACCGCAACAAAGAGTAGCCCCGCTCACTGCAACCAGAGAAAGCCTGCGCGCAGCAATGAAGACCCAATGTAGCCAAAAATAAATTAAAAAAAAAAAAAAAAAGACACACGCGTCCCAATGTTCATTGCAGCACTGTTTACAATAGCCAGGTCATGGAAGCAACCTAAATGCCCATTGACAGACAAATGGATAGAGAAGATGTGGCACATATATACAATGGAATATTACTCAGCCATAAAAAGGAACGAAATTGGGTCATTTGTAGAGATGTGGATGGATCTAGAGATTGTCATACAGAGTGAAGTAAGTCAGAAAGAGAAAAACAAATATTGTATATTAATGCACATATGTGGAACCTAGAAAAGTGGTACAGATGAACCAGTTTGCAGGGCAGAAATAGAGACACAGATGTAGAGAACAAACATATGGACACCAAAGGGGAAATGGCGGGGTGGGGGGTGGTGGTGGTGTGATGAATTGGGAGATTTTGATTGACATGTATACACTAATATGTATAAAATAGATAAGAACCTGCTGTATAAAAAATAAAATTCAAAAAAATAAAATAAAACACTTTGCACAGTACCAGGCATGTAGTAACACTCAAATGTTAGCTACAACACCAAGGTAGCAAATATATACATTCTACCAGATGTGCAAAGAAAATGGAGCTTCTTTACATCCTATAAGAGATCTCTTATAGCCCCTTGCTAGACCGCAGAGGCCTGCTTTTGGGGTGGCGGGGGGAGAAACCGTGTTACCTTCTGGTTTTAAAAGACTACCAAGGAAATATTGTCAGTCGAAAGTCTATCTTCATAATGGAGCAGTTGGCCCCTGCCCTTATCTTTTTCCCCAAAGATGGTGTAAAGAAAACCTCAGTCTTCCTCCTATGTAGTATCTCTTTTATTCTCATGACACTTCTTTTTTTTTTTTTTAATATTTATGTACTTATTTGGTTGCATCAGGTTGTAGTTGCAGCAGGTGGACTCCTTAGTTTCGGTTCGCCAGCTTCTTAGTTGTGACACATGAACTCTTAGTTGCTGCATGCATGTGGGATCTAGTTCCCAGACCAGGGACTGAACCCCGGCCCCTGCATTGGGAGTGCAGAGTCTTACCCACTGTGCCACAGGGAAGTCCCTACTCACGACACTTCTGACAACAGATGTATGTGGATTTTCCCCCACCAAGCAATTTTCTGCAACATCATATGGGTGTCCTACAATTCTACCATCATCTACCTGGAGATAGCATCAGATCCTATAGGTTAAGGGCTCAGTCCCACAAGACTGTGCTCACCTTACTTTAGATGCCAGTTGCAAGTCCAGGTTGTCACCTGTGCTTCTGATACATCGGCTATAAATCAGAGGTTCCTGTGACTCCTTTTTTTGGTTCGATTAATTTGCAAGAGTGGCTCACAGGAACCAGGAAAAGAGTTTACTTACTGCTTACCAGTTTATTGTAAAAGGATATGATGAAGGATGCAGGTGAATATCCAGATGGGAGAGATGCACGCATAAGGCAAGGTGTGTGGGAAGGGCTCAGAGCTTCCATGCCCTGTCTAGCCTGCTACTCTCTCAGCACCTTCATGTGTTCACCAACATGGAAACTCTCTGAACTCCATACTTTTGAGATTTTTATGGAGGCTTCATCTTGTAGGCATGATCAATCATTAACTCCATTTCCAGCCCCTCTCCCCCTTGGAGAGTGGGAGTTGGGACTGAAAATTCCAAGCTTCTCATAATGGCTTGGTCTTTCTGGTGACCAGCCTCCATTCAGGGACCCACTTAGAGTCACCTCATTAGAAGAAAAGACACTGCTATCACCCTGAAAATTCCAAGGGATTTAGGAGCCCTGTGTCAGGAGCTGGGGTCAGAGACCAGTTAGAACAGAAGATGTTCCTAGTGTTCTTATCGCTTAGGAAATTACAAGCGTTTGGGGAGCTCTGTGCCAGGAACTGGGGGCAGAAACCAATATATAATTTTTCTATTATCTCACAGATGGCTTTCTCTGTGTAGGGGAACAGCTTATGAGGTCTCCTGGTGACAGAGGAAGTTTATATGCTATCTGTCTTAACTTGTCTTGCCATGGGGTGGGTGGTCTAGTCTGTAGTGACATCCATTGCAGGAAAACTAGTTCCATTTGACCTTTTGGTGAACAATGGTATCCACTGCTGTCTGTTGGTAACTTGACATTGCCGCCTGTCATTGAAGGTCTTTTCCCAACCCCAGGCCTCTGCCAGTCTCACAGTCCTTCCAGCCTCTCTCCAGACCCTCACCGGGGCACACGGGAACTTCCTGTGCACACCGTGCACAGACCATAGGGAGCAGAGAGCACTGCTTCTCTTCCGTTTGCCCAGCCCATTCACCCTAACCCCTCACCAGTGGCTGGCAGAGTTCCTTGCATAGATGCCTCATTCCAGGATTCCAGACGGGCAGAGTGGGTCCAAAACTCCTCTGATTTTGGTGTTTTATTCAAACCTATGTAATAATCCTCTGCCCTGTTCATCAAAGTCAGTTCATGTGTCAGACAGCTTACTTCCCCTCTTCTCCCTAACCCTACCTAACCATGATTTCCAGGTGCTGATTGGGGCAGGATTTCTCCTTCATCTTCTTGTCTGCAGGGGCTTTGCTTATACGAGTAATCCTCATTGCTCAACTTTAATGACAGAGAGGTAAAAATCTCTACAAGAGAAAGAAACTGCATGGCTCTTGATATGAGAGCTACAAGTCAGTTAGGAACTAGAGTTAACCATAAATACAAATACATTTATTTAATCTTCTCAGATGTTGGCTCATTATAGTATATTATCATTATTATTATCATCAGCATGTAGGAAGTGCTTATTTCTCCCTCAGTGCCCCTCCACCTTTCTCATGGATGTACATTGCCTGCCAGATTCAGGAATTTCTAGCAGCTTTGCCTGTTAAAAGGCAGTGGGAAGGCAGTCCTCCTGCCATTTGCCTAGCATGCAGGAAATGAGCATCATACCATATGGGCTCTTCAACACCCACCTGAGACACAAGCAGCCGATCCTCTGGCAGCTGTGGGCCAGGCACCGCTGGGGTGGCTGCTTTGCTTGGGAATAATGCATTTAAAAAATCCTTTTATTTATTTATTTATTTATTTATTTATTTATTTATTTATTTATTTATTTATAGCTGTGTTGGGTCTTCGTTTCTGTGCGAGGGCTTTTCTCTAGTTGTGGCAAGTGGGGGCCACTCTTCATCGCAGTGCGCGGGCCTCTCATTATCGCGGCCTCTCTTGTTGCGGAGCACAGGCTCCAGATGCGCAGGCTCAGTAACTGTGGCTCACGGGCCTAGTTGCTCCGCGGCATGTGGGATCTTCCCAGACCAGGGCTCGAACCCGTGTCCCCTGCATTGGCAGGCAGATTCTCAACCACTGCGCCACCAGGGAAGCCCTAAAAAATCTTTTTAATTACATTTTTATCCCACTGATACAAAATTAAATTTTTGGTCTTTCTACTGTCTGTAAACTGACCCAGGATCTCTCTCCCTCTCTCTCTGATTGTCCATTCTACACATAGCCTGCTAATGACCAATAAATGTTATGTCAGTGGCAGCTGCATAATTAACACTGTCAACCAGCAGTGCTAACCTTAACATAGATTGAATAAAAGACCTGTCTAGGTGTGAGGGCAGAGGCTGCCACTAAGACCTCTCCTAACTATGTGCTAAAGCCCCGAACATCACACTTTGGTGTTTATTTCTTTGAATTAAGACACCGTTTTTGTACCTTTATGTCAACGGATTTATCAGACCATATAAGAACTCAAGAGGTCTGGGTGAATCTTACTTTTAACCAGCACTCCAGGTAATTAATATGATCAACTTCAACTGCAGTTCTTTCTTGATGACTGCATATTACTTAAAAACAGAAACAAAACTTGTTATTCATTTGCTTCTTCTTTAAGGTTAAATGATCTCAAGTGAGTCCAATTAAGGAGACCTCATGTGGTATCTCTTTAAGCTGTGGCCAGCAAGATCCAACACGGTGCTATGGCATTTTTGAGCTCTTTTCCCTGACTTAACTGTATTTGAAGTTTTGCCAAAATAAAAAAATTAGGACCTGTGCCTTGGGGCAGAGCTATAGAACTAGAACATGACTCTTGGTTTTCATTGAAGACAAGAAGGCCTGAACTTCCCTGGAGGTCCGGTGGTTAGGATTCCGTGGGTCCAGTGCAGGGGGTGTGGGTTCAATCCCTGGTCCGGGAACTAGGATCCCACATGCCCCCCTGAGGGGACAAAGAAACGGCAGTCAATGTATGCGTGCCCTCACGCGTTAATTAAGCACACAGGTGGGAGTGCGTGGGCAGCACAATCGGGAACTTGCCCCTCCTCCTCACCCTGCAATCCCAGGTGAGAGATGTTTTGCTGGCGTGATCCCCGCTGCTGGGATTTCTGCATCTCTCCTCAGGGACTTGCAGAAAGCTGCCTCGGGATGCAAGTTCCAAGATGGGATTTATCTACTTTCTTTTAAATTGGTGAGGACTGTATTGAGAACTGGAGTTAGACTGTTTCAGGAGAGCCAGTTCTGCACTGTCCATGTTGATAGCGAACGTGGATACTGACTTTCCTTGGAGGAAAATCAACGAAAACAGCGGTGCTGGAGAAAGTGCTTTGGCTTAAACACACGTGAGTGCTGATACTACTTTCTTACCCTTAAGTTTTTCTCTCTCTGTGTTTAGAGTCAGCTATTCCTTCTTTCAAATGGTGTTTGTGCAGTAGTTTTTTGGTTACTATGTTATGAGAGATGAACATGGTGATTGGAAAAAAGTGTCAAGCTGCGGTTCCAATAACCAAGTCTCATTTGGGGCTGCTAGCAATGCCTATGGCGTGCGTTTCTTTATTTTTTAATTTTTATTTATTTATTTTTAACATCTTTATTGGAGTATAATTTCTTTACATTGGTGTGTTAGTTTCTGCTTTATAACAAAGTGAATCAGCTATACATATACATACATCCCCATATCTCCTCCCTCTTGCGTCTCCCTCCCACCCTCCCTATCCCACCCCTCTAGGTGGTCACAAAGCACCAAGCTGATCTCCCTGTGCTATGCAGCTGCTTCCCACTAGATATCTATTTTACATTTGGTAGTGTATATATGTCAATGCCACTCTCTCACTTCGTCCCAGCTTACCCTTCCCCCTCCCCGTGTCCTCAAGTCCATTCTCTACACCTGCGTCTTTATTCCTGTCCTGCCCTTAGGTTCTTCAGAACCTTTTTTTTTTTTTTTTTTTTGAAGCAGGGGTTTCTAACCTCATAATCTTGAGCCAAGTCTTGGGGTCATCAGAAAAGAGGAGTGAGTATGTGTGACTGTGTTTGTGCACGTAAGGAGGTAATTGTCTCCCTCTACTCCTCTCCAGTGCTTCTGGCTGCACTAGTAAACTGGACTCATAGATTGACACAGACAGATTAACAGGAGAAAAAGAAACGTTTTAATTTGTGAGCATAGAGGCCTCATAGAAATAAGACCCAGGAAGTGGCCAGAGAGGCAGCTTTTATGTTTTTTAGGCACAGAAACAATGAATTTGTGAAGAATTGAGTGGACAAAGAAACTTAGGCTTTGAGTGCTCAATTAGTGAAGAATCTAAACAGAGTTTAGACTTTGGGTGGAAAATTCAAGAAGTAACAAGGTTTGTTTATATAGGCTTCTGGGCCCCAATTCCCCAGCTCTAGCGATAAGAGTGTCCTTCTACCTCCAGATGCAGGGAGTGTGCCTTTCACATGACAGATTTATTTCCAGCTTTCAGGGAGATGGAAAGGGGGGTCAGAGTGTCCCTCTGGCATTGGCTGTTTCTTAAGTAACTTCAATTCAAAATAATCACTCTGCCATTGTAGCATATTTTGGAGCGGCCTGCCCTGAGCTCCAGCAGGACATTGTGGCAGCTCTAGACTGGCAGAGGCTAGAGGAAGAAGGGAGGGACTGGTACAGATCTTTAAAATGATAGATGCTGCAAAGTGCAAAGAGCTGTTTCTTTCTTTTTTTTTTTTTAATTAATTTTTACTGGAGTATAGTTGATTTACAATGTTGTGTTAGTTTTAGGTGTACAGCAAAGTGAATCAGTTATACATATACATATATCCACTGTTTTTAGATTCTTTCCCCATATAGGCCATTACAGAGTACTGAGTAGAGTTCCCTGTGCTATACAGTAGGTTCTTATTAGTTTTTGGTTTTATATATAGTACTGTGTATACGTCAATCCCAGTCTCCCAATTTATCCCTCCCCCACCCCTTTCACCCTTGGTAACCATAAGTTCAAAGAGCCATTTCTTATTTAGAGTCTCCCCACCTCCTCAAGTTTGTCATTCTCCGTCTCAGTTCCTTGTGTGTTTCTTCAGGGACTTAATGTAATTTTCTATTATTACATTCATTATATATATTAGTTTAATTTAATTAATTCTGTTTATTAGTCTGTCCCGTCTTGTTCCACTTCTGAAAGTGTACGTTCCCAGAGAGGGCAAGGACCTCACTTATCTTTATTCACCACTGAATTTCTAACTCCTAATAGGTGCTCAGTAAAAATTTGCTGAATGAATGGTGGGTTGAATGCACTCAGCCCTTCACATATATTACCTCTCCATAACCTATGGTGTAGAATAATTTGAACTAGAAATAGTTTTGTTTTTTTTAACCTGCCTTTTTTTTTGCTGTTTTATATACTTAGCAAGAAAAACCTGTGGGTGAATAGCTTAAATCCAAGAGTTATAGAGTATGGCATTTAGAATATGATCATTATATCACTAGGTATGGGGCACCTTTCCATTACTTTTATGAAGTCTACATACATTTCTCTGATAAGTAAGCAAGGAGTTGGAAACTGTCTCTCAAGTTTGCATCCAGTCTATTTTAGGACTGCTTGTCTCTGCAGTCTGACCACAACTGTTTAACGTGTCTGTCATTTCACTCTTCATTGTCCTAAGTCTAGCCCAGAGCTGTTTCTTATTCTTGGCAGAATTCCAAAGTTAAAGACGGTTCCAGAGCCCACGTCAGGGGCCACATAGCCCTCCTCAGCCTGTTAGCTGCTTCCGCAGTAATGCACCCTGGAGTTTTACAGCTTGGGTACAAGGGTCAAACCTTGGAAGAGAGAAGGTAGTGCATCAAGCGTCAGAAACACATGGGATATTTTTAGATAATAATGGTTCATAAATTTTTGAATCCCTCTTCTTTGTAACTCAGTAAAACCTCTCAAAGAAAATCTCTCTGATGTTCATTTTCTGTTACAGTTTTGTCTTTTATAAAGTACACCCCCCATTTTTGGAAGCGTATAAAATGACAAATTTGCATCCTTGTTTTAATACCCTGTGAAACTAGAGTCCTTATTGGTAGGATAGCATGTCCATGCAAAATTACATTCTCCTCTATAAGTTATGGTGTCTAAAAGAGGGAAAGGAATTATAAATAGTGTAGGTTAATAATGTTAATTTTCAAGAGATTTAGAAATAGAAAATCTACATATTTACAAGGTTTTATTTTTGTCTCCTTTCTTTGGTCTTAATTATTCTCTTTCTGAAATTCAGATTTTAATTTATATGGTGTCCACTAAGCGGTAACATGCTATACATGTTACATAAGAAAAGAAAAATAAGATAATACCAAAGACAGGATTTCCTGTATTATAAGGAAACATCCATACACATATGCCCACACTTGCTGATGGTGGGGTAACTCAGGAAAATTCTTTGGGTTATTTTACATAAAACACAGCAAGAACTGTTCATAGATTTTTGACCCAGAAATCCCACTTTTCACTGTAGCACTATTCATAATATATTTGGGAAAAAAATGTCCAACAACTGGAGAATATAAATTAGGTGTATCATGTAAGTTATATATCTACTGGAAGGAACAGAATTATTAAATTTATGTGTATAGTTATATTACATACATACCTATTAAATTATATTAATATTTATGAAGATCAGGCATGGAGAAAAACTTTTTATTAATATAAGTGAAAAAACAAAAAGACAAAGTTATATCACTGTGATTTCACCTGTGGAAAAATATGAATACATTAGATACAAACTGGAAGGAAATACTTGTTTCAGAAAGGTAGAATTAAACAAGGTTTTTTTTTAAATATAGTTTTTTCCATCTTGTAATAAAACGTAAAAAAAATTGGAAAGATCCTAGAAGATCATGCAATTTCTAGAAAATGCCAATTGAAATAAAATGGGCAAAAATCTTAACTAAAAACCTGAAATGAAACAAACAAATGCTCACTGGTTACACAAAATATTCCACTGTTCAACTTCACTTACTCTACCAATGCAAATATTTGCAACCCAGCTTTTGTGACCTTCACGGTGTATCTCTGCTATTTTCAAAAGCTAAAAAATATTTGGAATCATATTTAGTACTGTTCAAGGTGTATCCAGCTACACGGAAGGAAAATAAGGCCCAGTTACACAACTAGTAAGGGGTGCTGCACCTCGAAGGGGTGCTGCATTTACCCCTCATAGGCCAACTCCAGAGAGAGAAACTAATCCGGGGACACTGGCCAGTGTCACTCCTGGAGTTGCCCTTGGGACAAAGCCTTGGAGCAGAGTGGTCAAAACTCAAGGAAACCAGGTGGAACTATGCTGAGTGATCAGGGAGAAGACAATCAGCAAATACATCTGCGAGTGGGTCGGAGACTGAAGCTGTATTAGGGCTCTTGTTTATAAGGGACAAACCCGGCCCCCCCCCCCACACACAATTCAGAGTATATTAAACACAAGGAGACTGGCTTATATAACTAGGAAGTACATAACTTCTAGGAGCTCAAATGACTTCATCAGAATCCCCCCCCCCCCACCCCCGTCTCTATTTCATTGTCCATCTTTCAAATCAGCTTCTCTTTGAGTGTTGGCCTCCCTCTCTCCTACTTCAGTTGGCCTTCCTCCAGGACTCAGGCTTTGCTACTGACTGTCTCGGGCGTACGTCATCCATCTTAGAGATGGATGCGAACGGTGGCTAGGGTTTCGTACGCGTGGTGGCTGAGAATTGTACTTACCAGTTAATGTGTCTTCCTGAGGATGCTGTGCCTAGAATGCGGACTACCTGTCATGGTTGGCGAAGTCAGAGCACCTTTCTGTCTCGGATTAAAATGCTGACGTTAAGAATCATATCATTATTGAAAAGTTAGCCCGAAAGTAATAGAGTATTATTGCCAAAGCTCCCGTTAGAAGTAGTTGTCTTTTTCAAAAGTCCTGCTTGCTAATCATGGCCCTCCTAATTCTAAAATCAGGCAGTAATACAGAGTTCATGCTTGGGAAGACAAGCTGTTCTTTTCTCAATTTCTTCCGTTTTATTTGGAACCCCCTGATTTTCTAAAACCTTCAGTTTTCTTCCCCCATTCCTGCCCCTAGTGGTTTCCATGGCAATAGCAGCTTGCTGGGTTGGGGCTGGGGAAGGGAAGTAGCGTGTGTCTGGGTCATTTATAAGCAGAGTGTTTATAAGGTGGGAACTGTCTGTACTGCATTAGTCATTTGTATCTCAAGTTTTAAGTAGGTCAGTTGTCTCTTCTCTAATGAGGAAGTATTCGTTCTCTTAACATTCTGGCAAGCTTGTTTGTTTATTCTCTTTCTTATCCAAGACATACAGATGAATATGTCCTAGGCTTTTGCTCGTCAGGAAGTATATGGAGTGAAAGGAAACCTTGTGGATAGAAAAGGGGAACAAGTGGGAGTAGCCAGAGTAGCCAATGTCTGTAAGAATGTTAGTAATTCTGAAATGATTCAGTGATGCAGGGTAAACTCTCATGACAGTGAGCATTACCCACCCCTCAGTCAGGTTCTGTATGAAAGAACAAACATCTGACGGCCCGCTTTACTAAAAGTTCTTCCCGTCAGACTGTCAGTGGGCCTTGACACCCTCATTAGTTGTATTCCTTGGGATAAGACATGGACGATTTCTTTTTGAAAAGGCCAAAGTACAAGGGTGGAGGTCACATTTGATTCATTTTCGTATCTCCTACACCAGCTCCAGTGCACAATAAACATTTAGTAAATGACATGACCAACGTGATCTTCTAAGAATGGTTCACATTCAATATTTTTAGCAGATTAATTCCAGTCATTCATTTAATCATCTGTGTAGCACATATTTTCTAATGATGAAGGTAATAAAAATGTGCATGTACCATAAGTTAGGCAATGAGCTAAGTGTTTTATGTTCATTATGTAAATAATCATAACAGCCCTATGAGATAAATTACCATTTTACAGGTGAGGAAACCTAAGCTTGACTATATGTCTCTCTGTTACTTAAAGTCTGTACTTTATCCCAATGCTGTTGAGTGTTAGGAGATAATTCTCTATGGTTATCTTGCATTTTCTTCTTGAAATTTATTTGTTAAAGAAACTGGGATGTTTGTCCTATAAATCCAGAGTCTGGATTTTCTGATTGCATTCCTGAAATATCATTTAATATTTTCACCTTCTTTATTTTTTGTAAACTGGTAGTCGGGTATAGAAGCTTGATCAGATTTAAGCTCAAAGTTTTGGGCAGACCTACTAAAATAAGTATTGTCTTCTTCCATATGCCAGAAGACATATAATACGATTGTCTCTATAATTTTAGCAGCCATTCATATTGAATATCTGGTTCAACTAGTTTTTCAGAGGTTGCAAAATAGTGATTTTCTATTATATTGTTATATATATGCGTATATGTAGAGTGTGTTTGTGTTTGTAAACCTCTTATTAGCTAGGCTACTTCTATAAAAAGTATTGTCATCCATTATTTGGTTATTTAACAGTATACTTTGTTCAGGATGAATGTTTGAATCTTTCCCTTACATGTTTTCAAAATAATGAGTTGGTTCCCAAGCGTCTTCCATGGTTATCAATTAATTGTTTTTATTATGATTATGGACTCACAAATTTAGATATGTTTGATGGTTTTTTAATCCATTGCAGTTCTTCTTGTTGATGATAAAATCATTGCACATTATCTGTGTGAACTTTTACAAGTTTATCCTGAGTCATCTGATACTACTTTCAGTAGTCTTTGGTAACTTCTTTCCTATCTTATATGAAAAGATGTTCCAGCTCATCTTTTAAAATTTCCTGCCCAAACTTGGAATTGTCTGTTTCTCCAAAGAATCCTGGTTTTCCTAGGTGGAAAATGATATCTGGAGACTCCTGGATTTTATATTGGTGACTAATTTTTTAAAAAAATGTCTCCTGCCTGGATTCAGCTTGTGGATAGTCTGTTGCTTACCTCTGGCCAGATTTAAGCAATACAGTGAGAATTAAGAGAAAAGGTGGATGATGGTGGTTTTTTTTCCCCCCAATTTTTTATTGTGATAAAGTACACATAACATAAAATTTACTGTCTTAACCATTTTTAAAGTGTACAGTTCAGTGGTATTAAGTACATTCATAATGTGTTGTGTACCCTATATCCATAAATAATAACTCCCCATTCCTCCCGCTCTCCTGCCCTTGACAGCCACCATTCTACTTTCTGTCTGTATGATTTTGACTAATTTACGTATCTCATAAGTGGAATCGTGCAGTATGGCAGTATTTGTCTGTTTGTGACTGGTTTATTGCACTTAGCATAGTGTCCTCAAGGTTCATCCATGTTGTAGCATGTGTCAGAATTTTCTTCATTTTTAAAGCTGAATAATATTCCGTTGTATGTATTATATCACATCTTGCTTATCCATTCATCCTTCAGTGGACACTTGGGTTGCTTCCACATTTTAGCTGTTGTGAGTAACGCTGCTATGAATGTGAGACTACCAATATCTCTTTGAGACCTTGATTTCAGTCCTTTTGGGTATATACCTGGAAGTGGAATTGCTGGGTCATATGATAATTCCATTTTTAACTTTTTGAGGACTCTTCATACAGTTTTCCACAGTGGCTGTACTGTTTTATATTGCCACCAAGAATGCAGGAGGGTCCCATTTCTCCACATCCTCACCAACACTTATTTTGTTTTTTGGCCGTGCCACGTGGCATGCAGGCTCTTAGATTCCTGACCAGGGATATAACCTGTGCCCCATGCAGTGGAAGGGTGGACTCCTAACCACTGGACCACCAGGGAATTCCCAACACTTGTTTTGTTTTTGTTTGTTTGTTTTTGGGTAGTAGCCAAAAATATTGACAGGGTGGGATGGTTTCTTATTGTAGTTTTGATTTGAATTTCCCTAATGATTAGTGATGTTAAACATCTTTTCATGTGTTTATTGGTCATTTTTTATATCTTCCTTGGAGAAATGTCTACTCAAGGCCTTTGACCATTTTTAAATGGGATCGTTTTTGTTATTAAGTTTTAGGAGTTCTTTATATATTCTGGAAATTAATCCCTTAGCAGATATATAATTTGCAAACATTCTCTTGTTCTGTGGGTTGCCTTTATACTCTGTTCATATTGTCTTTTGATGCATAACATTTACAAATTTTTAAGTCCAGTTTATTTTTCCTTTTGTTGCCTGTGCCTTTGGTGTCATATCCAAGAAATCATTGCTACATCCAATGTCATGAAGCTGTTCCCCTGTGTTTTATTCTAAGAGTTTGATAGTCTTAGGTCTTACATTTAGGTCTTTGATTCATTTTGAGTTAATTTTTGTATATGTTGTTGGGTTGAGGGACCAGCTTCATTGTTTGGCATGTGGCTATCAAGTTTTTCAGCACCCATTTGTTGAAAAGATTGTCCTTTCCCCATTGAATGCTCTTGACATCCTTGTCAAAAAGCATATAATCATATATGCAAGAGTTTATTTCTGGGCTCTTTATTCCATTGGTGTGTGTGCACTGTTTTGATTACTTTAGCCTTGTAGTAAGTTTTGAAATCCAGAAGTAGGGGTCGTCAAGCCTTGTTCTTTTTTGATTATTTTGGCCATTAGGAGTCCCTTGAGATTCTTAAGAATTTTAGGATGGGTTTTTCTATTTTTGTAAAAAATACAATTGAGATTTTGATAGGGATTGCATTGAATCTGTAGATTGCTTTGGCTATTATTGACATATTAACAATATTAAGTCTTGCAATACATGAACATGTGATATATTTCCATTTATCTTTGTCTTGTTTAATGAAATGTTTTGTACTTTGCACTGTTCAAGTTTTTCATGTCTTTGGTTGAGTTAATTCCTAAGTATTTTATTCTTTTTGATGCTATTTCATTATTTTTGTATTTCCTTTTTAGATTTTTCATTGTTAGTGTAAAGACATGCAACTGACTTATGTGTTGGCTTTATTTCCTCCTACTTTGCTGAATTCATTTATTAGTTCTAAGAATTTTTTTGTGAAATCTTTAGTTTTTTAATTTTTTTAACATATAAGATTATGTCATCTGTGAACAGAGATAATTTTACTTCTTATTTTCCCATTTGGATGCCTTATATTTCTATTTCTTGCCTAATTGCTTTGCCTAGAACTTCCAGTACTATGTTGAATAGACGTGGCTAAAGTGGGAATCAAAGTCTTTTACTGATAGTAGAGGAAAAGTTTTCAGTCTTTCCCCATTGATGTTTGCTCTGGGTTTTTCAAATATGGTTTTTATTATGTTGAGGTAGTTCCCTTCTATTCCTAATTTTTTGAGTGTTTTTAAAAGATTTTATTTATTTATTTATTTATTTTTGGCGACATCACATGGCATGTAGGATCTTAATTCCCTGAGCAAGGATCAAACCCTTGCCCCCTGCAGTGGAAGCATGGAGTCTTAACCACTGGACTGCCAGGAAAATCCTTGAGTGTTTTTTAAAATTTGATTTTTATTTTATGTTGGAGTATAGTTGGTTTACAGTGTTGTGTTAGGTTCAGGTGTACAACAAAGTGATTCAGTTATACTTATACATATATCCATTCTTTTTCAGATTCTTTTCCCATATAGGTTATTACAGAATATTGAGTAGAGCTCCTGGTGCTATACAGTAGGTCCTTGTTGATTATCTATTTTATATATAGTAGTGAGTATCTGTTAATCCCAATCTGCTAATTTATCACTCCCCCCAACCTTTCCCTATCGGTAACCAGAACTTTGTTTTCGAAGTCTGTGAGTCAGTTTCTGTTTGTAAATAAGTTCATTTGTATCATTTTTAAAGATTCCACGTATAAGTGATATCATATGATATTTGTCTTTCTCTGCCTGACTTACTTCACTTAGTATGATAATCTCTAGGTCCATCTATGTTGCTGCAAATGGCATTATTTCATTCCTTTTTATGGCTGAGTAATACTTCATTGTATATATGTACCACACCCTCTTTATCCATTCATCTGTCGATGGACATTTAGGTTGCTTCCATGTCTTGGCTATTGTTAGTGATGCAGTGAACATTGGGGTGCGTGTATCTTTTTTATTTTTTAACATTAACTCAAACTATATTTAAACTGCATATAAATAATCCCAGACCAATTGACAAGTAAACAATATAGAATATAGAAAATATATAGAAAAATAATTCCATGACGTTGAGGTATACAAAGATTTCATTATACAGTGAACAAAAAACTAACCATAAAATAATTTGGAAATTGGATTTCTTAATAATTAAGATGTTTTATTCATCAAAAGATGCCATTAAGAGACTTAAAGATAAGGCATAGACTGGAAGAAAATATTTGTGTTACATATCTTTGGCATATTACTCAAAATCAGAATATAAAAAGAACTTCTACTAATTAATACTGGGGAAAAAGAACAACAACAAAAAGATGTGTAAAAAGTCATGGAAAAAGCTATCAACATAGATTTTACACAGATGAAAGCATGCTTAACATTGTTAGCCAATTAAAATCCTAATAAAATACCACCATACATACTAAAGAAAGGTTCAAATTAAAATGCTTGGTAAAATCAAGTCTTAGGATGTGGAGCAATTGGAGCTCCCTTCATACATTCTTATGGGAGTGTAAATTGGTACAACCCCTATGGAAAACTTTTTAGAGGATCTAATATACTATGAAAATGCTTTTCCTGTGACCCAACAATTCTAA